>NW_027223760.1:62117500-62726250 GCF_028538775.1 Myotis yumanensis
GAACTGGCATCGTCGGTTTGGAAAATCATTCTTGTTTTTATTCACCTTTCTTAAATGTTTGTATGGCTCACATCTGTTTCATTGTTTAATATTTGAAGTGTTTTGAGATCTTTATTTAGAAGTGTGGTGATGCTTTTGTGACCAGGAATAGGCCATAGGAACTTGACTTGTGTTTGTATCAGTTAGCTTATGGTTAAAAATGGTTTCATTACATGTTGTTTTGCTTAAAGTCGCAGTTTCCAAGAACCTATGGACTTCCGTCTTTTACTACCTGTCAGTTTTCTATCAGCACAGTAACAAATTACCACAAATTTAGCAGCTTAACCATACCAATCCTGAGGCCCTGAACCTAACTGTCCCCTATACCTGGGCTCCTGAGCATTAAAGAGAAAAAACCAACATGATATAGAAAAATGTTAGTTACATGCAAACAAGTGGTTAGAATAAGATGGAACTTGGAGACATTGTAGAAAATTGGTCTAGGCAAAGTACCGAAAATTAGGTACAGCGGTATAGCGGCAGATTCGGAAATTACGAAAAATCGGTACAGCGGTCTGGTAGGGTTAGAACACAGACTTCTTCTCTCAGTTCTGGGGGCCAGGAGCACCTGGTGCAGCCTCAGGCTACATCCTTCCCAGTAGCTTAGTTTTAAGACACCGTCCAGCAGGGTAACTGACCAGTGTCAGGGCAGCTGTGGAACAGCTAAGAAATAAAATGCCTTCGTCGCCTGTTCGATGTAACCCAGGCTTTTACACTTGCTGGGATGGCTCCTTTTCTGTCTGTCTGACGTCTGTCTGTGTGTCTGTGTGTGTGTGCGCTGTGGTTTAGGCTTTTTTATTATTATCTAGAGAGGATAATACAAAATTCTAACAGGAATGGAAGGGTGAACCACCCCTTCCCCGCCTTTTGCCCAACCTCTCCCTCCCTCCCCAGAGGAGCCCACTGGGTTTCTAGTGACTCGTCAGTGAGGTTTCTGCCCCATGCGTGGCGATACGTGTCTCTGTTTTTCACACAAGTAGACTCCCATTACACATCCCGTTTACAGTTCGTTCTGTATATTTATTTTATTTCAGAAAACCAGACAAAAGATATGGACTGTGCCTCCATTTTAGCACCATTTTCACATTGACATGTTCCTTTCCAGTTTGTGCATGAGGTGCTTGTTTTTTATGTTGTTGCCACCACAGTGTACACGCTGTATCCTTTTCTTCTCATGGATCATGGGTTTATTTATGCAAGTACTTGCACAAGGATTATTCTCATTTTCCAGAGGTGATGAAAGGGTTACTTGCTTCATTAGCATTCATTAAAATCTTCAGAGCAGGAAGCAGTAGAGGGTAGTGAGGTGAAAAGCCTGTGCCGTGTAGCACGTTTCTCTCTAACCACTGCTGCTCCCAGGCTGGACAGGCCTCGCAGCGGGCGCACCAGGTGGTGCCTAGGGAGAGCAAGTGGGCTGCAGGTCCCAGGGGACATTAGCAATGGGACCGGGAGACAGCCCAGGCTATTTATAGAAGGCCGTGGAAACAAGAAAAGGCAAAATCCACACGTTCAGAGCTTCCTGTGACATATATTTTATAAATTAAACACCCATCATGCATGGGAACTCAGCACATTGTTCTTGACATAGAATTAGTACGTTCATTGAAGCATGGCAAAGTCAGATAAACCGCATATTTCTAGACCCCTACGGGAAGGCGGCCTGCTATTAAACTTTTTCAGTATAATTTTATTTAGCAGAATATATGTACTCCAGTGGCATTCACACTTCATTTTTTAGTCACTGAAGAGCATACATCCTTCCCAGTAGTTAAGTTTTAAGACACCGTCCAGCAGGGTAAGTGACCAGTGTTGGGGCAGCAGTGGAACAGCTAAGAAATAAAATGCCTTCGTCGCCTGTTCGATGTAACCCAGGCTTTTACACTTGCTGGGATGGCTCCTTTTCTGTCTGTCTGACGTCTGTCTGTCTGTGTGTGCGCTGTGGTTTAGGCTTTTTTATTATCTAGAGCAGTGGTTCTCAACCTTCCTAACACCGCCACCCTTTAACACAGTTCCTCATGTTGTGGTGACCCCCAATTTCATTGTTACAAATTGAACATAATTAAAGCATAGTGATTAATCACAAAACAATATGTAATTATATATGTGTTTTCCGATGGTCTTAGGCGACCCCTGTGAAAGGGTGGTTCGACCCCCAAAGGGGTCATGACCCACAGGTTGAGAACCGCTGATCTAGAGGATAATACATACAAAATTCTGTATGCAGAGCATACAGAACATCCAAAACATAGCCTTCAATGGAGGGAAACTGCTTCCCAGCATTCACAATTTAAAATGAATTTTGGGTCAAAGTGTCAGCCCCATCTGTTTTTGTATAACAGGAAGAAAGGGAGAGATGAACCCGTTTTTCTGTAGAATAAAGGTCTGTTTGCTGGCTTAGGATTTGCAGCCCTCAGCCAGCTCCTCAGGTGTGAGCTTGCACTTGCTCTCTGGGTCACCAGTGTGGGAGGGCCTCTTCTGAAAGGAAACGGCTTACAGAGTACCTGGTGGCTAACCTTGTGACTGCTAATGCAGAAACTCACTTCTTAAATTCTCTTGTGAATTCATCTCCTTGATCAACTTTGAACTTGGCTCTGAACTAAGCCCCAAAGTGGTATCTGCACGGTGTGGAGAGTGCCCAGCCCTGGCTGAGGACTGAGGTTGGGATTCACCTGTGACGTTACTGACGCGCTCGGCCTAAAGCGCAGAGTCCGTTCAGGCTCACATACAGAACGAGTGGGGAAAGGTTGGGGCCTTTGCAGGAGACAGCCCTGACGGCCGACTGTCGCCGTTCCAGGTTGATGTCGGCCGTGGCCAGCAGGCGCCGCACAATCCCAAACCTCTCCGTGTCTCTCAGAGGAGCCAGGGCTACGTCTTCGAGGTCAGGCTCTCCGCCAGCGGACAGTGCACAGAGCTGAAATGGCACGTCAGACACGTCACTGAAACACGTTACAGAACAGCCAGTGCTGGACAGTCATGCACGTCCAGCTAATTAGGAAAACAGGCGGTGGTTTTCTATGTTGTTGTTTTTTAATTTCCCAAATGGAGCAGGAAAACCTTTAAGATGAAGATGTAATAAGATGTATGTGACCCAGGCCTGACGATTCCAATTTGCTGGAGTCCTGTCTAAATCCCTCCTCTCTGAACTCTGCCTGCTACTAGATCTTAAGCCAGTAGAACACACGTATGTAAGGCTTGTCTGGTTTTTAAATGAAGGTTTTAGAATATTTGCACCAACTCCTCCAAGCGGTAGGTACCATCGCTTACTTTATGCTTCCTGCCTCAAGAGCCTTTGCCCTTGTCCTTCCTTCTACCTGGAGACTCTCCCTCCAGAATTCCACACAGACTTTCTCGTCTCTCGGTTTTTGGTTGAAATGCAACATCAGAAGGGCCTGACCTAATCCCCTCTCCATAGCCCAGCCACTGGCACATCATGGTATTGTCCCCACCTGCTCCCGATGTCTGCAGTTCTCCTGACAATCACTGCTTAGTCTTTAACTGAAACCTGCACCGTTCAGGGAGAGCAGAGACCTGGCCTGTTGTGTTCACCCGTCACCCTGCCTAGGACGAGACCTGCAGAGAGGTCGCTGCTCTAATTGCAGCTGCTGAAAACATCGGAAACTTTGCTTTCTGGGGTCTTGACGGTGCCTGTGACACTTTACCTTCAGTAATTATAAATTTGCCAGTAGAATTGATTTTTAAACAGGTGTTCAGGACCAGGTCAGTTTAGGAATATAGAGTAAAATTTAAAATAAAAAAGCGAAGCCTTTAAAGTATGCATGAGTACAGAATTCCGGAAGCATTCTCAGCGGAGGGCGGCACTCATCGGAATACACGAGTACTTGGGTGTCTACTATCCAAGCCAGCCTTACAACGCTACACCCTGTAGATGCGCCAAATACAACGAGCAGTGTAACCACAGGCTTAGCGTTACCATTTGGGCCAGACGGTAAACTATCCATTGTGCTTTAGAGAGTGGATTAGCCTGCTCTTTAAACACAAGCATCACGTGCCACGATCTGAGCATGAGCTCCATGGGCACCGCTGAAGGCTGCCAGCAGCACAGCGGGCTCAGGTCTGACGGAGAAGTGCTGGGCGGCATCCAGCTTCCTTCTCTGAACATCTGCCAACCCCACGGGCCCAGAGGCACTTCTGGGCATAAAAGAGATGCAGTCACCAGGGGTGGGGGTGACATTACACCCTGTGGATGGTTTTAACTCGCCTTCTCACCAGTTCGGCAGATGTGTTTCTCCCAAAAGGCCTTCAGAAAGCCTCCATGGTTGCCCTGGCCACCAGACAAGGCGGGTTTTTACACCCCTTTCTAAGTAAGTGCCTGCAGGAAACACGATACCCAAATCCCTCAAGACGGCAGGCAGGAACCTCGCTGTCTTAAGAGCTGTTGCGGTATCTAGGGGCGATGATGTGAAATGCCCAGGAAGGTCTTTAAAGAAAAAGGGTTTCTGTCTGTGTTGAGCAGCCCATGAAGGCGGACAGAGGACTCTGTGGGTGGGAAGTTTTGTGCCGAGTAGCCTACCAGACCTCCTGGAACACCTAGGGCTGCTCCTCCACCAGGAGAGCAAACTGGGAAGCAGCACCCAGATCAGAGCTAGAGCTGACCTGCAGGGAAGAGGGACTTCGCTGATGTGGTCTTGTAATGTTCTCTTTTCCCGTAGACTTGCTAAGCACTCAGCTGTTGTAAACGGAGCTGGGCTACAAAAGCAGAGCTGATGCGTGCTCATCACTGCAGACAGCTAGCTAGGAAACGTACTGTTTCCATAACCTCACTCACTACACCACCAGCTTTTACCCTCAGCGGCCACAGGACGTGCATGCCGGCACATTTCAAGTAGTTCCGTTTTTGTGGTCAGAGCAGGAATGCAGCATCCCCCGGGCGGTAGAGCTGCTTGTGGTGGTGAATGACACTAAACTGCTCCTTGGCATGGTGCCTGGCGCACTCTTAGATGCCTTTCCTGTGCAGAGCAGTGCCAGAGGCACTGCCCGCAGTGCTCAGGGCTCCCCGGATGTGTGCCATTTCAGGGCCCTGGCGAGGCAGTCGACCCCGACGTCCACTTTCCAGATCAGGGAGCCGAGCTCTGAGGTTTGGGCCTGCAGAGCGTGCTGGCCTTGGCCCTTGGTCGCCAGGCCTTTAAGTAATCCGGGCAGGTGTGCCCTGCTACTCTGCCCCAGGCTGAGCAACACCCGCAGTAGCTGCCCCATTTTCTTCTACTAATGACCCAATTTGTAGTTTAAAGAGGAAAAGCTTAATCTTCAATCTCAGGGCTAAGCTCCTCATTACCTAACTCTTGGTCTAGCCATGACATTTCCTGAGGGCACAAAGCTAATGATAGTCCTGAGAGAGAATGAAGTGTCTCTCTGAGACCATCAGTCCTCTGTGTCCTCCCTGCCAGGCGAGCGTGGTACAGAGCTAAGTTCTAGGCCTCGCTCCTTCCCTGCAGTGCTGCATAAGGCTTGGAGTCCATAGACAAGTGCTCTGAGCAAATCCTTCCTCTGGGCCTCCGTCTTCCTGAGAGGTAGGGCGTGTGGCGTAGGTGGGTGTAAAAAGTGGACTTAGTGATACCTGTGTGACCTATTTTGAAGGGCTGTTGAGGATGAGGAAGACTGCAAGTGTTTTATCAGCTGTGAGGTGTTCATCTCATCATTGCCCCCACCCCCACCCCCCCCATCCCCCTTCCTTACCAAGTGACATAGTGAAGGAATGATCTGGAGTTCACAGCAGGTGCCCAGCAGAGCTGCTCCGTTATCTGGCATTTCTGCAAAAGACAAAAATCAGTCACTTTAAAGAACAAAAGCATCTGTAGGAACAGAGCCAGCCCGGGGCTGTGCCTAGTGTATACGTCCCCGCTCTCCAGGCAGAGGTTATGCTCAGCAGTTGTTCAGTGAATGAATGGTGCTGAACAGGCACAAAGGGCTTTTAGGAAATAGGGTGAAAACAGGCATGTGTTTGCCAGGGGATGTGCCCAGCAGGAAGAACTGCACAGACTTGGGGGAAGCAAGGAAAAGTAGGAAGAACTGGAATTTGGTGACAAGAGAGGTGCGTCACTGCACATTTGGGGTGTGCCTTACATACACCTCTCTGAGCATGTTTCCTCAATGGGTCAACCATAGTTTTTTTTTGTTTTGTTTTGTTTTTTGGCGTGTGTCAGAGAGCTGAGTAACCTATAGTGACCTGGGTTTAGAACCCTTTAGTCCTTCTTAGGAGGAAAACGCAGTGTGGCCTGACGAAGGGACGGCACACAGACCTCTAGAACCCAAGACTGTCAGGCACCACCCCAGAAGGACCTGCTGAGCCCCAGGGAAAGGAGATCCAGGTCAGTGCTATTCAGACTGGTTTTACTCCCTCCCCGGGTAACAGAGGCAGCCCCCACAGGAGCCACTCCTCCGGGACACAGCCTTTGAGCTGAAAAGGCAAAAGAAAAAAACGAATCACCTGCTGACTCATCTGGCCCAGAGACCGTTTGTGAGCTCCCTCCGCCTCCTGCATTCATTAGCAGCCGTGATTACAACCCCAGCACATTCAGAATTTAAAAAAGTAAGTCATGAGCATGTAATGAACGGCTCATCAGCATATGGACCTGGGAGAGGCATTCTCTTTTTTAATTATTTGAAAACTGGAAATTCCTGGGCTCTGTTCCTCCAACCCTGAATGCATCAGGAACTCAACCCCCTGACTATTGCCCCCTTGAAGGGGAGTGGTGGGGACCAGGAAATGGGGTCTTGCCTTTCTGACTAAAGCCCTGTCTCCTCATGTAGGAGGGCTGCCCTCTGGCATGGTGAGCTCGGGGCAACGGGTAGAGGAGCGGCAGGCGGGCCACTGCGCATCTCGGGAGGGCCGTGCCCCTGGCAGGGCCACTCGACAAGTCGTGGAGCCCAGCAGCCAGGGCTTCGGGATGCTCCCCACCGCCCCCTGCCCTGATGGCCGCAACTCAGGCGGTCAGTGTGTAAAGAGGGTCAGAGGACCGAAATACTGGGGGGAGAACTGCCAGCGGAAAGACCCTGCCTCTGACACGGCCGGCTCACGCGACTGACAGGCTGGGTTTTGGGAGACGCTTTCCTGGGTGGTGGGGGCGAGCCCACCGACAGCCCTCCCCGGGAGGAAAGAGAAGGGTTCTGCCCAGAGCGCAGGAGCTGGTGGTGGACAGGCCTCCATGCTCGGCTCTGTGACTTCATGGCCACCGTGCAAACCTCCACCGCCCCCCACCTCTTAGCCTGCCCACTTCTGAAAGGAGGGACCCACGTGTGCCAGTCTCCACCACAGGAACCACAGCGGTTTCAAAGCAACAGCAGGACCCCCGGTGCCGTACCTGCCAGCGCACTGACCAGGAAGTAGGCTGTGGAGAAGAGCTTCTGGTCGCTGACCGCACCCTCGGGGCCCGGATGCCCGCCCTGCACACTGCACCCCACCAGCCGCAGGAAGGCTGTGAGGTTCTGCCTCTGAGGGGGCTTCAGCTCCCCCAGGATCGCCTGTGAGGGCGACAGGCCGCTGACCACGTCGTCACACTGCAGGGGAGGAGAAGAGACCAGGTGATGCAGCAGCGCTAGCCTTGGCTGTCACCCAGGTAAAGCAAGCCTAATACTTCCTCACAAGGAGACAGTGAGTCGAGCCTTGCCCAGGGGAGGCGGCGTGCAGGGGCTGTGGGGTAGCGCCTTCCAGGGCAGGGTCTGTCGGGTTGGACCAGGGACTGGACAAGTGACTGCACGCAGAGCTGAGGGGAACATGAAGGCACCGTCCTGTCATGCTTCTCACGCTTTAAACCTGGCACTCCCGCCCCAGCTACATTCCCACCTGGGCCCAGGGAGCCTCAGCCATCGGCGTGGGAGGTGGGTGGTCCTGCCAGCAAGGGCTGCCTGGCCACCCGGCACCACCCAGCCATTGCAGCCTCCACATCCAGGTGCATTCGTATGAGAGCCCGCGGGCCCCCGCCACCCAGGCAGCTGATGCTGGCCTGACATTTCCCTCTTGAAAGAGACATTTTAGAAAGTAAAAGTCAGTAGGCTTTTAAACATCTGTGCGCTCCCTGGGCCAGCACACCCTCCCAGGAGCTCTGCATCCCCCAGAACAGCGGGAGTCCTGGCTGGTGACTGTTTCAACACGGCTGGTTCCATCACTAGTCGCTAAGCTCTTCTGACACAAGTTTTGAGAGGGGAAAATAATACGCTCTCCTGGACGCCATGAAGCATTAAATCAGAAAATCAGAGTTCAGACTCTGCATAAAAGAAAACCAAAAAGACCAAAAACAACCAACTGCAGCAGAAATCAGGCTTGTAGCTTCCCAGCCTCCTGCAGCAAAGCAGAGCAGAAAGCCCAGGTGGATGGGGTTGGCAGCTGGGGTGTCCCTTACCATTTCTACAACTAAGAGTTAAGGAACTCGACCTCCCCAGAAAATCCTTCTGCCACAAAACAGAAAAACACAAAGGCCTGCTTTCCAGGCTGTTCTAAGTAAAATAGGATAACTTGTTGGGCTCTACCACATAGTCCAGTGATGGCGAACCTATGACACACGTGTCAGAGGTGACACGCGAACTTTTTTTTGGTTGATTTTTCTTTGTTAAATGGCATTTAAATATATAAAATAAATATCAAAAATACAAGTCTTTGTTTTACTATGGTTGCAAAGATCAAAAAATTTCTGTATGTGACACGGCACCAGAGTTAAGTTAGGGTTTTTTAAAATGCTGACACGCCGAGCTCAAAAGGTTCACCATCACTGACATAGCCCCTTGCAGTAGGTTGAACAGTGCCACCCCCACCCCCAAGTCTATCTGGAACTTCAGGATGTGACCTTATTTGGAATAGAGTGTCTGCAAAGGTAACTGAGGTAGGGGTCTAGGCATGAGATCCTCCTACGTTGAGGTGGGCCCTAATCCACTGGCGGATGTCCATTAAGAAACAGAAAAGGAGGTGACAGAGGAGAAGGCCATGGGAAGACGGTATACACTGGAGCGATGCAGCCACCAGCCAAGGAACACCAGGAGCTGTAAGAGTGAAGGAAGGTTCTCCCCTCCAGCCTTCGGGGGAGCATGGCCCTGCTGACGCCTTCAGAGAATCGATTTCTATTGTTTTAAGCCACGAAGTTTGTGGTCACTTGTTACAGCAGCCATAGGGAACCAATGTACACCTAGACTCCTGGCATCAGCTACCTTTCTGCAGTTAGGAAACTAAGGACCTGGGATAAGAAGCAAAAAAGCTTTAGTGTTCAAGAGAGGTGGGGAAATCTTAAACGCAGTCTTAGTCTCAGCTCAGGCCAAAGCCTCTTCCAAGCAGTCCAGCCTGCCCACATCTCCGGAACCCCGAGGGGGAGACCCTGCGCCTCGAGACGTCGCTGGTCTTACCACTTGTTCCAGGACCAGGAGTAACTCCTCATCAAACAGGACCGCCTGCAGGACACCGCTCAGCGCCGTCTGCTGCTGCTCCGGCAGCTGTGCAAAGGGCTGGAAGTTCCTCTCCAAGGGCACAGTGGCTGTGGGGGCGGCAAGCACACGGCTCAGGACGGCTGTGCACACAGAACCGGACGGCAGCTCGCGCTTTTTATAGCCAACTGTCCTCAGCTCTGTTGTGGACACGTCAGCTGCACAGTCCGCCGTGGAGCTCGGAGATAAAGGACATGGAGTTAAACACCACCCTGCATGTTAGGAGAAGGGGCGGGGGGGCAAAAAGGGGGCTGCCACGCGTAGTTTCAGATTCACTCAATAGTAAGTCTAATGGGTTATTTTTCTGGAAAAGTCATTTAGGCTCCTTTCTATAGAAGTAAATTATCACGGCTGTTACTAAACAACAGTCTACTGTCACTGCTTCAGAGCCATGCGGATTCCAAAATGCTACCTTTCATCCTTTCTGCTAATACATGGTCCACTTTGTATCCTTTAATGCATGTCAGAGCGGCTGGCCCTCTGGTCATGGCGACACGGCTGCTGCCCTCGGCTGGTCCCTTCTTCACTGTCTGTCCTGGAGAAGGGTGCTCGCTGGGCCCGCTGCCGGCTCACACTCTGCGGGATCCAGAGCCTCTCTCCTAGAAGCCTCCTCTTTAACCAGCTAACTGCCACGCATCCAAAATGGAACCATCCCCACACGCCACGACATTTTGAATTTACTTGCGTCTATAGATGCTAGTGGCGTACAAAGGGTTAAAGACAGGCAAAAGCTCCTAGTAAGTGAAGCCAGCGGGGATGTGAAGGCTTGTGTGTAGGTGCTCACTCCTGCATAAGACGGGGCCTTCACTGCCGTTCTTCCAACACTGTTTTTGCTACAGAAACAAAAGTGTCTTCCGGTCTAGGCCTCGCTGGTGAGCCTCACTCCTCGCCTCCAGCCAGCACATTCTGAGCCGCTCCTGGCTCCTTGTGCTAAGCTCTCACATAACCATTTGTTTCTCCTTTTCCTTGCTCATCTCCCACCCTCATCTCCCCAAAAACCCCTCCAACGTTTTAAAACTGCTGTGGGGGGCAGAAGGGGTTGCTGCAGGCAGGTCACAGGTCGCCCCCTCCCCCCTGCCAGCACCCACAGCCTCGGGCCACGTGGTAAAGAGCCTCCAGGAGACGCCGGCCATGCTGACCAGGCTGGGCCTGTCTTGGCAGCGGCGCCTGGACTAGGATGAAACAGATGCAGAACTCGGGCTCTCTCCTCGCTGCTAACTAGCTGTTCCTCGTAGTCCTCGGGCTTCTATGTTAAAATGGAAGAAAACGCCAGGTCCCTGCCTCTTACACGCCTCAGTCTCAAACATGGCACCCCAGACCTGAGGTTCCCTACGACCCGGCCCAGGTGAGTCCTGAGTGCACCAGGCCTGACTCAGGCGCCGTCCTCTCTGTTCTCAAATGCTCTCAGTGAAGTCACCAGAACCACCGCTCCTGGAGGCCCCCTCACCGCCTGGGTCACCTCACCTCCCGGGGTACAGTGCGCGTCAGCCGTCGGCCCACCATGCCCCGCCCTGCTGGCGGTACCTTGTTTTAAAGCACCCAGCGGTCCATCGGGGACAGACAGCCCCTGCCCGACATCTGGCATGTCTCCAAACGCAAACTCTCGGAAGGGCAGGGGGTCCAGGAAGATGGAGTCGATTCTCCCCTCGTGCTCGAAGCCACCGCACTTCCCTTGTAGGAGGCAGAATTCTGCAACACGGGAGAGGACAGGTCCGCTCAGGGAGACGCCCACCTCCTCCCCATACACCCGCTTCCTGCAGGCCCTGCGCTGTCTGAGCCAACTCGTCACATCCCAGAAATGCCGGAGAAACGGTGGTTCCTGCCACAGGGCTCGCCTGTGTGTCCTGCACAGCAACCTCTCCTCCGCCCGGTTTCAACAAGCCGACCCGGAGCGGACCGCAGAGCTCAGCGTACGTGAGTGAGGCTGGGGATGCCTGAATTTAGTAGATTTGATTTGACCGAACTGATACTGTTACAGAATTACTGACAGTATATTTAGGTGCACAAGTGGTTATGTTATATGGTTCTTCTTAAAGAGTCAACTTTATTAACAAAAAGAATACACAGCAAAAAAAATTAACTTTTTCCTACAGTTATCTGAATGAATCTCAAAATGCTGAGTGAAAAACTAGTCTTTTTAAAGCCTTATTTTTTTTTTTAGATACTTAAATATTTATAGACAAAAACAATAGGACTTGCTTCGAAACAATTAAGTGGGGATGGAGGGAGGTGGGAAATTACCAGTGGAGCATAAATAGCCCTCATTCTTGAAGCAGGAAGTACATGGGGTTCATTATATTACTTTTGCTATTTTTGAACTTGTGTGAAATTTCCCATAAAAAATTTAAATAAAAAGGGGTGGCAAGGGCCTGGCAACCCCGTCTGTCCCCTCCCAGACTTCCATGTTTGACATCCTGACTCAGGTTCTGAATTATAGGAAAAAGTGTGGCCGTTCTATGTCCTGGGTGAGCAAAAACAGCAAGTGACTCTCGAGTCGGGGTGATTCCTGGGCTCCTATTTATGGAATGAAAGTGGCCGAGCCTGCGTGTGGCAGGCATGGTGTTGGCACACACCTTCCTTTGCCTGTGGGCACTGACGGCAGTCATGGAGGTAGAATGGCTACGGCATGAAACTATCCCCGTTCACTCATGGATCACACTCGGCACCAGAGCCCAGCTCGCTCGCCTCTGCACCAGGCGCCAAGGTGAGTGAGTGTGAACTGGCCCCCAGGGGGTGACTTTGCTCCCCAAGGTCAGGACAGGACCCTCCACAGCCTCAGATCCTGCCGTGCACCCTGGAGCCCCTAACTGGTTCTAGGAGCCATGGCACCAGCACCACTCCTGTCTGGGCGCATGCACCGCCCCCCCGAAGGCAATGCCAGTCCTTTCATTTTCAGCATCGGGCACTGTGCTGGCGGCCAGGGATAGGAAAGGGCCACGGCTTCGCATGGGGCGGGGGTGTTGGAGGAGGTGGACAGTCACTGAAGCCAGCGAGGCAGGTCTAGCCGCCTCCTAAAGGCTCAGTGGGAGTGAGCGCTCCACGCGGACTTGCAGTCAGACACGGCAGAGGCGGTGAATGCGCCCTGTGCCTGCTGGGCGTGCTGGCCCTGAGGGAAGGCTGGCCACGGACAGGCCCCCACGCACATGGGAGACCTTCTCCTGGGACACGGAGCCTCGGAAAGTGTTGGAGCAGGTGAGTGAAATGACCAAACTTTTAAATAATCGCAACGGGGGCACTGCAGGATGGAGTGGCTCCAGAAAGCAGTGGAGCCGATGAGCCTGGTGGGAAGCGGGGGCGGGGGCAAGGGCTGAGAGCCCCTCGTGGGCGCTGACAGACGCCTCCCCAGGAGCAGGGAGGGGGTGCGCAGGAGGCTTGTGAGATGTGCCCCCCCCCCAGAAGGCGGGAGGGGGTCAGGCAGGCTCTGAGGGCCCCTCCGGCCCTGAGGCCCATGTTGATGAAGCTGGATCAGAACATTCTGTGGCGACAGAGAACAGATGGGGAATAAAAGCAGAACCGGCTCCCACTCAGGCACGGAGTCCCCCGGAACCGGGGCCTGGCCAGCAGCTGGCGCGTGGCCGCCGCCGTGGATGGCGATGAACGCAGCAGGCTCCCCGCCAGGGCTGGGACTGAGCCAAAGGACCCTGGAGAACTAATTCCCCAGGGCACCTCCTCTCAGCAGCACCAAGAGGAGTTGTGCTCTAAGACAGCGGAAGCTAGCCAAGATAACAGGCTTGAAATGGAAATGCAAACAGGAGAGCCACAGCGGCCAGGCTGACTTTCCAAGTCCCGCTGAGGAAAGAGGCCCCTGAGGTGGGACAGGTGCCCCCAGGGCTGCGGGCACGGCAGGCACCCACCTCAGAGAAATGCCCTCGCAGCCCCACTGCCCAGAGCGGCTCCCCAGCCACCCAGAGGCTCACAGCACCCACAAGCCGGTGAAGCTTTGCCAAGTGACACCTGGACCATCGTCGACCCATCTGGACAGGCTCACCGAGGGGGAAACATCCTGGGGGGCACGTGGTATCACAGCTTATCATGTGCTGACAACAAAACTTAATCATCTGATCCAGTTTGTTCCACAGACAAATGGCTTTCAAACAGAAAGAATAAACAGAGGCATCTAAAAGCTGCAGGCACGTTTCCTGGTGTCCTTTCCACGTGTCCCCGTCCCACCTTCTCCAGACCAACTTCTCAACACAGACCCTTCCCTTCTGCCACCTCCCGGGGCTGCATTCTGCGCCCCCACTGCCCCTCCTGCGGGTCCTCATGAGCCCACAAGGACAGTCGGTGTTCCGAGTGCCTGTGGCCACCGCCAACGGTGGACGACGCACGAGGTGAGCACAGAGGGCCGGGGCCCACAGGACTTCCTCCTCCGAACCTGTCCTGGCCCCGACAGGAACCGCCTGGGGGCGCGCAGGGGCCGGCAGCAGAGGTGTGCGCGCAGGTTAGGGCTCACTTCCTAAACGTGTCCACTGTGAAAACGGAAAACTGCACACGAACAGAGGAATGCAATGAACCTCCACATACACACCCACCGACCAGCTCTGCCCACCCCACCTTCCTCTCCATCCAGCTTTCTTCCGAAGCAAACCACAGACATTACCATGTCACCTGTGAAGACGTCAGTATAAAGCTCTAAAAAATGGGTGGCTTTTTTACAAACGTATTGCCATACCTACAAAGGTCAACCATTGATGTTACATGTATTCATTCACGTCCCCGAGAAGCGAACAGTCCTCTTGGACTCAGTACACCATCTTCTCAGGGAGCGCGCGGGGGAGGGGCCGTGCAACCTGAGCTCCCCGACACCTGCTAACCCCAAGCCCCATTTTCTTGAAGGACCCAATGCCCAGGATGGGCCAGCTTCAAACCACCGGCGACCAGAGGGCAAGGCCAAGAGCAACGTTTCTGGCTTCGTGTTGGGGGGAGGGGTGTGAAACGACGATGTATCATATGCTGAGGTGGAGAACTTAGTGAACGACCACGGTGCCAGCACTCCCTGTGCCTCACCGGTTTAATCGTCCCGCGGCCTCGTGCGGGAGCCCCTCCCAGGTGGGCAAGGCTCAGCAAGGCTCCACAGCTGGCCGAGGCCTCTCAGGTCTGTCTGATGGAGAGGACACGCTCTTAGCCCTGCGTCGTGCTGGTGAAACCGCACCCCACACGCTCCCAGCGCAGCCCACTGTCTCCTCATGGGACAGCCACGAACGCTCAGGATCTCGCGTCCATCCCCAGTGTGCGCCCCAGGGAAGACAGCCTGTCCCTCAGCCTTGGCTCAGTCGGCCAAGAGCCCCAGCAGGAGGCAGCACTCACCGAACTGGCCGTCCAGTTTCACATACAACTCGATGACGCCGTAGGCGATGGTGGTGGGAGCCGGGATCTCCAGCACCACGTTGGTGTCCTTGACGACAGTCCCATCCTCCGTAGCTGACACCTGTGGGCGGGAGCACACTCTGACCTGGCGCTCAGCCACCCCGCCCGCCCCCCCCCCCCCCCGCCTCCCCCAGGGCCTCGTGCACATGCCCTCGAGGAGTGGGAAGGGGAGCCTCATGACCTACACATTCCCTAGTAAGTGGCCAACCTGGTGGTACAACAGTGAGGTTCCAGGGATCGGGATACAGTGAACTTAGGTCTCTGGTGATGAATCAGGTAGTAAGACAAATAAGCTAACTTCCCATTTCCCTCACAGGATTACAGGAACTGCACGGAAGTCCTAATGAAAACCCTGCCCAATAGGAAAGCCTGAGGGGGAACCCAGCCCCTGTGGGTGCACCTGGGCTCTCAGACAGGGGAGGCTGGAGGGGAAGCAGCGTGGAGTGCAGAGCCCCTGCCCCACCAACTTCAGCCCTGGCTCGGGGCCAGTGTGGTAAGACTACAATGTGATCCAGAAGCACTGCTTAGACCAGCAGTTCTCAACCTGTGGGTCGCGACCCCTTTGGGGGTCGAACAACCCTTTCACAGGGGTCACCTAAGACCATCGGAAAACACATATATAATTACATATTGTTTTTGTGATTAATCACTATGCTTTATGTTCAATTTGTAACAATGAAAATACGTCCTGCATATCAGATATTTACATTACAATTCATAACAGTAGCAAAATTACAGTTATGAAGTAGCAATGAAAATAATTTTATGGTCGGGGGTCACCACAACATGAGGAACTGTTTTAAAGGGTCGTGGCATTAGGAAGGTTGAGAACCACTGGCTTGGACAGACAGATGTGCAGACCTTTGCCTTCCCTCACTCAATCCGCAAAGGCTTTGAGGCAGCCAATCCCAAAGCCATTCTGAGACCCCTGACTGCCAGAGGCTGTGGGGGTGATGTGGTCAGGCTGGTGCTCCTTTGACCCATCTTCCTAGGGACTGAGCCTGACACCCCACCCCCCCCCCCCCCCCCCCGCACGTCCCACTGCTTTGGCCTTAGGTCCACTTCAGAAACGGGCGGCCCAGGATGGTGCCCTGAGATCCAGCCCGAGCTCGCCCCTCGGGTCCCAGCAGGTGGGGAGAGAGCCCGAGGAGAGAACCCATCCGAGGGAATCCACTCCCTGGAGTCCTGGATCCAGCAGTGACGGTAGCCAGCCACTCCTGAAGGCTTCAATTTCAGGAGCCAATAAATTCTGTCTCGTTTAAGCCAATTGCATTTCCATTTCTGTTAACTTGCTACACAAAGAGCCCTGATGAATGAAGACACCACCACCGAGGACCCTGACCAATGTCCTCACGGTGGAACCAGTGAGGCTGCTGTGGCCTTGCCTGGTGCCAACGCCCCCGCACGTGCGCACCTGCAGGGTCTGGGTTTGGACCCCGCCATGCCGCCCCCACGTGCACACCTGCACAGTCTGGTTTGGACCCCGCCATGCCGCCCCCCACGTGAGCACCTGCACCGTCTCGGTTTGGATCCCCACCATGCCGCCCCCACATGCGCACCTGCATGGTCTGGGTTTGGACCCCGCCATGCCGCCCCCACGTGCGCACCTGCACCGTCTCGGTTTGGACCCCGCCATGCCGCCCCCACGTGCACACCTGCACCGTCTTGGTTTGGACCCCGCCATGCCGCCCCCACGTGCACACCTGCACCGTCTTGGTTTGGACCCCCACCATGCCGCCAAACTTCTCCTCAATCTGCACGCGCTCGGATATCACGCACTTCTGCGTGGTCACTATCTTCTGCGTCAGCACGCACAGGACCTCGTTCCGCCTCTCCAGCACCTGCTGCAGCAGGGGGCTTTTCAGATTGATCCTCCTGAGAACAAAGACGCTGTTAGTGGCCTTGTGCCTCGGGGGACACGCAGTGTGAATTTTCTCTGCTCACACAGCGGCGTGGCCGAGGAGTGAACAGGTGACAGCCAGCATCTTATTTCCTGCGATGAGAGGAGGGGCAGGAAGGCATCAACCATCCCCCCGGGCACTGGGAGCTGCCAGGCTCCTGGACACAGGCTGGACACTGGGGAGGGGAGCCCTGGTCAAAAGCAGCGCTGGTTGTCAAGGAGGCGGAAAGGAAACACAACCCAAACAGGACCCGCAATCCTGCCTCACACCTGGGGGCCCCGTTTTGTCATTTAATCAGCGCTGAGGGAGCACAGGCAGCCCAGCTGGGGCCCAGAAGTCCAGGATGAGGGCGGGGGAGGGAGGATGCTGACCAGGTCCTCACAGAGGGGAGGGCAGGCTTCCAGTGCAAGCCGCAGGGAAGATACCAGATCTGAAGGAAAATGGGACCTCTTCACCCGTCAGTCCCGGGAGGACATCTAATCTCTTACAAAGGGGTTTGCACAATTTTACAGATGGGGAGACTGAGGCCCGGGAGGCATGGCCTGCTCAAGGTCACACAGCATACTCAAGCTCCCACACAGCTACTCTGGGGAATTTCAAGAATAAGCTAAATTTCCATCTACAGGAGATGATTTCACGCTTAGGAGCAAATGAAATAACCTCTCCGGGGATTTCATTTGCTGAATCTATGAAGTGGACAGGAAGAGAACAAATTAGACTTGGTTCTGGCATGAAAACAATTACAGTGCTCATCCTGGCTGTGTAAACATTCCAAGGTTAGTACGTTGAAAAGCTCAGCAGCCACAAGCTCACCCCCCACCCCCACTTCAGGCAGACAGACTCTCAGGGTTCTGAAAGTGCCCCCAGAACTGCAGTGAGCAGATGGAAGGTCCTGCCTCCACATAACATGCTGCCTAGAGTGAAAACAGCAGGTGTCCATCAACAGAGGAATGGACAGACAGCTGTGGTGCATGCTCAGAATGGGATATTATCTATATACTGTATATATAAAAGGCTAATATGCCAAGTGTCTGTCCGACCGGTAGCTATGACATGCACTGACCACCAGGGGGCAGATGCTAAATGCAGGAGCTGCAGTGACTTGGCAGTGGCAGTTTTCAGGTGATGAACCTCGAAACCAGAGAGAAGGGAGCCCGATTCCTCACAGGGCTGTGCGATTCCACCTTCGGCCGTGGGTTATGTTGTTGCTGGGGCACTGTCGGCCCTGATTCTGGTTTACTGCACATTTGCGTTTGAGTTCCACACCCTGGATGACAGCAACTTTGCAGAGTGCTCTTTCACACTCTGGGATCCCTTGGGGGATGTCAGCAAGCCGGTTTCAGCCAGATCCCTGCAGGCCAGGCCGAGGGACCCCACCTGCCAGAGGGACCCCGCTTACTCCGCAGACGCCCTTTGAGCCATGGCACCACCCCAGGTGCGGCCAGCTGGGAGAGACCGTTAGAGGCTGGCTCCAGGGCATGTCCAGCCCATCTCACCCAGTCCCACCCTGCCCAGACCTGCCCCTCTGGCCACCTTCTAATTAATTTCCTTTCAATGTGCACGAATCCATGCCCTGGGTCACTAGTTCAAACATAAAAGTCCTGGTGCATGCTACAACACGAACAAACCTCGAAGACATTATGCTGAGTGAGATAAGCCCGACACAAAAGGAGAAACATTGGACCATTCTGCTTCTGTCATACAGCGGGACTTATATGAACTATCTAGGCAAATTCATAGTGACAGAAAGGAGATTTGAGGTGGCCAGGGCGGGGGAGGGGAATGGGGAAGTTCTTGAGGTGATGAAAAAGTTCTAGAAATGGATAGTGGTGTTGGCTGCACAACAGTGTGAATGTCCTTAATGACTTCGAATTATACACTTAAAAACAGCGCCCCAGCCCTCGTCGGTTTGGCTCAGTGGATAGAGCATTGGCCTACGGACTGAAGGGTCCCAGGTTCAATTCCAGTCAAGGGCACATGCCTGGGTTGCAGGCTCGATCCCCAGTAGGGGGTGTGCAGGAGGCAGCCAATCAATGATTCTCTCTCATCATTGATGTTTCTATCTCTCACTTTTCCTTCCTCTCTGAAATCAATAAAAAAATATATTTTTTAAAAATAGCACCCTGGCCGGTGTGGCTCAGCTGTTGGAGGGACCTCCTGTACACCCGGAGGTCCTGGGTTTGGTTCCCAGACAGGGCACATACCTCGGATCCCGTCGGAGCGAGTAAGGGAGGCAACTGGTCAGTGTGTCTGTTTTCTCTCTCTCCTCCCTCCCTCTCCCTCTCTCTCTGAAAATCAATGAACGTGTCCTCAGATGAGGATTAAAAAATTAATAAATAAAGTGACAAATTTTATGTTATATATATTTTATCACAATAAAAAAGTAAAGACGTAAAAAAGCATCTCAGTAGTGGTTAAAGAGATGCAAATCATAACAATGTTTCACACATATTAGCTAAGTCATGAAAATAAATAGACAGCAACAACAAAAAGCTACCCAGGCTCCATTCTCGGGAGGCACACAGAGCCGGGGCTGGAGCCTGCCCTGCTGGGTGCCAATCCCCGCCCCGCCCCTCTGGTTGGGTGACCTTGAGTGACTCACCCCACATCTGCACCTGGGCCCTCTCATGGACACACTGACGGTAACTACACTGTCCGTGTGGGATTGTCGCAAGGTTTAGATGAGCACGATGTTAACCATTAGCTGACTCCAGCCACCTCTCTGGGCTCCTCTGCTGAGGCCCACAAAGCAAAGCCATGTGACGGAATTACAGCTATGTAACTGGGTTGGAGGGACTTTGTCATGTCACTCACTTGCTTAGAAGCCCTCATGGCCACATCGCATCTCAACCTCACCACACACACACACACACACCACACATATGCACGTGCACACACATACATGCACGTGCACACATGCACGCGTGCACACACACACACATACACATACACATGGCCTCAGCACCTGGCCTGCTCTAGGCAACCCCACCTCCTGCTTTATCCCTGTGCCTTAAACACGCCAGACCCATGGCCCCATCCACAGGCGCTCATCACCTGGGGAGGCGGTGTTCCCTGCTCACCCCCATCCCACTGTCATGTCCTGAGACCACCTCAGAGAGCACAGTTCCACCGGTACTTTTCCAGCTCGTTCGTCTGTGTTCACTGCCCGTCCTCTCCTGAGTCTAGACCAGGGGTTCTCAACCTTAGCTGCACATTAGAATCACCTGGGAATCTTTTTAAAATCCTGATTTCTGGGCCTCATCCTCCGGAAATTCTGTTTCTTTGTTGTGGGGTGGGGCCACAACATTAGTAACAAAGAAACGGAATTTCCGGAGGATGAGGCCCAGAAATCAGGATTTTAAAAAGATTCCCAGGTGATTTTAATGTGCACCAAGGTTGAGAACCTGACAGTGGTTGGCAAACTGAGCCAAATATCAACAGAGCCAAATATCAACAGTACAATGATTGAAATTTCTTTTGAGAGCCAAATTTTTTAAACTTAAACTATATAGGTAGGTACATTGTTATTAACTTAATCAGGGTACTCCTAAGGCTTAGGAAGAGCCACACTCAAGGGGCCAAAGAACCGCATGTGGCTCGCAAGCCGCAGTTTGCCGACCACGGAGACTGTAGCCTGCATGGAGATCGGGCTGTGCCCAGCTTGTCGACAGCTTATCTCAGGACCGCACTAGTGCACGGCAACGACTCAGTACAGGTTTTGGGGATAAATGATTGAATAAAACGAATTAGAGGGCTTTTCCCTCTTCGTCTGTGCGCTGTAATGAATGTGTAAGTGTCTGAATCTATATGCATCCGTGTGTGAGAGAGAGAACGTGCGGAAGGTGGAGGGAAGGGCGGTCTGTGGTGCGGTTTAAAGGATGATGTGCAGATATAAACCTTCCTGAGGGGCCTGTGGTCCTGATGCTCAGGCACTGACCCACCTGGCAGAACTCCATCTGGCTGTCCTTGCCCCGCCCTCCTCCATCCATTCTACGTGGTTCCATCTCCTAGCAGGTTCCTGAAAACACTCATTCCAGTTCAGGCCATGGCTCCTCCCCTGTGCACACACCTCCCGGCCCACACCCCAGACCTGTGCACACACCTCCCGGCCTACAGCCCAGGATGACGGCAGGGACAGCTAAGGCCTAGAGCAGGGGTGGGCAAACTTTTTGACTCGAGGGCCACAATGGGTTCTTAAACTGGACCGGAGGGCCAGAACAAAAGCATGGATGGAGTGTTTGTGTGAACTAATATAAATTCAAAGTAAACATCATTACATAAAAGGGTACGGTCTTTTTTTTTTTTTAGTTTTATTCATTTCAAACGGGCCGATCCGGCCCACAGGCCGTAGTTTGCCCACGGCTGGCCTAGAGCAACCCTGGCATGTTGGGAATCACCGCACCGCCTTGTGCCTTAAATAGATCCACTGAAAGGCTTGCTATTGTCTTAGCTAAACATGAAGTGTTTGGAAAAAGAAAAAAAAATTTAGCCTAGACCACCCAAGGCTCCATTGCTTAAAGGCCCACCTCCCTCCAGAACCGCCCAAACACCGAAGGAAGAGGGGAAAGTCCATTGCAGGAGCGTGACTTCCTCCTGCACCTGATGGCAGGGCCAGCCACACACCCACCCCGTGGGGCAGGGAACAGCGTGGCCAGGGCCAGAGCCCACCTCCGAGGCTATGATTGGGGTGACGGGGGGGGGGGGGGGGGCAGCCAGAAGGCACCGTGGATATTACTCCTGGGAAATGCTCCTTGGCCGCTGGCAGGCGGCAGGCACTGCCGGGCACTCTTCGGACGGCTGGGTCCTGTTTGCTGGGCATTGCTGCCACCTTTTGGAACTGAACGCTGGACAAGCTACTCACCTTAGTGAGAAGGGGAGACCTAAGACAGACAGAGGTCGCTTACTGTCAGGGAAAATGACTGTCCTGATCCGGAGTGGATTCTTCCCCAAATCCTGCCCGTTAGCAGCGGTTGGGGAGGATGTGGCCTCCATGGCGATCTGACCCGAGACCTGAGAAGTCTGATGGGGTCCCATGAGGAGACCTCACAAAGAGGCACACGGAAGAGACCCCTTTTCTGCCTTGTCATCTTCAATGTGGCCATTTGGATGGAGATCAAGAGAACTAGGCTGCTGAGACCAGCAATGCGTGGAAGCTGCCACAGGGGGGCTCCACTGAGCTGCCGAACTAACCAGCCACCGTTAACTCAGGGTCAGGGTGACTCACCCACCCTCAGATGTTTTCGTGTGTGAGGCAATCACAGGTGTTCTTTGCAACTAAGGACAACGTAACTGGATCATAAAGTCACTGTCACCCTTATTTCACGGAGGGACACGCAGCAGAGAGAGCTCATAACCCAGAGGCACACGGCTAACAAGGGCCAGGAGAATGTGGCGGGGCGTGTCTGTCCCTGAAGCCCTGTGTCCTCTCTTCCCTCTCCCTCCTGGACTCCCCTGGGCCCTGCATACAGAGGGCACTTATTACGTGTTTGTTAACGAGCAAGAAATCTTTCTGCCCAGTCCTCCTGGGAGCGCTCCTCAGAGACGATCAGTGGATCCTCTCAGAACCGGAGCAGCGGGGGGGGCCTCCCACAGACCATCCATTTCCATCACAGAGGAAACGTCCCACATCCAGAGATGCTGCATCAGCCAGAGCCTCCGGCAGGAAATCTCCAGAAACCTGCTCACCACACGGATGACCAGGCCGCCCACGGTGGCTGCCCACCTCTGCTCACATTACGGTCTGTGTCATACCTGGCCCACTCCCACCCCCTACACCGAGGAAGCCAGAGGACAAGTGGCTGAGGGGGATGGACGTTCACCCTCTAGTGGAGGAACTAACTGCCTCCAGGTGGCGAAGGCAGCAGGTCCTACCATCTCTGGAATCGGGGTGTGTTAACATTGACGGCGAGGCGGTTTGATTGACAGGGTGCTTACTTAGTGGCACATAAAACAGTGGAGCATCTTACAACGCATGGCATCTTGGATGTGATGAAATGTGAGAATGCCTGCCAATCTCTGAAGAAGAGAGCACTCGAGTGTCTCCCCTTAGGCCCTACATCCCACCTCGTTCCAAATAGCTCTGCAGTAGCCTTGTAAAGTAGAGCTCCCCGGGACGGGACAGGACAGGAGCCACGCCCAGGGCCAAGGGCCCCTCCCGCAGGGGGGTGCCAGCTGTCTGACTGCTCTGTGCACAGAAACCCCCGAAAGCCAAAGGCTTCCCGCTGCTCCCCGTCCTAAGAGCCAAGACCCAGACCAGGAGACAGAATAATTTAGGAGGAAATGACAATAAGTAGGCTGCCTTTCAGACCACACGGAGACCGGATGGCCCGTGAGGTCTCAGGAAAGACACCTTTCGAAAGAGTGAATTTCATGGGAGCTTGAGAGCTGCAGAACTGCTCTTCCCACAGAGAATATGATGAAAGATGAGGCCACCAGCATTCACTGACTCTGTCCACGGGGCTGGCTTCCTACATCTTTGTTCAAGAACTAAACAAGCACCTCCTGCAACAAGCAAAGCACGCAGAGCCCTGGCCGGTGGGTGCAGAATTTGCTTTACAATCTGACAAAGAATGAGAGTGGCATTGGCCTGTATGCTAACCCCACCTCAACCCCACCACAGCCAGCAAAGCACAGAAGGCCAGCATCTCAGGAACCGGCTGGAACCAAGGCCTGAACACAAGGGAAGGAGCTGGCGCGACCCTCACATCCGACGATTAGCCGGGAGAAAACCCTCAAAGGTCACCTGGTCCAACGACTGCACCTACAGCGGAGAATGGGGGCAGGGGCAGAAGGAATGATTTCCCAGGAATAAAATTCCCCAGGCCCCAGCTGATTAGAAGCAATAGATCTGGGGCAGAGATGGGGTGGGTGTGAAGCTTATTCTTCAGGCCGTGACCTGTGGCAGCTGACCATGCAAAACAAGGCAGAAAAAGTATAGCATTTATTACAGGATGAGACATGATCCTAAGAACAAAACATGAATGTGAGTCATCACAAAACAGTCTCAATAAATGTGTTGTTCTTCATTCGAAAAAGAGGAGACACGTGATCTATCTTAGCGGGGTTTCCATTGCGCCTGTTTTAAGGTACGCGTAGAGCTCTCACTCGAAGGGGTCCCCTCCGTGCATCTGGAAGGTTCATTCCCGTGGCATGCCCTCATGCCCAGCAATGCTAGACAAGTGTTATACACACACACACTTGCTTCTTCTAGGCCGGCTGAAGTTTGTTTTCGAGATGGGCACACATCTCGTGGACAATAAACAGAGCACTCTGGATTCTGAGGGCTAAATAACATGTATACAGACGACAACTTATCTAAATGACATGAAATAAAAATAGCTGATGCAAATAAGCCCTCAAGAACGTACAGTACTTAAGCCATTACTACCTACCACTCCCAAGGCCACACGTGTATCAAATAGCATCTTATCAATCCAGTGATACTGTGGGCGTCCAAAGACGGGCAGGTGATGTAGGTAAGAATTTATGGCTCCAGCAAAGTAGCAAGAACATTAGCCTTACGTATTATCCAACCCATGGGGTGCCTCACTTTTACCTCTTAGCAACAGACAAGGGAGAGGTGGCTCTGTGGTAAGACCCTTCTTCCATTTCTAGACTTTAAATTTGTTCTTTACCACGTTCCCGCTGTCACCTGTCCCCACCCCCGGCATCCCTTGGACTGGGGCAGAGGTAGAAGGGACATACCAAGCTACAGAAATGATTTCCCAGCAATAAAATTCCCCAGACCCCAGCTGATTAGAAGCAAGGAATCTGGGCCAGGGATGGGGTGGGTGTGGTGCTTATTCTTAAGGCCACGTGACCTGTGGCAGCTGACCATGAAAGACAAGGCAGAAAATGTACAGAATTTATTACAGGATGATACATGATCCTAAGAACAAAACACGAATGTGGATCATCACAAAATGGTCTCAATAAATGTGTTATTCTTCATTCGAAAAAGAGGAGAATTACAATGAACAGGGTTTCTGAAGACCGTCCCGAGGTGATCTCATCCGGGATGGACAGACCTAGCTATTCACCTGGGCTTGCTCAGGGGAACGCAGTCCACTGTCCACCTCCCAGGTACCCTCACTGGGGACCCGGACTCATGCCTCTGCCTTTACATTCTCTGCTATAATTTTTTTTTAAATATATATTTATATTGATTTCAGAGAGGGAGAGAGAGATAGAAGCATCAATGATGACAGTATCATTGATCGGCTGCCACCCGCACGCCCCACACTGGGGATGAAGCCCACAACCCGGGCATGTGCCCTGACCGGGAATGGAACCTCGACCTCTTGGTTCATAGGCCGACACTCAACCACTGAGCCATGCCGGCTGGGCTCTCTGCCATAATTTTTTTAAAAAAAAAAGTTATAGGCCATATCCCTGATGAACATAGATGCAAAAATCCTCAACAAAATAGTAGCAAACTGAATTCAGCAATGCATTAGAGTGATCATTCACTATAATAAGTGGGATTTTTCCCAGGATGCAAGGCTTGTTCAATATCTGCAAGTAACATGATACACCACCTAAACTAAATGAAGGATAAAGTCATATGATCCTATCAATAGATGCAGAAAAAGCATTTAACAAAATCCAGCATCCACTTGTGATAAAAAAAAAAACTTTCAGCAAAGCGGGGAAACAGAGGAAACACACCTCAACAACATAAAGGCACCGAGCACTCCATCCTGTTTCCTGGCCTGACGAGTTTCCACTGGGCACCCTTTCAACCAAGATCCAACTTTAAACACGAGATGCGTCAAAATCCGAAGAGCCAGACGCGGTCCTCCTTACCTGTCCGCGGCTTGTCCGAGGAGCTGCTGCAGGTCCACCTCCTGCTTCCGCAGGCTCCCAAACGAGGACTGGCTCTCCACCAGGCCTTTGCCTCCGACATTCAGCTTGACCTTGCCCAGTGCCGTCTCGATGGCCCCACTCACGTGGTTTTCAAACTTGCCCTCGTATTTCACGAAGTCCGACTCCACGACCACTGCAGTACAGGAGACATGGACCCGATGCTGGCACGGCCCCCTCTGTGCCTCCGGTCACCCAGCTTCCCAATCCTGTGCAGACCCGTGGCAAACACGAGGCTTGCGCCCCAAATGGAAAGGTGGCCGCCACGCCGTGTGTGGGCACAAGAAAATGGCCCCAGCACACTGGGTGCTGAGAGCTGGTGTGAATGCACGGATGGCCAAGGGCTCTACTGGGGACTTTTTTTGTTTGTTTTTTATCTCTCAATTCCAATACACACAAGTATAAACAAGGACACATATAGTATCTGTGGAATTTAATGAATATTTGTCACGTAAACATCCATTTAACCACTCTCCTGGTGAAGAAATAGAATGTTCTGAATAGGTGCTTTCCCGGGGTGAAGGGACTAGTGACAATGACATGGAAACAGAAAAAAGAGCTGGCCCAGCCAGGACACACGCGAGTGTCCTGCTTACTCAGTAGCTGGCAGGTTGGCCACCTGGCCTTACCCGTGAAGATCTTCCCGTCCCACCCGCCAGCCTTGGAGAACACTCTCCTGGCCTTCACAGCCCTCTCCCTGAAAATAAGTCCCTTCGCAGACTTATCTGATGATATCTGACCTCTGCCCCGGTAGGCAATTCCTTGTCACGCAACTCCTTGTCTCTGTCTTTCTGCTGTCAGCGGGCATGCCCTTCTCCCTCCCTCAAACACCACCCTCCCTCAAACACAAGCTCCAGACACTCCATTCTCCCTCCCCGGCACCCAGCCACTAAGGAAGAAGCTACCACCCACCTGGTGTCCCAGCTTCCGTCAAGTCTCCTGGGAACTGCCATGCTCATCTGGTCATACCCAGGTGATTGCTACAGACTGCCTTAGAGATCGGCCCTTCTTATCTGAACACTAAAGATAAATATCTGGTGATCTCAAACCTGAGCTGCCGCTCTCCAGATTTCTATTGCTTAGATTTTTTTCATCCAACCAAATACCATCATAAAAACAGCCTCAGTCATCATCACTCCGTAACATACACTGAGAGTCTCCTAGGAAGTTCACACTTGGCTTTTTCCATTTCCCTGACCCAAGGGTCGCAGATTCAATTCTAGTCAAGGGCATGTACCTCAGTTGCAGGCTCCATCCCTGGCCCCAGTCAGGACACGTGCAGGAGGCAACCAATCGATGTGTCTCTCTCACATCTGATATTTCTGTGTGTGTGTGTGTGTGTGTGTGTGTGTGTGTCTCCCTTCCACATGCTCTAAAAATCAGTGGGGAAAAAATATACTTGGGTGAGGATTAACAAAAAATTAAAAAATTAAGCTATAACCTTTCATGTCAGGTCTGCAGAACGATGTCATTTGAAGAAAAGAGATGTTTTCAAGGCCATAGGCAAGGAACAGGAAAAATCACAAGGGACCACCTTACAATCACTCAAGACAACATGTGTCTAGAACAGTGGTTCTCAACCTTCCTAATGCTGTGACCCTTTAATACAGTTCCTCATGTTGTGGTGACCCCCAACCATAAAATTATTTTCGTTGCTACTTCATAACTGTAATTTTGCTACTGTTATGAATCGTAATGTAAATATCTGATATGCAGGATGTATTCAGGCGACCCCTGTGAAAGGGTCGTTCGACCCCCAAAGGTTTCGCGACCCACGGGTTGCGAACCGCTGGTCTAGAAGAACCATCATCTTCTGTCCTGGGACTAACTGTAAACAAGAAGAAAAGGAAACATACCTGGACTCAGACACTGGTCTTCTGTAAGCACATCTCCAAGGGTGACGGATAAAATCTGGTATTTGGGTCTTTGCCAGCACCAGAATCTGTTTTTTTTGGTCACCAGACTTAGAAGTTGTAACTTATCAGAATCATTCAGGTTTGATACTGCAATCAGGTTACCTCCATCATCAACTTCTCTAAGAAAATTCCTTGTTGCTTTGGCAAACATTTTGAGAACTCCAGATTACCTGGAAAAATAAGGTTATCCCAAATTAAATAAGTTATTATTTTGTGACTTTTTTTTTTCTAAAATTACTTGATTTCTCCCTAGTACCTATCTGTATACATGAAAAAATACCTTCTCTCTAGAAAATTCTCTAGCTTGAGTTCAGAAGATGACAAAGAAATCAAAGTGAAAAACTGAAAGAAATATGTGTATAAGTCAGGATAAGTGAGGCTATGCTTCAAAAACAAATAACCTCTAAATCTTAGCAGCTTGTGACAAAAAAAGGTTTATCTATTCCTCACACTACCTGGCCAACACAGGAGAATGGGTGAGCTATGGCATCACAGTCATTTAGGGATGCAGACTGAAGGGACAGCATCGCCCGAGCACGTCAGTCATCATCTGGATAGTCTCACCCAAGCAATGAAATGCTCTGGCCCCGTGGTCGGCAAACCTTGGCTCGAGAGCCACATGCGGCTCTTTGGCCCTTTTGAGTGTGGCTCTTCCACAAAATACCATGTGCGGGTGCGCACGTACAGTACAGTGCGATTGAAACTTCGTGGCCCATGCACAGAAGTCGGTATTTTGTGGAAGAGCCACACTCAAAAGGGCCAAAGAGCCGCATGTGGCTCGAAAGCCGCGGTTTGCCGAGCCGCAGTTTGCCGACCACTGCTCTGGCCCCGAACTGACACACATCATGTCTGCTCACAATTAGTTAGAACTAGTCACATGGCTTCAGCCAATGATTATGCTCAGGAAATACAATCCTACACCAAGTATTTGGAAGGCAGAGACCTGGAAATACCTGCGGAACAACATACTGACCACCCCAATCTGTATCTTACTTATGACCACTTCCACTGGGCTTTTTCTCTGCACTCTGTGATTTCCTCTATTCATAATCGGAAAGGTACCAGCTATTACTTTTTAACCCAGGAATGAAGGCCCAGTCACACTTCAGCTGGAGGAAGAAAGAAGAGACACATTGGAAGATATTAAAGGACTGTAGTCAGTGAATGAATTCTAGACCATTCAATAAATGGTGCTATTTATTGCCATACACAAGAGCAAATTCCCAACGGATTAGATGTGGTATTGTTTTGTAAGGAAAAATGAAACAATAAAAATACTAGAAAAAAATACAGAAATATTTGTACACTTGTAAAATGAGAAAGGCCTTTAGGAAGACAATGAAACACTGGAAAAAAAAATGTGTAGTATTTATAACAAAGGACTAGAAGACTTTATAAAAATTTTTACAGATAAAGTTTTTAAATACTATAATATAAGCATAAACAAAGGTTATTAACAATTCACAATACGTAACTATACATGTCTGCACATACGCAAATACACACATATATAAGCATTCTTTTAAAAAAGCACAAACGGAAAGAAGATTTTTTAAAACTATCCATGGTCAAAGGTTAAAATGTCTAATGGACAAGAACTGTGTTTTATTTGTTTTTGTACCTTGGTGTCTGACAGGAACGTAGATAATAAAACCATAGAATGAGACAGCTGGGAATAATCTTAGATGTTAACTAATTTAACCCCCTTTTTTTCAGATGAACCTCCTCCGGGAAATCAGAAAACATTTCTCTTTACCTATCACTAGGTCTCCTCTAAAAATAAAAATAAAAACTCTTCTTAGATTATTGTGCAGCTACCTAACCCAGTCCTTGCATATCAACAACAGGAATGAACATTTAAGGAAGAAATTCTAAAACACGCAAAAAGTTCCTTTCTGGTCAACAGTGAGCTTCCAAGAAGGAAAACTACATCTGCTCAGGTTCTCGTCTCTATGCTTATCACTCCACTAAGCATAAGGATCTTACATGCGATGGATCACTCGTTCATTCTTCGAAACAGTTATGGAAT
Organism: Myotis yumanensis; assembly: GCF_028538775.1. Taxonomy (NCBI): domain Eukaryota; kingdom Metazoa; phylum Chordata; class Mammalia; order Chiroptera; family Vespertilionidae; genus Myotis; species Myotis yumanensis. The sequence goes on from NW_027223760.1 coordinate 62,147,041, forward strand.
CACTCGTTAATTATTCTTAAGTTCCGACTATACCCAGGCACCATGGGGATGCCCGGGACCAAGAGAGGGAACTCAGGAGGAAGCAGGTTGGTGGGGAACAATAAGGCTGCTCCAGCTGAGAGTTTGTGTGGGATAAGGGGCAAGGTTCATTTTGCCAAACACGGGAGGAAAGAACTTTAACAAAACAAGTTCCCCCCCCCCCCCCGTGGCCTGTGGGAATTCACCCTGCTTGTCCCAGGGAGGACCTGCATGGAGTCTGCCTCGGATTCCCGTCGATCTCAGGACCTCTATTTTTACGGTTTCTTTTCTGGAACGACTTGAAAGGAAGGTCACTAACTTGCCTTTGGATCAAGCATGTTTCCAGAGCAGCCACATCAGGTTTGCCATTACAGAAAGCAAAAGCTCACAAACCCCATGTGTGGTGAACGGCAAAGCCTCGGGAAGGACACCGGTTCTCCCCAGAGGGACTGAGGGTGAAGAAGGGGAGCTCCTCAGCTGACTTCTTTCATCTCTAACGTCAAACAGCCCATTTTCCCTCTTGACAGGTGAGGCTGCTTTAGGAAGAGCTAATGGCGGTGGCTGCTGCTTTGTAGGTGTTTGTTCCAATCAGGTTTAGCCAATCAAGGAGCTCTGAGAACATGCTCCTTGTGAAGTTAAATTAGAGGCTCTTTTTTATTATGTTTGAATACATAATATATTGACACGGCTCAACTACCTAAACTATGAAAAAATATGCACACCCTTTCCTCCTGGCCCCATCTACCCTTTCATCCCTCTCCCCGTCAGGTATATCACCTTCGGGTTCTTCATACAAATACGAGTAAAAAGGAGTTTACGCCGAGCTGCAGCCGGCTTGCTGTCCTGTAGCAATATATCCCCGAGAGCTTTCCGTGTTAGTCCTTCTTCACCACAGCTGCACAGCACTCCATCGCGGGACACACCACTGTTTATTTAATCGGGCCTGTATCGCCCACCTCTTGGGTTATTTCTACATTTTTGTTATTATAAAAATGCCACACTAAATACTCCTGAATGTGTGTCTTCATGGGCAAGAGTACCTGAGGGAGATTTTTAGAAGAGGGACTGCAAGGTCAGTGGGTAAATGCATCCATAATCTATAGGTTGTACCATTTTGCAGTCACCAATGAGATATGAAAGTATCAGTCTCAACAACAGTGTGTTATCAATTTTTTGTGTTTGTGTCAGTCTCATGGATGAGAAATGGCATCTCAGTACAGTTTTAAGTTACATCCTATATAATAAAACCCTAATATGCAAATCAACTGAACAGTGGAACGATTGGTCACTATGATGCGCACTGACCACCAGGGGGGGCACACGCTCAAGGCAGCTCCTGTGTGAGCATCTGCAAACCCCCCCCTCCAAGAAGAAGGGGACTGGCAGTGGCAATTTGGGGCGGGGCCGGCAAGCAGGCGGCACCAGGCTGCCAGCCAAGGTGGGTGCCAGCGGGGGGGGGGGGAGGGGGGAGGCATCGCCCTGCCCGCCAGTCGCCCCACAGATGGCCCTGATCGCCGGCCAGGCCTAGGAACCCTACCCTATACATTGGGAACAGTCTCTTAGATTTAAAAATTAAAACCTGGCAAGGCTACTCTAACACTGAAGAAACAGGATGATGCAGGGATGACATGCATGGACTCTGAATTGCACATTTTGTGGTCGGCCCTGATTCTGACACTTATAACTGTGTGACAAAGCCAATTACTTAACTTCTCTCTGCTTCAGTTTTCCACCCATAAGATGGGGAAAATGGTACTACTGCCTCAGAAGGATCATGTTATGTACTACTTTTTTATAATCAGGGCAAAAAAAAAATGTAGCTGTCCATACAACAGCAAGATGCCTTTCACCTGTATGAAAAGTATGGTCACCGGTGCACACAGCATCCTAGATTGTGAGAGGGATGTCTGACTACCAGTTTAGGCCCGACATCCCCTGAGGGGTCCTGGATTGCAAGAGGACGCAGGCTGGGCTGAAGAACCACCCCCACCCCCCAATGCACGAATTTCATGCACCAGGTCTCTACTTATTTTAATATAAATGAAATAAGCTTCTTTTATGTAAAGCCTGTGTATTTCTATTTCTTAACTGTGACACTGGTCCATTTTCTATTGCCTCATTTTTTTCTTTCTTTATTCCTAGAAACTTTTGAAATAATAAATCAGGCAGGATATAGGCTAAAAATGTAATACAGCAGAATTAGTCATTGAGATAAACTACCATACCATTCTGAACCATCTAAAGTAACTGTCCAGCCAGCAAAATTAAATAATTTTTAATTTTGAAAAATTAGAGCTAACTGAAGGTTTTAGACACAGACAAGCATGGAACTATCTCAAATAACCAGAAGCTAGACCAGATTCAAATTTCTAAAATGCTCCCACCTGGAAGGAGGTGAAAATGGCGTCAGGACAGATCCAGCTCTAAATGCTCGTGGCCCAAGCCCCCCTGCCCCTCTCAGCTGTCCCACAGCCCTGGGCTCTCACCGTGAGAATTCTATCAGCAGATGGTCCCTAGCTCCTGCCATGTGGCCTCCCAGCTCCAAGCAGGACTCAGAGAGCCCAGGTGAATGCGGTCAGGGCATGCAATCTTGACTCAGACGCCTGGACAAGAGGCTCCAAAGAGGCCAAGAAAGCAAGACAACACCAAGTCAGAAAGGCACATGGCCAACTGGCCACTGGCTCCTGGGAGCAGAGAGTCCTAAAGGTAGTTGCCAAAGGAATGACTGCATGAGAAGATGCTGTGACCACCACTGTCCGATCTTAAGCCTGATTCAGAGCGACGGGAGCATTTCAATTCAAGATTCTCCTCCGGAGCAGCTCTGGTTGATCACCAGGCCTCCGCTTGCATAGTTCCAGGGAAGAAACCTCAATGTCAAAATAAACCACATCAAGAGGGGGTAGGCGTAACTGTGTGTTGAGTGCCCGCTGTGTGCCAGGCATTGGGCTAAATCCTCTCCACGCATTTCCTCATTTAATCTGCACAACAGCCCTGAGTAGGCATGGCGCACATGTGACAGATGTGGACACTGAAGTTCAAAGTAACCTGCCCAACATCACAAGAAAAAAAAGCAGCGGCCCTGACGTCCGGAAGCTGCCGGGTCCTATGACCTCGGCCCGGTGGTGCCAGGCGCGGGCCAGGCATTCCCCTGGCGAACGCAGACAACGTCACAGAACATCAGGGAGGGCCACGCTGGTCACGACAAATCACGACAAAAACCAAGGCCTCTCACAATCTTGCCTGAACACAGACAAAATCTGAACACTGTCCAAACCAGAAAAATGACCAAACACCCCCACTACTGCCACCAGTCCTGGCTGAGTGACGGCTGCTTCTTGCCAACCACAGCTTCAGTCATCCCTCCTTTGAGACAAGATTTAGGAAGAAACTCAATACAATTTCCCCACTTCCTGGCAGAGGCCATCAGAGCAAAGTCCTGTTTCCTTAACTCTCCCCCAAATCGCCTGCAGCCCAAATACATTAACTTTTCTAACACCCACTTACTGAGACCCACACCCCCAGGGTTCCTCCTGGTGTGAGCCTCCCTCAGTGCAGCAAGCAGCAAGCCCAACCTGGAGCTAAATGTCACATTAGAGCAGTGGTTCTCAACCTTGGCTGCACATTAGAATCACCTGGGAATCTTTTTAAAATCCTGATTTCTGGGCCTCATCCTCCAGAAATTTTCTTTGTTATGGGGTGGGGCCACAATATTAGTAACAAAGAAACAGAATTTCCAGAGGATGAGGCCCAGAAATCAGGATTTTAAAAAGATTCCCAGGTGATTCTAATGTGCAGCCAAGGTTGAGAACCACTGCATTAGAGAATTCATGCTGAGCCTAGCTCCCAATCGAGGCCCACCTGCCTCCCTCGCCTGAGTCCTGAGCACCAGCACCCTACTCAGGTGACTCCTCAGTCAGTTTTCTTTTTGTTTTTGTGGGTTTTTTTATTTGAGCTACAAATGACTCATTTTGCAAAGTAAGAAAGTGTGCTGGGAAGGGTAAACTTCAGTTATGGTGGAAGCAAATCACGGCTACGGAGCACGCTGTTTCCCCACCACCCAGGGTGATGAGACAGCGCTGTGCTTGTCTCTCAGTTAACAGCTTCACGTTTTGAATTATTTTCGGTTTTCTCAATAACAAGGTGAAATAGAATCTACTAAAACAGTGTCATTCTTTTATGTCATCTTTGGTGCTCAGGCCCTAGTAGCTGAGCTTACTTTTGTAAGACAAATTCAAGACCAAATCACTTCTTTCTTTCTAAACTAAAAATCATTGTATGAAATTACACACACACACACACACACACACACACACACATGATGGTCACAAGACAGGCAGGAGCTGGGAAAGGCGTCAAGGTGAGGCAGCCAAGGCTTTGGGAAGAGAGGCTGCGGAAGGCTGGAGCCCTTTAGGGTTCAAAAAAGAACAAAAAGAAACGCACTGCTGGGACCTGTGAGCCGAGGGGCGGCAGCTGGGAGCGGGGCGATTTCTCGGCTCTAATTGCCTGCGTTCCCCTTCCCCGCGGTTTGGCTGTTTGCCTCGATCGGAGGAGCACGTTGGCGGTGCGTCCTGAAACCAATTCATTTACTGTAACTTGTGCAGCTGCCTCTCCGGCCGCGCAGCCCTGCTCCGCTCCACGCGGACTCCCGGGACAGCGACAGCTGGACCTCCACCCCGCATCCCTGCTCACTCCCTGGCGCGCAGCAGGCTCTCCACGAAGGACGCCACCCAACGCCCCGCTCCATCACCCGCCCCCCCTCCAGCCGCCCGCCTCCCGCCGCCTCCAGGTGCAGGTGGCAAGCGGCTCCGCACGGGAGGGCCCCGGAGGCCGGGCCGCAGCTGCGACGCCCTCCCACCCGGGCCGAGAACACGGGGAGACCCGGCTCCCCCATCCCACGCAGGCGGGTGGCGCTCGCCCCGGTGCAGAGACTGAAACCACGTCTGCGGGGCTCCGCCGGCACACGGCCCCCGGGAGGGGAAGCCTCCGCACGCACACCCCGCGGAGAAACAGGAACAAAGGCTGAGGAGTGGGGAGGGCGGTGGCGCGGGAAGACGGTGCCAGCGGCCCTGGCAACCAGCGGGGAAGGCAGTGGCAGCGCGAAGGGGAGGATGGGGAAGGGGTTGGGGGGCTTAGGGGAGGGGGACTGGGAAGCGGGGACGGGCGGGGCGCCACGCGGGCAGCTGTCCAGCCGCCGGACCCGCCTCCCTTAGGGGGGACAGAGGGGGCCGGAGAGGGAAGGGCCGCCCGCACTTACCTCCCGCACCCGCAGCTCAGCCCCAGCAGCCGCGCGCCTCGCGCGGACCAAGTCAGGGATGCCGGGTGGGGGCGGGCCCGGGCGGGGGCGGGGGCTCGCGGGGCCAGGGCGGCCTGGCGGGACCTTTGCTCGTCCCCGCCCCCTGGAGCCCGGGCGCGCGCGGCGGGAGGGGGCGCTGTGCGGGGCGCGGGGAGGCCGGCGCGCGCCGCGGGCCAGGAGCCTGGCTGCAGCCGAGGTGGGGCTGGGGCTGGGCGGCTGCGTCCGGAGACCCGCGCCCAGGCCCGGAGAGAGCTGGGTCCCTTTCTTTAGGGTCTGCCCAGCGGGTCCTGGGCGCCCTAGATCGCCCCAGGCCTCACCTGCCACCCGCTGCGCCTGCAAGTGGCCCGCACCCCCGCCGCGTGGACTGGCTCTGTGGCTTCACGTGCCGGGGAGTGTCCGGATTTGTGGAGTGACTGAGCCTACACTCGGTCCTGACGCTTATGAATAATTCATGTGACTACACTCTAGTTCCTCGAGGGCAGAATCCAACATCCCTCACATACTCGGTGCTCAGCGAGGGCCGAGGGAGTGCGTCTGGGCATAGTCGGTGCCCACGTTGCTTGCCGATGGGCTGACGAACATCACAGGCTTTCCGTCACTTTTCCTGGGCACCTTCTCAGCGGTGCCCTCCGCGGCCTGAGGACCGTGAGGAATGCAAGTCCTGCCCTGAGGACTTACACGCAGGAGGATTGTCTCCCTGCCGCCATCAGCTGGGCCAGGGGAGAGGCAGGGCTTTCCCGGGCCCATATGCTCTGGGTCTGGATTACAGTTACCGCACCTCCTGGCATTTATCTCAGCAAAGCCGTTCCTGACTACAGGTGCTCCTCAGCTTAAAATGAGGTTACATCTAGATAAACCAGTCGTAAGTTGAAAATGCATTTAATACACCTAAACTACCAAACATCACAGCTTAGCGGCCTCACCCAGCTTAAACATGCTTAGAACACCTCCATTAGCCTGCGGTTGGGCAACAGCATCTAATACACTGTGTAGTACTAAGTGTTTAGGCTGGTCGCCACTGTCCAGCGTCGGGAGAAAGTATCCGAGTATGTTCCTAGATATGAATCCATCTACTGGTTGCATATTGCTTCCACACCATCGTAGAGTAGAAAATGGTAAGTCCAACCATCGTAAATCGGAGACCGTCTGTATTCAAATTAAAAGTACAGACAGTCCACCAACCCGCAGGAACACTCCTAGTTCTCTCCTGCTTTATTCTTCTCCTTTGCACTGATCACCCCCTGAGAGACTAGATGCACATGTCATACTTTTTTCATATCGTATTCTATCTTTCCCTTCCCCAGAATGCCAGCTCCATGAGGGCAGAGTCTTTGGTCTGTTTTGTTCACAATACCCAGCACCTAACATACTACTAGATGCCTGGTAGTCAGTAAATAATTGTGAAATTAATTAAAGCTTCCTTCTGTTTGTTTCTCCAACTAGGTTGTAGGGTCTCACTCATCGTTGCAGTGTCTGGCGCAAGGTAGGTGCACAATGAGCGGTTGTTGATGAATGAGTGAAAAGCAAGGGTTGGGCGTGGTGGTCCTCCTGAGGTCCCCTGCCTTGCCAAAGGGATTAGGTATGGGGGAGGGAGGGAGGGAGGCCTACGCGCTTTCCTGGCCCTGTCTAGAGACAGTTCATCCAGGCTGTTGGTTCTCTACCTTCATAAAACCATACAGTCATGATGACTCTGGCTTGTTATCAGAGATTATTGCCTCCTGACAGGCCATTAATCTTAAGAACAGAATGTTCTCTATCTGCGTAGGTTACGGCTTATAACTGAGAGTGCATGAGCTTTTTGGTGTAACAGTTACTCAGTGGCTTCAAATTCTTTCACTCCTTTTTGTCCTGTCCATTGTCTTTCAATTAAATGTCTGAGGAAGCAGCCGATATTTATATTGCACTTTCACTTTACTGTTGCCAAGCATGGCTCTGAGGCCATTGCATGCGTTGATTGGCTCATTTGATCCTCACAGCAGCCAGGTGGAGGTCTGAGTTGCAAATGAGTAAACTGAGGCACAAGCTGGGAAGCCCATCCAGCCAGGAAGAGGCAAAGCCAAGATTTAAACACAGATCATTTGACACCCATCAGCACTTTTAAACCACCAGACGGTACGGTCTCTTCAGAACAGAAAATAGCGAGCACCATAAGAGTTACATCACCGAGCAGTGTTTGAACACATCTGTGTGTGCTGAGAGGGAGGGATGAATTGTGTATAAGCAGATCCACTCTCCTCCCTCCCCCTCCCCAGGACTATTCTCCCTGTCCCACGGGGGTGGGGGATCAGGAGGAGTCTGGCAAAGCCCTACCTGAGTCTCTACTTTTCTGTTTTATTTTTAACAGTTGTGCTTATTATTATGAATTAAAAGCATTTGAAGACAGATGGACCAATACAAGTTGGGAATTTTTAGTCCAACGAGAAAAAGAAGTGAATAAAAAGAAAATATCAAACCCCAATAATCTCACTCCATTGTAGATATATCCCTTTAAGAAAATGGGACTGTGGGGAAACAGAATTTTACAGCAGATAAACCTGGGTGGTCATAGGGATGATAAATCTTTGTTTTTAAAAAGATTTATTATATAAACTACTAGAGGGCTGGTGCATGAAATTTGTGCATGGGTAGGGTCCCTAGGCCTGGCTGGTGATCAGGACCAATCGGGGCCTTCTGGCTGCCGGCTGGGGTCTCCCTTTCCCCAGCTGCCGGCTGCCAGCTGGGGCCTCCTGTCATTCCATGCCGCTCCCTAGTGGTCAGCACACATCATAGCAAGCGATCGAACTCCTGGTCTCCCGGTCAAACTCCCGAAGGGACAATTTGCATATTGGGCTTTTATATATATAGATGCAGAACTTCTGAAACACACCCATGGGGACTGCTGTATTCCTTACTCTATCCCTAGATCCTTACTGAGTAACCAACTTGTAAAGGCCAGCAAAAATTGATAAACTTGATTAAGGGGGTATATTTCATGAATGACCACTTTAATGCTCCAGCTCTGTATCATGCCACAAGCACCTTCTAGTTCTTTGGAAGCCACTTTTGGAGAGACCTGCACTCTTCTTTTTTCAATTACAGTTGATATTCAATCTTACATTAGCTTCAGGTGTGCAGCATAGTGGTTGGACATTTATATAATTTATGAAGTGATTGCCCCGATAAGTCTAGAACCCATCTGAAAGAAACATTCCAATTTAAAAAATGGGCAGAGGGCCTTTAATAGATATTTCTCCAAAGAGCACATACAGATGGCCAACAGACATATGAAAAGATGCTCAAAGTCACTATTCATCAGAGAGATGCAAATTAAAACCACACTGAGACATTACCTGCACTCCTAGATGGACCCCCTCTATGGAGGAGAAAGCATACACACAGGCTTTGCTTGATCAGATTTGGGTCACATCCAGGCTACCACTTGCCAGCTGAGTGACCTGACAAGATGGCTTCAACCACGTCCAATGCCTTGGCAGGAACGGCTGGGAGGCAACACTCAGCTGGGGTTGTCGAGCGAGCCCCTTACCTGTGTCCTCTATCATGGTAGTCCCAGGGAGGTCAGACTTCAAATGTGGAGCTTCAGGGCTCCAAAGGGGAGTGTTCCAAGAAAGAAGGCAGGAGCTATGTCTATGACTCAGCCCCTGTTGTCACTTCTCCAGCGTTCCATTGTTAAAGCAGGGCCCTATTCAGAGAGAGGAGATTTATACCTTCCAGGACTTCTCACCTCTATCACACTTGTTTCTTTGAAATTCTCTTTGAGTAAACAAAGTGAGTCAAGACTCCTATATTTGTGTCCACTGTTCATGTAGAAGCATTTCTTTGCCAGCATTAAGGAGATCTGCAATGAAGACCACTAGTTATGACCAGACACCAGGTGGGTGGAGACACTCAAGAGTAATGCAATTCAGATGCTCTTCTCATCTCATTGTCATTGTTTGTAAAGATTGTTCAGCATCTGATTCAGGAATCTATCTGGGAAGGCAGACAGAGAAAGAATAAGGTTAAAGGGTAAGAAGTTCCATGAACCTGGGCCATGGGAAGGCTTGGCTGGAGCATCGAACATGGTGGAGGAGGAAAAGTATTTGAGCCCCCGGATGTCGGTGAGCGATGGAAGGGAGATCCAGAGTGGGGATGGTGGGGGTGGAGGGGAGTGGTCCCTGCTTCCTTAGGAACCAGGCTGATAGAGGCGCTGCCATTTCCACTCAAGGCTGCCAAGGCGGCCTGGGCATGGACGTCTCCAGCAAGGAGAGAAGAAAAGAACCTGGAGGCTCCCTCGTGGGAGACTTTCATGGGCCAAACACTTCAGTGTACCTTCCTTGGCCCAGAAACCAGTCACATGGTCCCCTAACCACAAGAGAAGCTAGAAAATATAGACTTTGAGCCCGGGAATAAAAGATAAAATGGGTTTCCGAGAGCAGTGGCAGACTCAACTTCAAAGTGCTTTTAGAGGACAAAAAAGGTGTTGGCCAAGCTCAGAGCTTTTATAAGAATCCCAATTAAGGAAACTCTGACAGCTACCCTGTTTTTAGCTTAAATAATTTATTTTCGGATTAGAGAACACATACTATTAAAAAAATTAAATCTCTCTTAATCCTATGCCTGGTTTAGAGGATATCTAAGAATACATGGAAAAACGGGTGATAGAGTGAAGATGGTATTTTCATCAATAAAAATTATAACAGATAAAACTTCTGAGCTGAGTTTTAATTGTCTGGGGAGAGTGGGAATTGTGTACACATTTGTTGTTTGGTAAGGTTCTTAAAAAGGCTAATTGCAATGGAAAAAAGCAATTTGGCAAGAAAAAATTATCTTGGCATCTGACTCAATGCCAAGATGCCAATTGACTTGATTGTGAAAAGCACCAGTGCAACTACGGAGAAAATAAACAAATGGGACTACATCAAAATAAAAAGCTTCTGCACAGCAAAAGATACCATCAACAAAACAGCAAGAAAGCCCACTGCTTGCTGTAATATTTACCAATGTTATCTCCAATAAGGGTCAATCTCCAACATTTACAGGGAGCTCATACAACTTAACAAAAGGAAGATAAACAATCCAATAAAAAAATGGGCAACAGACCTAAACAGACATTTTTCGAAAGAAGACATACAGAGGCCGAGAGACACATGAAAACATGCTCAAAGTCACTAATCATCTGAGAGATGCAAATCAAAACAACAACGAGGTACCATCTCACACCTGTCAGAATGGCTATCATCAACAAATCAACAAACGACAAATGCTGGCAAGGATGTGGAGAAAAAGGAACCCTCGTGCACTGCTGGTGGGAATGCCGACTGGTGCAGCCATTGTGGAGAACAGTATGGAGTTTCCTCAAAAAGTTAAAAATGGAACTCCCATTTGACCCAGTGATCCCACTTCTAGGAATATATCCCAAGAAACCAGAAACACCAATCCAAAAGGATATATGCACCCCTATGTTCATAGCAGCACAATTTACAATAGCTAAGATTTGGAAACAGCCTAAGTGCTCATCAGTAGATGAGAGGATTAAAAAACTGTGGTATATCTACACAATGGAATACTACGCTGCTATAAAAAAAGAAGTGACATTTACCATTTGCAACAACATGGATGGAACTGGAGAGCATTATGCTAAGCGAAATAAGCCAGTCAGAGAAAGATAAATATCACATGATCTCACTCAGATGTGGGACATAATGAACAACATAAACTGATGAACAAAAATAGATCCAGAGACAAGGTACCACTGAACAGACCGTCCTACCTCAGAGAGAAGGCAGGGGAAGGGAGGGTTAGAGATCAACCAAAGGACTTGTATGCATGCATATTAGCATAACCAATGGACACAGACACTGGGGCGGTGGGGGCTTGTCCTGGGGGGTGGGAGTGGCCGGGGGGTATCAATTGGGGAAAAGGGAGACATATGTAATATTTTAAACAATTAAAAAAAAAAAGATAAGCACCAGTGCAACAAGTTTGTAGCTTAAACCCTGTGAGCAAACAGCTCAGGAAGTGAAGTCCCCATCACCTCTGAGCACCTGAGAGAGTTCAATTTGCTTCAAAATATTGGTAGAGATGGATTTTTTTCTTTTTAATGCTCACCCAAGGATATGTTTTTGTCTTTACTGGTTTTTAGAGAGAAAGAGAGGGAGGAGAGGAGGGAGGAAGAGACAGACATTGATGTGGGAGAGAAACATCAATTTATTGCCTCCTTTACGCATCCTGACCGCGTCCTGACCGGGGATCGAACCCACATCCTTTCGGTGTACTGGACGATGCTCCAACCAACGGAGCCACCTGTCCAGGGCTCTTTTTTTCTATTAGTATACTTTGAAATCCTCGAGCATCATTTTTCCCATGAGAAGAACTGTGCCTGCGGTGAGAAGGCGGGTTTCCCTGAGGAATCTGGACGCCAGCGGGAACTTCAAGTAGCCTGCTTCCTGACAGTTAAGCCCTCCTCCTGCGCTCACGTGCTCATATTGAAAACATCAACACGCGCTGGGTCACTGTATGTATCAGCTTCACTGGACTAATGCATGACTGGGGAGCTGGGGAGACCTCATTTCTGCGTATTTCTGGAAATAGATTAGCATTTGAATCTGAAGGCCGGGTAAAGAAGACGCCCTCACCCAGGCAGTGGGCACCCTCCAATCCCTTCAGGGCCTGAGCAAAACAAGAAGGTGGAGGAGGGGCATATGCTCTCTCTGCCTGAGTTGGGGCATCATCTCCTGTCCTCAGATCTTGGCGTCGCTGGTCCTCTGACTTTCACCCAAAACCCTGCCCCACAGGGTAATGCCAGACATTCCCTCCAGCAACGATTAGCCTCATCTTCCAGAATTAGACATAGGCTCGAAATGTAAATATCCCCTCGGGAAGTCTCCCTGCCACCAACAAGCCCACGAAGGCATGAATGTTGACACAAGTCAGAGCCGGATAGCAGGGTTTGATGGGGAAGCGGAAAGATGGAAGGGTTACAAAGAGGAAACCGCTAATTATTTCACAACTCTGCTCCTGTCAGCTTAGAACCGTGGGCACCAGGTTCGGAGGATGGCTACATTTTTGATGCTGACTTTGTGTCCAGCATGGTCCTTCACATACAGTATTTTGTTGGACCTTTGTACAACTCCAAAGAGTGTTGTTACCTCTGTTTTACAGAAGAAAAACACTAAATCTTAGAGGCACCCTACTCATCTAGCACTGAGACCAGCATTTAACCTCAGATATGAGTCCAGGCCTTAACTTTTGACTCCTCCCTAGCAGGTAAATTTTGTGAGGAAGTCAAACATTTAAATGCAATGCAGAAAGTCCACCTTTTCACTTGCAGGTCAATGAATATTTACTCACTCAAAGCGGGTTGTTATTTCTTTTGTTTTTAAAAGTTTCCTGGAATAGTGACTCCTACAACTGCCCCTGCAGTCCAGCTTACTGATTTCTGTTGTGCTGACATTAAAGTACATCTTTTTGAATGCCACCCAGAAATCTCCTTTCCTAGGACAGTGGGGAAATGGGGCAGCCTGGTCTGGGGCTGGATTGCCAAGCAAGGAGGAAGTTGTCGGACCTCCCTCCTGTTGTGACTAAAGCTTTGTCATTGGGATCAAATTACATTTAAAATCTTTCTTTATCCAAAATACCTACAAGAACCAAAACATTTTCTCAGATCACAATTTAGAGGCTGGTTTCCTCTTTTACATCTTGTCTGATAAAGTCTCCGTTATTCACAGGTCCAGAAAAAACTGCTGCTGTTGGCCCTCAGGCCTGTTTGTATGATATTTCAGTAATGCCATCTGCGTGTGCTTTATTAATGTTTTATTAAGGAGCATCTGGCTGTTGCTACAGATCATATAGACTCTCCAATGTGTCGGTTCTCACCCATCAATAAATGATCAAGTGTCATGGGGAGCAAAAGAGATTAAAGTGGGTAGTGGAAGGAGCAGGAGACCAGGCCACCCACGGTCCAAGGTTTCCCCCAGCTGGTCTTGTGGCCAGCACGGTCCCACCACCTCCCTGGCCCCACGTGTTTTTTTGTGTGTGTTTTTTTAAAATATATTTTATTGATTTTTTACAGAGAGGAAGGGAGAAGGATAGAGAGTTAGAAACATCAATGAGAGAGAAACATCGATCAGCTGCCTCCTGCACACCCCCGACTGGGGATGTGCCCGCAACCAAGGTACATGCCCTTGACCAGAATCGAATCTGGGACCCTTGAGTCTGTAGGCCGACGCTCTATCCACTGAGCCAAACCAGTCAGGGCTGGTCCCATGTGTTTTATCTGAACACTGAACGTTGAACTCTATGGATGAAAAAGGGGCCGCAGACTAAACCTGACAAGCTCAGGGGAGGTTCCCATGGCAGGTCTTACAAACTCAGAGACCGGAAGTAACCACGTAGGAAGGTCTGAACCTAAAAACTCCTAAGGAAAAGCAGGTCATGGTGGGTAGCACATCCTAGGCCTGTACCTGTAGCTTCCTTGACAAAGCTCAATTTTTACCGTAACTGAGCCTACTGTCTTTTTGCATCTAAGACACTGTACCTGTCAGAATAATCCTTTTTAGCCCCTCAGGGCACAACTGCTGACCTGAGCACAAGGCCACAGGACACCTGCCCTGGCCGGGTAGCTCAATTGGTTAGAGTGCCGTCCAGATATGCCAGGGTTGCAGGTTCAATCTCCAGTAAGGGCACACACAAGAACCAACCAATGAATTCATACACAAGTGGAACAACAAATCTCTCTCTCTCTCTCTCTCTCTCTCTCTCAAATCAGCAAATAAATAAAATTTTAAAAAAGAAAAAAGACCACAGAACACCTCATTGGTATTTGTTCCTGATACCATCTCTATGTGCTGTAAATATTAACTATCCTGTACCCACCAATGTAAAAGAAATATGTGTTTCTCTACTTTGTCTTTTTATCCAATCCCAGAGATTTCCCTGCTTTGCTTCCTTCCACCCCCTGAATCTACCACCGATGGAGTTTATGAAACCCTCCTTACATCTCCTTTTATTCTAATATATAAAGTAAGCTGGAAAACGGCCATTTTCCGGAGCATTTTCTCAATCTACTGAGATTTTGCTTCCAGGCAGTTGTTAGTTTGGCTCAAATACTCATAAAAATTCTCTACAGGTTTGGACATTTCTTACTTCCAAAACTCAATCTCTCAGATCACTTCAAACTTTAAATTCTGGGTCAGAAGCTCAAATGCAGGGCTGTGGACCCCAAACCTAGGAGCACCGGAGAGGGGGTTCTGTGCCGGGACCTAGTGGACAGAGAGCTGGTGAGGACTGGGCTGGCGAGAGTACACTCCTAGCTGGATGGAGCACTGCAGAGCTTGGGGCAGGAGTGGGGACGGAGACTGGAGGCTGAGAGCAGCCTGGAGAGGACTTTACATGACAATGCGGAGTCACCACGTAGATCTTTTCTCTATACCACCTGCGGGGTAAGCAGGTGGCACAGTGCCTTCATATATTTGGTGCCTAATAAATAAGAGCTGTTGATTTTCTTCTGGATGTCTTTCTCATCCAGGGCTAGTAGTGTCCATGACTAACTTGTTTTGTGGATTTGCAAAAGGTTTTGGGATTTAGAAATTACATATGGTTCAGTAATTTTTCAGAAATCCTGGTTACTGCAACTTAAAAAAGGTGTTTTTATTTATAAAGAAGCCCATGAGATGAGACCTGACTTAAGATATAAAGAACCTAATTGCCAAGCACTTGGGTTCTTTTTTTTTTAATTAAGTTTAATTTTTTTTTAATGGGACTTGGGTTGTTTCAAACAATGAAACAACCAGTAACATCCAAGGACCTACAGTGATGGAGTGGGTAGTGGGTACTGGTTAATTTATGGGATGGCATTGTTATAGGACTCTATGCTCTTGAACCCTGGGCGGCCTTCCCAGTGTGGTAGCAGCAGGCGCAGGTGATATGCAAGCCAGCACTCAGCAACAGACCAAGCTTCCCTTTTCCCCACCTCCATCCCTGAAGAGTCTGTAATCTCCTGGAAACTCATCAATGTCAATAAAAAAGTTATTTCATCTTATTTTCTTCATGCAGTCAATTCTGTTCAGGCACTTATACACTCTTGGGTGTAAACAGACTCCGTGTTTAGTTTTACGTCACTGTTTAAATCATCTAGGCTATAATTCTGTTTTATGATTTAGACATCTCAAATTATATAGCCAGTACCTGTAAGGCATTGAAAAAAATGAATTTGATAGCTTAAGATAAAGTGCTATTATTACTGTTTCACATTTTAGCGCAAGTCATAAATCCACATATCCGTGGCCTTCCTTTTAATATAGTTTATGACTAATTCGTTTTAATTGTGTTCATATTAGATGGCAGTTCATGTTGTTCTTCCATTTACTGATTTGTAATCCGCTCTTATTTTCATGTTTTATGGAGACCCTTGGCTTCGGACACATTAGGCGCATTTAAGGAATCTTTGGGACTAATTATCTGTCTTGGTCACGTTGTAATTTGTCCACATAGTTCCCTCTCTGGCCCCCCTTTCTGTGTCTTCAGGAATATTGATGGCACGGCCCTTGGGTTTTGCAGAGCCAGGCGCTTACATATACAGAGATGTAAACGTGCCCTGGGAGAAACGCTTCCTCAGAGCTAACACTCTCCTTCTGAGGTGGGGTAACTCTGTCAGCTACGGACACCTGACTCCTGCCAACGGGGTTTACCAGAAGGCTCAAGTGCCGTAATCATGTTCTCCCTTGTTCCCTGTACTATCTCCTTGCTTTTTCGTCATAGTCCTGATCTCTTTTGGTCTTGAATTTTCCTGTGTTTACATAGATGTGTATCTCTTAGATGCACAAATCTCTTTGGAAAGCATGTCGGGTCTAAACTAGTATATATAGATAGGGCTCACACTATTTTTTAAGATCAAATACATTCTTAAAAAAAACTTTATGATCAGAAAAATTATAGACAACCCCAGAGAACTTTATTTTATGTAAGTTATGTCTGTGGATATTCACTGTATTAGAAAGTCAAACTGAGAAACTGAAAAAGATTACTGCATTTAAAATATCGATAACAGACTCATTATATGCTGACATGAAAACATAGTTCAATAAAACGTAACTATGGTCTCCAAAACAAAAATGTTTGAGGGAAGAATAGCGTGGCTTTATGTTTTTGCAAAGGACATTAAAGTCCGGCTTAAAAGAAGACATCTGGATTCTCACACCCAATTCCGCATTAACCTGCCCTCTCTCACATGTCATGTAGCTCCTGGGAAACTCGCTGTACACTTGTGAAACAACAAAAATGGCAAATAGTGTCTTAATATTGTTATGAGAATATTTTAGACCTTGCCCTACCCTTCGATGGGTGTGAGGGACCCCAGGGATGCCCAGACTCCTTTCTGAGAGCTGCTGGCTTCAAAGCTCAGAGCATCTAATCCTGGCTCATCAGGTACGAGACTGTGACTGGGAGCCCCTTGTCCAAGTGAGGTCTCAATTTCCTCCTGGGGAAGTGGGGGTGTGAAGGGAGCCTTGGACTAGTGATTGGCACAGAGCGGGCGCTTGGCACATGGCAGCGGCCAGTGACCCTCACAATACCCTTGGGGGTTAATCCAATCTAGAGCTGGGGAAACTGACAACCCACGTCTCTGCCTGCCAAGGCTGGGCTTTGACGGCTGTGGTACATGCACGCCAGGCTGAGGCGTTTTGAGCTGAGGAGGATTCTAAAGAGATTAATGACATGGCCAGGCCTTGGAAACATCACTCTGGCTACAGCTTAGAGAATGGATGGGAAGGAGTCAGGACTGCAGGCCGGGGCTCCAGTCAGCCGGGCAAGACCTGGCGAGGGGCTGTGGGGCTGAGGAAGGGCAACTTCATAGGCAGGCCGAGCAGGACTCCGCCCATGACTGTGGGGATGAAGGGATGAGGGAGACAGAGGAGGCTTTCTCTGCAACGATATGTGACAACATGCAGAGTACTGTCAACCAGGGAAGCCTTGGTGTCCAGGGCTGGTCACAGAGGCATGGAGCACCATCTGGGTGGCAGTCCCTCCAGAGATCTAAGTGACACAGCGGGGCCCAAAGCCCCTATTAGAAATCACTTTTTTAGCATAAACTATCTGGCATGGCGCAAGGTTCCAAATATACAAAAACCACTTTTGTCAGGAGCAATATTCCAAAGGCTTGGAAGGTATCTCCCAGGAAATGATCAAGAGTCAGTCTTTTTTTTTTTTTTTTTTTCATTCAAATGTGCAGGGTTTGAGCAACCCAAGCCTACTACCTTACCCTTTACTACAAGCGTATATCCGGCTGCCTACTTAAGAGTACCTCTTGGGGAAAATCACCAGCTAGGTTTTCACCTGAGCACCGAAATCTGTCCTGTTCAGTCTTCCTTCTCTCAGTCATGGCTGCTCCAGCCTCCTAGTAGCTCAGGCCATAGACCTTGGAGCCATCCTTGACTTCTCTCCTCCCACCTCCCAAATCGAACCCATCAACCACCCTTGTTGATTCTACCTTCAAAGTATTTCCAGTTTCTTTTTGCTTCCCGCTACCTCCACTACTTCTACGCTGGTCCAAACCGCCACCATTTCTCTCTGGATGAGTCTGATCACCTTCAACCTGGGCTGCCTGGTTTTGCCTGTGCCCCCGTCTGCACCAGGCAGCCAGAGGGCCCTTTAAAACCATAAAGCAAGTCCTGTCCTTCCTCTACTACTCCAATCCTCTTATTGACTTAATCTCAGAGTAAAAACCAAATCCTCTGGTCCCGGCCCCTTCCTGACTAATTTGGATTTACTCCCGCTCACACTGCCGCACCCACAGGCCCTCCTAAGCTCACCAGACACACCCTTGCTGCAGGCTTGTTTGCTCTTTCCGCTCTTCCTTCTCATTTTCTTCAAGTCCCTTCAAGTCTTAGATGGTAAAACCCTCCCTCCCCACTCTGTAGACCATAGAGCAGCATCCTCTAGTCTTCCCTGCCAAGTGCTTGAGCTTTCATCTCCGCAGCACCTCCACCAGACCTGTGTCTGTTTGTGAGTCCATCCATTGTCCGTGCCCCTCACCCTCTGCCCCAGTAGGCGCTAAGCTCCAGGAGAGCAGAAACTTGACAGTTTCTCGCTCTCATTCCTGTACTCCCTGCACTGTTGGCGGGATGAATGTGTGCAGGCAAAGGACCACACCACAGGCTTGCAGCAATTGCTCACTCTTGAATAACTTTGATTCCACAAAAACACAGTGACTCAGAGCTGACGGCGTTTTCTCAGCATGCAATGTAATTCTTCCACACAGCCAAGGAGTTCCCATTGTCAGGAGAAAGTAGGAAAGAATCCCTGAGGGCAGGTAAGCTCCATGAGGACACATGTTTGGGGTTCATGAATATTTGTTGACTAAAGAACATTGCCACCTAATCCTGAGATCCTGGAGTGGCAGCATAGAGAACTTCTGGTGCATGGGACAACGCTCCAACCAACCGAGCCACCCGGCCAGGGCCAACCATCACTTCTCCCCCATAACTGGAATGTGATAGAGCCTTCTTACCACACGGTGCTTGTTGTCTGACCCACCTGCTTCCCAGGGTCTGGACCATCCCAGACTCAGTAAATATTTTTCAAAGAACCCATCATAGTTGTTGCTGGCTGTTCCCTGCCTTGAAGCCCCTTTTAAAGTACTCATGAGGTGTCACACGGGAGGGAGGTGACAAGGCCCTTGTCTTTACATCTCAAAGACAGTGCAATCGCAAATACAAATTTTTATACAAAAAACAAAATCCCTGCATAATTGCTGCCAACATGTCAGTTTTTAAGTTCTAGAAGTCATGAAATTAGGAGGGGGTGTCCCAGCTCAGCAGTGAGCAAATGCTGGTCAACGGACGACGTGGGGCTGTCTGGGCTGAACCACCTGAGTGAAGTGTGTGTGTGTGTGTGTGTGTGTGTGTGTGTGAGCTCGCATGCATGCACACGTGCGTACACACACACACACACACGAAATTACCCCAGGATACTAGCCAAATGTGAAGTTGATATATCTCTCCTAGTCTCATATCTGTTTAATTTATGGCATTTAATAAAGGAGAGAGGCTGCCCGTAGTTCATGAAAAATGTTACAACAACCACATGGAGAACCAAAGAATTTTCTTAAAAGCAGTTACTCATAATTCATCCTTGGTAAAATAACTGGAAGTAAAAATAATTTAACAAATTTTATCCTTTCCAAAAAACAACTCAAAACACAACAAACCTAAAAAAAGGCTCTTACGCCCATTTACTTACTGAAATTTCTCCGAAAGCGCAGACATGAACGAATCCGGTGGGTACGCGGTTTTTCTGTTTTCCTGGGCCCGCCCCCTGCCTGAGGCCTGAGCTCCAAGAACTGCACTGGGGTGGGGGTGGGGAGAGGATCCCCAGACTGGCTTGGGTTCAGGCACCAGAGAGAACGGAGGCCGAGGAGACCAACTTGGGGTGGTTCTTACTGACTCTGGTCCGGACGCTCAGCACAGGTCACGTGTCCTCCAGCTCCCGGTGCCGGCCCTGCCCTCCTCCGAGCCGCAGCCACTGCTCGGCGGCAACAACCTCCAGCTGATGCTCATGTGCCTTAGACCTGCTCATCTCTCGGCCAGCCGGTAGCCCCTTCCTTTAAGTCTCCTGAACTCCAGCAGGTGCTGGAATCTCCTGCAGGGACCCCCACTAATACCTCAATAATAAGACACCAGGACAGTGCTGTTCTGATTTGCTGGTCACTGGTGGACATCAACTGTGTTAATGCTGGTATTTCACTGGCATGACTAATGGCCCGGAACTTGTACCTCCAAATTGTATTGCCTCCTCAAGTGACACCTCAGGATACTTTAATACCTATTCCTATGATGGCCAACCTGTTAAAATATACCGAGGTTGCCTTTTAAGGTCCCCTTCAGTGTTCATACACATTATTTTGAATAATGCTGGAAAATGGCCTTCCTTTGATGGCAGATTTAATTCCGATCAACAAGCAATATCACATTAAATGTGTGAAAATTAGCAATCATTTCATCATGTTTGTATGCAAATTCACTCATTGCCCTCAAAATTTCTTTTATAGTTTGTGTTTCTTCCCCTTTTCTTTCAAGCCAATCAAATTTCACGAATGGCTTTTGGCTGCCTCTTAGGTGCTTTAGGGATGCAGATGGGCTGTGTGTGTGACTGCTCTCCTGTGGGCTGTGTAACACCACAAACGGATCCACTGGATCCAATGGCGGTGCTCCTGGCATCGCAGGAGACAGGCTTAGGCAGGGGAGGAGGTGAGTCTGCCATTGGTAAGGGCCATTACATTGGTATGAATAGTCAGCATTTTCCCTTTTCATGTTAGGACAGACAGACAATAATGCTATTCCCATAGCTCCCCGGGGTAAAGGGACGGGGATCCTTGGGGGCTGCCGGGGCTCCAGCTGCCTCCAGTCCCGGGTGCTAGGGGCGGGGGGACCTACATGTGTAGTACACCTTGGAAATGTTGGGACGAAAAGTTTCCCAGCGTCTTTACGCCCAGGACATTCATATTTCCAACCCCCATCCCTGTCAGAACCTGCTGTGCTTCTTCCTCTCAAGAGCCGAGGCTGGAGCCTTGCCCTGTCCCCTTTCGGCAGCCACATGCGCACACCAACCTGGAAAGACAAAGACAGAGCTGGCCTTTCCCATGGCGTTTATTCAGGCAACTGGCTGCAGGAGGGGGGTAAGCAAGGGAGTCGGAGTGTTGGGGGGAGGTCTGAGTGGGATGAGTTCAAGGGTGGGATTTAAACACAACATCATCTTATAAATGGTTCGATGGAAGGTTTACAAATATCCATTAAAAAAAATAGACTCCTTGGAGGGTCACAGAGGCAGATCACGAACCGCCCAGAATACAATCAATGAGCAGCTTCTGTTCATGGCGTTCCCTCCCGCCAAAGGCTCCGAAAGTGGTCCGCATTGCAGCCCGTCACGACTTGCAGACACGGGTGATACAGATTTCCAATGCAGAACAATACAGACTAGCACAGAGTCACGTGACTACAACACAGAGGAAAGCTGAGCAAAAACAGATGTATGCGACGTTCCTATCAAAATTAGGGACATTCAGATACATTATGCCAATACGTTGGAACCGTTACTCCTAAGATCATAAGGACCACTTCTTATTGCTCCTGCATAACAGAGGTCTGAGGAGATTCTACGGCAGCCGAAAGGCATGTGCAAGTCACAGAATGTGCGGTGGGCCTGCGGCAAGGTGCGACAGGCAAATGAAAACTTTGTCGTTTGTCAGTTTTCTCTCACGGTTGACACTGGTAATAGTAGAACAAGCCCACTCCTCATAAATCTGGAAAACACAGCCGAAGGGCAGTGCTCAGAGCCCAAGCAAATGACTTACGGGAAGTAATGAGAAGCAGGGTCTGAGGAAAGCAGCAGCAGCCTAAATGAAGAAAACATTTTAAAATTGCTTTGTATATTTTTCTCTCCCAGACAGTCCCACAGGAGGGCATTCTGGGACTCGATGACTGGATTGCTGTCCTACAGTGAACTGTTTAATTAGTACCAGACCCAGCCTGGCTCCCGGAAGGGGTTAGTAGTTGACTTGGGGAAATACTGACCTAGGACGGGCTGCCTGGCCATACTGGAGGCTGAGGGCTCCTCCCCAATGGGTCTGGATGGATCTCCTGCAGCTTGGGGGGGGGGGGGGGTGTGTGTGTGAATGGTGGCCACAGGACAAGTGAAGTGTGATGTGGTGGGCTGCACTAAGTCCCATTTCCAAGAATATCTGTGTAATTCTCCGTAAACTTGGGTTGGAATAACCAGGAATAAAATGCAAGTTACAGCAAGGGTCTCAAATGGTGCAGTGTTTGGCATTATTTAATCAGGGGATTCAACATCCAGAAAACTCAATTTTTACCTCAATTCTGCCCAAACAATGCCATGTTTCTGTTTACTTCATCTTAAAAATATAAAATGCCACAGAACTACGAATTAGGTGGGAAAGTGCTTTTTAAAAAAATATATTTTATTGATTTTTTTTTACAGAGAGGAAGGGAGAGGGACAGAGAGTTAGAAACATCAATGAGAGAGAAGCATCGATCAGCTGCCTCCTGCACACCTCCTACTGGGGATGTGCCCGCAACCAAGGTACATGCCCTTGACAGGAATCGAACCTGGGACCTTTCAGTCCGCAGGCCGACGCTCTATCTACTGAGCCAAACCTGTTAGTGAGGGAAAGTGGTTTTGAGAATAGGAACTAAAGCGGGAAAAAGAAGCCATTTCCCCCTCAAGGCAGTTTTAAGATGATAATGTCAGGAGGCATCCCCATGCTGTTCAAACTTCGGGAAAGCCCCTGACAGACACTGGCACTGACGAGATTTTAAAATCTGTATGCAGTTCTGCATCACATTGTAATTCCTCCCCATCCCCATCTCAAGTAAGATGGCTACAAGGATGATATTTGGTCCATTTAGCCTTGTGATTCCAAAATAAAGCATAATATCAGTTAAAATAACAGCATCGAGACAAAGAATTTCCAAATACTGCAACACAAAGCCACATCCGCTCAGACTGCATGTTTTGTTTTTTTCCTTTTTTGAGTGGCTCTGGAGCAGGCCACTTTCATAGTCAATGTGACTGCAAGTCCACATTTACCTTCACACTGTGAACGCTACATCTGTTTTCCCCGAGGACCTGAAATCTACCGCCCACGCCTTCCGTCTGGGAGCAGAATTTGGATGCACGCTTGAAAGGAAAAGAACAAAGCACACACCGGAGAGTGTGACTGGCCATTTAACTGCTCAGAAACGGAAATGCTATTCGCATTGTGTTCCCGCTGACATCTGGATGACATGGGACGGGCGGGTGCAATATTTAATGAGTCGTTTATTGTTTTTAAAATGCTAGTCACTCGCAGATGCCTCTCCACTTAGAAAACGTAACACGGTCCAACTGCTGACCTGGTGCGACACTGAAAAATCATGCGTGTTTTTTCTGCCATTTATTCTACCTTTTATTCATAGCATTCTACACGCTCCAAGTTACTATACAAATATCGAAAAAATGTTTTCGGGAGAAATCTTTTTACCACATCATTTTATTTCATACTCCATAGAATTATTATGAACATTAGAAGAAAAGGCTTAAAAATTAGGCTTTGGTTTTCATGTAATCTGGGCCGAAGTCGGAATTGCTTTGGTGACACAATGGAACTACTGCACAAATTCTATTCTTGTCATTTGAAATGACACATTTACAAAGACAAAGTTCCCCCTTCGGTAGTTATGGTCCGCATTATTCGGGTCAGCTGCAAAACTCACAAAAGGGGGGCCTAAGTAAGAAGTGGGGGTGGGGGTACGACATCGAAAGCTGCACCAGGCACAACACCGGGAAGAACATCAGTCCTCTACGTGTGTCTCTAAGGCAGATGGTCCAACTTTTTATACAAGAGCTAAAAGACAGTGCTTATTAAGAGGTAGAAGATACCCAAACAGTGTTTTAAAACAATCAACTATTTTGCTAACCTGTGACAAAGTCACAGTGCTGTGTGGAAGGAGTTGGAGGTTTTACACTGAACTGGGACACTCCACACAGCAGAGATGTGGTCACACGGGGCGGGGAGCCAGGGGCGCTGGGAGTGGAAACCAGTTTCTTCACTTGTAAGGATTCAGCTCTCACTCAGGAGAAATTTCCCCCTGCCTCTTCGGGATTTCATTCTGACGTTTAACTCATGAGGATTTCAGGGCTTAATGGTAGTTCCTCTGAGTGACGGTAGGATTCTGCACAGGAGGCAATCAAACCATAGGGAGGGATGAGCTCAGATGCTTCCTCTTCAAGAAGGCGCCAGGAGCATCTTCTATAAAAACACATGTCACTGAACTGATGACCTCTCAACCACCAAATTGCAAATCAAATCTTCTCCAGACTCCAGCACCAGCAGGATGGCTCTGTATGAGCAGGTCGGGAGCTGTCCGAGGCAGAGAGACTGAGCTACCAAATTGAACTTGGGTGGTGTCCGCACGGGTGAGCAACCCTGGGCATTCTTCTCATTTCTGTCTTTCTTTTCCTTCTCCTTTCTTAATGCACCTGGGAGACATGGATTGTTTTCTCCCCAACATAATTTTATAAGGCATCCATTTACTCTGAAATTTCCTAACCTTTGGGAAATTAGTGTTAAAGCTTCTTTTGCAACCCACACATTAACATTCAATCTTTCATTTTTATTAAATACTTTATATATATATATATTAAAAAGCAATATCAGGGTGTTCTACATTCGTATAAACAATCATGATAACATTGGAAATTGTAAAGAACCCTAACCGAAGAAAATATATACTTGAATACTTACAACGCTAAGCTAAGCACAGTGATCATTCTAGGGAATGCTTTATAAGTACACAGACACAGGTGTGGCGTGGGAAGGCGACACTGGAGAAGGACAGGAATCATCGTTCTTGCCCCTTTCACCACAGGACAGGATGGTCCAGCTTGGAAAAACCGAGATCTTTCCTCAGTTCCAGATAGGTGCCGTTGCTCACCCAGGAGTCATCAGCGGATTTCCTGTGGGAGGTAAGGAGGTTGTGAGGCTCTGGACAGTCCTGTCCTCTCCCACCCTCCCCCTCCTCCTCTCCGGCCCGCTGCCGTCCTCACATGCATGCAAGGCCCCTGACAGCCCAGTACTGCAGCTGTGAGGAAAGTGCACACCTGGGAACCTTTCTCTTATTTCTGACTTTGCTCTCACACATAGAGGCTGTCAAACGTGGTGCTTCTGCGATAAGATAGCCACCGCCTTGTGCATGACTGCGTAAAACTAAGTCAACCTGGTTGCTCATATCAAGTGAGAAGTTAACATTAAAAACAAAAGGAGTAGGAAGCCATGCCGGTCTGGAGAGAATTGCCTTGGTTCATCATTCTTGGACAACATAATATATTATGTAAATCCAAGTTCAAAAGATGCAAAAGGTAAGTAGCTAGAAGAGTTTTCCTACTCCTGTCTCCCAGTTCCCCCAGAAGCAATAGTGTCATCAGCTTCATCCTTTCAGAGAAATGCCATGCATGCGTGAGGCACACACACACACACACACACACACACTCCCCCCCTCCACCCCTCTCCCACTTTTCACTTGATGGGCAGCACTGTGGCGCCCTACCCCTTATATTGGAGATCATTTTCCAGTGTCACAATAAGGTCAGCAAACTACAGCCCAAAGCCCAATTCCAGCCTTCTGCCTGCCTGCCTGTGTAGCAGTTTTACTGGAATATGACCGTGTCAGCGTGTAAGTACTGTCTGTGGCTGCTTTCATGCTGCAGCGCGGGCTTGAGGAATCACTGCTGAGCCCTCATGGCCTGCGAAGCTAACAATATTTACCACTTGCCATTTTCAGAAAAAAGTTTGGTGACTCCAACAATAAGAGATTCCTCATTTTTAAACAACACAGCTACCTAATATACCATTGCAGGGACGGGCTGCAATTTAACAGGTAACCTGCAGGGTGGGCATTTAGGAGGTTGTTTTCAATCTCTAGCTATTATAATCATGTTTATAATAATACTAGAGGCCTAATGCATGAAATTCATACAAGGGGCTCGGCCCTCGCAGCCCGGCTTCGTCCAGAAGGTCATTCAGCTGTCCGGTCTAATTAGCATATTACACTTTTATTATTATAGATAATAATTGTATAATATCCTATTTTATATATACATGAGCAGTTACAGTAAAAATTCCTGTAAGTAGAACTGCTGA
Source organism: Myotis yumanensis (assembly GCF_028538775.1). Classification (NCBI taxonomy): domain Eukaryota; kingdom Metazoa; phylum Chordata; class Mammalia; order Chiroptera; family Vespertilionidae; genus Myotis; species Myotis yumanensis. The sequence continues at coordinate 62,173,023 of NW_027223760.1, forward strand.
GTCAAAGAGTACGTGTATTTGTAATTTTGATGGATATTGTCATGTTTTAGGAGCAAAAGCAGCGAGTGCCTGTTGTTCCACCCTCAGGAACGTCCCCCCACACTGTCCCCCTGCTCTAATGCAGGGATGTGTTTACAGGGAGCCAGCCTGCATCTCGGATCCTTCACTGCGAAACAGAGGCCTGATGCTGCCCAAGCTCTGGTTTCCACTTGAAATTCCCGGTAACCTTTCCATTGCTCCTCAGCGGTGTGAATGGAGACATCCAAGGCCCCACATTCCTCTCTGTCATCTCCTGTCCAATACTGACAACTTTACAGAAAACCAAAGGGAAAGGGGCCACGGCCACTCGGCCACGGCTGTGCTGTCCTCTGCCACTGCAGACAGTCTGAGGTGCAGGACAGCCTGAACGACACTTTATAGATTGCACGTAATGTTCACTTGCTTCCCAGTGGCTCCCACAGACTCTGTGAGTCATTTTTGATGTTTTCACATTGGACCAAGCTGATGAATCTCCTTACCTAGTTCTTGGGCCAGTTTGGTTACCCACAACATTTAATGATTCTGAAAAATACTGTAACGAACACCTTTATAAATGCAGACTCTCCTTGTTTAAAAATGACACTAGATGATTTATGAGGGGGAAAAAAAAGAATTGACCTTCTTAAGGTTATATGTGTGTATCAGTTGAGCCATTTATCTATAACTTCCCTTAAAAAATAATTTAAGGTCTTTTTAAAAAAAATACATTTTATTGATTTTTTACAGAGAGGAAGGGAGAGGGACAGAGAGTTAGAAACATCGATGAGAGAGAAACATCGATTAGCTGCCTCCTGCACACCTCCTACTGGGGAAGTGCCCACAACCAAGGTACGTGCCCTTGACCAGAATTGAACCTGGGACCTTTCAGTCCGCAGGCCGATGCTCTACCATTGAGCCAAACCGGTTAGGGCTACGGTCTTATTTTTAAAAATATTTATATGAAGTTATGAATATTTTGGGATGAAACTCTAGCCAGTTAATCTTCACCTGCTCACCTCCCGAGTTTGTAAAAGTGATCAGAAGGGACCTGGCAAAATCCATATCAGCTTTGGAGGAAAAAGCATTGTATTTGGGGGATAGAACATTACTTATTGCTCTTCAGCTGTTTTGGAAAACATACTTTATTGCTGCTGTGGTAGATTAGTAACTAATTCTTCCTAAAAGTGCTTCTGTTGTCCATTAAAAACCATCATCAACAAAAACAACAAATCCACCCAAACAACAAAAAAAAAACCCTAGTTGCCCTGAAAGCAAGACTCAGAGGAAGAGTGAGGGCAGGAGCTCCTGGCTTTTCCACAAGTGCCTGTTTTAATGTTGATTTAAGAAAATATTTAACAAAACCCCTAAAACCATATAGAGGCCTGGCCTGGTAGTCCAAGAGCCAGGCCCCAGTCCAGGACATTCCACGGGGTCCTTCCACAGGTCACACCCTCCTCCCCCAAACCCCCACTCCCTGGGTCTTCGTTTCTTTCTTTTTGTGTGTGTTTTAATATATTTTTATTGATTTCAGAGAGGAAGGGAGAGGGAGAGACACAGAGAGAGAGAGAGAATCATTGATTGGCTGCTTCCTACAGGCCCCACACTGAGAATCAAACCTGCATCCAGGGCATGTGCCCTGACTGGGAATCGAACCGTGACTCCTGGTTCACAGGTCAACACTCAACCATTGAGCCACACAGGCTGGGCTTTTTTTTTTTTTTCTGTTAAAATAAAAGAGGAGGCGAAGGGCTGATGACCTCTGATGCCCCTTCTACAGGTTTATTTTTTTTAACGAGACCTTCCTGGCAAGTTACTTTAAAATGAATAGTACATGTTCCAAATCCAAGCCCAAGTGCATTGGAACTTCTGCAGTTTGGACACTTGGTTCCATGCTGGTAGCCAGCGGGGTGATCCTTAATGATCTCTCACTGTGTAAAACACACCTCGGTGGGGGACCACGCTCAGACATGGACTTAACAAGCTGGCCGGCCTCGGGGGCCTGGTGAGGGCGGTCTCCTTGCTTCTCCCACAAGCACTCACTGAGCACCTCCTTGCAAACTCACTGGGCTAGACGCCCTGAGACACAGCAAAGGAGGCAAGAAGACAGGACCGCTGGGGAGGAAGAGGCGGGGACAGCCAGAGCCCAGTGTCACAGAGGGGAGGTGTCACCACTCTGAAGCTGGAAACACACCAAGGACCTCTTATTTGGGGAGGAGACACCCCTGTTCACTCTTCATACCAGAAGCATCATGTGCCGCCAGTACCCACCAGCCAGTACCCCGCAGGGCCTGGGCACTCACCTGAAAAACCTCGGCTGGTGCTCCACGTTGTTCTCCTCCAAGACCCGCCGCCTGTCCCTCTGCAGCTGCTCAATCCTCTGCTTCTGCACCTCGGCCTCCTCCACGTTCCCTTCTTCCAGAAACCTGCGGCGTGGAGGGAGAAATAAAGGACCTCAACTCCACGGAAATGTAGCGACGTTACTGCTGAAACGGCAGGTGTCCAAACTGGATATTCCAAACACTCTCCTATACACAGGCCCTTCTCTAACCCTTAAAACAAGATTGTGAGGTCGTCAGGGAAGATCTGATTTTTTTAAATTGGTGATATATACATACTAGTATATATCAAAAAATTATGTCTATACAAAGTAATTTGGAGTAAAGTCTCCCACTCATCCTTGTCTCCGATTCTTGCTACCTGTTTCCTGCCCACCCCACCGTCACTCCGCAGGTAACCCCTTGCTATTAGTTTCTAGTGCATTCTTCTCTAGACTCTAGAATCTAGAGAGTCCTTATACCAAAAAAGCAAACATTCTTACCTCCTCTCTCTCCCTTTTGAAAATATAAATGGCAGCATGCTACAATACTGTCTATGCCGTGGCTTCTTTTGTTTTACCTTATTTTATTTTATTTTTTTAAATATATTTTATTGATTTTTCACAGAGAGGAAGGGAGAGGGACAGAGAGCTAGAAACATCGATGACAGAGAAACATCGATCAGCTGCCTCCTGCACATTCCCCACTGGGTAAGTGCCCACAACCAAGGTACATGCCCTTGGCCAGAAGTGAACCTGGGACCCTGAGTCCGCAGGCCGACGCTCTATCCACTGAGCCAAACCGGTTAGGGCTTACCTTTTTTTTAAATTCTCACCCGAGGATATTTTTTCCGTTGATTTTTTTTTTTTTTTTTTTTTAAGAGAGAGAGTGGATGGGAAGGAGGAAGAGGAGAGGAGACAGTGAAACATTGTAGTGAGAGAGACACATTGATTGGTTGCCTCCTGTATGCACCCGACCTGGGCCAGGGATTGAGTCTGCAAACGAGGTACGTGCCCTTGACCTGGAATGGAACCCGCAACCCTTCAGTCCACAGGCTGATCTCTAACCACTGAACAAAGCTGGCCAAGGCTTGTTTTACCTTTACTTAATACGGGGTGGGGAGAAAGTAGCTTTACAGTTATGAGTACCCGAAACAGAGTTTATTCTTGTATTATTAATTACTTTATTATTTTCTAAATGAACAACTATAAACCTACTTTTGCTCCATCCTGTATATCTTGGAGATCTTTCTTGGTAGCACACAGACATCTTCATTTTTTATTAGCTGCATGATGTTCAATTGTGTGGACATACCTGAGTTTATTTAAATAATTTCCTACTGACAGACACTGGGGATGCTCCCAATTTTTAAATGTAATTTATCATTAATGCTGCAATGGATGACCATGTATATCTGTCATTTGTGCGTGGGTTAGTGTACCTGTAAGGAGAAATTTCTAGAAGTGAGATTGCTGGGTTAAAGGGTGAGTTTGTAATATATACATAAAGCCAATCGCACTTCATGGGGATTATACCATTTACATTGCCACCAGCAATGTTATTAGCGCGCCTTTGCCCTATAGCCTCAGCATACACCACACTTTTGAGCAGGGATCCTCAAACTTTTTAAACAGGGGGCCAGTTCACTGTCCCTCAGACCGTTGGAGGGCCAGACTATAGTTTAAAAAAAAACTATGAACAAATTCCTATGCACACTGCACATATCTTATTTTGAAGTAAAAAAACAAAACGGGAACAAATACAATATTTGTATTTGCATGTGGCCCACGGGCCGTAGTTTGAGGAACCCTGCTTTTGAGTCTTTGCCATCTGATAGGTTAAGAAATGGGACGTCAATGGGGTTCTAAAAATTTCATTTCTTTGAGTGAGATGGAGCATCTTTCATGTTTAAGGGACATCTGCATTTCTTATTTTGTGACATGCTCATTTCCTTATGTCCATTTTTAAAATGAGTTGATCTTGATTTCTAGAACCAATTCATGAAATGAGTTGCAAGTACAGATTCCTCAGTTTGTCATTTATCTATTCACTCTGGGTATGTATTTTATTTACTTTGCCATGAAGGGTGTTGATGGATTTTTCTCTTTCTTTCTTTCTTTTAATAAAGTCAAATTTTACCCTTTTTTTTTTCTTGTGGGTTTTGGGTCTTAATTAGAAAGGCCTCAGGGGAGAGATAATTCTTTCCATTTTATAAAGTAGGAATCAGGCTGAGAAAGATTAAAAAAAAATTGAAGTTGCACAGCTTGTTAGCAGCAAACAAAGAATCAAAAGTTAGCTCTCAATGCATCAAAATAATTTAAATTCTAGGGGTGGAGGAGGAAGATGCTTTTTATTCTTTCAACACACAATGTTTTATTTTTATTGAATGCAGTAAAACTCTTAAAAATAAACACTTTTTTGATACTTCAATAGAAATGGGGCTCTACTGATGACTAAAGGTCGCGCCACACACAGCGCTAAGCTGGGCTCCGTTCCCGCCACACGGCTGCTTCAAGTCCCCCCGGCCCTCTGTTCCTGATGACATTCTCTCTCTCTCAGGTCTCCCTGGTGCCCCGGGAGTTGTTAATAACAGTCTTTTTAAAAAGTTTTACATCTCTGGAGACAAAGATAGAAAAAAAAAATCCTTACCTTTGGTCTGGCCTTAATCGAGTGTCAGTAGGTGGTAATAAAGTCTTCAAGGATGAATCAATTTCATTTAATTCTAGTGCGAACTGTGTGAAGCCATAATATTGCTCATAGTCTTTGGGCATGGGATCTACAAGAAAAAGAGATCATTCATTCTAACTTGCACTTCATTTACTTTACTTTTTCATTGCATTTATGTTACTTTTTAATTCCTTCACCTTTTTCATCTCAGACCAGCCATCATTTCTCTCAGCTCTGAACTCTTCCATTTCTATTAAAATATCCTGGTTAGCAGCTGAACACTGCCCTACACATTTTCTTCTCTGCAAGTTTTCTCCTACCTACAAGGATAAGGCCTCTGCTGTATGGTCGCACAGCAAATTTATAAAACACTGAAATTTCTAGACTGTTTAAGCTATAAAAATTGTTCATTTACTAAAATAAACATGTAAAAAAAGCTCTCGGCTCATTTTCCTGACAAACAATACTGCCACTCTAGAATCCAGGTGTGTTCTTTAAAATGCTCACCCAAGGACATGGAGAGAGAGAGAAAGAGAGAGAGACAGACATCAATTAGTTGCCTTCTGTAGGTGGCCTGACTGGGGATCGAACCTGCAACCCAGGTATGTGCCCTGATGGGGAATCAAACTGGCAGCCCTTCAGTGCACAGGACAACACTCAACCAACTGAGCTGCTCCGGCCGGGCTAGAGAATCCATTTTTCATTTGAGAGACGTCAAATTCTCCTAAAACTCTGTCTACTCCCTAAAATAGCGTTGAACTCCTAGCAAGTGGTCAATAAACGTTCTTTCTTCCATACCTGCCCTTCTTCTCACATATATTAATGTAAAACCATCTCAGCAGAAGCCAGGGATGGAGGGATTATGCTGGCACAAACACAGTCGCTGGGACTGAGGGGACAGAGATGACGGGACAGAGGGAAGAAAGCTCCCGGGTTACTGGCATTTCACAGGCTGGGACCACAGAGTGCTCCAGCTGCACATGAGCCAAGGGGCGAGCGGCTGGGGTGGTTCAGAGGCCCCCAGGCTGCCGCTGCACGGGCAGGCCCAGACGGCACAGGCCTAGGGGCGAGGCTGCCGCCACTGGCAAAGGGTGGGCCCACTGCTGCAGCTTAGCCTGCAGGTGGCCACCACCCAGAGCCTGGGGGCTGTGGGGGCCGGGCCACTGCCCCAGTGGGCCAGAGGGTTGGACGTGGAACCAGAGAGAATTATTCTGGACCCTTACGATCTAATGACATTTTTTCCTTGCTAGTTCAGGCTTGCCTGGGGCCTGTCATCCCTCCATGTCTCCCTTCGGAATGCCGATCCTTTGCCTGTCACCACTGTATTTTGGAAGCAGATTTTGGTTTCCTAGGCTCACAGCTGGAGAGGATGAATCACACCTCAAGCCTCACCCATGCCTGACATGATATTCAGATGAGACTTTGGACTTCAGAGTTGATACTGAAATGAGGTAAGGCTTTGGGCGGCTGTTGGGATGGAATAAATAGATTTTGCCTGTAAGAAGGACAGGAATCTGGGGCCCAAAGGCAGAATGTTACAGACTGAATGTATCCTCCCAGAATTCACAGGGTGAAGCCCTCCCCTCTGTGTGGCCTCTAAGGAAGTAATGAAGGTTAAATGAGGTCAGAAGGGTGGGGCCCTGAGCCGGTGGCCGCCTGCAAGCCAGGAAGAGGTCCCTCACCAGAGCCCAAAGGTGCCAGCACCTTGATCTTTGATTTCCCAGCCTCCAGAAGTATGAGAAAATAAATTTCTATTGCTTAAACCACCCAGTGTGTGGTACTTTGTTATAGCTGTCCGAGCAGATTCATGGAGGCGTATTGCCCTAACTTGAATTCCAGCTAAAAATCAAGCTAAAAATGCCCAAATTTACATATTGCGTAAATCAAACATAGGCTAATGAAATCACTCAAAGCCTGAGCTCTTGTTGCTACATACACGAATACAAACATTTTCCAGGAACTTTCTTCAGGCCTTTTTTTTTCCCCCAGACCATTTTTGAAGTTTCAGAAGTCCTTTTTGTCAAATTCTAGGTCTAATGTTCTGAGTATCCTAAACATGAAAATCATACCAAAGCTTCCTAATGTGCCTTCAAACATCTATCCCCGTCTCCATCCCCCAGAGGGAAGACAGTGGTTTTCCTCGGAGATGGGCCTGGATGCTCATGGCCCAGGCAGAGACCTGAAGTCAGTGAACAACACTGACAAGAACAGCAGCTCACATAGTGTTCTTTCATCAGGGTTCCACCTTAGCACCCGGAGGGGATGGTAGCTCTGCTCTGTGATACACACTTTAAGCAAAGGCAAGTGAATACTTCATTTGCAGGATGTCACGTGTGCCCCTGAGCCTCTGCAGCTAGGACGGCGGTCACGGCACCAATCCCTTCTCACTGCACATGACCTCTGTGGTAGGGGAGGATGAGGCCGCCGCCCTCTGAAAGAGACACTGTTGGCTGCCCCTTCTGCAGCATCTCCCTTCCTTCCTTGCTAATGGAGACCGCTCTGGTCAGGCGGCACTGTGTCCTCCCTCGCAGATGCATTTACCCATCCGACTCTCTCCTGCCTACCCGGTTGCCCAGGATTGCTGTGGGATGGGTCTGGACCCGCTTCAGGCTGACAAAATGTAAAGGCATTTCCTGGGGGACCCTTGGAAACCCTTCCTTCCTGGGGAAGGAGAGACACAGCGGACAAAGCTCTTTAGTCCTCCCCTCTCCCCGCTCGGCGAGCTGCCCCGTGGGGATAAGATACCCCTACATCCACGAGGGAAACATCATGGTCATATTGGGAGTCACAGAAGGTACCCTCAATGATCTGTGCTCCCTACACAGGGTGCCTCTCAGCAACCCTGGGCCCCCCGCCCCTCGCTTATTATTAAGTATCGGCACATAGCCTCATGCTTTAAGCCACCATTAGAATGGTTTTCTTGTTTTGTTTTGATTGGCCCAAAATATCCTAGTGGTCGTCTCTCAGCACAAGGGGTTTATAATGTGACCATGACTGGGAAACACACTTAGAAGATGAACTAAAGTCTGCGCATGCTCTGGGGACCTGTTAGGAAGGTCTGGCTTCCCTGGTGGTCCTTCCACAGCTGCTTCCGGGCTCAGCATCCTTGTGGGATGGCAGGCGCGGCCAGAGTGGCTGCGGTGCTGGGCGAGTCTGGGGGAATCCCTGACTCTTGTAGAACCCCCAGGTCACCCTGCTTTTCCAGTAGCATTTTTCTCTTGTCCTACTAAAGAACGGCTTCTTGTCCTTGACTGATATCCCTTCTGTGCCCGGGCACAGGCACAGGCGGCTGGGTGCTGATGGAAGACAGTGGCCATGCATGAGCTATGGCCTCATTCTGGGATAAGAACCCAGGGCCTCCCAGGGCGACAGAGGTGCTGCTGATGAGCAAGGGAATGAGTCTGAGACCTGATCCGGTGAATGAAAGAGGGACTGACAACTCAGACCCAGTTAGAAGCAGCCTGGAGACTCCATGGCCGCTGATGCCCACCGCTGACGCCCGCCCCTCCACAGTTCCTCCGGCCACGCCCCCACCATCCCCTGGGGCTGATGCCCCTGATACTGACTGGCTCTCCAGACACAGGTGGAGGAGGATGGGCCGCCGTAGTAGATGCTCTCATGCCATTTCCCGAAGAGCCGGTGCACCGCCTTCCCACTCTTGTCAAACACCGTACCTTCGATCTCGCGGGAGTTGGTGCTCCAGTATTTTGCCTAGGATTCAAAGGGGAGTTGTCTATTGAGTATTTTGGGGTCAACTTATTACAGATATGAAGAGGGGGAGGGGAGAGGAAAAAGAAAGAACCATAAGGGAAATTCTATATTGCATATAGTTTGCCAGTTTTGGACTCTATCTCTTTTTTAAAATCACACTTTTAATTATTTAATAAAAATTAATAGCTAACTCTTTAGAGTTTGCAATCTCAACCAGCCAACATTTGGTAATTTTATGTGTGTGTAAGATACTTTTTTCCCTACATGCAAAGAAATAGGAAAGCTCACTTCTACATCAGCCAAATAGTGTGGTTGGCCTGTAAGCCCCCACACATGCCCCGACCAGGCCTGCAGATCGAGCCTGCAACCGAGGTACATGCCCTTGACCCGAATCAAACTCAGGACCCTTCAGTCCACAGACCCACGCTCTATTGACTGAGCCAAAATGGCTAGGGCCTGACAATGGCAATTTAAAAGAAATGTAATTTGTGTAATTTTTTTCTCTAAAGGCACAAGACAGTCTTTTATAAACCAATAAAGGTGGCTGCTTTGTATACCAAGAAATTTTCTAGCATTCCCCCCCCCCCCCCCCCCCCCCCCAAACCTAGATCTGTCCCTCCAACCACAGGAACCTGAGGCAACGCATATTCACACTGTGGTTGGTCCTGGTCTGAGACCAGCTGGGCTCAGCTCAGCCTGGAGGGCTTTATACAGTACTACACCGCGCCCAGCAGAGGGTGCTCTAACTCCCTAGAGTTGATTTTTTCCAGCTCTTTCAATTACCTGGCTGCCCTACAAAATCTCTACGGAGAAAAAAAGAGAAGGCATTACTCCATAAGTCAATCCAATTGCTGTTTTCAGCTAAAGCAGGATCTGTATTTGGAAACCTATAAAGTTGAGTGGCATTTTCAGGCCACATTCCTAGTCTGGTAAATAGGGAGGGAGGGCGGAGTGCAGCAGCATCTCCACCTGAATCAGAGATTCCTAAGCCAGTCCTCGTGTCCTGCAAAAACGAGAAAGATAGAACCACTGTCCAGGCTCCGCAGTTTATTCCGAAGCAGGACTCACTTCTTTTTTGCAGATGTTTGCCCACAACCTAATGGGTGGCGGTGTAGTACTGTATAAAGCCCTCCAGGCTGAGCTGAGCCCAGCTGGTCTCAGAAATTGCAATTTCTTTTAATGTTTGGCCAGCCTGTTCATTCATCCTGGGATGAGTCACTGGGGGCCAGGTCCCAATGCCAGAATTCAGTGGCATTCTGCTGGGAAGAGGACGGGACGCCAGAGGCGGCGGTCCTGCTCACTGCAGCGCCTGCATCTGCTCTCAGGCTCTTTCAACACCAGGGACACGCTCAGTGTCCGAACTCTTCTCATCGCTCATGGCTACAAACACCGACTCTCTGTCCCTCAGTGGGCAAGTGCCACGTGGGTGGCAGGGTTCCTTGGAGAAAAGGCTGGACAAGGGGGCTCACGGGAGCAGGGGTGTGCAGATTCCTGCGCCAGATGGCCTTTTGCTTCTTTGCAGGGAGCTTAATAAAGCTTTCAGGCAGGGCCATGTTTATTTTATGTGAGTCTCTGACTTAAGGGGTGTAAGAGAGACCCCAGTCCATCTCTCCATCATGCCCCCCACCAGCTACCGGTGGTACAGAGAGGTACCCCATGAAGTCCCACAATTAGAACCTAATAACTCTGCTTAGAACTTTGATCTGAAATCAGTGCAAACATTTTTTTGAGGGGGTAACACTCTAAGGCAGCGGTTCTCAACCTGTGGGTTGCGACCCCTTTGGCGGTCGAACGACCCTTTCACAGGGGTCGCCTAAGACCATCCTGCGTATCAGATATTTACATTACGATTCATAACAGTAGCAACATTACAGTTATGAAGTAGCAACGAAAATAATTTTATGGTTGGGTCACAACATGAGGAACTGTATTTAAAGGGCCAGAAGGTTGAGAACCGCTGCTCCAAGGCCATGTTAAGTACTTGAGATTTGCAACAGCAAGAGGGCATCTGAGGAGGAAGGAAGGTGGGAGGAGGCTCCAGTTGAGGCTGGTGGGAGGCCAAGCTGACTGGCAGGTGTTCTGCCTCAGGCCAGCCTGTTCATTCATCCTGGGATGAGTCACTGGGGGCCAGGCCCCATTTCCAGGCAGCAGCTGCATCCCAAGTGAGAGTGAGGAGTGAGAGTGAGCAGGCATTTGCTTTTCTGGAGCCAGGAGCAGCGAGGGAGGTGTGGGGAACAGAAAATAAACAAGTAAATCAATGGGGCAGCTAACTGCAGACAGTAATAAGGAAATGGGATGTGACAGGGCAGGAGATGGAAGCATCTGGGGAGAGAGAGAGAATGAAGAGAGAAGGGCCAGTGTGGTCAGAGGACAATGAGGAAGGACGGGGACGAGGGGCCGGTAGGAGCTGAGGTTGGAGGAGTGAGGTCAGGGTGCGTGTGTGTGTACACGTGTGTGTGAACTGGACGGGCGGTGCGGGCAGTGCAGACCGAGCGGGTCCTGTGGGCCTCTGTACGGATGCGAGCTTCTCCGTGAAAAAGACGGACATTGTCAGGGGATTTGGTCAAATATAACACAACTTCCATTTTTAAAAATTGTGGTAAAACATACATAACAAAATTTACCTTTTTAACCATTTATAAGTGTAGAATTCAGTGGCATTAAGTACATTCATAATGTTGTACAACCACGGCCTTATATCCTCCCAAGCTGAAACTCTGTGCCCATGAAACAACTCCCAGACCCTCTCCCAGCCCCTGGCCGCCACCATTCTGCTCTGTCTCTGCGGCTTTGACTGCCCTAGGGACCTCACAAGAATGGAATCAGACGGCTGGCATATCTCACTCAGCATGTCTTCAAGGTCCATCCATTCTGAAGCACATGACTTATGTTTTATTTTATTTTTTAAATATATTTTTAATTGATATCAGAGAGGAAGGAAGAGGGAGAGAGAGACAGAAACATCAATAATGGAGAGAATCCTTGATCGGCTGCTTCCTGCATGCCCCACACTGGGGATCAAACTGTGACCTCTTGATTCATAGGTGGACACTCAACCACTGAGCCATGCTGACCGGGCTGACATATTTCAGAAGAGACCCTCTGGCTGCTGCCCTGAGGACAGACCAGGGGGAGGATGGGTGGAGGCCGGGAGGAGCTATGGCCCTGGTCCAGGTGAGAGAGTGGGGCTGGGACCAGGGGACCCCAGCTGGCATTGCTTGTCTGCTGGCATAGAAGTGAAGGTGAAAGGTTCCCCAAGACACGTGAGGCCCCAGCTCTGTAAGGCCTTTCCAGGGTGGGGTAGAGCCCCAGGGCCACCGCTCACCTTGATGAAGTTCACTTTGCAGTGGCAGGAGTCGTCATTCAGGTTCTTGATGACAATCTCCCCATAGTGCTCAATCCACCGCTGCCCACTTAAGATGTTATGGATGCAGGAGGTGACTTTGTTCCACTCAAAATGGTCCCCGAAACTAAAGGAGGAAAAGGTGAGAGGGTGATGCCCAGAGGAGCCAGCAGGGGATGCAAACAGGCGCTGCTTTTTAAGTAAGTCACGCAATGATTACTCACCCCTGCACCTGCGGAGCCAGCACCCACTGAGAACCGGGCCGGGCTCGGCATTCTGAGCCTTCACTCTCCAGGGAGGCAGCACGCTACCGAGAGCGACAGCACCAGCCTCGGCACTCTGCAAGCGCCGGAGGCCTGGCTACCTCCGCTGACCTCCCGGAACACCCGCCCCCTCCCGGGACAGAGGAGGGAACTGAGAGCCAGAGGTGACTTGTTTAAAGTCCCCAAACTAGGGAAGGGAAGTGGCCATGGGGAAGAATGGGGGTTTTCACAACCTGCTCTCTCCCCCACACATACATGTGCACACACATGTATATATGCATATAGGTACACACGTATGTGCATATTACACACCTATATGTATACACATATATCATATGTGTAAATCTTAAGACACATATATCTTAAATCTTTTACAACGAGAAAGTATTCAGATTCCAGTTCAACAGATACATAATAATTAATAAGACCAAACACTGGCATGGCACATACCATGTGCCAAGTACTAGTTTACATGTTTAATCCTCACAACAGTCCTGTGAAGTGGGTGGTGTATCATCCCCGGTTCACAGGTGGCAGCACTGGAGACCAGAAAGGTTAGGGAACCTCCAGGATCTGCCATCAGCTCGCAGCAGAGCGAGCACCGAGGTCCTGGCAGCCTGGCTCCAGGGGCCACATTTAGTTTTATGAGTTAGTGTCAATCATCCCTGAAAGATCAAGGCCATACCCTTCTGAAAAGGAATTCAGACCGTGAGGCAGGACAATCACGTTAACGAAAACCATCATTCTTAGTTTTGTTAGAAAGTATAAATGAGTTTTTAAAAAGCGTCTTTGCTGGCAATTTTGGTCTCAAGGAAGCATTTTCATTTGAGGGGAATAAACTGTGAGGTCATCACAATAAGGAACACTTGCATTTACTGTCAAACAGATGAAAAAAACCAACCAGACACCCAGCGCCTTAGGGATCGGGAACCGTGGGCAGCTTGTTCCTAAGGCTGCCATCTTGGCCCTAAGTTCTCTAAGGTTCCCAACCACAAAGGCACTTACGCCGGCAGAGTCACATGGGTTGTGCCAATGGGAACGATTTCCATGGATTTGCCCCAGAATTTGTTTTTCCATCTCACATCTGAAATGAAATAATACCAAGTATTACACATTTACCAGGAGAGCTAGGTAGACAAAAGAGTTCTTCGGCTGCATAAATCAGTGATTCCCAAAGTGGGCGCTACCGCCCCCTGGTGGGCACTGCAGTGATCCAGGGGGGCGGTGATGGCCACAGGTGCATTTGTTTTAACTTTTTTTGTATTACCTTTCTATTCTGAGTTCAATAAATAGTTTCATAATTTCAAACTTCAATGTTTCTAATTTACACCTTTCTTGACTATATTTTACAAAAAGGTAGAAACATTAATACATATATCTTTCTGTTTAATTGCTATTAAAATTTTTAAAAAATTAATTTCCAGGGGGCTCTGAGTAATATTTTTTCTGGAAAGGGGGCGGTAGGCCAAATAAGTTTGGGAACCACTGGCATAAATGATCAATCACGACACTGAACAATCTCTTCATAATAAAACCCCTTATCATATAGGATAACTTTAAAAAATATATTTTTTATTGATTTCAGAAAAGAAGGGAAAGGGAGAGAGAGATAGAAACATCAATGATGAGAGAGCATTACTGATAGGCTGCCTGCTGCACCCCCGCCCCCCCACTGGGGATCAAGCCTGAAACCCAGATATGAACCTTGACTGGGAATTGATCTTTGACCTCCTGGTTCATAGATCAATGCTCAACCACTGAGCCATGCCAGCTGGGCACAGGATAACTTTTTATTATCTACTAGTGACCTGGTGCATGGATTCGTGCACATCGAAAGGAAATTAATTAGAAGGTGGCCGGCAGGGCAGGACTGGGGGAGACTAGACACACCTTGGAGCTAACCTCCCTCGGTCCCTCCTCAGCCGGCCACACCTGGGGTAGCGCTGTGGCTCGAAGGGCGTCTGCGGAGTGAGCGGGGTCCCTCGGCCTGGCCTGCGGGGATCAGGCTGAAACCGGCTCTCCAACATCCTTCGAGGGGTCCCGGAGTGCGAGAGGGCACTCTGAAAAGTTGCTGTTGTACAGGGTGTGGAACGCAAACACAAGTGTGCAGTAAACCAGATTCGGGGCCAACAGTGCCCCAGCAACAACATTACCCACAGCCGTAGGTGGAATCACGTGGCCCCACGAGGAATTGGGCTCCCTTCTCTCTGGTTTCGGGGTGCATCACCTGAGAACCGCCGCTACCAAGTCACTGCAGCTCGGCAGCTCCTGCATTGAGCGTCTGCCCCCTGGTGGTCAGTGAGTGTCATAGCGACCAGTCAGATGGTCGGACACTTAGCATATTAGCCTTTTATCTATATACTAGAGGCCCGGTGCACAAAAATTTGTGCACTCGGCGGGGGGGGGGGGTCCCTCAGCCCAGCCTGTGCCCTCTCACAGTCTGGGACCCCTTGGGAGATAACGACCTGCTGGCTTAGGCCTGCTCCCGGGTGGCAAAGGGCACGCCCAATCCCTAGGTGCAGCCCCTGGTCGGGCTCAGAGCAGGGCCGATTGGGGAGTTGGGGCGCCACCCCCTGTCATGCACAGAGCAGGGCGGATCAGGAGGTTGCGATGCCACCCCTAGTCAGGCTCAGGGTAGGGCCGATTGGGGGGTTGGGGCACCGCCCCCTGTCACACTCAAGGCAGGGTCGATGGGGAGGTTGCGGCGCCACCCCATCACGCACAGAGCAGGGCCCATCAGGGGGTTGGGGCTCCGTACCCTGTCACGCACAGAGCAGGGTCGATCAGGCTCCCCCCTGTCACTCACAGAGTAGGGCCGATAGGGGAGTTGGGGCACCGCCCCCTGTCACACTCAGGGCAGGGCAGATGGGGAGGTTATGGCTCTACCCCATCACACACAGAGCAGGGCCTGTGGGGGGGGGGGAAGGGGGGGGGTGGGGGTGCCGCCCTCTATCACCCACAGAGCAGGGCCGATCAGGGGGTTGGGGCGCCGCCACTGTCACACTCAGGGCAGGGCAGATGGGGAGGTTATGGCTCTACTCCGTCACACACAGAGCAGGGCCCATGCAGGGGAGGGGGTTGGGGCGCCGCACCCTGTCACACACAGAGCCGCAGGGCGATCAGGGAGTTGGGGAGCTCCCCCCTATCAGGCATAGAGCAGGGCTGATCAGGGGGTTGGGGCGCCTTCCCCTGTCACGAACAGAGCAGGGCGGATAGGGACGTTGTGGCCCCGCCCCCTATCACACACAGAGCCGCAGGGCTA
Organism: Myotis yumanensis; assembly: GCF_028538775.1. Lineage (NCBI taxonomy): Eukaryota > Metazoa > Chordata > Mammalia > Chiroptera > Vespertilionidae > Myotis > Myotis yumanensis. The sequence goes on from NW_027223760.1 coordinate 62,188,602, forward strand.
TCAGGGAGTTTGGGCGCTGCCCCCTGTCACACTGATCCCGGTGCCGGGAGGCATCGTGGCTCCGCTGATCCTGGTGCTGGGAGGCATATTACCCTTTTACTATATAGGATAGAAGCCTGGTGCACAGGTGGGGGCCGGCTGGTTTGCCCTGAAGGGTGTCCTGGATCAGCGTGGGGGTCCCACTTGGGTGCCTGGCCAGCCTGGGTGAGGGACTGATGGCTGTTTGCAGCTGGTCACACCCCCTTCAGGGTGGGGGTCCCCACTGGGGTGCCTGGCCAGTCTGGGTGAGGGGCTGAGGGCCATTTTCAGGCTGGTGGGTGACTGAAGCTCCCAACCGCTCCTTTTTTTCTTTTTTTTTTTATTCTGGGCCAGCTTTAGCTCTGAGGCTTGGCTCCAGCTCTGAGGCCTCAGCTGCTGAAAGCAGGTATCTGGTTTGTTTGGGTTCTATAATCGAAACACTGTTTCAACTCCAGCTCTGAGATCCAGGCTGGCTGAAAGTAGGTTACTGGAGTTTTGTTTAGCTTCTATATTTGTAACAATGTTTCAAACTGCAAGCTCAGAGGCCGGCAGCAGCAGGCGGAGAATGTTGGCTTCCTCTGTCACTGGAGCAAGCAAGCCTCCTGTTCGCTTCAGTGCCTGGCTGCCGGCCGCCATCTTGGCTGGCAGTCAATTTGCATATCGCCCTGATTAGCCAATGGGAAGGGTGGCGGAGGTATGGCTAATTACCATGTTACTCTTTTATTAGATAGGATATAAAAGCCTAAGCGGCCGGCCAACTGGCTGGTAGCTATGATGCGTAATGACCACCAGGGGGCAGATACTCAATGCAGGAGCTGCCAAGCTGCAGTGACTTGGCAGCTGTGGTTCTTGGGTGATGCATCCAGAACCAGAGAGGAGGGAGCCCGATTCTGGGGTGTGTCATCCAAGAACTGCCTTCTCTCAATCTGGGACCCCTCGGGGGATGTCGGGGAGCCGGTTTCAGCCTGATCCCCACAGGCCAGGCCGAGGGACCTCACCGGTGCATGAATCCATGCACCAGGCCTCTAGTATATATAGATAATTAAAAATTGAGTTCTAGGGAAGCTAATGAGAAGATGAAGTCCCTCCCTTGGGAGAGCTCACTGGCTGAGTATGTTGTGTGGTGAAATGGGAGAACATGCTTGGTTAGAGAGAAGAGTGGGAAGACAGATGGGTACAAAAGCCACTGGGCTCTACAGCCTGGCTAAGAAGTCTGGTCTGTGAGCCTCGAGGGAAAATAAGGTGTTTGTTTGGACAGAGAACTGATGTGATTAGAAACAGACTTTGCAGAGATAACTGGCAGCAATATGGAGAAAGGAATAGGAGCAGGAGAGATGAGTAGCAGGTGACAAGTTGCAACGCTTGCCCAGAGATTCCAAGTCCAGGGCCCACTTTTAATCTTAACAAGCATTTAACAGCCATTCCGTAATAAAATAAAAATCTGTAACATCACAAAAAACGAGGGGGTTGAATAGATTAGCACATTACCTTGCCAGAAAACAAAATTTTCAGACTCAGCGTGACATGCAGAGATAGGTGGGTGGTGGCTGACCTGTTGGAAACGAAGGCCAAAAACATTATTAACTGTGTGCCTCCTGAAGTCCCTTCCTTCTCCCTTGCGTTGAGCTGTAACAACGCCGAGCATCAGTTTTCTTTTAACAAGTCTGTCCCTTAGAGGGTGCTTCTAATGCGGTCAGTTCCAGTTTGCTCCAGTTTGTTGGGGTGAATGGAAGCCTCGGAGAAAAGTGGCAAAGTGAGTGAGGAGGACAGAGACACCTTTTGAAAGACGTGAAAATAAAAACAAGGGCACGCCAGGGCTGCCCGCTCACAAACCCTCTAATCTGACATCGGCTACCCATGTCAAAATCCCTACCAGCTGCTCTGAGGGCACCTGCATTTAATTAGAATGTCAAATCACAAATATTTTTAAACGCTACTTCTAAGCAACACAAAAACTCTCAATGCCTCAGCAGATTTCACTCTTGACAATTGCATCACATGTCCAGTCTCTTTGCAAATTACCTACAGGAAGACGAATTCAAGATCACTTTTTAAAAAAGAATAATGTGTCTACAAACCATTATTGAAGAAATATTAGTCAACTGGTATGAAAAAAAGTTGTTACTCATTTTCTGTCATAATAGAAATAGGCAATTTGAGTAAATAGGCAATTACATTCTAGAAAAGAGTCCCCTGGGGCAGAGACGGTAGCCGACTCCCTGCCTTTTGACACGGGAGTCATGACTTCTGGCTGACTCACTAACGAAGGAGCTAATGAGGAAAGGTGTCCTCAGTTACTGAGGCACGTGAACGGTAAGTGTGCTGTTATTATAATTCAGTACTAGTAAAACCAGAGTGATGTTGGCGGTGGTGTTTCCAGAAACTTCTGTCAGCTGGTTCTTAGCCAAGCATCTTTCATGTAGAGCATCCAGCTAGGCTTCACATTACAAACGAGGAGAGAAACCAGGAAGATTAAGCAAGGTTTCCCAAACACACTGACAGGGAAGAAGCAAAGGGAAAACCCAGCATTTTTTGTTTATAGCATGGTTTTCAGGGGTGGGGGTGGGGGGAAGGTGGTGGCTGACAATGCTCAAATCCACGGCTCTGGACCCTCAGGCACATGGTCTGAAAACCACTTCCGGTGCCACCCCTGTAGGCAGAGAACGGCAGGGGCAGCTTCATCTGGAGTCCTGTCACATACACACTGAACGGATGGCTTTCACCTGCCAGCTCGGCCCAAAGAGAAGCAGAGGCAAACACGTAAACAGCTGTGGCATCTCTCAGTTCTCAGCGAGCACCCATCTCAGATCCAAGATGCGATGGGCTATGCACCTTTGCTGCCCTGGACGGTGGTCATTCCCACAGGCCTCCTAAGAACACAGCCCCTCCCTGTGTCTGTGGGATTCTCAGGGGCAATTTTCACTTCCAGCCCTCTTAGAAACCTACCTCCTAAAATGCATGCAAGCATAACCAATGGACACAGACACCAGGGGGCTGAGGGCATGTGCTGGGGGCTGGTGGGTGGGGGAGGCCGGGGGAGATAAATGGGGGGGGGGGGGGGAGGAGACATATGTACTACTATTTGTAATACTTTAAGCAATAAAAAAAAAATTCCTGTAATTTATTTATATATCGGAGGTCTTTCTTCACCCTGACCTAATCATTTTTATTTATGCTTTGAATGTACCAAGAGGAGGGAAGCAGATGGGAAAAGAATGCATTTCAATATTTGTGTATTTTTTAAGTTTTTTTTTGAATTTATAAAAATATCCCTTAAATACATCAATTCTGCAGCTGTTCCGAGACCTAACTAGACAGTCCTCCTAGTTCCTGACTTGCCCCTGGCCTTGTAGGGCAACTTGTGGGGATCAAACCTACAACCCAGGTCTGTGCCCTTGACTGGGAATTGAGCTGAGACCCTCCAGAAGGTCGACGCTCCCATCACTGAGCCACACCGGCCAGGGTGACTCTTCCATTTTAGTAACTTTCAATAACTCCACTCGGCTTTTCTGCCGAGAATATGTGGATGGGTGGGTAAATGGTTAAAATGACTGGGACAGCGAATCAGGAAAAGCCACTTTCAGGAAACAGCTTAACTGCGCATTCTAAATTTAGACCAAACCTTTCCCAAAGGTACGAAGAGAAGCCATGCCAACTGAAGGGAGTTTCCTGAGCCCCCAGAGGCTGATGAAGCCCCACATAGCAGAGCTCCGTGCCAGACAGCAGGGGGAGCCAGTGAGGAGTACCACACCAGCAGGAGACAGTCCAGGAGAGAAAGGAAGTCCTTTCTGCCTAACTCCCCCCCCCCCCCCCCCCCCCCCCTCCAGTTCTGGGCTTATTTAGAAAGCCACGGCTGACTCAGATTTCTTGGCACAAAGAAAGCTCCTTCCCCGAGATGGTGGACCATATGACAGGAATGTCTATAACTTACTCCAGATGCACCTCCTCCTCAGAGGCCACCGCCAGCCACAGTGGGCGCTGAGAACAACGTCCTGTGTGAGTCCGGAGGACGCAAGGCCGAGTGACAATGACAGACCAAAGCCCACAGTCTGGACAGTATAAAAGGCTATTTTCCATCGGCAGCCCAAGTCCAGCAGCTCTGAGCACAGCACCTAAACTACACGAGAGACCCCAAGAGTGTGACGGAGAAGGGACGGGAGTGGAAACAGCGCATTGGCCGAGGGGCGCTGGGAGGTGCTGATGCCATCGGCCCCCCGTTTCCACGCGTGTACCTCATCCTCGCCTCCCCTGCACACGGGGGCGGGAGAGGGGTGTTGAAGATCAAATAAGAACCTGCTCAAGTTGGAACAACATAAAGTACCCTGCACACCTTAACTGTTATGAGAATTTGAACAGCAAATGTTTCCTCTGGTGTCTGACAGCTGAGTCACTCTGACATGGCATTTTTGGGTCTTTTAAGGAGAAAAACGGAGCTCGATGTAGCTGGACCCTCGGAAGTAGCACTCACTTCAACCTCCCGGACCACTGAGCACTTCGAACATCCACGTACCCACCAAACCATAAAGCAACACGCCCAGGGCTTGGGGGAAGGGATAGACACCACTTTTCAAATGCCTAGAAAACACAGTAGAGAAGCCAGCTACCCTTGTTCCTTTCGAGGTCCCTTTCACTGGGAGATATGATTTCCATCAACATCCTCATTAGAATAAAATTCGACCCAAAAATGTTAATTTGGGGGTCCTTCCCGGTTTATGATATTAGTCATTCAGTGACTCTACTCAGTGTAGGGGTACAAGAAGGCAAAGGAGCCCCGCTCTGAAAGCTGAAGCGTTTGTGTCACCTCCAGGTAACGGACGAGGGTGGCGTGTGGCTGGCTCCATGGAGGGAGAACATCTCCTGGGCAGGAGGCAGGAAGAGCCATGCTGGCAGGGACGCCCAGGACAGAACAGAGCGCTTTGGCCTCTTTAGATGTGTTAAAGTAGGTCTCTCGGCATAACCAAGGGCGGGGGGGGGGGGGGGGGGGGGGGGGGGGGTGGAGACTGAGCTGAGGTGTCTCCCCTGGCAGGAAAGGGAGGGGCCTGGCCCAAACTCTCTCCGCCCCCGGGGCAAATGGGCAGCCCGGCCCAGCCACCTCTCCTCCTCAGGGCACTTGCCTCATGATCACAATGTTGGCTTCCAGAGTGCTCTGTCCAGGGGTGGGGACAGTCTGCCTGGGCCCCAGGGCAGGTCTGTCTGCCACAGCCCATGCAGAGCAGCAGGCTCGTTCATGTATCAGTCTCTTGTAACCTTAGCTGGTGGGACGGCCCCTGGGGGCTCATGCATTCCTGGGTGTATTAAATGAACCAACTGCCCAAGCCCAGGGGGCTCAGTTCCAGGCACAGGAAGTGGCTCCGTGACCAGGATTGGTGGCATCACCCTGGTGACGCCAGCCGTGGGGACTCCTGCCGCCTCCTGCCTGGCTCTCTGTCAGAGACTCACCAGGGACATTATGCCCCCCTTCAAACCATTTGAATTAGCAGCGTAGATACAGTACATCTTATTTCAACACTCCTCTTACTATTCTTAACACCGTATATTAAAAAAGATTTTTAAAGTTACCTCTAAATATAAGCAGCAACCACATGCTGAACGTTCCCTCTATACATCAGTGTATTATTTCACCTAAGCCTTACATTCCCATGAGCTAAGCATCGCCTCCTATTTCATCAAGAAACAACTGAGGCTCAGAAAGTGTACGTCGCTTATGCAAGGCCAGGCACAGAGGAAGTGGTGGAGTTGGGGCCTGGCAGCAGGCCTACATTCTACCCAGCACACCCTATGCTGCTACCAGTGACCAGGTCTCTCTCTCTCGCCTGTTTCCTGGGGATCCGTTTCACAGAACTGAAGACTATGTTATGCAACGCTCTTTCCATCGCCGCGCGTTCTCTCTTCACACCACCGAAGTGGAAACCCAAGCAGGTGCTGAACTTGGCCCTGCCCCGCCAGGGCTCCCGGGCTGAAGCTTAGCTTCAGGCAAGCTCACGTTACTATTGTTTCCTATACTTATTCATCCTGTCCTGATTGTCGGCTGGAGTTTGGGGCTATCTGGGGACTTTATTTCTTCACATGAGTGCATATAATGCCATGGTAACCAAATTACATTTTCATTTATTCTCATTCCATTTTAGGTTCAGTACTTAAATAACCCACTTGAATTTGAATCAGATTATCATATCCCTTTAACTTCTGATTTAACCCCCTACTTCCCTGATACCAGGGTTTAATTTCTCATTTCAGGCTCCAATTGGAAAGCTACTGAAAATGCGCTTTGGGATTATCGTGTATCCATTTTCCTTTGAGTTTCAGAGAATGCTGCTTGCAATGTGCAGTTAAGACAAGCACCGTTTCCATAAACCTGTCAGCCACACCACCCTTCCCTTCCTACCCCATAATGCACCTCCTTTGATAAAGAGGGCAGCAGGGGTCAGGAAGGGAAATAATATTTTAGCAACCCCCCCCTTCATTTCCCCTCAGCTTTCTAAGAATGGGGAGGAGAGAAATGTATCAAAGCAATCATGTTTAATGTTCCCAGGTGACATTTAGGGTACACAGAGGGTGGGCATGTTTGGCTGCTGCTTTAACTGGGGTGGGGGGGGGATTGTTTTGATCTTTATTTTCAGTACCTTTGCACCCTGTTTTAGCTAAACAATTCCTCACTGATGTATCTGGCTGCTGCCAACATTACACTAATGCGAACCATGCCGTCCAGCATGAGCAAGGAGAGCACACTCACACCACACTCTTTACTTCACGGCCTCAGAGCCTCGTAGAGAGAACCTCATCAACCCTTGCAAAGCCACCTGAGGTCTGTCCGTGACCATCACTCCCACTCCAAACTACAGCACAGAGGGAAGCGGCCGACCTGGTGACAAGCCTAGTAAGAGGTGGAGCTGAAAGGAACCTATGCCGTCTGGCTCCGGAGATGCTGTCCTTGAGTGTCGTTCTCTGCTAATCCTGAGAGGGGAGGAGTCATGTGGAATCAGGGACCTCGGCTGCACAGGTATGGAGTATGCCCACCCTCGCTGAGGACAGGCCCCGCAGCGCCCGCCCTGTGCGCTCTCCCAGCACCTGGGCAATGCCAGGCACGTGGTATATGCTCAATACATATGTATGGACCGAGTGAATAAATACATGAATGAATGATTATTCTTAAAATCAAGAATAATGCGTTTATTTGGTGCTACCCATCATGCTCTAAAATGATGGTGTCAATGATCTGAGGGTGCACCCTTTAAACCTAAATGGCAGTTTGGGCAAATGCTTCTTAATTAGAAATGTCCTCTCCCTGTGACTTGGAACAGAAAGGCACGGCTGATACGTGTGGCCAAGCCAGAGAGCTCAGCAGTGCTAGGACCTTCATGCCCAGGGGTGGTGGCTAGCTTTCTGTGGAGGGGAACTCGATTCCTCTCTTCAGGTGTAAAAGCCCTATAATCATCTGAGTTGCTTTGAAGCTAGTGAAAGGTGGAACACAAATATTTCAAAAGCACATGTCATGGGAGGTAGAAGCGACTCCTCCAGTACAAGTGGTGTACACAACACTAAAGGGTGGACACAACAAACAAGAAGGTGTATACCCACCTGTTCTGAAAAATACCGGAAGCCCTTGTCCTCACGAATACACTCGTATGTTTCTCCAAGAACCGGATTGAAGGGCTTGCTCCCAGCACGGTAGTAGCTGGACGCGTATGCCGATACGGCAAAGGCGGCCACGTACACCTGCGGGGAAGGAGGAGAGAGCGTTGTTATTGTTCTGTAACCAAGACATTTATTTTTACCAAGATATGAGCAAGATAAAGGCTTTCTTCCTCTCTTTAAGGTTTTTTCAGAAGCCAACGATTTACCTCTGCTTTAAAGACAACCAAACCACCTTTGGTTTAATTTTTATTTTATTTTAGTTTTATCTATTTATTTTTAATTAGTCCCCCCCCCCTTTTTTTTAGAGAGGGAGGATTAGGAGGGGCAGGGGAGACACAGACAGATATTAATGTGAGAGAGAAGCATCCACTGGTTGCCTTTCTCATGCACCCCGACTGTGGATGTGCCCTGACCGGGAACCAAACCCATGACCTGCGGCCCAACTTTGGTTTAAAGTTGCAGGTTTCAGTAATGTTCGCTGTGGCCTCAGAGACAAATGAACCAAACATGTTCAAACCGCCCATTTGTTCTGATGCCTCCCCGGTGGCAGAGGCTTTCGACATGCCGCTCTGTGCCACGTGAACTGCCCTGTTCGTGAGCTGTTCAGCCCGGCCCAGCACCTCCAGACCTGACAACACCCGAGACTCCTGATGTCCTGCTTAGGTTTGGGGGAGAAGGAGGAGGAAAAGCATAAAAAGCCAAACTTCCCTCAAATTTCAGAAATTTGCAACCTAAGTTTAACCGTTCCCAATCTGGTGCTGTAGAACGTCTGTGGGAGTCATTGCCTGAGCCCGAGCAGCAAGCCCCGGGACAGAGCACGGTGCCTGCCTTTGTGAAAGTTCTGCTTCTGGGAGGGGACAAAAGGGACTCACACAGGAAAGGGAAGGAAAACTACAGGTGACCACCAGGAAACCAGATCCCTGCATGGCCCCACTGTGAGGCCCTCAGCGTTTTTATCGGTTTCCCTTCCAGGATGCCCAAAACACACATTCTTTTTTAGTCTTTCTGGGGAAGGTGTGTGTGTGGGGGGGGGGGGGGGGCAGCAAAAAAATTAAACTTAAGTGGCAAGAGCAGCTTCTACTTTCTAATACTGAGCAACCATCTCCACGTTTCCTCTTCCCAGCACCTGTCACGAAGCTGCTTCTCTGGGAAGAAAAGCTGAGTGCCCTTCATCAGTGTTCACTGGACTCATACCCTTCCTCAGCCATTCACCGATAGGCGCCACCTTCCCCCTCATGCTAGAGGGCACCCTAGAGCGGCTGGGTGGTTTATAAACATGGATCACTATGCTCCATTCAGCCTTTGTTCTTGAAACTTGGGTAACTGTTCCCCTCTCTGCTTCCTCAATGCCCGTTTCCTGTTCAACAGGAAGGTCACAGTCTCTATACTGAACGCTGAGCCAACCCTGAGTCGCCTTCCCAATTTAAACTAGAACAAAATGCACACATGAACCTGGAATCACTCATGATGCTGAGGGAGACAGGGGAGGGAGCAGGCACAAGCAAGCACCCTCCTTTTTGGCTGGACAGCAGAGAGCTCTATGCAGGGCCCAAGCTGACCCACAGAGCAGTGAGCACAAGCCAGGGGAAGGTTCCGGCTCCCAGCTTTCCTGGATTTCCCCTCCTGCACTTGGTGCCGGAATGCAAATCCTTTGCTCAAACTTCTTTTCAGGGTCAATTACACCTATCAGTCAGCTGAACATCCCAAGGGTTTCTTAATTGTGGCAAAAATGAAGCACCTTTAAGAATACTTTCATCTTCAAAGCCAAACTTTTCCTTCACAGAAAAGAGCTGTCCACAAACGCTGACTTTTAACACTTGCCTTAGAAGCTATTTGCTTCCCTTTGTTCAGCAGAAATTCTCTGGGGAAGAGTAACAAAGATAGAAAAGACACACAGTCTGTTTTTCTCTCCTACTCTTATCTGTGGTAACAAGAAAGCCTCCTTGATGGAGAAGTCCCTGGAGGCTGTGTGGAATGCCTCGGGGATGTCTCTTTTCACCCACTAGCTAGAGTTCCCTTTAATCTTCAAATCACTAAAGTAATGACGTTTTGATTAGGAGGAAAGCTGCAGAATGCTTAGAATTTAGGAAAGAATTCAGCTCTCTCAGCTGGAAGGTGGCTTTATGACCTGAATCCAAGGGGGCGTGCCAACTCCAAGTCAGCCACTCGCAAATGCCTGGGGCAGAGACTCTGCATTTGGGGGACACACTGGAGTCCCAGCCTCCCACACAGTGACCTCCCTGCTGAGCAGGTAACATGTGAGGAAGCAAAAAGAAGAGAGCTCTTTGGAGAGCAAAGTCAGCCACAGTCACGGAGAGGGCTGAGCTGTCCGCAGTCTCACCACCATGGAGTTCCCCAAACGGGGACCGATGCGGAACACTCGGGAGCCCCTCAGTGGAAGCTGAGTAGACAAACAAGGTGACTTTCTCTAGGATGAGCTTCAAAAAACACACAGTAACAATTCTATAGACTAAGGAGGAGGGGGAAGAAAACACAAAAAGAACCTTTCTTATGTGAAAATCTCTTCTGAGAGTGTTATTTTCTGAAAATCTAGGAAATAGCTGTGGAAATATTCCAAAAATAAACAAAATCATTCTCAAGGGAAATTTACCCTCGATGAGAAAAACAGCTTGAGAGATTAAATTCTATCCACCTGGGATAGTAAAAATAAATGCCCAGACAGCCCTCAGGGCAGGCTTTCCAGCCAGGCTTATCAGAACAATCACATGGAAAGTTCTGGAGAAAGAGGAAGCGCAAAGCCACAGAGCAAAACTACCCCCCCCCCCCCCCGCCCCCGCACCAGCTGTCACAAGGAAGCCCTCCCCACCTCCCTGCCAAATGGCAAGTCCTGCCAGTGTGAATGAGACCAGCTGAGCACAGGGGAGCCAGAGGACCCTGAGAAAGGAGCCCATCACAGGAACGATGCCCAGGAACCCCAGGGGACTGGCGCTTGGGCTGCCCGTCCTGCTGGCCGGCATGGATGGCCTGGTGGCCCCGGCACTGGGGTGCAGGGGCTGGACAGCTGGACAGCACCGTGGGCCGAGCCCTCACCATCCTCTCCAGGGCGCTGGGGATGCGTGCGGCCTTGTCCAGCAGCTCGCTGTACTCCAGCTCCTCGCAGAGCCTCTGCAGCGTGTTCAGCGGCTCGTTCAGCTCCACGGGCATGGCCACTTTGGACAGGTCCTTCCCGATGTTATTCCTCAGGATGTTCCACAGGCTGACGCTGCTGCTGTTGGGGCAGGGCGCCGGCAGGCACGTCCTCCTCCTGCACTTGGCTTCCCCACCACTTCCAGGAACCGACCCTGAAAGGGAAATAAGCCTGGTTGTCTCTACAAGTCTTTTCACTTTATTATTTTTTTTTAAAAAAAAAATCCATGAGTGAAACCTTACCTAAAAAGTACTCAATTTTACTATTAATCTCAGTTATTCAGAATATGACTGAAAGTCATACGACAGAAATTTTGCACGACTAAATTAAGTACCAAAAATTACATGCACTAACATTCACGGACTTCATCCGCAGGCAGGTCGCCAAATCCCTAATCGAAAGCCGGTTCTTCGCAGCTCTATAGACACTTACAACGAAACTGGACACTGCGATTAATGTACAAAGCAGGCTACTGTTTACACTTTTAACTCTTTAACCTCTTTTTAAAGAGCACTTCAAATTCTGGTAAAAACTCTGAAACTCTTAAAAATCACTTTAAATCCTGACAAAAGCAACTGTGTTTATTACAGGATAATAATGAAAAAAATAGAAGTCATCCATTATCCCACTACCCAGATACAGTAGCCACCTATATTTTGGAGTATTTTCATTTAGTGCTTTCTCACCCATATACCTCACACTGTATGCCTAGTTTTCTGTTCTGCTTATTCAGTTAACATGTTATTTTTGCATGCTATTCAGAGTTCTTCTAGAACATCATCTATAATGACTGTAAAAAGTTCCATTCTATGGATATGCCACAATTGAATCATTCATCTACTGTTGGATTTGGATTTATTTCAATGTTTTGCTATGATGCAAACAAGTAGTGAATGTTCATATTCCTAGATATTTGATTAGCTCTGATTATTTTCATAGGAAACAGAATTACTATGCCATAAACTATGAACATTTTTGGATTCATATGAGCAGAGGGCTGGCTCCTCAAGAAGGCAGCATTGACTTCCCATCTGTGAGCCGCATAGGTGAGTGCCCACTTCCTGAGGCTCGCTCGGGCTTGTTATCATTCGATTTTAATTTCTGACAAATCATAAGCCCAATAGAATTCCTAAATTATGAAAACCACTAGATACCTAAAGGCAAAAAGTTATATTCTAATGTCTGCAGAGAGAATGTTTGACCAATAAGGGTTATCTGTTGTACTAATCTTTGATATTTATATAACTGGTATACCCTCACTTTAGAAAATAGAAATTTACACAAGTAGGCAGATTTATTTGAATGAAAACATTTTTCTCATGTGAGTGAGTAGTGTCTTCCCTTGAGAGGGACCATATCTGAATTTTCTTATATAGTTCTTGTTACAGTTCTTGGCCTACAACAGGTTCTCTTTATATGTTTATTAGTATTCCATGAAGATCCAGACTTTCAGAGATCAAATAATTTAAGTCTTACCCAAGGTTTGTCTCTCATTGTCTAAGTCATTACTGAGATTGTCCAAGGAAAGGTTATCACTTATGTCACTGACATATGAATCGTCCTCTGAACCCTATGGGAAAGAAGAAATAATATACCTTAGAGTGAGAGTAAACAAGCCAGGTTTTCATAGAAACTGTACTCAAGATCAGCAAACATTTTCAATCCCACTCTGCGAACCTAGAGAAATAGTTCTGGACACTGTTTTTACTGGGGCCACTTGCCTGCCTACCTAGGGGCATTCACAGCAAACAGCTGTTATTACAATCCTCGAACTTTCCTTCTTACAAGGAAAACACAAGTAAATCAAGGTTTTAGTTGTTATTAAATTTCTTATTAACGCAGGCTGCATTTTCAGAATGTGTTAAGTGTTTGGGTAGAATGAGTTACAATTTGTCTTTGAACTATTTGTGAAAAAAATAATCTTCTATAGAAATTAATAAGCAAGATGAGTACTTCTAAAGGGATAAAATTACCAAGACACATTATACACAGCAAGGCCAACTGTGACACTTGCCTCCTCAGGAAAGTATGAATTTTATGCAGCAATTTAAAATAATATTGTTAAAAATAAAAAAAAATAAAAAATATTGTTATATATTATAAAGTATTATAATGACCATATTACAACATTATGATAATGTAATAATTGTATGTTGTAAATTAATACAGGCTGAATTCAATGATTAAAAAATATCCATGATGCTAATTTCTGGCCCTGTAGGTAGAAATATTACATATCAAACCGCTAATAGTCAAAATTGTTAGCCTGTCATTGAAAAGAGGGATAGCAAATCAAGTAACAGAAATAAGGATGCCCAACACCTACTTTCACAACTTTTTACTCTACGGTCTTGTAGCCTTTTGTGCAATTTGGGGTAGGAGTTACAACAAGATCCCAGAATACAATGGTAGAAAGGAGCAACTGAGTTTAGTGTTTCTAAATATGAGTATTTACGGAATGGGTACAGCAACAGAAGAGTCTCTGAGGCACATGACTGAACACAATGGTCAAACCTCATTTTCTGAAGAGCTGGGCGATAACAGGACTTCCTGGGCATCGAAGAACTCTGACAGGGAGTCAGTGATGGAGAGCCGGCTCTCATTAGAAAGCTGATGGACCAGGGGCCGATTGTCATCGGTGGAGTTTTCCTATTTAAAACACAAAAACAAGAATACATATATATTTAGAAACGGTCTCAAGACAAGCAAAACACACAACTGATTTGGTTGCATGATACACAAGGTCGCAGGCCCATGCAAACAAGCAGCTCAAAGCAGAGGTCAGCTCCGGAGTTGAGGAGAAACAAGCCTCATACGAAATAAAACGAAAAACGAAGGTCTCCTCCGAATGGGTGCCTCACTTACAGGCACTTCACTGCTCAGGCACACGAGCAAATCTCAAAGCCAGAGAAAGACTGTCCAGGCCAGTCTCTGTCGCATTTAAGAGGGAAACATTCCAACGCTCTCTGAATCATATTCCCTTATTTTCTACCGCTGCAGGATGTTGCTTTTCATCCTAACGTTCCTCTGAGTTGTACTGCATGCGTGTCCTTGCATGGCTGGGTTGAGCAGCCTCGCTTTCTTCTGCCCCACGTGCTCACGGAGGCCAGCATGCTGCTTGCGAGCCGTCCCTTGACAAATAAACAGTGTGTTTTGGTCCAGAAGTGCCCCTGGTGGCAGATGATTCATTATTCATGGATGGATGAATGAAATAAATTCTCTTTGTCTCTCTCCAACCACAATGACTCTGTGAGGGAAGTCCCCAACCCCCTTTAGAGGCTGCTACACAAATAACACAACAGCACACTGCGATCGATTTTCTATTCTCATCTTGCCTGGCTCTCCATCCCTTCTTCCCTGGGTCTAGATCAGTGGCTCCCACTCATTGAGGCCAGAACCCTGGTTTTATCCATCATTAGAGCACACGCCCCACAGGGGGGCAATTTGACTTTTAAGAAGGGCATTAGAGAATGAGTTATTAATAGTGAATTTTTTGCATTTCTTATGGTTCTAGGGGCCTCATATACAGTATATAGATATATATTGTGACATATTTACGCATTTCAGTTCTCTATTATGTCTTAAAACTTTTTTGCTATTTTTTCATATAATTTCATATTATTATTTAACAAGTTCTTAGTGATTTCCTCCTCAGTACTTCAACTGTCCTTTTGTTCTTTTATTTTTCTCTTTCATGGAGACCATGTACTTTGGAAGCTTGTTTAGACCAAGTTAATGGCCTTCAGGCTTCCTGCACGTGAACAGGAGTTTACTTTTTGAATAATAAGAATTATATGTCCCGGGGGGGGGGGGGGGTGGCATCAGGATTTTACAGATGCCTAGGTGGGGCCCGGCCAAAACAGGTTGGGAACCACTGGTCTATACTTTCCCACCGGGAAGGACCTGAATACTTGGGGTACAACTTCTATCGAGTTGTAAGTGAAAAAAATCAATGTATTTCAACAAATTGAGCCACTGCTTTGTGCTGGCCCTGGAGGGACACACTGATGGATAAGACCCGGCGTCAGGCCTGAATGAGGGGTGCAGAGAACACACCAACACTCTGAGACCAAGACCATGGGACATGGAGAGCGCCAGAAGCGGAGAGGAAGGTGAGGTGGTTCCGAAGCGGCTCTGGTCTGGGGAGGGCTGCACAGAAGAGGTGACAGTGACAGGCCTTGAGGAATGAGAACGGATTCAGCACAAGAGGCTTCGATGCCTCCCACCCAGAGGAGATGGATGCCCTGAACCCCCCGGACCTCCCATCTCTCACTGGGCTGACACAGGAGCCGCTTCTGTGTCGTTATGTATCTGCTAAGAGCATCCCAGGATAACGGGGAACAAAGGTTAGCGCAGATTATGTCTTCCCCAGAAGTTTTTCAAGTTCAGGACACACTCCTCCGTCTCATACACAAACGATGCCCAGGCGGGGGTGCTAAACAGGAGGACCACGACAGACTCCGTCATTCACACAGGGCAAGGCCTCTCTGTGAAATGCCTACTTCTGGGGCACATTGAAACGCGGGCCCCTTTGTCTTGGATTCTTCCTAACGAAGATAGTTGGCCCGAGGCATTCGCTCCAAGACCCCCCCCATTTTAATATCTGCACAGCTTTCTGGAAAGCAGGCTTCTCTCTACCCAAACAAAGAGACCACGGTGGGATCTACAAATAAATACCACAGCTGTCCCCCCATCCAGCCCCCCTCAAGGGACAGGGAGACAGCGCGGTGAGCGAGGGAGCTCCTGTAATGCTCACTGAACTGCCCTGTCTTTGGTGTGCTGCTGCCACATAAGACTCTGATGATTTATTTAGCTGCTCTACTCATTAATTATTACCAGTCACTGTGCTCTCTGCCCTCCTCCTAGACTGAGGCGTCAGAGGATGTCCGGGCTGATCAAGACTGAAAGGAACACCCTAGCCCTAGCCCCTTCTGCGGTCCTACCCCAGCGACTTCCTATTAACACCTACGGGAGCTCACGGGACTGTGCCCAGCACAGGGTCTGCACCACACGGGGCTTCATTTATTAGCATATTAATCTGGTCAGTTCAATGAAATGATGCCCCCTCAGTTTGTCTATTTTTTAAGTTACGAAAGATAAACAGAGAAAAGGGCGGGAGCCCATAATCCCATCACAGTGAAGCAGCCACTGCAACTATTTTGATACATTTCTCTACAACCCTCTCTATACATATAGCTTTGCTTTGAAATAATTGTAATCTCAATCTATCCATCTAATTTTATAAACCTCCCCCAAACAACATTGCACTATAAGTAATTTCAAAATTAACATTTGTTCTGAAGATAAAAGTAATGTGTTCAAAACTGAAAATACAAAAAGTAAACAAACATCACTTAAAGTCTCATTCCCCAGATGTGGCTCCTATTAACCTGGTGATGTACTTTTTATATTAAAATATTTGGGTATAACTTATGTGCGCGTGGAAAATTGGGACCCCACTGTCCATTGTCTTTATCTAATCTGCTAAAGTCACGTAACATTACATTGTGAACTTTCCCCCGGGCTGTTACAAGTTCTTTGACACAATGAACTTTAGTTGATAGATATTTTATTTTAATTGTGTGTCATAGGGAACCATTACCTTTATTGGAAATTAAAGGTGTTTCCAAATTTGTAAAGGTGGTGAACATGCTTGCAAATGTGTCTCTGATTATATCTCATTATTCCTTAGAATCAGTTCTCAGAACTAGAATTATTAAAAATGTTAAAGGTAAAATATATGTTACCTAATTGCATCAACAAGCAAGAGAACCTCGGCTTTCTCTACATGTGTAAGGGCACCAAACACTTTATTTGGAAACATTTTGTGCTAATGTACTTGTTTTAATTAGCATTTCTTTGTTAAGAATTAGGTTGAACATTTTGTCCTTTTTTAAAAGAAACTGGATATAGAGATGCTAACACTGGAGGAGGCCCACCCTCTGCATTTCTTTATACTCTCCTATGAATTTATAAGTATTACCAAATGGAAGGTTTTTAAAAAATCATCTGTACTTGGGGTAAACTGTGTTGTTTCCTCCCACCCCATTTGTTTGTTGAGGTCTTAAGTTGCTTGCTATTATTTATTAATTATTTAAGTATTAAATACATTATCATCTATTTAGCATTATTCAAGTCTGGCATTTTCTCTGAAAATGTTTTTTCCTAGTCTATTATATGCATTCTTTTTTCACACACATCATTTTCCTCCTAAGAAAAAAGCCAAATCCAGTCAACATTTCTTTTGTAACTTTTCCTATTACTTCCACATTTAGGAAGTCCTCCTTACTCTAGGTACTTACTAAATATATTTTAAAAGATTTTAAAAATTGATTTTTAGAGAGAGAGCAATGGAGAGGGAGGGAGAGAAACATTGATGTGAGAGCAACACATCGATTGGCTGCTTCTTGCACACCCCGCCCCCCACCCCCATGAGAGATCAAGCCTACAACCCTGGCATGTGCCCTGAACAGGAATCGAACCAGCAACCCTTGTGCCCAAGACAATGCCCAACTAACTGGGCCACACCAGCCAGGGCTTGATAAATTCTCCAGTGATTCATTTTAGTGTGCGATGGGAGATTTAAACTGCTTTCCAAATTGCTTTTGAGCTGTGCCAACCTAACTGATTGAATAATCCATCTCTTTCCCATTGGTTTTTGAGCCTCTGCTATCATGTTTATTTATTTTACATATAAAATCATGTTTATGCCTGAGGTAGTTATTCTGCCCACCTTAAACCGTCACCGCCAGTGCCTCTGGGCCTGGCAGCCTGTGCGCTGACTCATTTCAGCCTCTAGTCCCCTCATCATGACACCACAGCTTCCCAAGGAGAGAAGGCTTGTGTGAGGGTTTGAGGACAGGAAAAGGAGAAAGATGGATTAAGATCAAACATTAGAAACTCCTTTCAAATTTACACATACACACACACACACACACACACACACACACACACCCCTTGTATATTACCTTCTTATTTTTTATTTTAAATGCCCTCAGTCTAATAAATTTGTTAATAAAAAACTCAGCACATGTGAGGAAGGCATATCAATACAAGAGATAACTAAAAACAGTTGTAACCCTAATTACTCTTTTCTACTTCTCAAGCAGTTCACTTGTATTTTTCTGAAATTTCTCACTGTAAACACCTTCAGAGAGTGTTTTAGATGAACATCCCAAGTCTTGAGCAAAGACATTTTTTATGTAGTATCACCTGGCCAAGACCCTTTACTGTAAGAGTATTTTTTCCCTCAGAAGGTAAGGTTGTGCTTCTAAAAGGAAAAAAAGAAAGTATTGCAGGAAAAGGAGAAGGGAACCGCCGAGAAGGAGGAATGGGTCTCACAGAGGAAGCCCAGGAAATTGGGAAGTTGAGGTTTCTTCAGAAGTAACGGGAGAACACTTGTCTCTACAGTTGCCGCGCAGCGTGGCCGTACTGCCTAGTGAACCGGGGGTGCTTAGGAGAAGAATGGGGGAGAGAGGCACAAAGGGAAGAAGAGTGCTGGGGGCCAGGGGAAGCAGTTAGCAGCAGACTGGAGAAAGCTTTGGGATCCGGGCCCCCGCCCGGTGGGGGGAGGGCAGGGGGAGACGTGGATGTGAGCAGCCCTCTGGAGGGGAGGAGGAAGCCAGGGCGCCCTGTGAGGTCACAGCGACGTCACCAGACCTTACCAGACCAGGAGCCTTACCCACCTCTGCCAGGCTGTCAGCAGCGGGGGGCTCGAGGAGCAGGGACTCGGCATGGATTCTGCGCAAGCGTCCTTTAAGGTCTGTGTTTTGTGCTAGGGCCTGGAACACGTTAAAAATAGTGTTTCAGAAAAGCACAGAGTGGACCCGCGTGGCAGGGCCCCAGGGCACTTCCTGGACTTTTTCCTTGAATGCTATCCAACAGGATACGGGCTCTGAGATGCCTGGGGAATAAAAGATATTAAACTCTGGACCCCACAGCCCTTCTCTAATCTCATTTCCAAAGATGGAAGGAGAGGTTAGTAAGGCTTTTTTTTTTTTTTTTTTTTTTTGTGGAAAAGGAAATCACAAACACCCAGCTGCTGTTCTGACCAGCGGTTTCACGGCCCCTCCCTCTCCCCAGCTGTGTCTACAGTGTCCCTCGGGGTCCCCAGGATGAGCTCCAGCACCCCAGGCAGATACCCAAACCCACGGATGCTCAGGTCCCTTACATAAGTGGCGTAGTATTCGGGTAGAACCTACGCATACCCTCTCATACACTTTAAAATCTCTAGATTACATATGGTACCACATACAATGTAAATACTAGGTAAATAGCTGTTATACCCTATTGTTTAGGGAATAATGACAAGAAGAAAGTCTGTACATGTTCAGTGCAGACCCCACCATCACAGCCATCATAACCATGGTAGGCCTAACTACATGGTCCATGGCAGCAACAACGTAACATTTTTTTAAAGAATATTTTCTGCCCTAGCCAGTTTGGCTCAGTGGATAGAGCACTGGCCTGCGGACTAAAGTCCCAGGTTCGATTTTCGTCAAGGGCACGTGCCCCAGTAGGGGGCGTGCAGGAAGCAGCCGGTTGGTGATTCTCATAACTGATGTTTCGATCTCTCCCTGCCCCTTCCCCTCTGAAATCAATAAAAATATATTAAAAAAAGAAAAAAAAGGCCTTGGGCTAAACCCATGGATGTGGAGCCTGCGGATACAGAGGGCTACTGCAGCCTCTGGCCACACCCCTCCCTAATGATTCCAGCTTCTCTCATCTTTAAAAAGATGCTGCTCTCACCCCTTATGATTGGCCATATTTTAATGTTATCTAATGATCACCCCGGTTGAATTGAATCTTGGAAAGTAGGATTTTCAGAGGATCAATTTTATTGTTTCCCAATATAGCTAGCTGTTTGATTATTTCAGTCATTCTTCGTGATTAAGATATTTGATTTTTAAAGAAAAGAAAAACAAAACTCACTTACCTGGATGAGGGCTCAGAGCCAGGGCCCTGGAATGAAGGTGTAAGATAGGAGCACCTGGCATCTACCACACCTCTCTGATCTCTCCCCAGGGCAGCTCTGATTCCCTCTCTCAACCTCCCAGCTGGGAAGGAACTGGCTTGGGTAAAAGAAGGCGTGTCCTTCACGCCTCTGTCCGGTGAGCTTCGTGACTAACTGCTCTCCAAGTTCTGTCCCCCTAGACTGCCCCCAGGTATCCTGCCTGTCTGTCTGTCTTCCTGATCTCTTCCAAAAATCTCACAGCCCTTCCCCCAGGGCCCACCTGCTGAGAACGCAGAGGATGTGGCTTGGCCTGGATCTCTAGCAAAGATTTTGGCTTTATTGTTAGGACCCATGAATGGAATGGGTTCCTTGGAAATTCCTGAAAATCGTTTAGGAAACACTGAGTAAACGTTTCTTAAATGCACAAAACATGCAGCAACAATCTCTACACTTGCTTTATTCTGGCCAGTGAGTCGCTGGTTTCTTAATATAAGTGGCTAGAATCTATACCAGTGGCTGGACTCTGACTATGTGGCCTGGAAAAGGTGCTATTTTGCTAGCTTCTTTTTCCTTTGCAAGCCACAGGCAGAAGAAAGAAAAATATCAAGATTGCACACACAACACGGCATATACATTCTGATAGCCCCGAGATGGCCTTTTAATTTTACTTTCTGAAAAACCAATTTAACCGGGAATCTAAGGCAGAAAGGAAAGCATCATTCTGTTTTATCTTAAGTTTCCAAAATCCTGAATAGGGTTGAGAGGGACTTTCTTAGCGAAGGTAAGGACAACTGTGGCCTGGGACGCCAGGGCTAAAAGCATCTCAATAGGCTCTACCGGAGGAGGCCTACCCTCCAGAGGACGAGGGCGGGGAGAGGGGCCTCTGAAAGCACTGAAAGCCAACCTACTGGGAACAATGAGAAATGCCTTTGCCACTAAATAAACTAAAAAACAAGAGAGAGAGAGAGAGAGAGAGAACCACCTCGCTTCTCTGGAACCAAAGCAGAACCCAGTGTGAGGCTGGCCACTACAGTCCCAAGGGGTGTTTCTCTCTACGACCTTGAAGATCCCAGCTCCTCAAGGCTCTGGACATGCAGTCAGTCCACATTACTTCTTATTTCTTTCAAAGGCAACATACCTGAAATGTTCAACCTGTGAATACTCCTTGGGTATTTTACAATAACAGTATGTACTCCTGGTAATGCATTTACCTTTAACATGACACCGAGAACATTACTCTTCTCAGTAACATGATGATAGGAAACATGAATGGCTACTTTCTAGTTCTCTCAGTTGGCTTCTGAAAACAAGATCCTAAAAGTCGTCTCCCCTACCTGACCCTAAATAGGAAGCTCAGTATTTCTTCTGATGGTAATTTCACGGTGCGCACACTCCCTTGTTACCATGGGAATTCCAAAGGATGGGCAAAAGGAGAAGCAAATGAGTGTGTTGTTTTAAAACTTCTCTAGCTTTTTGATAGATACAAAGTGAGCAGTCAGACAACATCAGCCGCTCAAGGCAGCGCGTTCTAGGACACAGCCCTTCAATGGAGCCTCGCTCCTGCGAGGAATAAACTGGAGTCGATGAAGAAAGGGAGAGAGAGCAAATATCAGAGAGGCTTTCTGACGGGCAGCCGAGGCCTGACTTCTGGGGTGCAAAGGCAGACTGTTCCCTACGCTGCATGTGACGCATCTGAATATTTTCTACTATCAAATCAAATCACATACAATCAAGTCATTTTCACATCTCTGGGAGAGTGGTCAGTAGAATCTGTGCTGTGCAGCAGAGCGGACAAGCGTGAACTTAGAATTTAGTTCTGCTGCCTGTGATTTGGGAAGTCGGGCTAAGCGTGTGAAGTCTTAGGTACAGAAATGTCCAACTTCAGATGCTGTAAGCACGAACAAACCAATGTCTATCACACACACACACACACACACACACACACCCAAAGCTTTACAGGATCAGAAGAGTCAAAATAAAGAGGAGGAAACCAAACATGAAGTATATCTTATGCTCCGTGAAATACTGGCTACTAAGATTTGGGGTAGGCTTAGTTTGGGTCTTTAGAATAAGCAGATCTGATGAAAGACTAGAATATAATTTGGATAATTTGTTTGGTTTTCTCATGAATTTTCTACACAACCACGGAGACGGAAACTAGAAAATTCAGGAGCCTGGCCGCACTGTCAGGCATTTGTGGACACAGACATGGCACTTACGGATGACAGGGCACGCTTCAGACCAATGACCTGGGCAGAGGGGGACGCGACGTCCTGCTCCAGCAGCTGCTTCAGCTTCTCTCTCTCCGTTGAGATGGTATTAAAAGCCGACCTTAAAGTGAAGTAAACTATAAAGATATAATTATTATAAAAAGGAATGAAGGAAGAGGCATCATTAAAAATGAGATAGAGATGTATTTCTTATAAGAGAACTTAGAAAAGTAACAGCCCTGAATATATAGAGTGCAGGAAAGTCAACTCTAAATTGACTTTTTGAAAACACATCTGGAATGTACAACACTCAGAGTGAACCCAAACCTAAGCTACGGACTCTGGGTGATAATGATGTTTTAATGTAGGTTTAATGTCTGTAACAAAGGGACATCTCTGAAGGGATGCTGATAGTGGGGGAGGCGGTGTGTATGTGTGTGTGTGTGGGGGGGGTAATATATGAAACCCTGTAGTTTATAAGCACAATTTTGCTGTGAACCTAAAATTGCTCTGAAAAATAAAGCCTATGAAATTTTTAAAATCACATTTGCAATTCCAAAGCCCCTACCCACTATAAAATTCCATAATTTTATGACTTATCATCAAGAAGTTTTGAAACTTGAAAGAACTATACTTCTGGATTCTTATTAATATTTAGTTTTGTTTGTATCTCCAAAGACTGGAAATGTTTGAAAACAAAGCTTATTGGTTTTCAGGATAACAACAGTAACAATGCAGTAGGGAAAGCAGATAGCACCTTAATTGGTGACCAAAATTAATCACTGGTGAGAGTCAGATGGGCTTGGTGTGATTTGGGGTGGAATACCCTGAAAAGACATAATGTCGTTTTTGTTATATGCCAACCGGGGACAGACAATCTGAATCTGATCATGAGGAAACAGCAGACAACCCCAATAAGGAACATCCTATTTTTAAAATGTGGCCTATATGTCAATTTCATCAAAGAGAAGGGCTGAGGAACTGTGACCCTGGTTAAAGGAGACTAAACAGGCACAACAATTACACCCAATATATGATCACAGCCTAGATCAGGGATGGCGAACCTATGACACGCGTGTCAGAGGTGACACGCGAACTCATTTTTTTGGTTGATTTTTCTTTGTTAAATGGCATTTAAATATATAAATAAATATCAAAAATATAAATCTTTGTTTTACTATGGTTGCAAATACCAAAAAATTTCTATATGTGACATGGCACCAGAGTTAAGTTAAGGTTTTTCAAAATGCTGACACGCCGAGCTCAAAAGGTTCGCCATCACTGGCCTAGATCCTATATTAAAGGGGAAAAGTGCTATTAAAGGGTATCACCAGGATGACTGACAACATTTGAATATGGAAGGTATAGGTAACAGTACTGTTTCAATGCTAAATTTCCTGGATTTCATGCCTGAACTGTGGTTAAGGATATCCCTATCCTTAGGAAATCCACACTGCGGTATGAAGGCATAAGAAAGACATGACATGATTCCGACTCACAGAGTTCAGAAAAATAAGCACATGTGTAATTGGATGTGTGTAGAAAGAGATGAAATAAATGCGGCAAAATATTAAAAATGGTGAGTTTGGGTAAAGTATATATGGAAGTTATTTGTATTATTCTTGCAACTTGTCTGTGAGTTTGAAATTATTTCAAAATGCATAAGGTGTTACCTACCTTCTTCCTTGTTAGTCTTTCCAGCTGCTTTACCCAGAACTCCCACCCTTAATTTGGCAGTTGGCTACTCTGCTCACTTCAGTGAGCATTCGGGTATAAAGAGAGCTTAGCAGATGCCTGAGCTGATGTTTTAAAAACCATTAACACACAACGCAAAAAAATTCAGCAGGTGTTGATCACAGAATGTACAAATTACCTCCTACGAATGAGAAAACTGTCATCTAAATTATTGATAATGGATATATCTTTCCAAGCTCTTTGATTATACTTTGCCTTAGAAGGGCAGGAAGAAGGAAGAGACATATTTCTGCTCAAGTGTCCTGGCATATCATTGAATTCCAAGGGTTGCATTTTTAGAGGAATTGCTGTTCAAGAGTGGCCTATTTAGTATCACAGAATGACTTCCTTCATTTCAAAGCCACAAGGACCACGGACCCTTTCTCTGGATTGTCACTGAACTTGTCTGCAGTTGCGATGTTTAATGATAGACTTAGAGCATCTTCACAAAGTCATAGTACAAATAAGCAATCTGTCTAAACATACACACACACACACACACACACACACACACACACTATGGTGCTTCTCTCTACATATGACAGAGGTCAAGCGTCAAAAGGTACTACAATTTCTAATAACGTCAGCTCTTTGATTTAAAGGATTCGATTAAAGCAAAATAACGGGCAGCACAACAGAGTGACCAACAGTGGGCTCCCACACCAGCCCTGGGTTCCTCCCAGCTCCATCCCTTACTCCCTGAATGACTCTGGACAAGTGCATGGTGGACCTGAACTCCAGTTACCTCATGTGTGGATGGGGACGATGATAGCATTTACTTTGTGTGGATGGGGACGATGATAGCATTTACTTTGTAAGACTGAGATAATGCACTTAACCCAATGCAAAGCATACAATAAATCATAAATGTTACTGCAATAGTAATGGCGATGGAGAGGAAAGAAAACAGGACAATGTGAGTGGTGAACAGCCTCCTGAAACGCAGCAGCAGTTTCAGGAGGATTCTTCGGTCTTTTGCCAGGACAATACCGATAAACAACCGCATTCAGGTACAGGTTCCATGAATGTGGCATCGACCAGAATCTACTGAGCAGCAAAAGAGCAGCCTCAGCAGGAAAGCAACAGCCCCCGCAGTTAAGAACGGCATCTCATGTCTATTAGACAGGCACTGCCCGCCTTTGCAACTCCTCAGGATCCAGCGCCCAGCTGAGCGGATCCCTGGGGGGTACCGCTTCACTGTCATTTCTTAAATTGAGGTATAATTGGTAATATAGCATTAGTTTCAGGTGTACAAG
The DNA here is from genome assembly GCF_028538775.1 of Myotis yumanensis. Classification (NCBI taxonomy): domain Eukaryota; kingdom Metazoa; phylum Chordata; class Mammalia; order Chiroptera; family Vespertilionidae; genus Myotis; species Myotis yumanensis. The sequence continues at coordinate 62,213,556 of NW_027223760.1, forward strand.
AAAATGGTTCGATATTTGTACACATTTCAAAATGATCACCACAATAAATCTAGTTAGCATTCGTTACAATTTTTTTCACTGTCCTATTTATTGCTCTAAATTAAATAAATGTGGCACTCGGCTGGCTGCCACTTTGCTAATCAGTTCCTCTGGCTTTCAGAGGCCTGCACTAAAGCTAGGCAGTCAACCAAGCTAGAAGATTCCTATTACAATTTTTAACTTGGCAGAACACACACCTTTTGGTACAAAATGTATAGCGGACAAGACTGTGGTGGACACTAAGTAAGCCGAAAGAAACTCATATAGTCACCATATTTAATTTTAAGGTCAAAGCCACCTGACAAAGTGACTCAGAAGACCAGATCCCCATGCACTAAATTTCTTAAATGACTGCTGAGGCCCACTCAGAGGACAATAATACAGTGCTTTACAGCAGTCTCCTGACCCAGCACATAGAGCAGTGGCTAAAGGCTGCTCACAGGAGACCATATTTATATTAATCGTTAAGAATCTCAGAGGTCAGGAATATTCCCTGTGACAGGAGTGTTCTCTTACTAATTTCTAACATGATGCTAGAGAAAAAGAAAAAGAAAGATACTGGGGTAGCACACCTATGGGTATCTGATAATGAACAAGACCACATGGAAAGTCTTAGATGCTCAACTACAAAGACCCTCACAGACCAGGAAGTTCACTGCCACATAGAAGGACCAGCATCTCCTGGTCACAAGGCCTTTGGCCCATGCTTCTCAGATCTGAGCATTTGCTGTCTCATAAAGCAGTCCACTCTTCTGGGGTAAGAAAGTCCTTTGTGCTCCTATGTTGACATTTACCCTGGTGTCTCCTCATTGGCCTCTTTCTTGGGGCTTTCAAATATTGGAAGGCAATTACGGCATCTCTGTTCACTCATCTTATTCCCAGGCTGTCTTTAGCCATTTCTCACACCTCCTCACTGTACTGAGAGAGTGGATACAAGTTGACCTTCTGACAAAATGGAATGCCATAAGCATCATACAGTTGACTTAGTGATCTCTACCTTCCCGTTTCTGCCGGCTTCCGTACTGTCTTCCCGCCCCCAATATATTTTTTATTGATTTCAGAGAGGAAGGGAGTGGGATAGATAGACAGAAACATCAATGATGAGAGAGAACCACTGATTAGCTGCCTCCTGCACACCCCACACTGGGGATTGAGCCCACAACCCGGGCATGTGCCTTGACCAGGAATTGAACCATGACCTCCTGGTTTATAGGTCAACACTCAAACACTGAGCTACGCCAGCTAGGTCCATGCTATCTTTTATTGAGTTAAGTGGTGAGAGTATAGACAGCAATGTTTGGATAGCCAAGGCTGGTACTGAAGGACACCCATACTCTTAACTTACCTGAGCTTTATTTCTTAATATGCCCCTTCTCTAGAAGTTTCTCAGAAAAGAATAAGATCTTGAGGAAGACACACAAATCACGGACATCACCTCCCTGGTGGCAGTCTGGTACGAGGTTAAGAAAGTTTGTAACAAGGCAAACAGGAGCCAACATCCTACTCTACCACTTAGTTACTGTTTAGATGTTGGACAAATTCTCAGTTTCCACATCTGCATGTGTGGAGAGTGCCCATATCTCAAGAATGCTCTAAGGAAACAGTGAGAAAGCGTGCCACTGTATAGCATCCAACCCACAGTAGGACACATTGTTTATCTTTCCCTGTTTAATGGAAACCACATTTTGGTGAATTTTCTTTAAAATGTTAATATACCTAAAATATCTCCTAAAGCAGTCCACTCTTCTGGGGTGGTTTCATCTTTTGTAATCTGCATCCCCTAATTTCCAAACCTCACAGAATGTCCATGGTTTTAAAATACTTTCTAACCCATATTTTATCTAAAAGATTCTTTAAGTGTAAACACACTGAGTAATTTCATTAAATGGTTCTACTTATTTACCCATTATTTACATAAATACAATTGCCCAGCAGATTTTTATGCCAAATTCTTATTATGTTTGATAAATAGTCTGGTTTTGCTTTAAGCCATATATATCTTTTAAGTGTTAATTGATGAAAATGACATCATTGTGACATACTTGGCTTTTTATGCAAAGCTTGCATAAGCTCAAAACCATTAGAAAATGACCACTCAACCACTGGGCAACCCTGGCTGGGACCCTGTGTTGAGTTTTAATTGGGTGGTCATGGGAGGGAACACAGCTCATGAGGCTTCGTGTGGAATTTACTGTCGCTAACCCCGCGGGCCTCAGCTGTTGTGGAGTAAGTGCGCCTGCACCTTTCCTGAGCACGGACCACCTTGACCTCGCCTAGGTATGTGGCAGCCCCGCAGCCAGCTGGCTTTCACAAAGCCCCAAAGAGGAGCAGCTGGCCAAGGCCATTAGAGACGAGTCCTCTGTCCCCCGGGGCCGAGTCCTCTGCGGGAGAACAGGATCAATGGACCCTGTTCCTACTGAGAAGCAGCCTCCTCGTGTAGGTAAAATGCAGGCATTTACCTCTGCTGGGAGGCAGCATTTTCTCATTTTTAAAAAGACAGTTCATATTATTAAAAAGTAAAGGTGTTTTATAGGCATTCCTCCCGCAAAGCCTAACATGCAATGCCTAATTATAACTGACGCTTTAATAGTAGAGGACACATGGGGGAGGGGGGAGAAGAGCTTTAAAGGGTCAGGACAGGTAATTCTGCCCATTTCACAGATGGACCGTACTGCAGCACTGCAAAACGCTGACAAAGTTCCAGCGAGAGCGAGGGCAAGAGTTTGAGGTAGGAATCTGCAAAGAGCATGACATGGCTTCCCCATAACCAACATGTGTTAGGTATGTAGACTAAGGAAAAAAAGAGAGCTAAAGTAATTAATAACAGGAAAGAAGAGGAATACTGGTCCAGGAGAGCAAGGCAATAGAGAGAAAGTCTGCCTGGCTGGTGTGGCTCAGTGGTTGAGCATCAACCCAGGAACCAAGAGGTCACGGTTTAATTCTGGGCAGGACACATGCCCGAGTTGTGGGCTCAATCCCAGTAGGGGGCGTGCAGGAGGCAGCTGATCCATGAGTCTCTCTCATCATTGATGCTTCTATCTCTCTCTCCCTCCCCCTTCCTCTCTCTCTAAAATCAATAAAAATATTTTAAAAAAACATAGGGGGAATGTCTTATTTCCTACTGCAAGCACAGCCCTCCCATTTAAAAATATTTAACCTATTTTCTTCTTTAAAAATGATTAATATATGAAATTAAAAAAAGATAAACACAAAGAAGATAATAAGTGTTACATCTCAGCCTCCATCATGAAAATACTGGTGTATATCCATTCAGACTTTTGAGTATGCCTATACACACCAGGTTTATATAGTTTTTTTCTGAAAAAAATGGGATCATACCTATAGATTGTTTTGTGACCTTGCATTTTTACTCACTGATATGCTATGAGCTTCTTCCTTCCTGTCTCTATGAAAATAGCCCTGGCTACCCCATGGAAGGGCAGCAAGCCACCAGGTGAGGAGTACAGACCCTGGGGTCAGGCGGGTGAGGATTCAACTCTCAAATTGGCTATTTTCTACCATGTGACCTGCAGGAAGTTTTTTGGCTTCTCCAAGCCTCCGGTTTCTTACCTGTGTAATGGAGGTTACACTAACACCTAACTCCCTAGGTTGTTGCTAGAATTAAATGAAATACAGTGTGAGAAAAATGCTTAACACTACCTGACAGACAACTCTGAGCTCAAAATAAGCTATTATTATTATTATTATTATTATGTGGCTATTGACTATTCTATCATATGATTATGTTACATTAAAAAAATACAGTCCCTCTGTTTGGGGCATTTAGGTGACCTCTAATTTATTTTTACTTTTCAATTTTGAAGTCATTATGGACTCATAAGAAGTGGCAAAAACAGTACAGAGAAGTTCTGGGTACCCTACATCCAATTTCCCACAGTGTAATATCGTACATAATTATGGTACAATATCGAAACCGGGAAATTGACATTGGGATTGACTGCTCTTACTCAGATTTCACCATTTTACATGCTCTTATTTATGTATATTTGTATAAATATGAGTCAATGTAATTTTGTCATTTGTGTAGATTTGTGGAGCCACCACCAGAATCAGGATACAGAACTATTATCACCACCAACATCCCTCTTGCTACTTCTTTATAATCACACCCATACTTTCCCCCTTTCCTCCTTATCTGTAACCTTGGGCGATCATTAATCTCTTCTCCATCTCTGTAATTTTATCACTTCAAAAGTGTTAGCAAGTGGAATCATACACTATGTAACCTTTTGAGATTGAGTATTTTCAGTCAGCATAATGCCCCTGAGGTTCCTTCAACTCTTGTATAACCAAAGTCTACTCCCTTTCATGGCTGAGTAGTATTCCATTGTATGGATATACCATGGTTTGTTTAACCATTCATCTGTTGAAGAACATTTGGGTTGTTTCAGTTTTTGGCTAATACAAATAAACTTGCTTTGAACGCATGTATAAAGGTATTTGTGTGGAGTTAAGTGTACATTTTCTCTGGGATAAACGCCCAGGAATGTGAATGTTGGGTTGCATGGTGTGTTTATTTTCATATAAAATTGCCGAACTTCTGTCCAGAGTGGCTATATCATATTGCATTGCCACCAGCATTTGGTACTATCAGTATTTTTTTTTTTAACGTTAGCTATTCTTATAGGTGTGTGGTAATATCATGGTTTTAATTTCCATTTCCTACTGGCTAATGATGTTGAACATTTATTCCTAGTTTTTGATGTGATAAACAATGCTAAAATGAATATCTTTATTTGAATAAATTTTAAGTTAATTCCTACAAATGAATTCTTTAAAGTGCAGTTGCTAAATAGGCAGATTTTTTTTAAAGTACCAATTTACATCCCTATCAGCAGCATATAAATTACTCAGCTTTTAAATCAGACCTAATGCTCTCACTCTCCCCTAATAAGTTTAAAAGACACTTCTTAGGGAAATTTTAAAAAAAAAAAAGGTTGCCTAAAATCTCAAAAGGGAAATTTAAAAAAAAAAAGGTTGCCTAAAATCTGAAAAGATCAGGAAATTAACCAACTGAGGTCCTTCTCCAAGGACAGCCCACATTCAGACATGCGCTTATTAATATTTTCATTAAACACGTACCTTTATGGGCAATATGACACAGATCTTCTTGCATTTTAGAAAACTCAGATGAGGTTTCAGAGCCATCAGAATTATTTTTCTCTTCTCCAAAATCTAGTGTCGACAAATTAGGATTGGAAGAATGCAGTCTTTGTGGGCCACCAAAAGGTTTAGGGACCTAAAGTAACACCAAAAGGAGATATTTCTTTACAGATGCAAATTGCTCAGAATATTTACTTGTTTCTAAGATTGGAAAGTAGTAAGAAAAGGTCAATATGTAGGAAAGTCTTACTATTGAATGATTACTCGTAAGAAAAATAAATGAAAATTCAGGAAAGCACTTTCTACCACAAGTTGTACTGGCTTCTTGCAAAAATTAAAATGTGTGAAAGCCCTAACTAGTTTGGCTCAGGGGTTGAGCGTGGGCTTGCAGACTGAATGATCCTGGTTGGATTCCAGTCAGGGCACATGCCTGGGTTGTGGGCTCGATGCCCAGTAGGGGGCATACAGGAGGCAGCCAATCAATGATGCTCATCATTGATGTTTCTATTTCCCTCTCCTTCTCCCTTCCTCTCTGAAATCAATAAAAATATACTTTTTAAAGAATGGGTAAGAAAGCACATATAATATAGTCTGCCTTTATCTGTGGGGATATGTTTAAAGACCCCATGGACACCTGAAACTGTGGATAATACTGAACCATACAGGCAGGCAATTTAAAACTTATGAATTGTTTATTTTCGGAATCTACCTTTTCATGTTTTTGGACTGCGGTTCACTGTGGAAAACCAAAACCACAGAAAGCAAAACTGCAGTTTAGGGGAGACCGATATATTCTCTGGAAATGATAGAAGCATTAAAGCCATAGGTTGAAAATGATGGCTAAAGCTGCCAGGCTCTTCCTCATTATATTGAGTTCCTTCCTCCCAGCAATAATCATCCAGTGTCTAGCTTGTTAATAGTGGATAGGTTTAAAAATGTTTTCTTTGTTTGCCCTTGGTGCTTCTAGAAAATGAACTAACTTCTCACATATTTGTACACAAATCACTCTTTACTTTGAAAGTATTTAGGTTCAACCCATAAAGTGCTTTGAACCAAAGAGTCTACAAAAATACAGCAGATGACTTATCTGTAACTTTCTGATTTATCTGGACCCGAATATTGTTGCAATTTAACATGCAATGGCCAAGCTGCAAATCTTGGGCTCCGGCTTAGCTATGCATTGGGAAAGTCAGCAGCTAGTGTAACACAGTAAACCTCTGACGGGAAAATTGGAGACAAGAAGCAAAATAGTATCTGCACAATGTGCTGTTCCCAGAAACTCCAGCCCGTGGGCTCAGAGGTTGAGGACCCCACTGAGCAGCAGCAAAAGAGGCGGGTCAGAGCACCTACCCAAGCAGGGAAGCGAGCAGGCAGGCTAAGCATTAAAGAATGAGAAGCTAAAGCCCTTGAAATGGCTCTAGTCCGTCCAACCTCATGCCATTTCCCTTACCCAGTATTACAGGCCTGTCCTAGTGTCCAGAAAATCTCGGTGACCTAATTCCTCTCTCTGCACAGGGTATTTGATAGAATAATTAGAATCTTCACCTGTCTATTCTATTCTCCTACTTGAGTTCAAGTAGCCCCCAGCACGTGGAGTGCAGAGAAGGGCCAGTGGAGGAGCCAGTCCCCTGGGGAAGCAGTGGTTACCTGTAGTGTTCCTTTAGCATCTTTGCCAATAGCTCGGGACCGCCACCTCCTGTGCGATCTTTTCTCCTTTTTGGGACTTTCAAAAGCTCCACCCTTTGTTTCAAAATGGGAAAGAGAGCACAGACAGTAAGATCCACCAACCAACAGGGGAAAATGCACAGCAAAGTAACCACCTCCATCCCCTTAAACTTGGCCAAGCACCGGACCAGACAACATCCATTGTTAGTGAAAGGCGGGGAGGAGAAAGGAAAGCAGGAGAGCACCAGGATGCAAACAGAAGAGGGACCTGGCTCACCTGGATGGCGTTGATAGCAGGTGCCGAATACGTCCGATGCAGGACGTCCATGCTCTGCAGGAGCTGGCTCATTTCCACCAGGTAGGAGTGGCAGTGTGCCAGGTCTGCGGGAGAAAAGCAAAAGGCCGGCTCAGGGGCACTTATCTGGCTTTTAGGCATCGCTGTGCTAGCACAGCTACTTTTCTCATTTATTGGTATCTGATGTGCACCTGTTAGGACAGGAAATTTGACTTCCTTTTTTACAGGAGAGGCAGTAGACTGTCGTGGTTAAAGGTATGGATCTGGAGAACCAGACTGCCTCCATTTGAATGCACTTCATGAACTGTGACTCTTTGGCAGATTATGTAACTGCCGCGTGCCTCAGTTTTCTCATCTGGAAAGTGGGGATAATTATACACCTAGCTCACAGTTGTGAGTTAAATGAGCTAATATATGCAGTGTGCTTTTAGAGTGCTGGCACATTGTAAGCACAAACTAAGCCATCATCATCATCACTTCTAGTATTGCAATAACAGGGCGCCACTGTCCGCTTATAAGGACCTGGTACAGGTTAAATGGTGCACTTCTGCAGACTGACCTAAGAGGACCTAAGATATTCTCGGACCAGTTCCTGGGTCACTAACTCAAAAATTGTCCTCAATTTGCTGTTTACTGGGTGACACCAGCTGTGTCTGCTGAGGAATCAAAGCCCAAATGCATTAAGACAGTGGCTCTTGCCCTGACTGGTTTGGCTCAGTGGATAGAGCGTCAGCCTGTGGACTGAAGGGTCCCAGGTTTGATTCCAGTCAAGGGCATGTACCTTGGTTGCGGGCACATCCCCAGTAGGGGGTGTGCAGGAGGCAGCTGATCGATGTTTCTCTCTCATCGATGTTTCTAACTCTATCCCTCTCCCTTCCTCTCTGTAAAAAATCAACAAAAAAATATATTAAAAAAAAACAAAAACAACGACAGTGGCTCTCAAACTCTGGGGCCAGCAGAATCACCCGGAGAACCTGTACAATCACAGATCGCTGGGGTCCACCTCGGTTTCTGACTCAGACTATCGGGGTTGGGCCTGAGACTCTGCATTTCTAAGTTCAAAGGCCAGGCCAGTGCTGTTGGTCCATCCCCTGGAATAATACTTCACGGACTACTGTTACTCAGTGAAGCTCGAGAGTGATATTTACTGAGAGGGCAAAGCCTACATGGCCCTACATGGTAGTATCACTCACCAGAAGCAAATGCACTTTTCAAGGCTACCACCCAGTGCCTTTCTCTAACAGTGGTTCTCAGTCATGGCTACACCTTACAATCAACTGGGGAAATTGTTTAAATGTCCAAGTCCCACCCCCAAACCATTAAAGCAGAACACCTACAATCCCACAGGTGACTATTCTGTTATTTAGTTCCCTGGGCGATTCTTAGCTAATTATGGTTGAGAACACTGAGCAGCCTATGGCAACAGTCGTCAATCCTGGCTCCTTATTAGAATCACTTAGGGAACTTTAAAAAATCAGTGATGCCAGGGCCCTACTCCAAACCAACTGAAAGAGATTCTTCGGGGGAGGGGCCCGGGCACGGGTTTCTTGCATTTTGAAAGACTCTAATGTGATTCCAATGTGCAGCCAGGGCAGAGAACACCTGTTTTGTGTGGGTCTCTGCTGGCCTCTAGAACAGTGATTCTCAATCCTTTTTGGCATTTAAACAAATAGAAAGCATGCAGACCCCACCCTGGAGGCTGTGGTTGAATAAGCCCACGTGGAAATCAGCATCAGTACTTGAAGGATAGAAAAGAAAAGCTGTCTGCATGCACACCCCCCCCTCCCCCCCGCCTCCCGCCCCCCGGCAATGAGGAGAGTGTTCTTTGTTCATCACGAGTGCAAACTCAATCAGCTAAACAGGAGCGGGAGTGTGGACAGTGATGGGCGGGATACAAGTGCGCCCGAGGTGTCAATGCTGAACCCGGTCGATCCACGAGTGAGGAGGGAGAGAGGCCGAGGTGTCCAGTCGCCCTACCTTTCGAGCACTGCTCCATGTCCTCCGAAGACTGCAACCACAATGGGACGCGAATCTCTCCACAGGAAAAGGATAAATTGCCTCCGGTTTGAAACGAGTTCTGCTTTGATATACTGCTACGCTGTTCCACAGATGACAAGAACACAGTACAAATGAAGACACAGCCCGTGGGAACACTCTAAGGTCAAAGGATAGCCACGTGGGCTAGTCCCTAAGGGAAGCCATCTGCCTGGTGGGCAAAGAAGCTTCTAGCAAAGCCCTCCAGTGAAGAACCTGGCTCTGGCTGTCACCCGGCCAGGCCAGGAGGCCTTGGACTGCAGTCCTTCTATCCAACGATAATCATATCAAAATCACGATAAATGTTGGGGGACTTTGCAATCCCACGTGGCTATCAATGCACCGACTGCATTTTACAACCAGATAAGAAAACCAAAGTCAAGCTGGTCAAGAGGAAGGTGGAGCATGCGGGGTATAAAGTGCCTCTTCACACACTACTCTCCAGCTGTCGTCCCAGAGGGAACACGCTCCCTGGCCCTGGTGACTCACGGGACCAACAGGCTCATTAAATACCAGCTCAGGCTTCCCTGCTCCTCCCCTCCAACCATTCCTTCCTCAGACCCAGCCCCCTCCCCCAGGGGGACTCCCCCACCCAGAGCGACCCCTTTGTTAGGGTCATTACTGGCAAACTATTACCTTCCGACTTGAGAGGGAGTCCGAGACCCCAGGCGCGGAGTCTGTGACGGAGGGCCCCGGGAAGAAGTGGTTCACTTCGTGGGGAAACATGGCGATCTCATTCTGACGATACATCCGATGGTGGCGGAGTTTGGACACCCACTCGTCAAAGGCATCATCTGACTTGACCTACATTGTGTTAGGTTGGAAGAAGGAAATAAGAGTGTCTCTCAAGAGCGTTACTGGCGCACGTAGAAATGTAGAAATGCCAGCTTATTGACTTAGTTTACATTATGTGATCTATGGGACAAGTTGAGGAGGAAAGAGAGTAAAAATGGTTTTGTAAACTAAACATTTAGGTTTTCTATGAAAGGGTCCAGCTGCTACACTAATAGTAGGAAAGTAAAACAGTATCAGTTATAGTGAACAACAAATAAAACTGAACTTTATATTTCTCTGTCTCAAAGCATTTCCAAGTCCTGTGTGTCAGCTTATGCTATCCCTGCTTAAAATATTAGCACCCTGTTTTCTTTTTAAACTCTTTCATAATTTGGACTTTTCAGATCAATCTTCTCTGAACTGGAATGACTTAGCAAATTCTTCCTAAAATATTTAACCTTGTAAACCTCTGTCAGAGGATCCATTGCTGAGGAATATGTTAATGAATATGAAGGTTATTTGAAAGAACATTTCTCCTGCTCTCAGAAATAGAAAGAATCTGATAAAGTATTATTGGAGATTTCCAGGGTTTTTCAAACTCACACACAGGAACATTTAGCTATTCTTGCCCTGGCCGGTGTGGCTCAGTTGGTTGGGCATCGTCCCATGTATCAGGAGGTTGCTGGTTCAATTTCCCATCAAGACACAACATTGATTGGCTGCCTCCTGCACACCCCCTACTGGGTTGTGGGCTTAATCCCCAGCAGGGAATGTGCAGGAGGCAGCCAATCAATATTACACTCTCACATAGATGTTTCTCTCTCTCCCTCTCCCTTCCTGTCTCTCTAAAAATCAATAGATTTCAAATGTTCATAAAAGTACTACAGAAAATACTACAAACACCTATACAGCATAGACATTTCTTAAGTCAATATTTTTGTGGGTGTGTGAGTATATTAAATATTTCCAAAATGAAAAAATGATAGATTCTTGTATATTAGAACACAGACTCATAGAGTAACAACTTATAATACCCCCAAAGGATGTGTAGTAGGTTCACTTCTAAGAAAAATTTAGGTCAATGCTGTTAAAATCTTTACAAATGCCACTGCTGAGAGCAAGGATGTGGAAATAAATGTCAGCTGCATCATTCACGTGGGAAATGGTAAGTTGGCTCTTATGTTTGTTGTGTTATTAGAAGTAAGTACAAGACTTAAAACCTCTCTAAGTGCTCTTGAATGTGTCATGTACAGGAAGAAGCAATACAAACAGGCTCATCTCTCCATCTCCCCTAAATTATGTCCTTGAAATAGATTTCATTTCCCAGGTGTGAATCTATGTCATCCTGTGCACCGATCTGCTCTCAGAGGCCCTTGAAAATCAGTGCCCAAAGTGCTCATCTGGACTCATTTTGTATTGGTTAAACAGGACAGGAAAATAAAAAGCACTTTGTTAAACAATGGACCAGGGATCTGTTTCAGCCCCTTAAATAGTTCTAGGACTGTGGGTGGACAGCCAAGTCACTCTGCTACCAGATCCCTCATCCATAAAATAAGAGAGAGGCACTGGATGACCCACATTTAAAACTGCCTGCGTAAGGCTACTAAGTAGGACCTTCTGATAACTACACGCACCTACACTGACAGTCACAGCTCATGTTCAAGAGAATGAGCAAGAAGCACAAACAGAACTTCAGCGGAATCAACTCATAGAAGTATGAAACTGTGTTGTCATGATATTAGCATGTCATGTGTCTTCAGGCATTCTAGTTCTTTAAAAATTAGGAATTAGAAATGACTTTTATTTGGTAAACTAGAATAGTGGATGAACAAGAACCTATAATTTCCTGGCCGTGTCAAAACACAGAACTAAAAGTCATTGAAGTACAAGGAGAAATGACCTAAATTATTGTAAAGAAGATTGACCATTTAAGTGGGGGTGGGGAAAATATTCTTTCTTAAAGCTTTCTTTTAAAGATAATAGGCCTCTGCTTCCTTTACTTCACACCAGTTGTTCTCAGCCAGGGGTGGATTGCCCCTCCCCCCAGGGACACTGGCGATGTCTGGAGAATTTTTTTGGTTGTCATAACTGGAGGGGGTTGTTACCAACATCTAGAGGCCAGGGATGCCACTCAACATCCTGCAATGCACAGGACAGGCCCCCATGGCAAAGAACCCTCCAGCCCACTATGTCACTAGCGCTGAGGGTAAGAAACCCTGCTTTACACAATTCACCGTACCCACAGGGAGAGGGCCCTGGGCTAGGAAGCAGAATGGACTTGACTGTCTTGTGTGGTCAATGGATCACATGTACATGTTACATGTCTATTTGCCCAAGCACCACACACATACAAGCCATGGGAGGACAGGGAGGTCATAATCTCATGCTTTCACTCTCCCAACCCTCAGCCCCCACTGCCAAGTCCAGATAATGTGCCCAAGTAAGAAAAAGTGTCTTAACATTTTCTAACTTCTAATATTTGGGTCCTGTCTAATAATTATATATAATAACTAAACTTACTGAGATTACTATGGGCCGGGCATTAGGCCAAGTTTTCTACATGAGGCCCTACAAGACGAGCACTATAATAATTCCCATTTTGGGGTGTGAGAAAACTGAGGCCTTCAGACATTAAATACTTTGCCAAAGGCCAAGAGCGAGTAAGTAGCCAGGTCAAGCATTGAACCACATCTGAACCTCCGAAGCTCTTGTCTCATGCTCTCAACCATCTCTCCCACCTGCAGGAGATGGGGACAGCAGGCAGTTAAGCAGCTTTGAGAAGTACTGTGGAGGCCCACACTTCAGGGGGAAATTCCTGGCATTCAATGCAATATGAGAAATTTAATGGAACCCATATAAAATTAGCCAAAGTTGTAAGTCAGGCTAAATATTAAATATTATATTTCAAGGAACATATTTTAACCTATGGTAAATGGCTCTTCACTACACATGGTACTGTATTTGGAAACATGAAGATGTTTGTATCATCGATCACTGCCATAACTACGAAGAGGTATTGGGGGATGCAGAGACAAGGATGCGAAACCTCCAGCAGTGTGGGCCATCAGAAATACTTTCATAGGGAAGGTCTACATGTGAGCTGGACATTCAGAAGTCTTCAAAAGGCACCGTCAATAGTGCTGCACTGCAACATAAAGCAGCTCTGCCCTGGAGCCAGCAGCCGGGAGGGGCTCACCTTCAGGTGGTAGATGTGCTCCTCCGTGTCCAGGTCTATGCACTTGGATGACTTCTTCACAGACATCACTGAGAGCCCCACATCGATGCAGCCGTGCAGCTTCTCTCTGTCGATCTGCAGAGGCAGGAGGAGGGCCCCTGAGAACCGGACGCCGCAGTGGTGGTAACATCCTGGACACCCCTTCACCTGCCACAGCCACTAACGGTCGCCCTAAGAACTCCGACTTATCAAGCACCCAGTGTGACCCAGTACTGAGTTCCAAGTGCTGCACAGGCGTCATCTTGTTTAATCTGTGCGGGGCTATGTAACAAATGGTTTACCCAGCCAGTAAGTGAGGAAGCAAGAAGGTGAGCCCGGTGGACTGACTCCACAGCAGCGAATGCACCTTTAACTGCACTTCCTCCCACAATTCTTGCTCCTGTTAAATTCACAGGGAAGTGATTTAAAAAGAGGGGTAGGGACAGGAAGCTAAGACAGGCTACTATGGGTCCAACATTACACCAAATGTTCTGTACGCAACTGTACAAGATGAGCACCGTAAAGGCGAGGAGAGGAAGGGGGATGGGAGAAGTGCTGGGTGAGAGAGGGGCCCCTACGAGGGGCAGAACCAAGGGGACCATCGTATCACCTTCACTAAGGGTTCTCCACCAAACCTCCCAGTCACCGTTACACTTGCCTTATGTCTTGCTCCTGTTATCTCGCTGCAAAAATGTCTTCTCCCACCCAGAGTACCCCTCAGCTGACCTAAGGCCAGCACAGACCCCTGGGTACACAGTAGGGTGTTGAGAGGAGCCCCCACCTCCACTCAGCAGGGGAACTGAGCCTACCTAGAACCCAGGGCTGGGGAGCAGCCACCCTGTTCCATATTACCCTTGTGGCTCTAGCTCAGAGAAATGGAATCCCGTCCCCCACCATGGACACAATCTCATTCATGAGTTGACAACAACAAGCCCTTCTGAATTTGTCAACAGCACATTGATGAACAAGGAGACTTACATCAGTTTGGCTCTTGGCATACTTCAAGATTCCTTTGTCCAGATAGAAGAATCTCTGTGGGGAAGGAAGTATAAATCACGAACACATACCATTTAAATGCCCGGTCTTCCCTTGGTCGCCATTTTCAACTTCAAATTAAAATACAGGTGAGGCCCAGGCCAGCGTCTTACCTTGTGCCAACCTTTCAGGGGCCACTTCCGCTTTTTCAGCAAAAATCCTTTCTGAACTGGTGGCTCCTGGGTGTAATTCACCTCTCCCCTCAGTCCTTCCACCACCTCCCAGCTGTCCTGTTCCAACAAGAGAGGTCATGCTAAATCACTGTCTTTCAAAACAATAATGACATTAAGAAGCACTTCGTTCTATCTGAAAATCCATCCAAGATGGTGAGCCTGGCTGGGTTGGTTGGGGAGAAGAAATTCAAATTTAATTTTTATACCATTCCTGGATTTTACAGTCTTAATGCTATAATTTAATGGCATCAAGTTTATTTAATTTTTTATTTCCCAACAAGGCTCTCTTACAAGGGAATGTTTCTCTCTCTTTTGGTGCTTGAACCTTGGCAACTACAGCTAGGGGTAAACTTCGCTGTTAAGTTCTATTTTTGTTCCCTTTGACATTATCACACAGTTACTGTTTACTCACCAGTAGACCTCAGTCTGAATTTTAACCAAAAGCTACAGACATGGGGATGGAAGTCGGGGTGGGCTGAGGTGGGAATGTAGGAAGACGGGCTTAAAAATTGGCTGAAAAGTTTCAGACCAGACGCAAGTTGGCAAACATGACAATGTGGTCAAATAATGTTTTAGTTGCAGGTTAATATCTTCAAATTCTAGTTATTTTAGTGAAAATCCTGAAGCATCCAAAAAATGCTTTTACAACAAGCATTTTGATCTTTTTTCCCCCCAGAAATTTTGTTCCTTTCCCCTTTCTTTTGTTTGCAATTTTGAAGATGTACAAACAATTGTTACAATTAATCTTCCATCGTTCCCTATTTAGGTTATTTCAAGTAACTGATTGAAAAAGAATTTTAAAAAGGAATGCAGCCCAGCCGGTGTGGCTCAGTGGTTGAGCATCAACCCACGAGCCAGGAGGTCACGGTTTGATTCCCAGTCAGAGCACATGCCCGGGTTTCAAGTTTGATCCCCAGTAGGGGCATGCAGGAGGTAACCAATGGGCGATTCTCATCATTGTTGTTTCTATCTCTCTCTCCCTTCCCCCTTCCTCTTTCTGAAATCAACAAAAACATTTTTTAAAAAGGAGTGCAAAAGAAAAACACTAAAAGTTCTGAAGAGTTATTTTTACATGCTCGACAACGCATAAATCATTGCAAAATTACCCCAAGATAGACCAAAATTGGCAGTACTTCAGTGCCTACGATAATGGAGTTTTGGGTTATTATTATTTTTACATTTTTATTGGAATGCACAAATCTTAGTATAACTGAATAAATTTATACACCTATATCCTTTGTAACTACCATCCAGATCAGAGAGAAAACATCTCGAACACAGGTAATTAAATTTTGACAAATATTCCCCGTTACTGAGATATTACTGGCATATAACATATAAGTAAGTTCAAGGCATAAAACATGATGGTTTAAATCACCTCCATTCCCTCACAGAATTACCACTTTTTCTGTTGGTGCAGATAACATTTAAGGTCTACTTTTCTTAACAACTTTCAGTACGTAATACAGTACTGTTAATTATAGTCACCATGCTGTACGTTAGATCCCCAGAACTTTTCATGTTATAGCTGGGCGTGTGTGCCATTTGACCAACATCTCCCCACCGCCCACCCCAACCCCCGGCCTGACAACCACCATTCTATTCTCTCTTTCTATTAGTTTGGCTTTTTTTTTAGATTCTGTATCTAAGTGTGAATGTATAGTATTTGTCTTTTTTTTCTGATTTATTTCACTTAGCATAATGTCCTCAACATCCATCCATGGTGTCACAAAAGGCAGGATCCTTCTTTTTATGGCTGAATAATATTTGTGTGTGTGTGTGTGTGTGTGTGTGTGTGTGTGTGTGAATGTTGTACAGTCTTTATCCATCCATCCATTAATGGACATTTGGATTGTTGTCAGGTCTTGGCTATTGTGAATAATGCTGCAATGAACATGGGGGTGCAGATATCTCTTCAAGAGACAAATATGTCCTTTAGCCAAGATTTCATGTTAACTTGCTCTTAGTCGAATCTCCAGCCTACAGGCAGGTGGTGTGGGTAGAAGCCAGAGGGGCTGGGAAATGGATAGTAAGTCTGGACCAGTACCAAGGGGCAGAAGCAATTAGACTCAAGTATCAGAAAAAGGTGATCTAATGGGAAACACAGGAAGTCCTGGGTGCTCTGGCTTGGTTTCCATGCTATCCTTAAGGCCAATACATGGGAAATGTCTGGTAACAAGAACACTGTCCTATGTTAGCAACTGAACTCTTTATATAACAATCCTGATAGATCTGCCTTCTATCTGACTGCACTTGACTGCGAATGCAGTTAGAGGTACATCCGAGAGTTTTAACATGGCGGCAGTCTCCCAGGATCTGGAGTTGTAAAAGGGAATTATTCAGTGGAAAAAGCAAAACTTCAATTCAGCACTTAAGTTAGAGAACATTTTCAGAAAAACAGCAACGTCAAATGAGATTTCTTTATAGTAATTATTAAAAGTCACTTAATGACATCCAGAAAATAAATGGAAAATACATATTATTAAGTGATGGAAAGGCACATATACACAATATTTTTCTGCTCATATTTGTTTCAGCTCAGAAAGCCATTCCTCAAAGTTTAAAATGTCTTACCTGTTAAAGCTTTAATTAATCTTAAAGGTCATAAAGTTAAAAATTCCACTTCCTCCAGGAAGCCTTCTTCAAATAAAGTACTATTTCATTCCTAGAAATATCAGGATTCCATTTACCTTTCCAATGACTAACCACTTATTTACTGGTAGGGTTTTCTCATCCCTACCGGACACTAGACTTCCTGAGGGTTAGAGTGTGTGTGGTTCACTTCTGAATTCCACAAAGCGCCTAGCCTGCACTGTGCACAGGATGCATCCCATCGGCAAGTGAATAAACTTGGTCCTGGCATAAGACTGCAAACAGATTATGTTCTTGGAATATCATGAATAGGCACGCATTGGAAGTGTACCAAATATATTTGGACCAAATGACTATTTACAAATCAAACACAGCACATTCGGATATGCGAAAGTGGGTGTGTGTACGTTATCATTGTTCAATGAAAATTTAAGGCTGAAAATCTTCTGGAACATGCTCTAAGGGAATCAAGTCCTTTCGATTTGTTTGTTTTAAGACTCCCAAGCAGAAGGTAACATGCAGAGTACTAATACGAGGCCATCATGCACATCTGCTCAATACATTCAATTCTGCAAAATGCAGCGTCAGGGGGGATGAAATGCCACAGCATACTTTACAAAATGGAAAAAAAAAGTGGATTGAGACCATACCTGTAGTTTAAAGGAAAAGAAGAGTTAAATTTCGATAATGTTTCCAGGATTCACAATAGGCCCCCATTCTCCTGAACTCTTGAGACGTAGGACATTCCTACCAAGGAGCCAATGTGGCGAGCAGGGAATTAGATGCGGTTTGTTGGCTCTTAAGGTAAATAAGCCAAACAGGGTTCACATTTATTTGTACAAAATATCCTCCTTTTTCCTTACGTTATCTTCTACCTGGGCTCAGAAAGTAAAACCCTTACCAAACACCAGCTTTAAAGAACATTTAAGAAAGTGAAGGCTCTCCCGTGCGGAGGAAGAAGGCACCGCAGCCAACTCCTCTTCTGGGCTTGGCATTCAAAGCCTGCCTCCCCACTTCCCTGTCTGTCACCATCCTGGACCCTCGGGGCTGAAACCTGAGCCCATACCCCGCCAGTGTTCTCAGTTGGGGGGCATACTGCTCCCTCTGAGGCTGGGAGCCAGAGATGGTAGATACCCCATAATGCCTGCCATTTAAAAAACACAAAGAATAGTGCCTGGGGAAAGCCATCCAGTGAGGTCTGACTGACACAACGCATAAATGTAAACAATGATCCTATAAAAAGGACTGGAGCAGACTTTCCAGCTGGCGGAAAGCAGGGACCTTCCCTGTCTTATTCACTACCTAATAGCACAGAGTAGGCATCAATATGCTGAACGAATTAATGAGGCAATTCCAATAGCTAAGATTTATTAAGCATCAGGCAGTGTGCTAATCACCACACTCACAATATTGCTCTTACTCCTTGCACAATCCTATGATATGGGATTTAGTAGTATCTTTATTTTTCTGAATGTGGACACTGAGGAAGGGAGGATTAGAAAACTTCCCCAGTGCTACAAAGCTGCCCGGGGAGAAAGCCGCCTAACTGAAAATCTACATCTTTAATCATTCTGCTCCATATGCACACTGTATATTCTACCGTACTTTAAACATGTGAATTCTGATGATGAACCAGAAATAAATGCATGGGACAGGGAAACAGGGGAATAAATCCGGGAGGTGGCCAAGATCCTGAAGCAATGGTTAAGAAACACCCCCCTATGGACAAAGACAAGCAAGGTCTGAGACCCTGCTGAGACCTACCAGTTTCCTGCAAGGTAGTCCCTTGGGGGGGGGGGGGGGGGGCGCGGAAGTCAGCCATGCATTTTAATGCTGCCAAGTCTTTGCTCCTTGCCTTTTGTATATCTGAATGTCTGCTCCATCTACTTCTCAGTGCAGAATTCTCATTTAGCCCCAAACTTCCTCAGACAGAATTCCCTCCCTCCTTGGTGCCTACACAAACCTTACTGGCATTATTCTCCCTCTCTAGAATTCGGGATCCGTGGGGACAGGAGCTCAATACTGTTGGTTATAATCTCACTGCTTTGGACATAGGGCCCTAAATATAGTTACTGAATGAGTCTTAGCAGCAAGGGGTGGGGTATAAAAAGGACCCCACAAGGCCCATGGGTGAAGGAATTGAATACTGTGTGCTGGATTCGGATGGATTGGTACTCAGGACAGAAAAGAGCAGAGATGCCAGTTGCCTTTGGCTAAAAGGCCTGGGTGGCAGGGAGTGGCTCCACGTATTCCTCACATACGCAGTGGCCCGGGAGCAGGGCATGCACCTTGAGCTGAGATGCACAGCACAGGGTGGACTTGACCCTGGGGAGAGCAAGGCCCTGCTGACTTAGCTCAACGTCCTGGGCTGATATCCTGCCCTAGGGCTGTCAGGCTTAAAGCTCACCATGAACAGCAGGTGGAGAGAGAACTATGATGGGATGTGGGGAAGTGGCTTCTTAAGGCTTCTGCTTGAGTTAACTGAAGACAGTCTGGCACTGTCATCTGGCACTAAATTCAGTCTGAATGTCTTACTGAATGTCTCAAAGGTGCCAAATGCAGAAAGCTTCTTTGTGGTTGGAAAGGCAGCTAAGCGTTAGCTCAAGCACACGGGCTGGTTCATTTCCATATTGTGAGTGCACCAATCGAGAGCATTTCCCTCCAGCTCAGCTGCTTCCAGGTCCATATCCTGTGCACCTCTCAGAGGCTGATTCTAGGCCCCGCCCTGGCGGCGGTGATGTCAGATATAAAAAAGGGCTTAGCTTTCATTCTTCTGCAGCTAAAGAGTGTGATGGAGGGAAGTTTGGTGGCTGCCTCTATCTGCCATGACTCGGGGAGTGGGTTGTTCGGATCACCTATTTAGTCTATTTTTCAGAGTTTTAAAAATCACAAAGCAAGACTCAGTGTTAAATCACATGGAGTATAATTTAACGTGTCTTTAGAGAGCAAAGGCATTTATGATCTTGTAAACCCTCAGGATCATCAATATAATCTTTTATGATTATACTACCGACACGTAGAAATACTTGTCAATAGAATTCCAGTTAATGTAATTAACTGTAACATGTCAGACCAACTCTGTACTTCTATTTCAATTATTGAGATTTACAATTGTTTCTTCCTCAACTAAGATCTGGTGAACACCAGTGGGCCTGATAGCAATACAAGTAAGGGGACAAATTAGGTGGGGGAGGGGTGGTAGTGCATGCAATCAAATGCAGTGCTTCTCGTCCTGTGCACACCAATCACGGAAGATCTCATCAAAATGCAGATTTCCGTTCAGTGGGTCTGGGGGCAAGGACTCAGCTTCTCCACAGGGCAAGGCCTCGGCTTCTTCTCGGCAGTTGCAGGGCTATGGGCCCACTTAGAGCAGCCACTATATAGGAGACGGGCTATCTTAGGAATTAGGAGTTGAGGGCAAAACCAGGACTAACAGGTAGGAGTTATAAGGCCCTGCATTTCAGGACTTCATAAAGGACGGACTGTCTGCCCTGGCCGGTGTGGCTCAGTTGGTTGAGCACCATGCCATGCACCAAGAGGTGCCCGGTCAGGGCACAAGCCGGGGTTGCAGGCTCAATCCCCAGTAGGAGGTGTGCAGGAGGCAGCTAATCAATGTTTCTCTCATCCACGTTTTGCTATCTCTTCTCCTCTCTCTAAAATCAATAAAAACATATTATTAAAAAAAGAATGGATTGTCTGATTCTCCAGTAATTCATACGATAAAAAACGACCACTACCCCTTTCTAAGAACTGCCTTCTTTCCACGGTGGCTGACAGGCTGTGGAGGGGATCCTGGGTTATCTCACCACACACGGGCATGGACCAAGTGATGACAAAGAAAATCTCCACTACAGGCTCCTATGTGAATGGGCCTGGGCCAGAGGTGTGAATGGGGGAGACTTTTGCTCTTCGTTTTATACCTTCCAGCGCTGTTTCCATATTTTCTCTTTATTACCTTTTAATTTTAAAAAAGTCATATTCCTTTGGCATATTAGAGAGCTCTGCCCTTTTGGTGTCTGAGCACTGAAGAGAAGCACCGTATCAGTGATTCTCACTCTATATTCAGACAGAACACTCTTGCCTCCAGTCACAGGCCTCCGAACCTCCTCGAGAAACGCCCTCCGCTGCTGGATGGCACTGGCTGACAGTAGTGTTCTCCCTGAGAGCGTGCTCAGCTATTTTTCGGAACTAATCGAAATTTGCAATCAAAGTAGAGACACATTCCGAATAAATTAAAGCAAACATGATTTAAAAGTAATAGTAGCAGGAGGCAGAAGTTCAGCATAATAAATGTCCTTATCCTTCATCCAAATCATGCATGAATTTTTTCACAGTGCTATACAAGAAACACTGGTTCTCATGAGAACCGAGCAGAAGGTTCGGATCCTGAGGGCCTTATGTATCAAGAAGGAATGACTTGCCCTAGCCCCATGGTCGGCAAACAGCAGCTCGCGAGCCACATGCGGCTCTTTGGCCCCTTGAGTGTGGCTCTTCCTAAGCCTCAGGAGTACCCTAATTAAGTTAATAACAATGTACCTACCTATATAGTTTAAGTTTAAAAAATTTGGCTCTCAAAAGAAATTTCAATCGTTGTACTGTTGATATTTGGCTCTGTTGACTAATGAGTTTGCCTACCACTGCCCTAGCCACTTTTTCTCAGTGGTTAGAGTGTCGCCCATGCACCGAAGGGACACAGGTTGGATTCCTGCTCTAAGACATGTACCTGGGTTATAGGTTTGACCCCCTGCCCTAGTTGGGACATGTGTGGGAGGCAACCGATTGATGTGTCTCTCTCACATCACTGTTTCCCACTCTCCCTCTCTCTTTTAAAAAAATCAATGGAAAAAAGTATCCTTGAGTGAGGATTAACAATAAATAATAAATAAATAAATAAATAAATAAATAAATAAATAAATAAGAAGGGATGACTTTTGTTTTAAGTGGGTTATATTCTAGTCCATAACTGAGCTTCTATTTAATAAGGTAATGTTACTCAAAGGTCTAAGGCTTAGCGCCAGGCAGGTACTGGTGATGCAGAGATGTAAAACCCAATGCTGGCTGCCAAGAAGTTAACATACATTGAAAATAAAGAGAGCAAAAGGATGAAAACTTGTAAATACAGAATGGCAGGTTCAAACAACCTACTGCAGCTGTCAGATAAGCACCATCGCCTCAGGCCAGATCCATCTTAGGGGGAGAACTTGGGCTGGGATTTGGAGAAAAGCTGGCACCCAGGGAGAAGCAGGGTTTCTAAAGCTACCCTGACCAATTACCACAGACTGGTGGCTTAAAACCACAGGAATGTCATCTCTAGTTCAGAGGCCATGCTTGCTCCAGAGGCAGGGGAGAACGGGCTTGTCTTAATTCGGGCTGCTGTTAACAAAACACTGCGGCGGGAAGTCCAAGATCAAGGTGTTGGTAAATTTGGTTCCTGGTGAGAACCCACTTCCTAGAGCGTGTAATTGGAGTGGTCTGTAGCTGCCTTTTCTCTGGGTGTTCACAGGGCCTTTCCTCCAAGCGTGAGAGAGAAGGAGCTCTGGTGTCTTTCCTCTTATAAGGGCACTAAGCCCATCTGGAGGACACCATCCTCATGACCTCGTCTAAAATTAACCTCCAGAAGACCCCCCTCTCTCTCTCTCTCTCCTTAAAATATATTCTTATTGATTTCAGAGATGGAGGGAGAGATAGAAACATCAATAATGAGAGAGAATCATTGATTGGCTGCCTCCTGCATGCCCCCAACTGGGGATCAAGACTGCAATCCTGGCATGTGTCCTGATGGGGAAATGAACCGTGACCTCCTGGTTCATGGAAAGTAACAAAGTCACCCTGACAACTCAAATATGTCATTTTAGCTGAAGTTTTAACCTCTTCCCATATCAAATGTTTGTTTTTTCTTTTCAAGACTTAACTCAGAATAGAAATATCTTGAGAATTGAGTCTTGTATCTTTGCCCTTCCTCCTTTCAGAGTATCTTTCAGAGTATCTATATATATAAAAGCCAAGCGATCAGAATGACTGGAACAACTGGAACAAACAGTCACTATGAGGCGCACTGCGACAGCCAACCAGCCCAATGGGGCCCCGGTCAGCCCCACCCAGTCTCCCATGACCCCTCCCCCTGGCCGGTCCCACCCCCGATCGCCTCCATTGGGGCAGGCCTTCCGGACCCCACCCATGCACGAATTCATGCACTGGGCCTCTAGTAATGTCATAACCATAAATGTGACCAAAAGGTAGGCAGTAAAAGGTCCAGAAAGGTAGAATCTGGAAAACTAAGACAGAAATATGTAGTTAATTTTTCTTGGTAGTTCCCACCAGAAAAAAAGCCGCTGCAGACAATCAGACCTCAGGGATCTTTGAGGCTGCTTTACTCATCAGTGTTATTCTTGTCCCTGCATCCTCAGAGGCGTTGGCTTCTGGAGGTTTGTTTAAACAACAAACATTTGCACTGAAGGCACATGGAACTTGAATTAACTTCTATGGAAGCTTTCTAACATCTAAAAAAACTAGTGTTCTCCAAATAGATGGTTGCCTGATCCCCTACCGCTTATTAGCTGTATAACTCTAAACAAGGCAGTTAGTATCTCTGGATCATATTTTCTTTCTAAAGCATAGAAGGACAGCATCGATACCATGGTAATTAGCTAGTTATTAATAGTAGGAAAGGAGCAAAAGGGAGACCAGACATTATGAGCATGGCCATCTGGACAGCTTCACCAGGAAGCTGCAATTTCACAGTCACCAGCAAGTCACCACCCATCTCCTGTAGATCACTGGGGGAGAGGACAAAGGGGAAGGTGGATGCATGTGCAGTGAAGTTGGGGGGACCTAGGAAATATACTTATCAATCAAACCTAGGAACAGAAATCATTGGCTAGAAGAGGTGGAGCCAATGCAAGCCCATGAAAATTTGGGAATACATAATCTGCTAAACCAGCGGTTCTCAACCTGTGGGTTGTGACCCTTTTGGCGGTCGAACGACCCTTTCACAGGGGTTGCCTAAGACCATCCTGCATATCAGATATTTACATTACAATTCATAACAGTAGCAACATTACAGTTATGAAGTAGCAATGAAAATAATTTTATGGTTGGGTCACAACATGAGGAACTGTATTTAAAGGGCCAGAAGGTTGAGAACCACTGCCCTAAACAAAGGAGCTGGTACTCTTGGCTCACGGCTCTCTTAGCATCCTTGCATTTGCCTGTATTTCCTCCATGCCATGTGGCCAGGCCGACCTGACATGCAATGGACTAATGGGCTACAGCAGAAAACACAAACTAACCAGCCTAATGCTAAACGGGACTATGCCCTAACATGGAATGGAAACTCTGGAGACTGGCTTTTATTTTGAAGACGCCACAGCTACACTTCTTCCTTGGTGGGACAAAGGAAAATAGGACCAGGGAAACGCAAGGTGTAATTCCACAGAAATAAAACTTTCTACACCATTTCACCTCCCAGGCCAATCTCAGAAAATTCCTTTTCTCAAAATATCGCAAAAGCCCACTCCCACGAACAACAGGTGGGGACAAGAAGCTTTCCCCATAACAGTATGAAAGAACATAATGAGCCCTAAGGCTGCTATCAGATACTGGCTAACATCTATGTCCCTTGCTGACTCCTCCTCTCTGAGCAACCTAGATAGAAGCCAAGAGTCTGACTGCGTCATGTCACGTCCCCTCCAGCTGAAAGGAACAGTCCTCACGCCGTACTGCTTGAGGGCTCCTGGGACTCTTCTTGGGAAAGGTGAGAGTGGTTTATGCATCCATCACTTATATAGCACGCTCCACATGCAGGCTCTCTTCTAGCTAAGCAACTTGCAAAACCTTATAAGAAACCAAGTAACTGCCGAAGGTCAAACAGCTTATGAACAACCTAAGATTTAAACTCAAGCCCTGGCTCCTGAGCAAGTTCATATTCACTGCTTTTCATTTTCTGTGCCCATCAAAGAACAATTATGATGAATTATAACATTCCCAAGGCCCTCCTCCTTGATTGGTCTCTCTCAAGAGTGTTAGCCCCTACTTACAAAAGGCAGCTGGTAAATCTCGGTGTCTCTGAAGACGTGATGAATTAAAAGAAATAAACAGGACTAAGTATTTGCAATACCCAGATGCTGAAATTATAAACTCCTGAGCTTTAATTCACTTTTCTTGGCAAATTCTCTCCCATTCAACTCCTGTGTCCTGTGGGTTCTGGCACCAAGCCCAGCAGCTGGGCTCCCTGGAGCGCTGCATCATCTAATAGCAAACACTCGTGGATGACCCCGGGAGGCTCAAAGGCCACCTTAGATCAGCGCAGGGACACGAGGGTGATGAGAACCAACTGCGTATCTGTAAGGAGCCTTACCTGGCAATAGATCTTTCCATTTCAAATCCCCTGTAATCATGAACTAAGCACTTGTCAATTATTTTAGCAGAATTCACCTTCTGTTTTCTGACTTATGGAGCAAATGCTAGCAACATAGAAAGGGAAAAAAGGATGGAGGCCATGCTCCCTTCGCAAACCACAGCCTCCCCAGAGTTGACCACTTGTTTGTAGAGATCTGCTCTGCTGTCCTGTCCTTTGTGGCTTCAAATCTTCCTGCCCAGTCTTTTAATAATAGGTTCTTAATAGACATTGATTGAAGAAGTAAAGTTTAGGGCATATAGGACTCTTTCATTAAAGATAAAACCTAGTCATTCATCTTTAGCTCAATCTGGCTTCTGAAGCGTGCTAGTTTCAAAGTTCTAGGAAAGAAATGGAAGGGGGCAGTGGGAAAAGACAACAGGAAACTGCAATTACTCATATTGTACAAGTTTTGAAATAGTAATTGCCTCTCCCACTTAGATACCCCTTAACCTACTTCATCTGTCTACAGAGCTTTGTGAATAGTAATTTTCTACCTAGCAATTGCATGCTTCTTCATTCATTAATTTAATCCCCACTTACCGAATGTCTACCATCTGCTAGCCTAGGTACTTCATATTTATTATTTCATTCAGTTTTCAAAAGGAAGAACAATTTTCTAAATTTCACAGCTAAAAAACTGAGATTCAGAGGCTTTATATAACACTAGAGGCCCGATGCATGAAATTCGTGCAAGAGTGAGCCTTCGCAGCCGCGGGCGGCTGCCTGGATCCAGATCCCTCCCTCATAGCTGCTGTGGCTGCCTCGATTTGATGGCTGCAGCCCCGGCTTAGTCCGGAAGGACATCCGGTCTAATTAACATCTTATGATTTTATTATTATATATGGCGAGGTCACCCAGCTAGCAACAAGCAGACCCTGTTTCATAGTTTCTAGTAGAGCAGCTCATTCAGAGATTCTGGTATACAAAGCATTTAGGGATTACATCATCATTTGCTAGAAGAAACTCAATGGAGAGGCCTTTGTTCATTTTTTAAGATCCTCACAATATGTCACTGGAGTGAGGAAGCTGAGGAATCTGTGAGTTTCTTGCTCACATTCCACATGTATACCTGGCCATACATTCTCACCTCCCCTAATGGAGGGATACTTGCTGCTGGCATTCAGTCCACTAATTTGCATCTGCCATGTGCTGTGAAAGCTAAAAAGATGTGTAATTAGAACCCAGGACTCAAGCTCTATCTACTCTTTCAACCAATTAATGAATCAGAGAATTATCCATATGGGGAGAGAGGAGGGCAGGGTTAAGCATGGCCTTAGACATGTTCAAGGTTCCCAAACAGAACATTTGTGAAGGTGTCTCTCAAATCCTGTCTGGGAGCCTGGTAAAATTGGGGTACCCTCTTCCTCTGTTCCTATTCTGTCATGAATAGATTCTAACCAGCCTTTCATGCCCACCACTCGACAATGTCACAGATGACCTCCACAACCAACAATCATCCTCAGGCTTCATTTTATTTGACCTGTCAGCAGCCATTTAAAAGTAAATTAATTAAAGTATTGCAAGTCGCATGGATTGCATGTACCTTGGAAATGACCTATAGTGAGCATCTAGTATTTTTATAAAAGATCATTTTTAAAGTCTTAAAGCAATAAATGAAGATTCTTCTCAAGAATATCACCAAATTCAACAGGGAAAAACAATTTCATATGGATCAGTCTAGCTAACGAGATAGCTGAGCCAAAGCCTGGGAGGGGGAAAAACACTCAAGCAAAGATCAACCTAGAACACTACAGATAATAGGGTGCGATGAAGACGGTCAGAAGGGACCAACAACCTATTCTTTGAGTAAGCTGGCTTCCTCTAGTTGGGGATTTCCTGCAAGAAGCATAGGTTTCTATCCGGTAAAGCACTAGATCTGAAGGACAGTCCACTTCAAAGAGATCCATTTCTTTTCCTCCAATAGCAGAATATAGACTTGGCAGAGATCTCTTAATATCAACCCTCTAATATCACTAAAGGGTGATGAATGTGGCACCTGTGCTCCCACTCAGCCTTCCTGTGCCCATGAGTCATAGCTGAAAACATGGCACTCTTTTCCACTGCACCAGACTCGACCGCACAACTCTTCACAACACAGTGCTCCTAGTAGCTACTACCAATAGGCAGGTGCTGGCCTGGGGGTCAGGGTGGAAGAAAGAGGTGAAAGACAATGTATACCCATGCCACAGAGGAAAAACAAGTCTTTATGCTTATAAAGCAAAATCACATGCACATTAAAGTAGTAGATACTAAATAAAAAAGATGACCAATTGATGAATAGGTGAAAGACCAACCATTCCAAGTCAGAAAACGTTGAGGCATCAAATACATTTCTCTTTTTCTTTAGGATGTGACCTCAGAAAAAGCTCTGTGAAAACCAAATCAATCTATTTCAAATAACACACCCAACAAATAATTTCTGTGTATTCAGTCCCAGAATTTCAATTCCTTTGGTGTTATAAGCTCTGGCTTAAAAAAATCATGTTCTCCCCCTTTATCCAAGGATGCTAATAGGGGGAAATCTTCATTTGGTTCTAACCCCAACCAGAAATTTGGCGTAGGGAGAGAAATGCCCACCTGGAAAGCTGACAAAGGCGGTGGACGCAGCTACCCTCTCAAAATGGAATTCCCAGGAGCCATTGTGCATCAGTCAAGGAATACTTTTAGTCATTTTTTAAAGCCCAGCAGGACATGATGACTGTGCTGAAAAAAATTCTCCTTCCTAACCCTCGGGAGAGATGGTGGAGGGCTCCCCAATGTCAGGCTTGTGGCAAATCGTCTAGGACAGTGATTTTAAAACTCTTTCATCTATGGTAAGCATAAATTAATTACTAAAATTCTGCAGCACACCAAAAAATATATTTTTGCAGGTCTGACAAAAAAAGGCACAGTTTTAATTGATTTACAAAATAACAACAACAACAACCACCTATCCTTTTTGGTCCAAAGTGACTTTTTTAAAAATCAGATGCCCATACTTGTATATAAGGATTTCTGGTACTCAGAAACACCAATCAGATGCAATCTTATTATGCGACATGACCAATAAGATGCAACTCTCTTATACGACCTATATATTAATGGTTTGAGACAGGGCATTCACACCGGAGCACTACTATTGTGTTGGCTGCTGTCATTTTCTTATTTGACAATCTAAGCAGGGGTTCTCAACCTGTGGGTCGCGAACAAAGAAAATACATCCTACATATCAGATATTTACATTACGATTCATAACAGTAGCAAAATTACAGTTATGAAGTAGCAACGAAAATAATTTTATGGTTGGGGGTCACCACAACATGAGGCACTGTATTAAAGGGTCTCGGCATTAGGAAGGTTGAGAACCACGGAGGGAAAAGAGGCCAGTGCCCCTGACTAAATATTCAGGTACAAAAATTCTTGCAGCCCATCGGCTGGTCTAGAATCATAGATGCTAATGAAATAAGGCAGCATTGTGAGGTGGTAAGCTCCCTGTCCCAGGCAACATTCGAATGGAGAGACCCGTGATGATGAGTCACAAATGTGTGAATGTGTTATAAATGTGTGATGTGTCATAAATGCCTGGACGTGCCTGAAGTGGGAGGCTGCTGGATTGTTGCTTCCAAATCTAGAACCAAGTCCTCTGGACCAATTCTTAGGCCGTTGCTTCTCATGGGGGATTGACAAAGCCAACAGAGCCAGCAAACACTGAAAAGGCTCAGAGCTTTTGGACAGCCCTCCCTCTCTCTACTTGACTGAAGGTGGAAGAATTACAATGATTAATGTGCATTTATTGTACTGATCTAAAACCAGCAAATTCTGCCAATCAGGATTTATTAGAAAGGAAACCAAAAAAAGCAACATATAATTAGCTGACAGTTATTTAGGAGTTAATTATTCAGTCCTTTGTTTCACTTCTTTCTTCTTCCGACTTAATTCCCTTTTACCAGGTCTCCGTTGATTTGATTCCCCATCCATTAGTGAAATAGAGCAGGTGGGACTCAAGGGCAGCCTGTGGTTGGAAGGTGTCATAAGGGAAGGGAGAGGCGGGTGGGAGGCTATTATAATTGCTGGAAAAGTGACTGATTTTTTTGTGTTGGTTAGTAGGGTATAAACGGACGTATGGGCTCTGGAGTCAAACAGGCTGGGCTTTGGTTTCTTGCTCTGCCACTTACTAGCTGTGTGTCTTTAATAACTCAGTCGGTCTGACTCAGCTTCCTCGTGGAGAACATGGGGATATTAATATCTGTGTTGGAGGACAGTTGCAAGGACTGAGTAAAATAATCCAAAGAGCCAAATACAGCTCTTCCCACCTGGTAGGCTCTCAAGCTGAATTAAAAACCACCTAAAAATGTACTCTTCTCATGTAAATAAGACAGGACTAGAAGCAAATGCTCTTAAACTGAGAAGTAGGCGTTCCCAAGTAAATATACACACTTTAATCTACAAACTGCCCAATTTAAATTTGCATCTTAAAAGTTGCATTAGTTAAAACTTTACCTGCCGACTTCCTTGCTTGGAGGAGCAGGTACTCGGGCTCCTGGAAGGGGAGACCAACTTTGGGGACACCCCAAGGTTCTTCTCATCACTCATCATGAGCAGCAGGTCACGTGGCCTCGATGCAGTCAAAATGCCATCAGGAGACAGTGGAGCAGAGAGTATGGCAGTCCCAAACGGGCAGGTGGCTCAGCTCTTACGCAGTGTGCTCGGAAAGCATTTTGGATGACCCAGAGGAAATCCCTAAAATCAAAAGAAGAGAAAATTAGAGAGCAGGTCAGAGGCCACAGGCACTGTCTATAATTAGCTGCTTGTCTGCGAGAGGCTTATCTGCAGGGCAGAGTACAGAGCCACGAGGCTCTGCTGCACAAGGGCCGTGAAGGAAAAGATGCTTTACAACTTCCTCTTCCTGGAAATTACGTGTAGGTGGTTTTGTAGCTTTGCAATATGACAGGCTTAGGAACACTGCAGAGTACAAACATCTGAGTCCAGAAACATACAAAATAAGTACCATAAAACCAACCCAAACCACCAGGAGATCGCACTTCATACCCACTAGGGTAGCTATAATAAAATAAAAAAGATAGAAAATAAGAAGTTTATTGTTTTGTTAATCCTCACCCGAGGATATTTTCCCACCGAATTTTAGAGAGAGTGGTAGGGAGGGGGAGAGACAGAAAGATAGAAACATCAATGTGAGAGAGACACATCTTACAAACACATGTTACTCTAAGGGATTGGTTGCCTCCCGCACACACCCCAGAGGTACATGCCCTTGACAGGAATCAAACCTGGGACCCTTCAGTCTGCTCTACCCACTGAGCCAAACTGGTCAGGACAGGAAATAACAAATTATAAAGAAAAGTGGAACCTTCAGGTGAGGGATGTTAAATGGGCAGCCAGAATTCAAAACAGTTTGGCAGTTTTTTAAAAAAGTTAAATATAGAATTATCATATGATCCAACAATTTCACTCCTAGGTATATACCCAAAAGAATTTAAAACAGAAAGAATTCAAACAAAAACTTGTACAAGAATGTTCATAGCAATGCTATTCACAATAGCCAAAGGCAGAAACAAACCAGATGAACATCAACTGGTGAATGGATAAACTTCATATGGTATATGCTATGGTCTGAAAGTTTGTGTCCCCCTCCCCCCCCAAAAAAATTCATATGTTGAAATCCTAATGCCCAAGGTGATGCTATCAGGAGGTGAGGGGGGCCCATGGTGAGGTGCATAGGTCCGCAGAGAAGAACCCTCATGAATGGAACTAATGCCCTTCTAAAAGAGACCACACGAGTTCCCCAGCCCCATCCCCCGCGTGAGAACACAGCGATACATCTGCAGCCTCTGACCCTGCTGGCACCCTCATCTTGAAGTTCCAGCCTCCAGAGCTGTGAGAAATAGATTTCTGTTGCTTACAAGCCACCAGCCTGTGGTATTTTGTTGCAGCAGCCCAAAGAGACTAAGACAGTATGTCCATACAATGGAATATTATTCAGGAATTAAAAGGCATCAAGACCTGAATCATGCTATAACATGGATGAACCTTGAAAATGTTTCACTTAAGTGAAAGAAGCTAGAAACAAAAGACCATGAACTGTAAGCATCTGTTTATAGAGACTATCCAGAGTGGTCAAATCCAAGGAGACAGAGGGCCACTCGTGGTAGCCAGGGGCTGGGGGTTGGGGAATGGGATGTGACCAGTTTATCCCCGGGCCTTCCTTTCAGGATGATTACAATGTTCTGGAACCAGATGATGGTGATAGTCGCACAACATTGTGAATGTAGTAAATGTCACTGAATTACATACTTAAAAGTCGTTTAAAGGTGAATTTTAGGTCATGTGCATTTTACTACAATTTTTAAAAATCTTTTTTTGGGGGGTGCATGATGGGAAATATGTTCCACCACAGGTTTGTGGGGATGTCATCTTAAAAAAACTATTACATGACAAAATCCAAGGGGGAAAGCAGAATTTTCCCATATCATCTCTTAGTATGTTAGTAATTAAAAAATGATCATTTGATGGCTTCCCACACCTATTGTCTCATTTAATCATCATTCTGGCGGGAGAGCATTACCTCTATTACACAGAGGAAAAAACTAAAAACTGGAGTTCCTGACAAGTTGTGTCAGTTGCCTGATCACACAGCAGGTAAGAGACTGAGTCCGGTTAGATGCCAGGCCTTGACGCTGGTGCTGGAAATCAGCATCCTGACAGCCAGGTAGGCGATGACAGCTTCTGCACCCTCTCTGGGACCCAAGAGAACTGAGGAGCTGGACTAGAAAAACTCGGACAGAGCTCAGCCGGTGTGGCTCAGAGGGTGAGTGTCGACCTATGAGCCAGGAGGCCATAGTTCAATTCCTGGTCAGGGCACGTGCCCGGGGTTGCAGGCTCCATCCCCAACGTGGGGCGTGCAGGAGGCAGCCGATCAACAATCCTCTCTGATCACTGATGTCTCTCTCTCTCTCTCTCCCTTCCTCTCTCTGAAATCAATAAAAACATACAAAAATATTTTTAAAAAAGAAGAAAAAAGCTCTGCATTTACACAATGCAATGCTACTCAGCTGTAAAAAAAAAAGAGAGAGAGAAAAAAAAAGAGGAAGAAAAAAAAAACCTCAGAGAGAGTGTACATCATCACCCCGATCTGAAGAGGCAGCAGCATCCCATTCCTTTCCATGCACGGCACCAACCTTCAAGACAGCAAGTCTGTGGTGGGGAAGGGGGTTGACCAGGACTGAGACAGGGACACCCTTAGAGTGTTAACTGGGCTGCCACCTGCCACCCCTGCAACGTTTTTGGGGGGTGAACCACTGCCTTCATCCACAGCCCTGAGTTAAGGGTGATTAACGAGTTTGGTTTGGGCTTCAGAAGGCCAGGCTTTTATTTGACAAACCAGTTTCAAATAAATTCTACAACTTTGCAAAGCATATTAACAATGAAAAACAATTTCTATCTAATCCATTCAGTTCTTAGTGTTCACATAGTATATTTTAAAAGAAGGGTGTTATATAATTGTCCAGGAACCAGCTAGATATTGTATCATACTTTTAGTTAATTATTAAATATTCCAATCTCTGCCTTTCACTAACACTTAGTTCTTAAAAAACAAAAAACATTGCCCTAACCAGTTTGGCTCAGTGGATAGAGCGTCGGCCTGCGGGCTCAAGGGTCCCAGGTTCGATTCCAGTCAAGGGCATGTACCTTGGTTGCGGGCACATCCCCAATGGGGAGTGTGCAGGAGGCAGCTGATCGGTGTTTCTCTCTCATCGATGTTTCTAACTCTCTATCCTTCTCCCTTCCTCTCTGTAAAAAATCAATAAAATATAAAAACAAAACAAAAAAAAAACAAAAAACATATGCTAAAGCTGTAAATTAAAACCAAGACAATGACGGGAAAGAAACTCTCAGAAAATACAATTAAGGTATCTGTAGCTATAGAGCTCAATTCCCATGTTGCGTTCACAGAAAGTACCCCCCAAATCTGTGTTCATTACGCACTGTATCCAACAATGGACCAGGCTCTTCATAAAGTAGCTTTTCTTATGGGGCATGACTGTGCCTGAAGCTAGAGGCAATGCAAGCTGGTTAACAACTGCCAAGGTGAAAAATGTTATAAGTGTGTATTAACAATGGTGTTGGCTGTTGCTGTTTGAGAAAGGTAAGAAAAAAAACTGATGGGAACCCCAAATTATGAGACAAGGGGCAGCCATTACTGTGACAACTGATTCCCCAGTGGTTTAGGGATACCAACAACATTTTTCTGTGTTTGTATTTTTTTTAAGGCTGAGATTCTTGACAGTAAGTATGGGACGAGGTGGCGTGTGACATGTGAAGAAGGAAAAGAAAGAGCACTTGGGCAACAAAAATGAGAGTCACAGGAATTCTGAAACAGAAATCAGAAGCAGCCTCACCCTGTGGTAGAGACCACAGATAAAAGGGGACATCTTGATCTTTGAACTCTGCCAAATTTCACTTCTCAACCGCTGCCAAGGCCCGGGCTGAGAGCAGGCCAAGTGTACTCCTTTAAATGGGTACTTAGTGTTGAGGCGTCTGAAGAACCACGGTCGGGGACCACCCCCACCCGGGCCCCGTTTTCTCCTTCAGGGAAAGGAAAGGGTGGGAATCCACAGCCCCCCCACCCCCACCCCCCCCCACCCCCCCCACCCCCCCCCCCACACACACACACATCCGTCATTCTGGGAGAGTCTGAATTTTGCCTAGGAAGAGAGATCTGTTTCATTCCCAGAACCTTCCTGCCTAGCCTCATCAGATATTCTGTTAAAATTTCCAAAGGTGGCTTAAAGGACAAAAGAAGTCAAATTCTGGGGAAAGGATTTGCTTAAAATGGCAGAATAAAAAATGAAGGCAGTGGTGGCCCTAATGGTACAGCCCACGTGGCATGAGGCAGCTACTGCTTCCCACCCAGAGAACCGTGGGAAGACCTGGATGGGAGTCCCCAAACGAAGGGCCTGGACGAGGGGAGTCACACAGAAGCCTGGCGTCTCCCACTCCACCTAGCGCACTTCCTGGGCTGACCTAGGGAAATGGGGAAGAGAAAGAAAGCCCTGAAGGGAGGCAGATACTGTCCAGGGGCCAGGCCACAGTTCAGGGGTGTTTGAGATAATGAGCTGGGCGTAAATGAGGAGCCTTGAGTGACGTCACCCCTCCCCATGGCCCTTCCATGGAAAACCTCTAATTCAAAGGGTTTATTGGTTTGAACAATAGTTCCCCTGCTCATCAACGGTGAACAATTTAAGGACAAACATTTATGTCCCCCTTTATTTTTTACTGAGGCATATGGTAAAGTGAACAAACCTTAGGGGCACAGACAGCTCTATGCAATTTTACATTTGCAAATACTGACGCCGCCATGCCCCAGATCAAGAAATGGAGCATTTGCTGCCTCCCCAGGTCCCTGGCCAGTGATCTGACCGGTAGGGGCCAGACCTCCTTAAGCCTCTCTGGCAAGTACTTGTTCATGTGCCCCAGACCGGAGCCGGGACGTCCCCACGCCTACAGGAGCAGGCTGCGCCTTTTGCCTTACACAGGTGTCTGATGTGGAACAGATTCTGTCTGGACCTGCTTTCATTTCAACAAACTACCTGGTAGCCAAATCCAACAGGTGAGTAAAGCCCGAAGCACTTAGGCCAAATCAAAAGGGCCCTGCTTGTGCCCCTGGGGTGAGCCGGGCCTCTACCCCCATTGCAGCTCGGGAAGCTGATGGGTCAGGCCCAGGTGAAAACGGTGTTCCAGCTACAAGTCCACGGGCATAAGACATGCGAACCTATGCCGCCCTGGGTCTTCCGTTAGGCCCTTACCTGTGGGTCACGACCCCTGAAAATACATCCTGCATATCAGATATTTACATTACGATTCATAACAGTAGCAAAATTACAGTTATGAAATAGCAACGAAAATAATTTTATGGTTGGGGGTCACCACAACATGAGGAACTGTATTAAAGGGTCGCGGCATTAGGAAGGTTGAGAACCACTGCGTTAGGGAGAAGAGAACTCTGGTTTCTACCAAGAATGGCAAAGAATAAATGACCAAGGCACTGCCAAGCAGTTGGGCAACAAAGCTGATTTTGAGATTTATTTTAGAAATTTTCACTTAGAAAAGGATGCACAGTTTGGGAAATGATGCAAAGGAGACGTGCATACCACATATGTGCCTCACAAGGAACCAGGCTTAAGTTTGAATTGGTGCTCCCTAACTATAAACTCTGCGCATCTTGACGCAAGCATTAACCTCTCTGTCAGTGCTTTATGTAGGAAATGAGGAACTGTGAGGATGGAATGAGAAAATGAAGATAAAGTGTCTGGCTTGAATAGAACAGACACTCAACGGATGTTATTTCCATTTAGTCCTCTCCTGGCTTCCAAAATGGGGCATATGCAGCAAAGTTAAGAGCCTGCCCTTCTCTTACAAGGGTAACTATAGAAGGACCCCATAGGATTTTAAAATATTTTTGTCTTTCAGCATATTAACATTTCCCCAAATCCGTAACACAACTTCGAACAGATTTTTAAATAATCCAAGTTGCATGCTTACTTTGGAACAAGACAGAAATGCTGAGCTATAAAAGCCACATTATTCATCACTAGTAGCTATCCAAAAAAGCAATTTAATATTAACTAGTAGATCTGAAGCAGTGGCATATGACACAGCTATTTATTAATCCATCAGGCCTAGGTGGCTACACTCACACACTTGGTCATGTTTCATTTGAGAAACTGGTTTTGCTTCCGTCCTTGGAAACAACTCACATGAAGACCAGATGGCATATAGACCTAGTTAATATACATTTTCTCAGTAAAATACATAGATAAATTATGCCCTGAATTAACACCAAAAAATGAAAAATGTATAGCGGAACATCCATTTCTGATCTTCTGGTCTTCTTTGGTAAAAGAAAATTATTCTAATCCCAGAGATGCTTCTTTTTTTTTTTTCTTTTTAAAGAAATGCTGCTCTCTGAAATACCTTGATTTCCAAAACGTTATATGATCACAAGTAGGGCTTTGGTTATTTGGTTGTAAGTTCTGCAGAAGATCAGAGGTTTCAGGAAGTGGGTTCTAGTCACAATGCCTTCAAAGGGCTGAGCCTGGACCTCTGTGTGAATTGTGGCTGATCTGCCTTAACCATCGGGACTACTGGGCCGACCCTGAAATGCTTTCTGACTGTCCCTGGGGGATGAATACTGAGACTTAGAGTCAAAGACATCTCCACCCCCACTGCCCTATGGGCAAGGAATCCCTCCAGAAATCCTTAGTCTTCTGGGAAGACAGGGGTCAAGAGGCCTGAAGATTCGGATGCTTACTCTCACACTGAAACCGAATATCCATCCCCCCGCCCTCCATCACCATCACACAGAAGGTGCTTTAGCCCTTTGCAACCCCCTTCTTCAGAGAAGGACAGTACTGCTCAGAGCCCGATCCAGCAACAGAAATGCACATGGAGACAGATGTGAAGTGTGGCCGTTTCCATAAGACAAAAGGTTTGATGGTGGTGCTAGGCTGTAGGCGTGTGCTGGAACCATTTATTTACCAACACTGAGTAAACAGAACAAAGAGCACAAAAATACTAGTCAGCATTGCACAGGATCCTGGAACCTAAGTGTAAATTCTAGCCCCAGCTTCTTACCCAACGCAAGAATTCTTCCTGTAACACAGCAAGACGACCATGCTCGACCACTTCCCACAAAAGAAGTTGCATTTTTTTGTTAAAAAAAGAAATATTCCAGATGGTCTTTCATTTAGAGTTGACTTTTGCCTCACTATCATTTCCATACCCTGGTCCTAGATCTGCCCCATCACTACGGGGAACAAGATTAATCTTTTATCCCACCATAATCTTCATGGAACTCCCGCCATCCCTACCTCCCACCCAGCCAACCGCGTCTTCTCCAGACCAAACAGCCACTTCTTCCTCAGCCATTTCTTATGTGACATGGATCCAGAGCCCGTGTGATCACAGACGTCCAACTCTGATTACACTTCAACTCGTCTGTGCGTCCCCAAAAACGGTGCCCAGGTCTAAGGATAAGCTCCCGGGGTGGGAAAGAAGGGAGCAATCCCCTCTCCTGCCTTAGATACATGCGGCCATTAACACTGCGTAAGTGCGACTTAGCTCTTCTCTCCCTCACTTCCTTTAGCTGAAATTCAGGATGTAATTATTGTTATTATTATCATCATCATTATTCTCTCATTAATTTTGGCCCATTTTCCCAGCCAGTCAAGATATTTCTAGGGACCAACTGTCGTTGGATGTATCTGACCCACTTGCTCTTTGTTGCAGCATCCAGACTGCGTAGGCATGGGAACTCTGTCCTCACCCAAGGGATCTTATGTCAGTGTGTTCATTAATTAGCATTTCTGGTCCAAATTTGCCAACCCACTGTAAACCCCCATAACTGTGTGGTCACAGCTAATTCCTCAGTGTCCAGGTCCACCTTTTCCTCATACGGGTCTCCTGGACCCTTAATTAAAATGCAGCTTTTGGAAGCTCCACTTTAGATCAACTGACTCAGAATATCTAGGGATGGGCCTGATAATCTGCATATTTAACACATTCCCCCAAGTGGTTTTTGGCAATAAATACATATAAATCAACAACTAAATCTAAAAATAAAAATAAATAAACAAACAACACAGTTTCATAGATACAGAGAACATTTTGACGGTTGCCAGATGGGAGGAGGGGTTGGAAGGATGGGTAAAAAAGCTGAAGGGATTTGGAAGTACAAATTAGTAGTTATAGTATAGTCATGGGGTGTAAAGTACAGCATAGGGAATATAGTCAATAATATTCTAATAACTATGTACGGTGTCAGATGGGTATGAGATTTTTCAGGATGATCACTTAGTAAGTTTTAGAATGTCTAATCACTGAGGTATACACCTGAACTCATATAATAATGTATGTCAACTGCAATTGAAAAATGATTTTTTAAAAATCTATATTCTTATCACCCAACCTGTTTCCTATCCCTTCACCTGTCTAGGGTTTTAATTTTCTCTCCTCTGTTTATTCAATTCTTTTCCGTTGGTTCTTTAGAAAAGAGATGGAAAACAAGTAGAATTTGAATAATTCTTTTGACTCCTGATGTTTGTGAAGAGAAAGTTTCCCCATTCAGAAGCTTACCTTTTTTTAAATCCTGGGATTCAGAGCTAGAAGAATTTGTTTTCTATTCTTCCATGTGCAGAACACCAATCCACTGTGGACCCCATGAGGGGGTCTCTATTTTCCCTCGCCCTTCATTTTAATCACCGTACACTCCCTACCCAGTCCATCTTCCAAAAACAGGTTCCAGGGTCTCTTCTCTGTTCTAAATTCCCACTAGTCAGAGAATTAAGTTAAAAATCCTAAGCTCTTCACAACACAGTTACATTGAACTGGCTTTACACTCGAACACTCTCTGCCACATCCTGGGAATTACCAAACTTCTGAGTTCTTTCCTCATCTGAAAAGAGGGGCAGAGGAAAGTGGTAAGTTTTGGGGAGGGTTGGCTGAAATGATGCATGTAAAACTTGAAGAGCACGCAAAGGTACAGAGAACAAGCAGATGGTTGTCAGATGGCAGGGGGATAGGGGGCAGGGAGAAAAAGGTGAAGGGATTAAGAAGTACATTTGGCAGTTACAGAACAGTCATGGAAATGTAAAGTACAGCGCAGGGAATACAGTCAATAATATTGTAATAACTATGCATGGTGTCGGGTGGGTACTAGACTTATTGGGTGGATCACTCTGCAAATTACATAAATGTTTAACCACTATGCTATCTGTATACCTGAAACTAATATAAAGTAATATTGAATGTAAACTGTAATTTAAAAAATTTTAATAATGCTTGTAAAACTCAACACAGTACTCGGCAGCCATCCCTTAATTATATTTTAGCTGTTATTCCTCAAACCTGGTCTCCAAAAGCTCGCACATCCACACCTATGTTCTGAGCTCTCCTGCAGTTACACTGCTCTGCCTAGTCCTGGCTAGTCCTTCCGTGTGGAGCACCCTCCTAACCCGGTTTCTCGCTCCACCTGTGGGAATTCCCACCACCCTCCAAACAGCACTTCCTGTGTCACCTTTGCCATGAAACCTTTTCTGAAAACGCCCACCCCCAGTTTTATTTTCCCTCTGAAGCCCTGCTTTGGTTTTGTGCTCTCTGAAAGTAACCCTGAGCTTCCTGCATTCTGACTCACTCTTTAGACCCTGACCACTAGGTGTTACGTCCCCATCTCACTCAGGGGCTGCATTTTATAACATCTTCACATCCTGTGGGAAAGTAACTTACAAAGGCTGGTAACAATAATTGTTAGCCAGACTGAAAAGCCTTCATTAATCTGAGTTAACAGGAAAAAACATTCTCTATGTGAGCACATTTCTATATTTCATAGGAGCCTTTCTCCTTTCCTGTTTACGGGAATCATTTGGGGTCGTGTTTCAGAGCATTTTAGCTCTCCTTTCCTTTTGAAATCTCCTTACCATTTTGTCTTAGGCCACAAGAGAGTTCATTTCTTTCTCTTGTCTGAACTGTTGAAATGTTTCTAGAATACATGGCTTCTTTAGGGATTTCATCTCCTGGCTCTTATCATTTTATATAACTGGCCAATGTTTCTTTGTTTCTTTTCAGAGATGTCTCCTTATATCATTTTCTCAGTCTTCTTAAGAATCAAATGATCAGCAGGAAAGTCAAGAGTTTAGCTGAAGTTAGCAGAATGAAACTTCCAGTGGGCTTTTCCAGCACATTTGGCATCCATTCTAGAGTTATCGTCTCTGGGGAGAAAGCATCATCTATAACCTCTTCCTGGCAATCCATAATATTGATCCTACTTTCCTAGCAACCTTACCTAGCAATTCACCTTTAGGGTCCAGATTTCCACAGGCCTGCTTCTTTAAAGCAAAATATTCCCTTCTGGAATCATGTTTTAATCCTGAGAACCACCCTTACCGACTGGGTGAGATGAATCAGGTGATCCTATCTCTGTCCAAGTTTTAAGGTTTCAGGTTTACTTTGCTTAGTCCTCAGAGGCTGCACGATGGCAAGCAGCTACAGGTGTTATAACCACCAAGATTCCCAAGGTTGTGTGGTTTGTCTTTATGAATTACCGAAGTCCTCCTTCACTGTTATTGGTCTTATTTTTGCTAGGCTTGGTGTTCCCCCTCCAATCAAGTTGTAATGTTATTTTTTCCTTCCCATCAAAGTTCAGCTGAATGCTCTGAGTCAGGTTAGCAAATCTCTTGACAAACATACTTGCCCTCAAAGATGTCAAGAACCTACTCCACAAACCAAACCCTGTTTGCAAGCACTATCTGTGCTACAGTCATTTGTGCACTTTCCTTAGCCTCTTCCAATCCCTGGGAAGGTAGAAACAACACATCCCTCTCCAGTCTGACTTTATAGGACTAGGGATACATTTGAGGTTTCTTGTGACTGTATTTTTACCCAAACCAATGAACAGAGGTAAAAAGTGGTAGATCTGGAATTTGAGCAAGTTATCATCATGCCTTGGCTTGTTATTTATCAATAAGCATTCTCCCTTTCTTTTCTATTTTCAAGTTCTAGGAGTGTATTATCCTCTCCAGAAATAACCCCATATTCCCGAGAGCCACTCTAAAGCAGGATGACTGAATGTTCTGATTGGAGAGGGATGGGACTACAAGTCAATGACAAACCCTCCACCCTCAAATGATACAGTCAGAAATGGGCTGAGTCTCCTCTTCCTTCTACAGTTCAGCCACTCTTACTTGTCCTCCCATGTCTCGCGAGGAAGAAACACTTATGGATAAATGTGGGCTAATAAAGGAAACCATAGTACAAAGACAAGGGGACAAAGGAGAACTGCCATGCTGATGAAAAGTCCACTTACTATGTGTCCATAGCTATGCCAACCCTTAAGGGATGGAACTATATGGCAGATGCTTAATCCACGGAGGAAATTACTCTGATCAAGGAGAGAAGGTGTCCAAAATGAACAAGAACTCAGCTCAGGGTGGGAAACCTTGTAGGCGTTGTGGACAGTCAAAGGGAAGAGCTCAGTGAGGCTGAAGCTGTGAGTGAAAGTCTGAAAGAGGTGGCCTGTGGGGAGACTTACAGGTGTGGGTAGGACTTGACTAGGTAGAGAGGAATATGGAGAGTGGGGTGGGCACCCATGCAATATTTCACAAGCCTGGCTGCAGGCCAGGATCATTCTGGGGAGCTTCTTAAAAATACCAAAGGCTGGGTCTACTCTATGCCATGCATCCAGACCCTCCGGGATGAGGCCTGGCAAAGGCATTTTGCAAGTCCCCCAGGTGATTCTGAGACACAGTGAGGGTGAAGAACCACTGCCCTAAATCTTGCATCCACCCAGAGATGATAGGAAGATTTATTCCAGAGAACTGCCTCCTTTCATTTTAGTATTTAATTTCATTCAAGTATCTACTTCTACTGCATCTAAATTTATATCAAATTAAAATGCAAAGAGGACATGACTGAGCAGTTTAAAGGGTACAATGAGAGCTGAGAGCGAGAGCGTCCCCCCAAGAACTATAAATAACATCTTGTGGTTTGAATTTTATCAGTGGGTGTTGTTAGCCTCCCTCACCTGACAACTACTGGCGGAAGCAGGGTAGAATTTTAACAACTAGCAACCACAGAGTGCATTTCAATTACTTATCTAAAAGACTATCAGTTGAGTCACTGTGAAATATGAAGATGAATTTTAAAAACTTCCCATTTCCTATAAAAACTCTACTAGTCGGTCTTTTCGGAAATGTAAACATTAAGCTAAGAATGAATAAAGCTCCATAGGCCCTAACTGAACGTTCTCAAATAACAAGAAACTAAACACCCAATGGTTAATGTTTCAAACGTACACACTTCGAGTTTGTCTGTCTACCTCACTAAGAATCACCCCAGGGCAGAGAATCTAAGCGTAAACTAATTCTACAAAGTGAATTTTCCCAGATATATTTTGGGTGCGTCCTTCTCAAACAACGCTTTGCAAAAGGCCAGGAAGAAAGCAAGGAATCACTACTTTAGTGAATGTAGGTAGTTGGGGAAGGGGGTACCAGGGCACCCCACTCACTCCCAGGGAAGGTCTGTTGCAGGAAAATGGACATATAACACTTTTAAACTATGCAAGCTGAAAAAAGTATAAGGAGAAATAGAAGGAAAAGACAGAGAAAACAGGCTAAAATATTAGGTGGTTTTTGCTAGACTAGAGCTCGAAGGGCAAGAAAAATGTAAAAGCACCTCTATTACTAAGCCCACAATACAATGGTCATTTTCTCCCTCCAGTAGAGCGTATAGATCAGAAGCATTTGAAGACTGGCTTATTCTGTTCTTGTTTTATCAATTTCCTAAAACTGGCACAGAACCTGGCACATGGCAGATTATTTATCAAATCGGTGCCCCTCCCCCTTATACTAGCTACAACGAGATTTTTACTAAAACTTATTTGGTCTCAAATAGGGAAAGAAATATTCTAAAATATCCATTTATCAAACTTAAAAATTTTAGAGAAAGATGGATTATAATTGTTTAGAAGTTTGCACGAAATGAGAATGGTACAAAAGAGTAATAAGTAATAGAAATTACAAATAAGAAAACCTAAGTCAAAATGGGAGGTGTAAATAATGTCATGAAAAGTCTAGCTGGATTAGGTCAGACTTGGAAGAGGGCTCCCTGGTCAACAAACCTAACCTACCTCCCCTAGAAAGTCATTTACACGAAGCACACAGGGTAGTGTAAGGGCCAGGAGCTCATCAGGGTGTGTCTGAGAGTGACAGGCCACAAATGGGATGCTGGAAATCTAAAACCAGGCACAAACATTAAGAACCTTTTAACACAAACCTCAGAATGTCTCACATATCATTTGGCATTTGTCTGCAAAAGCCTTAGCAGTGGTTGACAGTGAGTTCTCAATGGGTAACTGAGCCACAGAGAACTTGTCTTACTAAGGCCCTGGGGTCAATCGGTGTGCGTCCATCCACCTAGGACAGATCCCAGGACCCTTCATCAAGAACACACACCCGGAAGGGGAAGTGGGAACCGAAGTAAAAGTCCTAAGCAGGTACATTTAAATATTGTGGAATGGCAGTTTTATTATTAAATTCAAGAGCCCAAATCCCGAGAACCACTCAGTCCTTCGGTAAGAACACGGCCTTGGCCAGAGAGCTGTCTGGTTGATCCTGCAGTGCAAAGATCTAGTCTGGGCCGTACACAAGATTCCCCGAGGGCGGTCCCGGCCCAGAAACCACGTGGTTAATATGGAGGCCAGTGCTTCACGATTGGAGTGCAGCAGAATAATTGAAAGCAGGAGGAGGGAGGGAGAAAAGACAGGAGACCATCTCACTGGGGCTGTAATGGTCATGAAATGAAAGATCAGCATATAAATCAGAGCTACCCAATAGAAAGTTAGGTGCCATCTGACTCAGTAGCCTCTAGCTCAGGGGTGGGCAAACTTTTTGACTCGAGGGCCACAATGGGTTCTTAAACTGGACCGGAGGGCCGGAACAAAAGCATGGATGGAGTGTTTGTGTGAACTAATATAAATTCAAAGTAAACATCATTACTTAAAAGGGTACGGTCTTTTTTTTTTTTTTTTTTTTTTTAGTTTTATTCATTTCAAACGGGCCGGATCTGGCCCGCGGGCCGTAGTTTGCCCACGGCTGCTCTAGCCACATGTGGCTATGGAGCCCTTCAAATGTGGCCAGTGCTGCCCGGTCGGCATGGCTCAGTGGTTGAGCATCAACCTATGAA
Source organism: Myotis yumanensis (assembly GCF_028538775.1). NCBI lineage: Eukaryota > Metazoa > Chordata > Mammalia > Chiroptera > Vespertilionidae > Myotis > Myotis yumanensis. The sequence goes on from NW_027223760.1 coordinate 62,257,631, forward strand.
CCAGGAGGTCGTGGTTTGATTCCCGGTCAGGACACATGCCCGGGTTGCAGGCTCGATCTCCAGTAGGTGGTGTGCAGGAGGCAGCCGATCAATGATTCTCTCTCACTGATGTTTCTATTTCTCCCTCTCCCTTTCCCTTCCTCTCTGAAATCAATAAAAATATATTTTAAAACAAACAAACAACAACAACAACAAATGTGGCAGTGCAACTAAGAAACTGAATTTTAAATTGGACTTAATTTTAAATAATTTCAATTTAGATAGCCACATGTAGCTAGTACCTTCCATATTGGACAGCACAGCCTTAGGCCGCACCATTCTGCACCACTTACTCCCCCCTCCTAGCCTTCAGCACCAGGCGAGAACATCTCAGACATTTCTGCCTCCTGAAATCTCCCAGGTGTGCTCTCACTCCGTCGTCTCTGAAAATGTCCATGGCTGGCAGACAGACAGGTGAGTCACCACCGTAAGCCATGATGGCCAAAGCTAAACTGTATGAAGTCATTTGGGAAATGTTCTTTCCCATTTCCTCCGTGGTTGGGAGAGAATGAACTAAAGGGTGACGTGGACTACTTGTTTTCCCCATGAGGTCAGCAGGGATTTTAATAATAAGCCCAACTTCAACTTACAGGTACTTCAAACTGTGTCAGTACAGAGATGAGGTGCACTAAAAGGATCAGACCTTCCGACTCTTACAGCCTCAATTGAAAACCATTGGGAATGTTGCAAAAATATGTGTGAAGTCCATGTGTCATTTAGGAATAAAATGGCTAAGGAAGATACTCAGTTTTTAAAAAATATTCTGTGACATGAAACAAAAGATTATATTTCAGAACAAAGAAAATATTATCAGTTCAAACAATGATCAGATGCTAATTTTTTTGATAGATGTAAATATTTAACACTTTCTACTATCTTTAGATGGCTGCAAAATCCACCCTCAGCCAGCCAGATGCCTTTTCCCAGAGGGGGTGGGGGAGGATATGGGGATAATCCTAAGGGGATTCCCGCACAATTTACAAAGTTCTAGAAACAGCTCAGCAAACCTGCCCAGTAGCTGTCATTTGGCCTGCTAGCAAGCTGTGAATTTGGCAAGGAAATGAGAAATTCACCAAGAAAACAGGCAATTTCCCAACATTCAAGTGTTTCCATAATCTGATGTCCAATCTACCAACTCAAACTTCTTTCAGTCACTGCCCAATATAATTCCACTATTTCGGAGGCGTTGGTGGTATAGTGGTGAGCATAGCTGCCTTCCAATATAATTCCACTATTTCAGGCAAACAGATATTCTTACGTAAAAGTTACCCATTCGAGACAGGCATTCTAGTAGAATATAAACTGGTACAGCTTCTTTAGCAGACAATTGGGCAATAGAAAAGTTGTCTTTCAAAAACAAAGGTGGTAGGTAACAATTCCCAAAGATAAAACAACTCGGGAAATATGCATCCAGAAGCCCTTTCTTAAAAAACTTAATGACTCAAGACAAGACGATGAAGCCCACCAAAGAGTAAATTATTAGGAAGGGCAAAGCCATGGGAAAGACTGACAGTTGAAAGTGCATTGATTAGAATTAAATGTGTGGGGGAGGAACCAGAGGAATTATAGCTACTGAGTGTTGAAAGTATAGATTCTAACAGAATAAAAATGAAACAAATGAAAAACATGTGAAATCAGGGGAGGGACCCTGAGCGAAGTGTTAGATTGTTTGCTATGTGGTGATAGCCAGCTCAGCCCATTCTGATTCCCACGCCTCTCTCCTGTGAACTAGGAAAATGAATCCACTAGTTTAAGAAATAGCCTTTCAGAAAATTGGCCATTCCTTTACCTTTTGTTAAATTCTAAGTACGATCAAATATTTTACTTTAAAACTATGTTTAGTTTCAGCTCAATCTTTTACCATTATTTCTGCCTATTGTCTACCTATCCATCTCTCTATTCATCTCTCTCACCATATGTATAGAGGCAAGCTTGAAATAAATGTTAACATTGGTTATTTTCTGGTTAAGACTTTTGGGTACTATTTTAATTTCCCTTTGACAAACACATACCAAACTTGACAAGCTCAGGGGAGGCCTGCATGGCAGATCTTACAAACTCAGAGACCTACAGCAACCATACAGGAAGGTCTGAAATTAAAATTTCCAAACTGAAAACAAGTCATGGCAGGTAGTCGTGCCCTAAACTGGTATCTGCCTTGACAAAGGTCAGTCTTCACCTTAACTGAGCCTGTCTATCATCTTTCTGCATCTAGAACAACCTACCTTTGGAATGTCAGAGTAATCCCCTTTTCCCCAGACCCCTCAGGGCACAGTTTCTCAACAAAGCATGAGACCAGGGAACTTGTTGCCCAAATACCATTTCCATGTGCTGTCAATGTTAATTGTTAACTATCGTATCCCAACCAGAGTAAGGGAGTATGTGTCTCCCGGTTTTACCCTTTATCCAATCCCAGAGATTTCCCCACTTTGCTTTCTCCCACCTCCCTAATCTACCACCAGTAGATTTCATGTAATACTCCTTATGCCTTGCTCCTTTGCAAGTAATGTATAAAATCAACTGCAAAACTGCCATTCTCCAAACACTTTCTCCATCCGTTCAGGTTCTGCTTTCCAGCCATTGTTGTCAATTTAGCTCAAATAAATTCATTAAAATTCTCGACAAGTTTTGGACGTTTCCAACGTCGACAGACTTTTTTTTTACTTGATTTTTAAAAATAAGGAACACAAATTACTGAAATACAACGAAAACAGCCATTGCTTTTCTGTTCTGTATGGTTCCTTTTCCAAAAATGGTCACCTGATCCACACTTCTCATTTTCTCGGTACTCACCAATCTCAGATCCTGACTCAAACACCTCCAGCAGTCCTCATTCTCTGGCCCTCTTTTCAACAGCAGGCTCCAAGAAGAGAGAATCTGCATAGGTCACACCTCTCCCGTCATCAAGCTGGGGAATGCAGAAACCTCCCAAGAATGTAGATAAGAAACTCAGTGGCTTAAAGGTCTTTTAACTGGAGGTGCGAATGGAAACTATTGACACTGGGAATCCCAGCTGTGCTGTTGTTACACCACAATGGTGACTCTCCAACACACACAAACTAGATTTACTGGTACTCCCAAACTACGCCCGCCCCCTCCCCGTCTCCCCCACTTCCTTTTCTTTCCCTCTCTCTCTCCCTCTCTTTTAAAGAAAGTTAAACAAACCCTACTAGCTAACTTGGAGGAAAGAAGGCAGAGTGGGTGTCTGGTGGAGAAGGGAAGATGGAAGAACTGTGAGGAGTAGAGAGTAGGCTGTAGCCACATGTGTAACCGTCTTCTCTACCACAGAACTCCAGGAATGTATTCCAATCATAACAAGCTTATCTGACAACTCAGAACAGCTGTCCCTGTTTTGTTTATTCCATAGCAGAAGGCAATGTGTTATTGTCCTGTTAGCTAGTTTATTAATGTTAATAAGAAGAGAGGCCGAAACTGGTTTGGCTCAGTGAATGGAGCGTCGGCCTGCGGACTGAAGGGTCCCAGGTTCGATTCCGGTCAAGGGCATGTACCTGGGTTGCGAGCACATCCCCGGTGGGAGATGTGCAGGAGGCAGCTGATCGATGTTTCTCTCTCATCGATGTTTCTGGCTCTCTATCTCTCTCCTTTCCTCTCTGTAGAAAATCAATAAAATATATTTTTTAAAAAAAAGAAGAAGAAGAAGAGAGCGAAGGGAAGGCCGGACATTATAAACGTGGTCATTTGGGCAGCTTCACCAGGAAGCTACTGCTTCACATTCCCCAGGGAACCACCAGTCCATTTCCTGCGATCAGTGAGGAGGGATAGAGCAGAGAGGGTGGGCACCTGCACAGTGTAGTCAGGTGACACAGGGAAGGTGCTACCGGTCAGTCTAGCCCAGGGAACAATGGATTGGCGAGGGGGTGGGCTCCATCAGAAGCAAGAGAATGAAATCTTGGAAAGTTAAAATCACCAAACACAGAGTTCCCTCTCCCTTACTCACTCCTGGCTCTTGCTCTCTCTTGCTCTGTGACCCACACTCACTTGTACACTCGCCTGTTCTCTCTCCATAGCCATGTGGCCTTGAGCAGCAGCATGGGACCCCACACGCAATGGACTGCAGCTGAGAACACACAGTAGGCTAGCCAGATGCTGGACTGGACTGGACTTTAATATGGAACAGAAATTCTGGGCAGTGGACTTAACTCTGGCCCTGCTGAAGATAAGATTCGACTTTTTCCATGGTGGGAAGGACAGAGATGGGATGTTGGAAGGGAACCCCCTTAATTTTACATCATCAATAAAGCATTCCACAAAACACCATCCGCCAGTGGGGGCTTCAGAAAATTATTTTCCTCGTGGCACCCCAAGAACTCCACTTCCACTGATAACAAATGGTCTCGGTCCATTTGTGTCCCCATTCTGTCCTCCAACTTAAGGAGTATCAGACCAAAAGCTGCAGAAATCAAATTTTATGAGTTCATTAGGTCAGGGATTATTTGGCCCCACATAGACTAACCCAGAAAAGTAGCACATTAAAAAAGTTCGATCCTGGAAGGTAGGGGATTTTATAAGTTATAGGTACATGTTCACAGTGGTGTTTCCGGAGTTTGATTTAAACTCCTAATTGAAGCTCTCGCTGTTTTGACAGTTCTCTCAGTGAGATCCATGCAGTGTAACAGCAGACATGATCCTTCCTATAAATAGCAACTCAAAAAGACTAAGACATCAGACTTAGTGTCTGAAAAATAAAGGTGTTTTCCTGCATCATAATCACTCATGACGTGCTCTGTTAAATACCAGCCGCACACAGCTCTCTATGGGGGAAAAACAAGTCCTCACAGACCAGTTACCTTGGGCCTGCTGCTGCTACATTCCCCCTTGAAGACACACAACAATGCATATTATTAACACAGTAAAGGCTCTGAGGGGCTCTGCAGTTAGAACTGGCAAACAGCAAAAGCCACCTCTGTTAACTTGGTTAAATTTATTCCAAACCTATTTGATCATGGAATCTACTGTTTGAAGTGACACTTACCAACATTCCATCAGCCTGATGATCCTGTCTAACTTTGAAACTCCATTATCCTATGAGTCCATGAAATGGAACTCTTTTAAAGTTTTGTTTACTCGTCATGTAGATAATAGCTTAACACGCACAGGCACCACTTCTTGGCTATGAATCAGGCTCAGAACAGCCAGTAATAACATTTGGATACTCCTTGTTTATAGTTTCATGTCTAGACTTGAGAGGTGCAGAGAGTCATGAGAAGCCATGACTGTCCCACAGAAACCATAAGCGATGTTCAGAGACGGGGAACACAGTTCTCTATTTGACCCAATCTTCCCTAAAAGTCCCCCCTGGTCTGTCATTATCACATATCCTCCCACAAACCTCACTTCTCCAGCCCCCCTCCCCCTTGCTTTCTAAAGCTTATTACTCAGACTTAATCTTTCAATTTCAGTCTGAAATTACCCTGAAGAAAAAATGTTATTCTCCTAATTAGCTAGTTATTAATATTAATAATAGGAAGAGAGCGAAGGGGAGGCCAGACAGTATAAGCATGGTCATCTGGGCAGCTTCACCAGGACAATACAGCTTCATTCTCCCCAGAGAACCCCTGGCCCACGCCCTGCAAACTGCTGGGGGAAGGGACAGGACAAAGAGAGAGATGGATGCATGCCCAATAGAGTGGATGACATAGGAAAGATGCTTGTCTGGCAGTCTAGCCTGGGGAACAAAGACCATTAGCTAGAAGGGTGGAGCCACTGCAAATGCTCGGAATCTTGGAAGGGTTAAAATCCCTAAAGAGTTCCCTCTCTTCTTGTTCCCTCTCTCTCTTGCTCCATGACACACACTTGCCTGTGGCCTCCCTGTTCTCTCTCATAGCCATGAGGTCTTAAGCAGCTGCATGGGCCATGTGGACCCCCCATGCAATGGACTGCAGCTGGGAACCACGAGCTAAGCTAGCCACATGCTGAAGTGGACTGGACTTTAATATGAAGCAGATATTATGGGCAATGGCCTTAATCCTAGCCCTGCTGCAGAAAAGACTGGACTTCTTCCATGGCGGGATGAACAGAGATGGGACTTTGAAGAGGAACCCCCTTAATTTTACATCATTAATAACACTTTCCACAAAAACCCATCCTCCCCTGGGGACCTCAGGAAATTCTTTTCCCTGAGGCACCCCAAGAACTCCACTTCTACCGATAACAGAAACATCGGAAAGGGAAGTATATCATCATCTCCAGGAGTGGCACTCAGTTAACTGGACAAACTGCCCAAAAACATCTTGTGGAAAATATATGATAAAGTAAATATTCATGCAACTGTTATGTATGCTTACTTCCTAGTTCCAAGAAATCGGCACTATATTTACCAAGGAAAAAAGAACGTGGAATCAACAAAGTATTCACTTAACAAATGTTTACTGGTCACTTACTATTGGTCAGGTACTTCTAAACATTGGTGATAAAGCAGTGAATGAAGTCTGAAACACTGTACTACAAACAATACCACAGAATAGACTAGAAAATTCAGTAATACCAATACACATGACATTTTTGGAGAAAGTTTCTAAACAGAAGAAGGCAGACTTCAAGGAAGAGAAGAGAACTGTCTTACAAGGTACAAGGAAAGTTTTTATACCCATGAGAAGGGCATGGGAAAGGTAACAGATAATTTATTTTGTATCTATCATTTCCCAGGTGCCACACTAGATGTGTGTATTGATGTGTGTGTGTGTGTGTGTGTGTGTATACTTTTTTAGTTCTCAGAATTATCCTTTAACTTCAGTTTTAAACTTCATTTTATAGTTAAGAAACTGAGATGACCTAGTGGTCAAACTTTTGTAATATGCCTGATTCCAAATCTATATAAGAACTAGAGGCCTGATGCACAAAATTCATGCAAGAGTAGACCTTCCTTCCCCCGGCTGCCGGAACTGGCTTCCCTCTGGCACCTGGGACCCAGGCTTCCCTCTGGCCACCCACAGGCTCCTGGGACCCGGGCTGGCTTCCCTCCGGCCGCCCGCAGGCACCTGGGACCCGGACTTCGCTCCGGCCCCAGCTTAGTACGGAAGGACATCCAGAATCACGTCCGGAACCATGTCCGGTCTAATTAGCATATTACCCTTTTATTATTATAGATAGTGAGTTTATACCTGAAACTGAATTCACGGCCAATTCAAAGCAACAGTTCTAATATGAATTTATGATGACAGAGAAAAGATATCTCAAAGAATGTGAGGGAGAAGAGTGGATATCAACATCATATCAAAAAAATAATCTTCACAAATTTGTAGGACTCATACTTGATTCTTGCAAAACTTACCACAAAGCTACAAGAATCAAGATAGTGTGTACTGGCATACAGACATATAGATAAAATGGAACAGAATTGAAAATGCAGAAATTAAACTCTCACATGGATGGCCAATTCATTTTAGACAAAGGAGCCAACACAATTCAATGGAGGAAAATAGGCTTTTCAACAAATGGTACTGGGAAAAGTGTATTATTTTCACATGCAAAAGGATGAAGTTGAATCCCTACTTTATACCACATAGAAAAATTCACTCAATATGGTCCAATGATTTAAATGTAAAAGCTAAACTATAAAAAAATTGAAAGAAAACATAGGGGTAAATTTTCCTGATCTTGGATTAGGTCATCATCTCTTAGCTATGACACCTAGAGCAAAAGCAATAAAAGAAAAAAATAGTAAGTTGGACCTCATCAAAATTTTAAAATTTTATGTTTCAAAAGATAAACATCAAGAGAATGAAAAGACAACCCAAGAATGGGAGAAAATTTCTGCAAATCATATATCTAATATGGGTCTAGTATCCAGAATATATAAGGAACTCTTACAACTCAACAATGAAAAACAACTCAATTTTTCAAATGGGCAAAGGACTTAAATAGACATTTCTCCAAAGAAGACACACAGATGTTCAATAAGCACATGAAAAAATGCTCAACATCATTAACCATGAAAGAAATACAAACTATAACTACAAAAAAATATAGACAAGCAAACAAACATGCAAATAATAACAAGGTTGTGGATAAATTAGAACTCACACATTTTGGTGAGAATGTATACTTTGGGAAACAATCTGGCAGTTCCTTAAAGTGTTAAACATAGTTACAAAATGAGAAAGCAATTCTGCCCCCGGGTATATACCCAAGATACTTTAAAACGTATTTCCAGACAAAAACTTGTACAAGAATGTTCATGGCATCATAATTCATAATAGTCAAAAAGTGAAAGAACCCAAATGTCTATCAACTGATGAACAGATAAACAAAAAGTGGAATATCCATATGTTGTAAATTAAATGTCTGTATCATCCCAAATTCATATGCTGAAGTCTAATCTCCATGTGATGGTATTTGGAGGTAAGGCCACTGGGAGATAATTAGGTCAGGAGGGGGGAACCCTCAGGAATGGGATTAGTGCTTCTACAGAAAGAAAGCTTGCTTCCTCTCTCTGCTCTCAGCATTGTGATACAAGACAATAGCCATCTACAAACCAGGAAGTAGGCTCTCACCAGACAATGGCCTCACTGGCACCTTGATCTTGGACTTCTCAGTCTCCAGAACTGTAAGAAATAAATGTTTGTGGTTTAGGCCAACCAGTCCAAGGTAATCTTAATAATAAAAAGGTAATATGCTAATTAGACTAGATGTCTTCCAGACATCATTCCGGACGTCCTTCCTGATGAAGCTGGGGCTGCAGGGAAGACAGCCCAGTCCTGGCTTCCCTGCGGGCGGCCTGGGGGAAGCCAGTTGGGGTCCCAGGTGCCTGCTGGTAGCTGGAGGAGGGAAGCCCAGATCCCAGGTGCCAGAGAAAAGCCAGTGCCGGCAGCCCAGGTCCCAGGTGCCAGGGGAAAGCCGGTGCTGGCAGCCGAGGAAAGGAAGACCCACTCATGAATTTGCATGTATCCAGCCTCTAGTCCTATATAATAAAAGGCTAATATGCAAATCGACCGAATGGCAGAACGACCGGTTGCTAGGAGCTGCCCCCTGGTGGTCAGTGCACTCCCACAGGGGGATTGCCACTCAGCCAGAAGCCAGGCTCACGGCTGGCAAGCACAGCGGCAGTAGCGGGAGACTCTCCCGCCTCCATGGCAGCGCTAAGGATGTCTGACTGCCCAAGGGGAGCAGGCCTAAGCCGTCAGCTGGACATCCCCCAAGGGCTCCCGGACTGCGAGAGGGCAAAGGCTGGGCTGAGGGATGCCCACCCCCCCGCCCCAGTGCACAAATCTCGTGCACCAGGCCTCTAGTTTGTTATAATAGCCCAAACTAACTGACCATACAATGGAATATTATTCAGCTATGAAAAGGAATAAAACATTGAGTCATACTAAGCATGGATGAACATTGAAAATATTATGCTAAATGAAGAAAGATGAACAAAACAGGCCACATATTATATGATTTCATTTATATAAAATGTCCATAATGAGCAAATCTATAGAAACAGAAAGTTGTGTTTGCCTGGGCCTAAAGGTAGGGGGAAATAGGAAGTATGGGAATTCCTTTTTTTTTTTATTTCTTTATTGATTAAGGTATTACATATGTGTCCTTATCCCCCCATTGCCCCAATTCCCCCACTCATGCCCTCAACCCCTGTTGTCTGTGTCCATTGGTTAGGCTTATATGCATGCATACAAGTCCTTTGGTTGATTGGGAATTCTTTTAGGGGTGATGAAAACATATTGGAATTAGTGGTGGTGGCTGCACAATTTTGTGAATGTACTAGAAAATGAATCACTGACTTATACACTCTAAAAGGGTAAAACTTGTGATATGTGAATTGTACGTCAACTTAAAAAATCCTTCCCTCCCAAAAATAATCTTTGAATCAAACAGAATCAATTACTTAGCTTCTTCCACAAAAACCACTGGCATTGAGGTGAATCTAATTTTGCTGAGTCAGATATTATGACACTGGGATCTAGTCCTAAGATTCAGAAGAGAACTATTCTGAGTTCTGAAAGAGATAAAGAAAGCTCCAATAAGAAAGTTTTGAGAACTCCACCATGACTGCTTTAAATATCATACTTAACTGAAAACAAATGAGCTACATAATATCAACATGGGAGCTTATAATTTCATATCAGTTCACGTAAAGCCTGAACCTATATGCGCTAATGAACTCATGGAAAGGAAAGAATGAAATAGCAAAAGTCAAAAGGTCAAAGTCAACTTCAACATGTGGAAACACCAACACAAATGATAACAAGACTTGTCCACCCGGGGCTGCCACACTGGTTATGGGAGAACTCTATCAGATCACCAAGATTCCTCCTCAGGTGAGAGGCTGCTGACAGTCATGTCCAGAAATAAAACATGGGGTCCTCCAAGAGCCTGAAGGCCCTCTTCTCCCCTGGCAGGCAGTATCAGCTTGGATCACTGAGGGCCTATCTACAAGCAACCAGGGGTCTGATTAAAGCCCTCACAGAAAGACTAGAAGCCAAATCTAGATGTGACGTTAAAATGACCTTTAAGCTCCAAAACAATTGCTTGATCTTTGATCTGTCTGCTTGCTTTACATTTAGCAAAGGTTCACATTAAAAAAAAAAAAAAAAAAAGTTACCACAACTCTACTTCTCAGAAATACCACCATGTAGGTTAAAATAGAGGCATGTATGTGCTCAGTATTCACTAGTCAAACCATCACTAGTCAAAAGAACCCAAGCTAATGCAAAGCCTGAATTTCACTGTCTGCAGTTAAATGAGCAAGGTAAATAAAGCAAGCACAATCACGAATCATCTCAACTTTTGGGAGGTTTTGTTCCAAAAGGTAATTATGAATCAGCTATTTGAAACTCAAAACACTTTTTCATAGAAATCTGTTAGCTCGTGGTCATGTACCCATGGGACCCAGAGAGATCTGTGCAATGCACTTGAAACAGAGAGCTGACGGCACTTACAGAGTGAAATTGCCTTCCAAATTCAACTCCAGAACGAACCTCAGAGTGGCAGTGCCCTGTCTACAGCATCGGGAAGTAGGGTGCATACCCTCTGGTCCCATCATTCCCCAGGTGTCCTAAGCCAGTGGACAAATACAAGCCATGTCCATCGTGGGAATCCCATCCCACTGCTATTCAGACATAAAAACCCATTCACGAGAATTCTATAAGGCTGGGAGTGTCTGTAGCATTTTGCTACTCTCCCAAAATACTAATTTCAATAAATGTCTGCTTATCTGGAAATGAAAGCAAACAAGCAAATTCTCATTATAGGGTTTTTTAAAACTTTTTGTTGAAGTACAACATTCATACAGAAAGTCCAACTGCTGGATTAAAAAAAAAAATTCTTAGGGAAGATACAAGAAAAGTCATGACTTCTGGCAACTTCTAGATAATTCTTATAGTCAATAAAGCTTTTTATCACCATTACGTCCTCCCCCCAGCAGGCACCACAAACACATTTGTGGAATCTCTGTACCATTTGTGGAATCTCAACACCATTAGTGTTGTGGATGTAATTCATTTTTAAATACCCTAGAATAGCCTACATACACTGCAATAGGGGCTAATGGGATTGGCCTGGCCTCAGAGAAGGTATTGTTTAGATAGAAATAGAAAATAGATGGTTTAAAAATAGTAACAAAAACGACCCATAAATGCTGAGTGTCTGGACTAGGTTACCAAGGGCCCCAACAGAACACAGTGAGGTGAACTGGGCACAGCACAAACTCCGGTGTTAGAAGGGCAGGCTTGCCCTTGCCACAGCGTGACCTGACCAATCTGCCTCTTCATGCTATGACCTCCTCAACCAGGAAACTATTCTCACGCAGGGAGCTGTGTGGCTGAGTGACGAGGCTGGGAGGGAAATCAAGTTTTCAGTGAATACTTTGGTGCCTTTAGAATGTGGCTTCACTAATACGTATTGCTTATTAAACAATTAAAGACACAGAATGCATTATGTGATTCATCATTGCAATAAACCCCAAATGAGAGTCGGGAAATTTGTAATAACTCGGGCCACGCTCTCTACCCTCTCCCACCCTCCCTGACCCCTCTGCTGGCTCTCTGCTGACTTACAGGAGCTGCCAGCTCAGCCCCCAGTCCTCAGCCTGACCTCATTCTAGCCTGACCACCTGGTCCTGACTCATAGCCTTGCTGTTAACCCTGCTATTTGTGCTTAATCCCCAGCCCTGCTTCAGGGTTTCAGGTCAAGGATCTCTGTCCCCCTCCCCAACCCCAACCCCTACAACCAGGCCATATTCTCAGTGACTCTGAGCTTCCTGGGAAAAGTGACGATCATCCTCCTTAGGGAAAACCACATCATTAACTCTGAATACAAAGTAAGCTAATCAGCTAAGGGTCAATACAGAAGGAGGGAAAGGGCAGGTTTGAGTTAGTTTTAGGAGAAGAAAAAAAGAAAGAGCAAACATAAGTATGACCATCAGAGATTCTCTGCAATATAGCTCCCAACTCCTCTAACGGCCCACCCCCTCACACACACACAGTATCAGCAATGGAACCAATTAAGCAAATTCTTTTTCATCTTTGGAGCGTAAATCTAATCCTAGATGATACTTTCCATCAATTACGCTAGATTCTCTATCAACAGAGGGTCTTCGCCAATCTCAGTTCTTTCTTTAAAAGGCCCACAAAAGAACCCAAGACCCACTTGCTGAGTTATCTCTGCAGAGAGGAGCTAATCATGACTGGAGGTCAGGACACGGGCACCTGTAAGAGGGGCATCTCTCCTCAGAGGACCGCCCTCCCTGTGCTCAGCCCCTCCCCTCCCTGGCTACTGGGATGACCCCAACCTAAGGCAGCCACTGCACTGACCACGCTGAGCCAACCAGATTCACACAATTTTGGGGACAAGTGGGACTACTGTGGGGAGCTATTTTTAGTCACATGCAGAGATGAGAGACTGGAAAGGCAGAAAGAGAGCGAGTGAGAGACAGCCAATGGGACATCAGTGATCTCAGCCTCATCAGCTGCCCCGAGGCTATAGGAGCAGCTCACCAACCTGATGGTAGTCACAAGGTGTTCACAACCCACAAGATCCCCTTCTCCCAGGACATTTAGATCCGTAACTATGCTGCTCCAGGAATCAGACTGTCCTGGCTCAGGTTGTTTGTTCTCCCTTCTTAGCGATAATATAAATCAACTACAAATAGCCATTATCAGTGTCCTCCCTTTATGTCTTACGCGCCTACATATGTATATAAAGGGGACAAGGGAGGGGGCATAGCAATTTATCTTTTTTTTTTTTAATCCTCACCCAAGGACATTTGTCCATTGAATTTTTTTTTTTTTTTTTTTTTTTTTTTTTAGAGAGAGTGGAGGGAAAGGAGGTGGGGGGGGGGGGTGGGTAGAAAGAGAAACATCAATGTGAGAGAGACACATTGGTTGCTCCTTTTCCTGAAGATTCTAATTCAGCAGTCCTGGGACCTAGGTATGAATGTTTTTTAAAAGATGATTAAAATGTACAGGATTGAGGATTACCACGTTACAAAAGGAAGTCTTGAGGCTTCTGTATTGCACACAATTCCTGTAACTACCACCGCAGTTCCCCGCTCCGGCACACCAATCCTCCGGCCTGCAGTTACACACACACACACACACACACACACACACACACACACACACACACGCCTTGAAGCTGTGCAGCAGGCCCCGCCCTGCTGTGAGCATGCTAGAGCCGCCATACCCAGGTCGTAGCTCAGATGAGGCTTTCTTTCCATCCCTTCCTGCCTAACATACCCCGATACACAGGAGACAAAGAGAAAGGAATCTAAGCATGTCACTGCAGAAAATCATCAAGGCACAGAGGAACACAGCAAGAGCAGAAAGGAGCAAAGGAATTACAAAACAGCCAGAAAACAGTGAACACAAGGTAAAAGGACTAAATTCTTCAATCAAAAGACAGAGAGTGGCTGAATGGATAAAAACAACCATCTATTTGCTGCCTTCTCACTTCAGATGTAAGGACACACAGACTGCAAGTGAAGGGATGGAAAGAGTTTTCCATGCAAATGGAAACCAAAAGAAAGCTGGGGTAGAAATACTTACCTCAGACAAAGTAGACTTTAAGACAAAGGCTGTCTAAGTAACAGAGAAGGTCACTGTATAATGATAAAGGAGTCAATCCAACAAGAGTGTCTAATACTTATAAATATTATGCACCCAACATAGGAGCACCTAAATATATAGAGCAAATATCAACAGACCTAAAGGAGAAAATAGACAGCAATACAATAATAGTAGGAAACTTTAATACTCTACTTTATCAACGAATAGAGCATCCAGACAGCAAATCAATAAGGAAGCATTGGCCTTAAATTCCATGTTAGACCAGAGGGACTTAACATTCCCAGGCAAGCACACACAGGCTGCCCTTGCACATACCTATCGTAGCAACTGTATTATAAACATATTTGTTTGCATGTCTTCTCTTTTTACCGAATTATAAGCTCCTAGAGGACAGATGCTCTTCTTTCTCATCTTTATATCCTGCTGTCCAGCAAAACGCCTGTCATCTCATAGGTAGTCAAATGTTCAGTGAATAAACTAATAAACAGACCCATGTGGCACAACTATATCAAAGAATACTGGGGTGCTGTTTTGTTTTAGTTGAGCAGAAGAACACTTAGATGAATGTAATCCCTAATGTTATTTCATTAGATGGCCCATAGTGTGCCCTGGGTTCTAAAAGTTACTTAATAATTCTCCAGCACACTAAGGAGAAAGCTCTCAGCAATCTTTAACTCAGTTAGAAGAAATGCTAAATTCATCTTATGTCTAGACCTCACCTCAAGTGGACTCATGTGACTTCAGTTCTAGCCTCAGACATCACCGAACAAAATGACAAAATGTCTGAGAGATGCTGGCAGGGGAGCTGGCAAGACAGATCTATCATATACACACCCTTTAAGGGTTTTCTGAAGAGCACTTCGCTAAGCTACAGGCTTGCAGGATTTAAAATATGACTCAAAACACCAACTGTGATGCCAACGCTTTTATTTTTGGATTTTTTAGCAGAGAATATGGCTATAAAGTGAACCTACTCAGTCTACAAATTCTCTAAATTTCCTTCTAGAGACTCGGAAAGCATTTGGCATTTCTCCAGGGATCATTTTATTGGCATATATAGTTGTGCTGGTAAATTTTTGTAACTAAAGAAGAATTAATAACTGAAGCTTTAAATGATTCCCATGATATCCTCAAGCACAGACGAAACTTGCTCATGGAAATGTGCATGGGTGGATTGTTCAGCTTTGTTTTTTTCCACAATGGAACGCTGGCTTGTCGTTATACCTGTGATCTCAGGCAAGTGGCAAGGGACAATAACAGAAGGACCACAGTTTTGAGAGAGAAAATGAGATCAGAGAAAATTCAATGGCATGGTGAAAATAGTTTATGCTTTATACCAACTGTGCTTTGCTATTCAACACCTTCGCTCCTCATTATGCTCTTAAATCAACTTTATTGAGGTACAATTTATATACAATAAAATGCACCCCTTCTCAGAGCACAGTTTAATGAATTTGGACAAATGCACATGCCTATATAACCACCACCTCAAACAGACATATATTAACATCTCCTTCACCCCAGAAGTTCCATCCTGGCCTTCTGTAATCAAGTCCCACAGTGATCTCTCTAGTTTCTATCACTATCAATTAGTTTTGTTTGTTCTACAACTTCATATAAATGGACTCACACAGAATATGCTTCTTTCTCTCAACATAATGTTTTTGAGTTCCAGCCACAGTGTTGCTAGTATCAGCAGTCCCTTCCTTTTCATCGTTGAATAGTATTCCATTATATAAATATACCACAATTTATCAGTTCACCAGTTGATGAACATGAGCTGTTTCCAGCTTTCAGTTGTTATGATAAAGCTGTAATTAACATATAGGCCTTTGTCTTGGGTAAATGCGTAAGAGCAGAACTATTAGGCCATCGGGTAAGAGTGCTTCACACTGGAAACTGCCAAACTGCTCTCCAAAGTGGCTGTGTCTTTTTCCGTTCCCACCAGCCATTCTGACAGCTCAGTTGTTCCATATCCTCAGCAACACTTGGTAATGACAGTCTTAAATTTTAGCCATGCTGGTGGGTGTAGGTGGACCTCACACAAGGTAGAAAATCTGTTTCCTTCAACATTCAACCTTTCCCTCTGTCTATAAAACACAGACAATCTATCTATATAAAAGGCTAATATGCTAAGCGTCCCTCCCACCTTCCGACCAGTTGCTATCATGCGCATTGACCACCAGGGGACAGACGCTCAACGCAGGAGCTGCCATGATGCACACAGAGAAACAGCACTGAAAACCTGGCACCCACAAAGCAACACTCGGCTTCCCCCAAGTGGGACACAGGCCTCGCCATCACCACAGAGCGACAGCCCACCAAATCGCAGCCAATGCTGCCCAGACCCCATGGCACAATATGTGGCCCACAGCCCAGCCCAGCCTAGCCTGGAAATGGTCACTGTGGGCACCAAGTTGCTACGATGTCACGTAGCAACACCCAGCTTCCTCTCCCTAGCAATGACGAGCCTCCTTGCAGTTTCTTCAGCTCAGGAACAGACTTGCTTTACAGCCAGGTGGAAGCATTTCACATTTTAACCAAATGTTTGTGAAGTGTTTTCCCATGCCTCACCTCATTTGATCCTCACAGAAGTCCTGGAGTAAGTAGATAGGAGACTCGGGAGAATCCTATTTTCTTTTCATTAGCCAGAAAACAGAGATTTAGAAGTTTAGAAGCTTGACCCAACTGAAAAGAAGCAAGAAATGCTGGACTTTGAAAATGACTTCAGGTTTTCTCACTGCGCAAAATATAGTCAAACACTGCTACAGTTAAATATTTTACCCTTTGTTCTCCCTGCATGATCTACAATAATAATCTGTTTTGTGTTGATACTTACTGCTGTGTTGCTGACAATTACCTGAAAGAGAAGTTGGGGTGCTTCACTGGACTAGAAAAAGTTTATCTAAATCAGAAAGCAGGTCTAATTAAGCAAGTTTATTCTATATCTATAAAAGGCTAAGTTGACTCATGCATGCATGATACATATAAAGTTCTCATTGGCGCCAATAGCATGTGTGTGTTTCCATCTGTCATTGTCGACTGTGAATTTGGTTGACACTTCTATTGTAGAGAAAGGGCGAATAGCAATATTAAAATATTTCTTCTAAATAATTTCCTTTCAATGTGCACGAATTCGTGCACTGGGCCACTAATATAGTATAATGAAAACATCACTGGGTCAGAGTATGAAGTCTTAAATTTTATCACCAAATTTGTCACTAAAAAGTTTATTAATGCTGTAAAAACCACCTATCCCAACCTCATTTTCCCTGTCTATAAAATGGTTAAGTTGGGCCAAATGAGATGAACTGTTTTCCTAAAAAATAGAAAGAATATAAATAAGGTTTACTAAAAGCAGCATGTTGTCCCACAGTTTTCAAAGAAATTTTGTATATATCCTATTTAATGACAAAGGAATAGAACAGCACATATTTATTTAAAAAGAGGAACAAGAATTCATCAGGAAAGGAGATTTCATTCAATGAAAGGCTCCCTCTTTGCCTGGTGCTCCAAAGCTGGTTTGCCAAGTCAGTGAACCTTAATAATCCCTTTTATAGTCATCTGAGTTTAATTCCAAATTATACCTGTTTTTAAAAAACTTTATGCTTCAAAAAGCACAACCCATCACCTTTGTTCATTCATGTTTTGCTCACTAAGCTTTGAATTCTAGGGAGTGACTCAATTGACACACCATTGGAATTCATTTGCCATTTTGCCTTGTGCATATACAATATTTCTTTGCTATTTTTAAGCCTTATCTATCTAGCAATGTATGGAAACTAAGCAAATTCCAACAGTCAGTCCTCATCCTTTGGGTTCCGTAAGGCAAGATGAGAGTAAAGGTGAAGGCAAAGTGAAAGATAAAGGCAGGAAAATATCATACATTCTTCATGAGGAAACTCGAGTCAGAAGAACAGATGAATGGTAATCAACATTCAGGAAGAAATGCATGGCCAAACACTAAAGAAAACTAGTTTTCAGTTCCAAAGGAAAACAAATTGCAACTAAAACAACTGGTGTTCAAGGGGAAACGAGGAAAAAACATTTTTTATCTTCAATTTCTCTTTAAACAAACAAATTATATATTGCCTATCCAAGATTCAGATTACACTTGACAAAGGTTTTCCATATCTTGTTCTAAAGATATCTCAGAATATGCCAGCAGAAACAGAAGAAACCTTTTATCGCTGACAACAAAAAACACACACATGGGTTTCAGTAGGAGTCTATTTCAACATGAGTGGAAGAAGTTGAGTTGCAGCTTAAAAAATACCTCATCAAGTATTTAAAAATATGCAGTGTACTTCCAAGGGCCTTTACCTATTGAGGAAATGGAAAATAACCCAACTGCAATCAATTCAGTCAGGCATTAACCTTTCCTGGGTCACTAATCTCTTTAAAAATCTAATGAAAGTTATGGTCCAGTTTTACCAGAAAAATGATCAGATGGCCTTGCATAATCCCAAGATGTCCAGCTCCCTGTCCCTGTCTCTTCCACTGAGACTTTAAGGGTTTAGGCACCCTAGGTTAGATGAGGGATCCCTGATTACGTAAATTCATCAATGAGATTTCTGCTGACACTCACTGAAACATGACCTGTATCCAAAAAGAGGACGCAAACCTCTCCTAAACCAAACCCAAACACACATGGTAGAATTTGAAGATGATTTTCATTCCCCAAGTTATTTAATATTTTCATAGGAAGCCTGTGTTTAGGAGAAAGGGAGCTGTGGAAATGCTCTCAGACTCCATTCCCAACCAGTGGCTCCTCAACAACAGGGTAGGCTGAGAAGTATGAACAGTCATTTGGGTCGGTGGTGTCCAGGCCTTGCATTTCTAGAACAGGTCTAGTCTTTAAAAAATGAATTCATCATGGGGCACAGAGGGAGAGTAAATGGTTAGCAAAAATGTAAGTGAGCAGACTGAGAAATTCAGGTCTATAGGTGAAAAAGAAGGATAATTTGGGAATTCTGGGTTGTAAAACAGTTGTCTGTCTGTGGTAGGTAGAATAATGGCCTCCACAAATGTTTCCACATCCTAGTCCCTGGATCCAGTGACTGTTACCCTATATGACAAAAGGACTTTGCAGATATGACTAAATTAAAGCCCAGAAATGGAGATTATCCAGGATGATCCATGTGGGGCCAATGTAATCCCAGGGTCCTTAAAAGGGAGGCAGGCAATCAGAGGTGGTACAAGGCAATGTGATGAGATTGGTGATGGAAAAGGAGATGTGATGTGGGACCATGAGCCAAGGGATTCAGGTAGCCTCTAAAAGTCAGAGAAAGCAAATTAGTGGATTGTCCACAAGAGCCTCCAGAAGGAACAGAGCCCTGCTCACACCCTCAGGTTAGACTTCTGACCTTCAACATCACAAGGGAATAAATTTGTATTGTGTTAAGCCCCTACAATTTTGTGGCTTAAACATTTAATTTGTTACAGCAGCAGAGGACAAGGAAATGAAGAGAAGTGTGAAACAGCAATGGAAAAAGTATTTTCTGATGAACAACAAGTATGTCCATCAATAAGCAAGGTTGAGAACAGTTCAAATGCGGGCCCTGACCAGCAACACAGGGGAAGTTCTGTGCTTTAATGGAAAAGCATTGGACTAGACCAGTGATGGTAAATCTATGACACGCGTGTCAGAGGTGACATGCGAACTCATTTTTTTGGTTGATTTTTCTTTGTTAAATTACATTTAAATATATAAAATAAATATCAAAAATATAAGTCTTTGTTTTACTATGGTTGCAAATATCAAAAAATTTCTATATGTGACACGGCACCAGAGTTAAGTTAGGGTTTTTCAAAATGCTGACACGCCGAGCTCAAAAGGTTCGCCATCACTGGACTAGAACGTGGTCGGCAAACTCATTAGTCAACAGAGCCAAATATCAACGGTACAATTGAAATTTCTTTTGAGAGCCTAATTTTTTTAAACTTAAATTATATAGGTAGGTACATTGTTATTAACTTAATAATTAGGGTACTCCTAAGGCTTAGGAAGAGCCACACTCAAGGGGCCAAAGAGCCGCATATGGCTCACGAGCCACAGTTTGCCGACCACGGGACTAGGAGATAAAAAACCTGGGTTCTCACCCACTCTTCATGTTCACCAGACAAGCACAACCCCTTTGGGTCTCAGTGTCTGATCTTTAAAATGAAACATCAAACTATATGAGTTATAATGTCTCCTTAACAAAGGCCAGAGGACTTTTTCTACTGATTAGTTCTAACCAGTAGTCAGCTTTCCCCTTAACGAGTTCTTATACATCTTATCGTAATCCTTATAGCACCCTGTGAGGTTGGCCCCACTTTCTTTATTTAAACTTAAAGAGGTATGTCATTTGCCCATCATCATAGGGATTCGAATGCAGGCCTGACTCGAGGCCACCTGTGCTGCTTTCACCACACTGTGCTGCTTTTTCCTGGTCACGGTCCACACTGTGGGCCTATGGATCTGAGGCAGGTTAGAACACAAGAGCAAGAGAAAACCAACACAACCCGGGATCATGGAGATGCCAGAGACAATGAAAGAAAAGGGGAGGGGTGGTGATGGGATGGAGGAGAGACCAAGCTGCCTGACATTCAAGCATTTTAAATTCAAGAGTGAACTTTCTGGGATCCCTTTTTAGAACAAACGAAAAATTTCAAGACACAGTGTGGTCTCAGTGGGCACCCTACTGTCTTATAAGGTAAAATGCTATGTTACAAGCCAGCAAACCTTCTTTCCTTCATATTCGAATTCCACTCTGGCCTATACTGCAGTAGCAACTCCAGCCTTCACGGTTCACAGGAGAAGAATGGAAAGGCTGCTGCCCAAAATAGTTTAATAAGGGCAGCAGTGATTCATGGAATAATAACAGGCCAAGCAGGCAGGCGCCTGCAAAACAGGCCCAGCTGAGAGGGGGTTTCATGGCTTAAGGTTAAACTGGAGAATAAAGAGGACATTCATTACACAGGTTCAAGGAGGAAAATACCATTAATACCACTTGCAAACTCCCAAAAAGGTGATTCAGCCTGACAATTTATTAACACTGTCCTGGAGTTCAAAAGCAACTGACCCAGGAAGGTAAGAAGGGACTATACTATGCAAACACAAGCCCTTTAGAATGTTCTCTCTCTCTCAAAGGACTCTGACCTAGTCCCCACATTTACTAATCTTAAGTTTATGAATAATTAAAAGGGGCAAAACATGTAAAAGAGAACAAAAGCACCCAGAAAACTGTAAAGAAGCTACAACCATAGGCCAGTCTAAAAACCCAAACTAGACTAACCCCAGAACACCTGGGTCATTCATGGCACTTCCAATTATCCTTCTGTTCCCTAAGAACATTAACAGTTGAGCCCTAGCTGGTTTGGCTCAGTGGATAGAGTGTCGGCCTGCGGACTGAAGGGTCCCAGGTTTGATTCTGGCCAAGGGCCAGAATGCCTGGGTTGTGGGCTCGATCTCCAGTAGGGGGCGTGTAGGAGGCAGCCAATCAATGATTCTCTCTCATCATTGATGTTTCTATCTCTCTCTACCTCTCCCTTCCTCTTTAAAAATCAATAAAATATATTTTTTAAAAATTAACAGTTGAGACGTAACCGGTTTGGCTCAGTGGATAGAGCGTCGGCCTGTGGACTGAGAGGTCCCGGGTTCGATTCCAGTCAGGTGCATGTGCCTTGGTTGTGGACACATCCCCGGTGGGGATTGTGCAGGAGGCAGCTGATGGATGTTTCTCTCTCATCCATGTTTCTAACTCTCTATCCCTTTCCCTTCCTCTCTGTAAAAAATCAATAAAATATATTTTTTTAAAAAATTAACAGTTGAGCAAAATTGTGAGTATGTTACACAAGAGAAAGACAATCTGCTCTTCCATCATTCATTTATCTTAACGTCCAGTTGAGGAACATTTGCAAAGGCTCCCAGTGCTTACCCATAATCCATGTTTATGCAATTAGCTATTAGCAGAGAAAAGTAAACAGATGAATAATTCACAAAGTCAGTAACTGCTTTAGCTATCAAAATTTGGAATTTCAGCCAAAGAGAGAGTCAAATAACCATGTGCAAAAATACATGCATTCTACATGGCATAAATAGAAAGGGCGAAACAAAAAAGTCTAAGAAAGATTTCTTGGACTTACATTGCTTTAGTCTATAAATAATTCTGTGGATAAGATGAAAAAAGCAAAGTTTAAAAGAAGGGACAGAACATGATGAAGCTGGTGAGAGAAGGCAGATCATATGTGTAATTGCCCTAAAATGGAAATCTGAGAGAATGTCAATTTTCTCAGCTGGAGTCAAAAGTGCGAGTGTGGAAGTGATGGGAAATAAGGTCACGTGAGAGCAGTTTATGTGTGGAAAGTTAACTCTCACCACTTCAATGCAGGCTCATTTGAAAAAGGCCAATATCAACTAATTCAATAAGTTTTATTTTTTTTTTAGTGTTTTTTTTTTCTTTATTGATTTTAGACAGGGGAAGCGGGGGGGGGGGGGGGGGGGCGGGGGATAGATGTGAGAGAGAAACATGGATCAGCCACCTCCCACATGCGCCCTGACTGACATCTAACCCACCACCTTTTGGTGTACAGGACGATGCTCCAGTGGAGCCACATTGGCCAGGGCCACCTCCGGCCAGGGCTACCTCGGGCCAGGGCCACCTCAACAAGTTTTTATTCAAATATCACACAGATAAATATAACGGGCTCAACAATGACCTTATTGATCAAGTATAAGTCTCCTTTGCTGGACATCTGAGAAACCATAATATTTCCTTTATATTCTACTCATGTGTCTGAGTTAGAAGCTTTAATGACAAATAACATTGTTTCTTAGATTAAGACAAAATGATCAGTACTAGAATATAAGTGAAATGAAAATCATTGTTACAAAACAGCAACCACAAAAAATACTTCCACCAACTATTAGAGTATAAGGTACCTGCTAGGCCAAAATGAAAGACAACTCTCTTTTTCCTTTTATAATACGTTGTTGTTGTTAGAGAAAGGAAGGGAGAGGAAGGGAGAGGGAGAGAGAGAGAAATATCAATTAGTTGCCTCCTGTATGCACCTTGACTAGGGACCAAACCTGCAACCTGGGCATGTACCCTGACCGAAATCGAACTGGAGACCTTTTGGTTTATGAGACAACATTCTAACCAACTGAGCCAAACCAGCCAGGATAAGACAACCCTCTTTTCACATGTGCTTTACCAAAAACATGTCTATCTTTTCCCCCTAACCACTGAAGAGTAGCATAAAGAACATTATGGTTTCAAGAAGCCCATGTTCAGGCTGGTCTTCTCAAAATCAAATTAGAAATCAAGATGAACAGCCCTGACCAAAGTAGCTGAATTGGTTAGAACATTGTCCTGATACACTAAGGTTGTCAATTCAATTCCTGGTCAGGGCACATACAAGTCAACCAGTGAATGCATGGAACAATAAATCAATGTTTCTCTCTCTCTCTCTCTCTCTCTCTCTCTCTCTCTCTCTCATTAAAAAAATTTTTTTTAAAGAAATCAAGATGAACAATACCAGGAAAACTTAGCATAACTTCTCAGAAGGCTTTATCCTTTAAGTAAAGACTGTAAGATTGACTGCCATACAGGTTACCTTTGAATAAATCTTTTCTAGAAATATATTGCCCTTCAGAAGCAACATAATGACCTGTGTTTGAATTAGGCTGCACTTGCATTTATATCTTATATTCCTTGGTGCACAGTTCAACACCCCTGGGCTTTTGGCATTAGGCAGTTGGAAAAGCTAACGATTACAATTTTGCTGAAATGGTTTCTTCCTGGGAGAGTTAATTAGACCTACTGCACAGGTTTGTCTCAATTTATGTAGTGCACAATCTTGAGAATTGTATGTAATCATCGGAAAATGACTTACAAGAACCTTGTAGTGGCTTTTTCATTTTTAAGATAAGAACCTCTTTTGTAAAATATTTGCAAGGTTGCTCATTGCAAAGTTTTGTGTACTAGTAAAAACTCTGGAAAGTAAATAGAGAATTGGTTAAATAAAGTTTTGTATATCTATACAATAATCTATAAAGCTTCTATTAAAATAATAAGATAGATATAAGGGAGATTTTTTTACTTAAGAAAATTATAAAATCACAATAAGTTGTCAAAATAGTGCAGAGCAGTCAGCGTACCTTTCACCCAGCTCCCACCAATAGTAACATTTTGTATACAACTAGTCAAAACCAGGAAATTAACATCAGCACAATTCAATGAACTGAATTATAGAGTTTACTCTAATTTCACTATTTTCACATGCACTGGTTTTCTGTGCATGTGTACACGTATGTGTACTGTGCATAATTCTATAAAATTTCATCTCATATATTCATGTAACCACAGCCACAACAACCAAGATACAATATTGGTCCATCACCATGAAAAACTAAAAGAGAACCTTTTGCAGTATTAGAAATGTTCTCTATCTTGATCTGAGTGACGGTTATGCTATTCACTCAAGATTTATTCAATTTAAAATATAAGTTATGATCAAATTTAAAAGAATAATGAGGCTCTATCGGTTGACATGGACACTTATTCAAAACTAGAGGCCCAGCGCATGAAATTCATGCACGGGTAGGGTCCCTAGGCCTGGCCTGTGATCAGAGCCTATCTTCCCAGGCTGCTGGCAGCCTCCCCCCCGCCCCGCCCCCACCACCACCGATCGCCCTCTGTGTGTGGGGCGACTGGCAGGCCTTTGGGCCCTGCTCACTTGCACACCCCTTGGCCTGGCACCACCCGCGTCCATCGCCACCCACCCCTGGTTCCCCATTCCCCATTGGGCGATCAGAGCCGGATGGCCGGAGGAGGTACTGAGAGGTTGACCGGCAGGCCCCCATTGGGCTGTAGGGGCCTGCGGGCTGGGGGCAGCTCCTACGTTGAGCATCTGCCCCCTGGTGGTCAGTGTGCATCATACCGACCGGTCGTTCTACCGTTGGGGTCAATTTGCATATTACCCTTTTATTATATAGGATACTAAATAGTCCATCTAAGTATAGACATTTTTCCATTCAACTACTATAATGAATACATAGCTATACATAAAGGTAAGAGCTCTCTCCCAGGCATCACATCGCTTCTTTTGTTTCCTGGATTTAGAACCTTCACCGGCCTCTTCTCTGTCCCATGATAACCCACAGGTTCCACACTGATGGTTGTCAGAGTGGAAAGGTCCTGGTACCAGGTCTCATCTACTTAACAAGCAAGCATCCAGAGTCCCTGAAATGTGAAATCGGGATAAATGCAAAGTGCAGAAGTTTCTATGGTGATGGCCAGGTTTCTTCCTTTTAAGGTGCAAGTCTCCAGCTCCTTTTCTAAAGCCTTTGAGGCTAGATATATTTACAATTATTTTTTGTTGATTTTAACCTTAGAAAGGTAATCTGGCATGCATATCAGATAATAACAGGTCCCAAAGGACCTAGGACAGCACCTCATAGCTAGCCAGATTCATATTTTTATAACAAAATGTATGAACATTTTCTATTAACTTGAACAAAGACCAAAAATTGCTTCATGTCAGTTAGGGTCAGACTTTGCCATCTAATGAGCTATAAACAAACAAAGAAAACCTACTGCTATTCAGATTTCACAATTATGGTGAGAGACTGAATTACAAATAACTGTGCAGTGCTGGGCATAAGGAGGCGACCATTGCTACTGCTCCTTCTGCAAAGATAAGACGTGATGGCAGTGCCTGCTGGGAAGGCTGTTCTCGCTGTGGCTCCAAAGTGAACACTGTTTCAGGGGCCCGAAGAAACGTCCTAATGTAAGCTGTAGCCTCAGAAAAACTTCCCCCATGATGTACCAAATTCCCTCAATGCATTGGTCATTAGAAGTTCTATATGTCACTAATTCCTTACTGGAGTCTGTCCTGGCTGAGCGGCCCAGAGGTTTGTGATTTATGCCACTTCCATGGTTGGACTTGGGCAGCGCCATGCCCAGCGCTCCACAGTGATCTCCATTCTGGAGAACCTGGCCCTCTCATCCCACAGCGCCCTGGGTCAGACTGTAGCGAACAGGGACACAGAGCGAGACAAAATGCTCGGGTCAGAGGGGCAGAGTTACATATCTGCTTATTAACTAACAGGTCTAAAGGAAAAAGACAGGGAACATTTCGTTCTGTTCATTTTTTCAGTCATTTCATCTAAAACAAAAATAACAAGAAAAGTTTCTAGCTTCTAAATTGATCCCTCTTCTCCAAAGACCCTGAAGCAGGACATGCTTGCCCATGACATTCCTAGGACCCAGGTCTTGACCATCTGGTCTGGGATCTGGTGTTTAGTGATCATCCCCCCCAAAAAAAGCTTAAAAATACAACAGGAAGTGAGCAAAAATGAGCCAGAAACACATGGAATACATGCATACCCAGTGATGTAAATAAAGTAGTCTGAAAGTACATCTGTTGAAATACATGACTAAAAAAAATAGCCTAGGGAGAAAAATGAGGACATATGAGATACTTTCAACAATAAAGATTAAAAAAAGAAAGAAAACAGCCTGAAGGATAAAAATCGTTAGCAAGAGTTTGTCATGTATATTCCATTACTTATATATGACGTCAGTTTGCATTTGCACAGATTAGGAGTCAACACAACAAGACACACCTGTTTTGTATAGCTTGGAAGAAACAGCCCAATTATTAAAAAATAAAGTTTTACAATTGAGAGAGAGGAATCCTTTTCCTCTTATCGATAAATAGACAATGTCAGTTATATGCTCACCCTCTCGCAACAGTCACATGGATTTCCTACATTCCTGGGACTGGGATGGATTCACTGGGTACACCGTCCGTCACCTAGTCTGTTCCTTTTGGAAGACTTGTCTGTAGTGACACCTAAAAGTGTCATTATTTCCCCCAGTACTCACCCGACCTTCAAAATCACCCCTGAAACAAAGCACCAAATTCATAACCGGAAATTTACCATCTCAAATCTTATCTCCATAGCCTCTATATTCGCTTTTGTGGAATATCTTGATGATGTAATCAGAGCATACTTTTCTAAGGACTCGATTAAACTACATAAGATCAGGGCTAACACTGTAACTCTATGCATTTCTCCAAGGAAAATTATCTAATACTAGAGGTCCGGTGCACGAAATTCATGCGGGGGGGGGGGGGGGGGGAGATTCCCTCAGCCCGGCCTGCAATGACACCAGCGTTTCTTGCCCTGGCCTCTGGCCCGAGGCCCCTCCCCTCCCTCCATGCAGCCAGGGCCCCTCCCTTCCCTCCCTCTGAGTGGCCAGGGTGGGGACGCTGGGCTCGCAGCGACGTGAGCCCAGCGTCCCTCACCCTGGCCTCCAGCCCGAGGACCCTCCCCTCCCCTCCATCCATGCGACTGGGGTGTGGACGCTGGGCTCGCGTTGCCAGGGTGACGCCGCCAGCATCCCGCCCCAGCCACTATGGGCGCCACCATCTTTGTTGCAGAGTGATGGCTAATTTATATATTACTCTTTTATTAGATAGGATTAGAGCCATGCTAAGAAACAGACTCAATTTGGAAAGAAATCAGGCCAGTAGAATTTAATAAAATGGAAATGTGGCTCTAAGAAGAGCTTTCACGTTCCCTGGAGCTGACTATCTTCTCCATGGCACACCTACACTGGGAGGGACTCCTGACAATGTCATGACCCAGAATAACTACTTTAACAGGCGTGACTTTGGCTGGTGCATTCTGAATCTTTCTTGACACTTATCGTTGTACTCCAGGGAAGGCAGTAGTCAGTTTACTTTGTGTTTCACGTTAAAAACGAATTAGAAAAGACAAGAATAGTTAACTTAAGAATCCTTTACTCAACAGTCTTTCCAACATAGACAAGAAACTATAAATAATCAATTATTTCCTTTAATATGCAACAAAAACAAACAAGGAGGAAATTTAAATTTGTCAATCTAAAGTCAAGAATAATTTAAGAAAATAATTTGCTTGGAGAGAAACCAAAGAGGAAAAAGTGATCTTGATCTTGAGGGATGCCTGGAGTCTTCGTATTCTAAAATACAACATTCTGGTTACAGAAGTAGATGCAGAAACACCTCCTCAATTTATCATGAGCCTGAGCAAGAGCATCCATTTCCTTACGTGAGTTACACTTGCCCGACTCCAACAGTGGTGATGCCAATGAGAAGAAACGCCAGATGTTAAAAATGTCTTGGCAACTCTGAAAAATTAAAAATCTCTATAAACCCAATTCCCTCTCCCTCCCCAAAAGAGAAGGCATGCCTGTCACCCTTCCATATGCTCTATTTCATCCAAAGGTTTGTAACACAAATTGGCATTTGTAATCTTCTCATTTGGCAAGGTAACAATGGCATTTTAAATGAAGGAACAATCTACATCTACATTATTGTCGAAAATATTTTTCGAACTATAAAACACAAAGCAATTTAATTCTGGCACAATGAGTCAATATCTGGCTTTTTTCCCTAACAAATTCCACGATAAGCTTTCTTCTTGTATTTGCGGAAGTAAATTTGTAAGCCAAAATAGCCACGCTGAGTATCTGATAAACTCCATCTAAGGCATTATTTGATAACTAGAGGCCCGGTGCACAAAATTCATGCACGCGGGGGGGGGGGGGGGGGCGGGTTGGGGGGGTGTCCCTGAGCCCGGCCTGCACCCTCTCCAATCCGGGACCCCCTGTGGGATCAGGCTTAAACCAGCAGTTGGACATCCCTCTCACAATCCAGGACCGCTGGCTCCTAACCGCTTGCCTGCCTGCCTGCCTGATTGCCCCTAACCACCTCTGCCTGCCTGCCTGATCGCCTCTAACTGCTCCCCAGCCAGCCAGATCGCCCTTAATTGCACCTCTGTTGGCCTGATCTCGCCCCTAACTGTTTGCTCCCCTGCGCTGGCTTGATCTTGTCCCTAACCGTGCCTCTGTCTCGGCCCCCGCCACCGTGGCTTTGTCCAGAAGGATGTTGGATGTCCAGTCGATCCAGTCTAATTAGCATATTACCTTTTATTAGTATAGATAGCAAGGCAAAAGAAAATCCACTTCAATTCAAACCTAGCACCACTTCTCTTCCACATGACAATCCTTCCCTCCTTCAAGCAACTCTTCTTCTTTCCAGGCTGAACATCCCCGTTTATCTCCCACAGGATGGTTTCCAGCCTCTTCTACATCCCAGTCACTCCCCCAAGGACAGAATCCATTGTGAGCACGTGCTCTGCCCACCTAACGTTGTGCCCTGTATCTATTCTTTCAACAAAGGCTAAGCGAGCACCGGGTATCATTCTAGGTTCTGGAGATACACCAGTTTCAAAGTCGCTGCTCTCTGGAGGCTTAGCATCCAGATCAATGCCCAACACAAAGTAAGCACTCACGAAATATTTTTTAAGACCACACTCATAAAACGTAGTGCCTGAATTTAAAAACAATGATCCCAAATGTGGTTTATCGTGCTGAAAGCAGCACACTCAGACACGCAGCAACGGATAAGAGAAAACTAGAAGTATGCACAAGGCTGAAAGCGGAGCAGTCTAGAGTGTCTTTGCGACTCACTGTATATCTCAATGACACAACTGTATTAATCACAAAAGGAGATATAAGAAGTTCATTGTTCATAAGAGGTCCAAATTATGTTTACACTCTGTTAAAAAATGTAGTTAATACATTCCAGAGACATGCAAGACAGCTGATTTAAAATATTTTATTTCTTAGCACTTGTTCCTATTGTTATGTAACAAGTTACATTAGTAACTTTAAGCAACTATTTAATTTGGCTCATAATTCCGGGGAGGGGTCAAGAATTTGGGGAAAGGGTGGCTGGGTAGTTCTGGTGTGGGGTCTCTCATGTGCCTGCAAAAACATTTAGTGAGTGCTTCCTGAGTGTTGAGCATTGTTCTAGGTGCTGGGTGAGAGGCTAAGCTTCCAGAGAGCAGCGACTTTGAACTGATGTACCCCCAGTTCCTAGAATAACACCTGCTGCTCACTTAGCCTTTGTTGAAAGGATAGATACAGGACATAGGTTAGGTGCCTGCGATCAGGTGCCAGGTGGAGCTGGAATCACCTGAAGACCCAACTGGGTGGGTGTCCAGACGGCTCCTTCGAAAAACTGGTCGGTGATGCTGGCTAATGGCTGGCAGCTCAGCTGGGGCTGTGGACCATGCCTCTCCTGCATGGCAGTCCCAGGGTAGTCACATTTCTCTATGGCAGCTGGCCTCCCGAGCTAGGACCCCAAGAGAAGCAGGCAGAAGGTGCACAGCCTTTTTTTTTTTTTTTTTTTAAATATATTTTATTGATTTTTTACAGAGAGGAAGGGAGAGAGATAGAGAGTCAGAAACATCGATGAGAGAGAAACATCGATCAGCTGCCTCCTGCACATCTCCCACCAGGGATGTGCCCGCAACCCAGGTACATGCCCTTGACCAGAATCGAACCCGGGACCCTTCAGTCCGCAGGCCGACGCTCTATCCACTGAGCCAAACCGGTTTTGGCAGGTGCACAGCCTTTTATGACCTGGTGTTGGAAGTCATGGCGTCCTTTCCACCATATTCTAGTGGTTGAAGCAGTCACAAGCCAACTCATATTCAAGAGGAAGGTATACACTAGTAGACATACCTATCAGTGTAGGAGAATTTCTGGCCATTTTAAAAAAAAACTGCCACAGTTCTTAAAAGGGTAAGTTTCAATGACTTCAACAGTGTGGTATACTGCCTTCCAGCTATGAGTCATTATGAGGAAAATATTATCTGGTATTTTGTTCAGTCTAAATATCTTCTTTGGTTTAATAAGCTAAGCTGAGTTCATTGATTAGCTTAACAGGAGGGTCACAGAACAGGTTTTGGACTTTTGAACTCTTAAGTAACAAAAAGCCACACAGTCACAAGAGTCCTGCCCGCTTCTTAAGGCCAGGCTCCAGGCCCGCCTTGCCCACTGCAGGTGGCACTGATCTCGCCCGCCCTGCTCTGCTCACTTCCCTCCTCATCACACACTTTGGACTGGTGAGCTGTAGGAGCAAGTGGGTGGGGAGGGAGAACAATGAGAGAGACGCTGAGTCCATCTGTATCATCAGGTTTGTGAGGATAAGAACTTAATTCTTTCTCTTTCCCAAGCACCCAATAAAGATTTGCTGTTGGGCTTGTGCTCAAAGTAGAAAGGAGGAGCCTTACGGTTCCTTGTTCTTGCCCCATTCATACTTTTACATCACTGAACAAAGCAGACCATGTGTGTGCCAGGCGGCTGGACGGCTTGAGTTCTAGGGAGGCTAGGAGCTGTCTACAAAATAAGCCAGACAGAGGAGGGCAGCATATGATCTCACTAATGTGTGGAATCTAAAAAAAAAAACAAACAAAAAAAACAAGACAAAAGAATAAACAAAACAAAACTCATGGATACAGAGAACTTAGTGGTAAGTGGGGGTGGGGGTGATGAGTGCCGGGGATCAGGAAGTAGAGCACTTCCTGCTGTGAAATGAATAAATGAACAGGTCCCAGGGGTTGGGGACTAGAGTAATGGTATTGCAGTGATATTAGAAGGTCCCCAGGACAGTGGATCTAGAATGTTCTCATGACAAGAAAAAAAAAAAATTATAGCTTTTTATGGTGACAGAGGAGGGTCTTAGGTGTAGGACCAGGTAACTATTTTCAAATATCTGAAGTATTGCTACACAGAAGACATCAGACTTCTTCTACTTCAGAAGGCATGTGGGTAGAAGTTAAAAATAAGCAGATTCACCTTATCATTTAAAAAAAGAACCTTCCGGCCCTGCCCAGGTGGCACCGTTGGTTGGAGCGTCGTCAGTTATTTCTAGGTCTCAAGTTTGTCCCTTGCAGCTCTCACATTCTCAGACTCCAAGGGACCCCCTTCCTTTATCTACCACAATGAGGCTGACCTCATCAAAGGAGAGGTGCAAACTGCCGCTTTCTCCCGAAGCTTAGTGATCCATCTCACCAAGAAGTTCTAGTGTATAAAACTGAACCATTAAATTGTCAGTGAATGCCGGACCAGGCCTGATGCCACAAGTTGGGGAGTGTTGGGTTTCAATCCGATGATAATCACAATAATAAATTCACTCCACAGAGACACAGCCCACCTGGAGAGCCTGGCCTTCCTGGACTATTTAAACGACGCTCTATGCTTAAGAGAATGTTTGTAAAAATCATCCATTTGGAATTTACAATTTGTTTTTCCCCACAGAAATGCTATTATGCATGATTAGGTTCCTAAGCCAGGCCATTAAAAGTATTTATTCTGTCAAAGCATGAGGTACCAGCACAAAAGTGCCTGAGGAAACATAACTTGGCCATACTGCATGTTTTTGTGTGTGTGTGTGTGTGTGTGTTTTTACCAGAGAAAATATTTAGTAATGCAATCAGGGCTCCAGGAACAAATATTCACCCACCTTGATATGTACACATGGATGCATACAGACACACATACTGATGACAGGGGGTTTCTCAAGAATCAAAATGCCTGCAGCGATGTTCACTTAAGTCCTTGTCACAAAAAAGAAAAGTAAACTCATCAAAGCTCTCAAAGGCAAAGGTAGAAACAATTTAGTTTGACACACAAAACAGCTACAACTTCTTGGCCAAAGATAATAGGAAAGAAAGAGGGCCATTCAGAACAAGTTTGCTCAGGACTGAAGTGGTTGTGTAATTTGGAACTCAGATCACCAAAAGGCATGGCTTCAAGTCAATGCCTAACAGATGAAAGTCAAGTTGCAAAATAACAAAGTCCAAACCTGAGCTGCAAAAAATTCAGTTTCATATTTATATAAAGCTAAGTCTTAAATCTTAGTTAATAGATAAAAGATGCATTTACATGAAATTGTGTCAAAGCCCCACAATTAATATTTTTTTCATTTAATATTTAAGCAACAGCCACCACCACTACCACCCCATAAAAATAATGACTCTCCTAATATTTGAAAATCATATATTTCATAAGGGGTTAATGCTTAAAACATATAAAGAACTCATATGAGTCAATAGCAAAATAACAAAATCTGATTAAAAATGGACAGAGGAGACCTAGCCAGTTTGGCTCAGTGGATAGAGCGTCGGCCTGCGGACTGAAGGGCCCCGGGTTTGATTCCGGCCAAGGGCACATGCCCGGGTTGCAGGCTCGATCCCCGGTTGGGGGCGTGCAGGAGGCAGCCAATCAATGATTCTCTCTCATCATTGATATTTCTATCTCTCTCTCCCTCTTCCTTCCTCTCTGAAATCAATAAAGAAATATATATTTTTTTAAATGGACAGAGGACATGAATAAACACTTATACAAAGAAGACATACAAATGGCCAATGGGTACATGAAAAGGTGATCAACATCACCATCATCAGGGACATGCAAATTGAAAACACAATTGGATAACACCCCATGCCTGTTAGAATAACTAGTATCAAAAAGACCAGAAACAACAGTGTTGGTGTAGATGTGGAAAAAAGGGAACCTTTGTGCACTGTTGATTAGAATGCAAATTAGTGCAGCCACTATGGAAAACAGTTTGAACGATCCTCAAAAAATTAAAAATAGAACTACCATATGATCCAGCAATTCCACTAAGGAGTATTTATTTAAAGAAAATGAAAACACTAGCTTGAAAAAATACATGCACCCCCATGTTCACTGCAGTATTATTTATAAGACATGGAAATAATTTAAGTGTCCATCAACGGATGAATGGATAAAGTATATATGTGTGTGTATAGGGGTGGTGTGTATACACATACACACACACACACACACACACATTTTCTGTATCCATATATGTATACATACATATATATATATACATATATATGTACACACATATATACATATACAGTATATATCTAATAATAAAAGCTTAATATGCTAATGGGCTGTAAGGGAAGCCCGGGTCCCGGGTGCCAGAGGGAAGCGGGTGACAGCAGCTGGGGGAAGGAAGGCCTACTCTTGCATGAATTTCGTGCATCGGGCCTCTAATGTATACAATAAAATAATATTCAGTGATAAAAAAGAAGAAAATCTTGCCATTTGTGTTAACATGAATGAACCTGGAGGGCATTATGTTAAGAGAAATAAGTCAAAGACAGACCAATACCATATGATTTCACTTGTAAATGGAATCTAAAAGAAAGAAGAACGTAGGTCATAGATACAGAGAGCAGACTGGTGGTTGCCAGAGGTGGAGGAAGGGGACATGGGGAGGATGGGTAAAGGAATCAAAAGGTACAAACTTCCAGTTATAAAATAAGTAATGGGGATGTAATGTACAGCATAATGACTGCAGTTAAAAATACTGTGTTGCAGATCTGAAAGTTGCTAAAGGAGTAAATCTTAAAAGTTGGGGCAGGAGGGGAGGGAAAGAGGGGAGGAATGAGAGGGGAGGAAAGGAAATCTCTCCTGACCCTAATTATTGATGACTGTGGTATCAGGGAATAGAATGTGGGGAAGAGAAATATGAAGAAATTCGGGATTGTAGAAGTAGATTGTCAAAGGAATCAATCAAAATCTTATATAAAAATCGTGGTTTTGTTGTTGTTGTTGTTGTTTTGGGGGGCGTTGTTGTTATTAATCCTCGCCCGAGGATATTTTTCCATTGATTTTTAGAGAGGAGGGAGGGGAGACAGAGAGAGAGAAACATCGATATGAGAGAGAGACATCGACTGGTTGCCTCTCGCACATGCCCCAAGGACGGAGCCTGCAACAGAGGTATGAGGTAAGTACCCTTGACCAGAATCAA
This sequence comes from Myotis yumanensis, assembly GCF_028538775.1. Taxonomy (NCBI): domain Eukaryota; kingdom Metazoa; phylum Chordata; class Mammalia; order Chiroptera; family Vespertilionidae; genus Myotis; species Myotis yumanensis. Next base: position 62,292,376 of record NW_027223760.1, read on the forward strand.
ACCCAGGACCCTTCAGTCCATGGGCTGACGCTCTATCCACTGAATCAAACCGGCTAGGACTAAAAATTGTTTTTTAATGGCCTAACATAAGTGGGTCCTTCGGTGATCTTTTTCCACGTTTCTTGAAAATAAAATGCCTTTAAATAAAAGCAACTCCTTGTTCAAGTAAAAAGTAGGTCATAATTACTTTTTCCATTATGCATAGAGGATTTATATTTAATTTCATATCTCTTCTGGTCAAAAACAAAGGGAAAAATTAAAAGTAAATGCAAACCAAAAAGGTCACTCAGTAATATTAAATATATACACAGAGGCCATGACTATGAATGCAAATATTAAAAAAACAACAACAACAACAATTTCCAGGAAGGAAATTTGGCTTACAAAAGCCAGAAGACTATTAGTGTTTATGACCTAAACTTTATTATTGTGTACACACACACACACACACACATACACACACAGTGATCTGTCTTGTTCTTTTCCCTAAATCCCCTAATTTATTGGAAAAGATGTAAGAATTGAACTTAAAGAGTTCAATATTCTTTTCATCACTGTTCTCTTCCATGTAAGGGCTGACAAAAAGCACCACAGGGGAGAAACCTGTATTAATTATCCTCAGGGTTTGAAAGAAAAGCTCTTTATTAATTTTAGTCTAAACAAATACAAAACAAAACACTCTAGACATAAACCTGCTGCAAAAGCTCTCAGAAATCAGACATAACACCCACAGCACATCTTGCAGCTTGAATGAATAAACACTTCCAGAGAGACCTCAAATGTTTTCATCATTTTTAAACAAAAAAGGGAATCATTTTATTCAAGTATGAATGAGACTATAGAGAGCTTTTGTACCACTGATAATACTTCTTGGGGACACTCTTAACTCACCAAATAAAAGGAAGAACAGGAGGGAAGGTGGAGGGGCCTCCTCCTGCCATTCTTTCATGCTTTGAAAAGGGAGCTCAGACAAGGATAAAGTCTTAGAATGTAATTGTCAGGATGCACTAGAACTACCCAGGCCCCAGAATGACACATAAAATTCCATGCGACAAAACTAATATTTGATTTGGGTGAAGATCAGAAATAAGGAAAAGAATTTAAAAAGCTAAGCAAACATAAGTAGTTCAACCTCCGTTCAAACAGGCCCATAGGCTCAAGATTTGCCTTATGTCATTACCATGACCATGTTCCTGGTTATCTGGTCTACCTGGTGTCTGCCCTGGGCCTCACTGCAATGCACTGTAGCAGACTGAAACCTCAGAAATCTCAGAAGATATAGTCTAATATTGCATGTCTGAAAAAATAATTTTTAACATCCTTAAACAATACATGAAATTGGATGAAATTTTAGGTGTTGCTCTACTGTTAAGAAACGCCTCATATGAGCCACCTCAAGAAACTCGATACTAAATTTTTTTATCTAGTTCAAGGTAATTCATGCCAGGCACATGTATAGTCATAGACAAAGTCCCACAACATTCTTAACTCTGTGTCTTACATCAACCCTCAGGAGATTATGGTTGGGTAATGTCCAGGATTCCCCAGCCCTAACAATCTGCAAGCCATTAAATAAGTACCATGGGGGTTCCCCAGATTTAAAACATTTCCCCACCCAATTCCCTTTCCCCTCCTCCATATCACCTAACACAACTCTGGGCTTTTTCTAACGTAATGCTGTACTTGCCTTAAAAGATAAAAAGATTAAAACCTTCACTGGAGTAATTTTGCTTTATCACTAATGGTTCAGGCAACTCATCTACAGCTCAATTCCCAGTACCATTTGTCAGCTCTGCCAGGGAGTTAGTCCTTATGTTCCCAAACCAAGCACCTTTTTCCTGAGGTGTCTTTCAGAGAAAATTACACCAGCAAGTTCTAATTTCCTGTCCCTGCAGGAAAGGTTGCTCAGAACTTGGGCTTAAATGTCTCTTACTAAAGTAGTGGTGGCAGCTGAATTATAACCAGATTTTCAACCTTTGTGTTGCATAGAAAGTGCTAATAAACTTCAGAAATCACTGAACTTCAGCTATTATTATTCGGTACATACTCATTAAGCCTAAAAACAGGCTAAATTTTGCCTTTTGTCTTCTTAATAAAATTACAGTCAATTAAACCATTTCTTAAACAATACACTTGATGTTCCCCAATCTAATATCAGTCACCGAAAGATTTTGTGCAAAGTGCTTAAGTACCCAAATCTCAGCTTCCTCATTTGTAAAACAGAAATAAAAAAAATGCTTCCTCAGTTGGTTATTGTGAAAATAAAAGGAGGGAATGAATTTAAAAGAATTTTATGAACCCTAAGAGATTATGCGAAAGTATAACTGTTAGACTGTGATTCAAAATCCTCTATGATCTTATTTCCTATTTGGGGGGTAGAGGGCAATTTTATTTATTTTGATTAGGTAATACATTTATAGGATTCAAAATGTAAAAGTTGCAAAAGAAGAGTACAGAGACACTCTCCCATTCCTTTCCATCAGCTACCTAATTTTCCTCTCAGGAAGCAACTGATGTTCAATTTCATGTTTATTTTGAGATACATGTGCATTTTCCCCCAATTTTTACACAAATGCTATCATCTATTCCCTGTTTGACACCTTCGCTTCTCCAGTGTAAGACTGTGTCTTGGAGATGGTTTCATACCAATGTGTTGACAGAGAGGGAGCTCCCTCATCCTTTTCACTGGCTGCACAGGAAGCCCCTGAATGGAGGCACCGTCTCCCATTTAGGTTATTTAGGTTATTTCCAATCTCTTACCATTATAGTCCTCTGTTCATGCATGCGCTATTTATAAGGTACATTTCTAAGAGAATTGCTGGGTCAAAAGTATACATATTTTCAATTTTAAAAGATTGCTAGATTGTCATATATATATATATATATATATATATATATTGATTTCAGAGAGGAAGGGAGAGGGAGAGAGACAGAAACATTATGGGTGTTTCATAGAGAACCATGGATCAGCTGCCTCCTACACGCTCCCCAGTGGGGATCCAGCCTGCAACCCAGGCATGTGCCCCCAACCGGAATTGAACCCAGGACCCTTCTGTCAGCAGGCCAGCGCTCTATCCTGCTTGTGGGCTCGATCCCCAGTAGGGGGCATGCAGGAGGTAGCCAATCAATGATTCTATCTCATCATTAATGTTTCTATCTCTCTCCCCCCTCTCCCTTCCTCTTTGAAATCAATAAAAATAAATAAATAAATATCTGTAATTTTAATTGCATATGTCCCTTAAACTTCCAAAGCAATGTTGTAAGTCTAGTGAGGGGGTTAAAATAAAGGTAAGATCTGGAGACTTGTTCTTTGGTCTAAAAGTTCATATCGCAACATAAAAAATGCTAATAAAATTCTTATTTTGAGTTCTTTTATTTAGTGTTGTTTAACTCTGAAATTGTGGCTGTGACTTATATGACTAAGGAACATAACTAAGATCAAAGTATTTTTTTAAGTGAGGTATTAATCTCCAATAAACTCTGGAAAAAGTGATCAACTTCTTTAGTAATCAAGGAAATGCAATTAAAATCACAAGATAGCATTAGCATCCAACAGAATGGCTAAAATGAAAAAGACAGACACTGTCAAGTACAGATGTAGATGAACTAGAACTCATATACCGCTGGGGAAAGTTGGTACAACCACTCTGGAAAAGGGCGTAAATCAACAAAAGCTACACATTTTGCCAACCCTGTGCCCAGAAATTTTACTCCTAGGTCTACAGTCGATAAAGACACACACATTCACCAGAAGCTATGTACGAGAACATTCATAGCAGCATTAACTGTAATAGCCTAAATTGGGGAAAACCCAAATGTTTATCAACAGTAATGAAAAAACAAATGCTGGTATTCAGACAAGGGAATTCTAACAGCAAAGGGAACAAACAAAATCCAACATCACACCAAAATATGAGCAAATCTCACAGACCCAAAGAGTCATTTAAGTTACAAAAACAGGCAAAGCTAATCTGATGGTGTCACAAGTCAGGGGACCCCTTAAGGGTAGCCATAGGGACTGGGGACGATAAAAGGAAGCTTCTAAGGAAGTGGTAATATTCTGTTTCTTGGTCTGCATGCCGGTTACATACATGCGCTCATCTTATGAAAACTCATTAAACTACACATTTCTGCTGTGTATTCTTTCCTGCATGTGAGTTACATTTCAATAAAAAGTTTACCTAAAATAAAAGAGAAGCGATCGGCTGAACCTCCAAAAGAAAATATATTTCTTTTAAAATACCTTTCATGAATAAATGTTTTTAAATGTCATAGTGAGCACTAGCTACTTGCAACCCAACTGCCTTGCACTGGGTTGACCCAAGAGCCTGCTACTAACAAGAGGTCCCAGAGAAAGCAATGATCTATTCTTGAAGCCATGCAGAGGCCACCCATGGTATTCAGAATTGTTTAAGAAAGAAAGGAGGTGACCACAGGAGATCAGCTATAGGGAACCAGCAACGATTGCAGGAAAAGATGAAAAGACACAAAACCTTTTTTAAATGGTACCAAAATAGCAATTACTCTTAAATAAGCTTTCTGTTCTGCTACTAAAAAAAAAACCACACACCCAAAGCTATTTATTCCAATGTGCCTCAGCGCCCACCTCCCCTCCCACTATTATTTCAAACACTGCACAACAGACAAAGAAAGAGAGTGTCATGGAAGTAGTAATTAATGGCAAATGCAGGTGTCTGAATAGAGGGAAACCAAGGGAAATGAAACACAAACCCTTCCACCTCATTAGTCTTCTAAAAATATTCTCATAATATCAAGGCATGCCTTGCTTAGGTAATATATGAATGAATGAGCAACCTGATCAAAACGGTTTTTGTGAACCTCAACCATAGCCCAGATACAAACACTTTGGAGATTTAAAAAAAGGGGTGGGGGAGAGGAATGATGGCACTGAACTAGTCAAGCAATGCTTCAAATAAACACAGAAATGGACAAAATGAAATCAATGTATAGTAAGCTCAATTATCTGTACCAATGGAGACAGACTTTTAAGAATCTTTTCTATTGGGCTGTGGAATGTAGAAATAGCAGGCACTTTGAGACTGATGAACAGACCCAGACACTTACTCTCCTCTGCACTTGGCATTAATTCATTTATAACTTGATCTCCGTTGGGCTCAAATGGAAAAGATCTGAAGTCTCCGCAACCACCAGAAGGAGATGACTTTGCAGCCAACTTTCAATGTCCTATTGTGAAAGGAGATACCAAAGAGATGATTAACTGAAATTCACAGATAATCCATCTCCGTTCATGTTGGGCAATGTACAAAACTGGTTTTGCACAGAAACATCACTAAGTAAGGAGCTCCCTCAGAAAGAGATAAGTAAAAAAGATGTTGTCAAGGTTTTATTACACCTCATCTTGTCCGCCTTCAGGCAAAGGTGCTAATAAATGGTGAAATTTGCAGAAGGCAGGTAGAAACCATGAAAACAAGCAAGAGATCTGAAAGATCAAACTTTCAATTAAATTTTTTAAAAATCTGGAATAAGTAATTCTTCACTCATGAAACGATAAAAAATGATTATTCTCGCTTACAGAAGGAAGAATTAGAGTTAACTACCAATGATCTGAGCTAGAAATGGAATTAAGGAAAAAAGGAAGATTGAAAATTACCTCCTTTATGAAAGCAGATTTATTAAAGGCATCTATGCTGACCATTTAGCCATAACCAAACATAAATTGTCTAACACTGACCTGGTTAAACAAGTTTAAAGAGAGGATCACCACATCTAGCTAAGAATAGCTGAAATTAGCCTTGAAATTAGAAATAAAACAGCAAGAAGACCACTTGCTGAGGAGCCGAAAAGGGCTGGCAGTCGGGTTAGTACATTAATCAGAGTAACTACTTCCCTCTAGAATAGTGATGGCGAACCTAAGACATGCGTGTCAAAGGTGACACGCGAACTCATTTTTTTGGTTGATTTTTCTTTGTTAAATGGCATTTAAATATATAAAATAAATATAAAAAATATAAATCTTTGTTTTACTATGGTTGCAAATATCAAAAAATTTCTATATGTGACACGGCACCAGAGTTAAGTTAGGGTTTTTCAAAATGCTGATACACCGAGCTCAAAAGGTTCGCCATCACTGCTCTAGAAGAACTCACAAAATAAATGAGTGGCTTGGGGAGGGACTAAATAAACAAATGCATGGATAGCTTTAGAGCTGAGCATTTACTCACTCATCAGGCATTGACTCTGAGTGTTCACAACACTGCAAAGGAACAACATCCATTATTTTTGTCCAGCCAACTCATCCTTCTGCCACTCAATCTTCCTGTGAGAAACTATCCCTTCCCGACCCCGGCCTGGCCAGTGATGGCCCCTATGATTCTGTCCCCAGTGATTGGTTCAGGGTTAGGGGCATGACCAAAGACAGGGACAATCAGAGGCAACAGCATCTGCAGAATAGTAGGAAAGAGGCCGATAGCTTATGACAGGTAACCACACAGCGAAAGCTTGCCTGAGAAGGAAACCAGATGAAAACAGGCCAGGAGATGATAAGACACAAGGCCTTGATGACATGAGTTGAACACCTAGATCCAGCCATGCCTGAAGGTAGGCCTACTAATAGACGTTTTAGCAACATAAGCCAATAAAATTTTCTCTTAAATAGTCCTGAAGCTGGATAGGTTTCTGTTATTTGCAAACAAAATATCCTAATACATCACTGTTTCCTTTAAAGAGGTTTATTCCTTTAAACCTCTTTAAGGAGTAATTCTTCAGCCAGAGCACCCACCTTCAATTATAAACAGATCAAAAAATATATTTTGAAATGGAACATCTAAGAAGCAAATATGAAATAAGTTTGTCCTTTGTTATTCCCTGCATCTGCCGATGACTGAATTATTTCCTCCCACAAAAGAAAATGAGCTTCTTGGTGTAATTAACTAGGCACACCAGATCCTTACACAGGTCGTTTAGGCCTTGTCTGTCCGGCTCTGCCTTGTGGAGGATCCCAGAAGTTTATAGGGGTTTGAATGAACCATTCTGCCTCCCCCATGGAAAGGAGGAAACCCCAAATAAAAGGTGTGTGGATTCTACAAGTCTCCCTCCTGGCCCCTTCCCAACAAAACAGAGGCCAGGCATGTGGTGAAACCTCAGTTACAACATGCAGATGTCAGCAGTCACTTCTGTGGATTTTGCACTCACTTACCATTACAAAGCCACATTCTGATAGGAAAACACAGACTTACTGTAGGAATCTGACCAGCAGTCTTTGTCCCTTTTTGCTGTATCCGTCCTGAGTAGACGGTAGCATATCCAGTTGAATTCACATCTGATTGCCTAGGCACACGGTGTGGGTGGGTGAGGGGAGTATGCGGAACCAGGTTCTGAATGGCAGAATTTGACAGCATACTACAAGTCCAGGGACCAAGACCTGGACGGGGTCATGGCCCCGGCTTTGCTAACAACTACATGTGACCTTGCATAAACCATTTCACCTTTCAAGGTGCCAATTTCTTTATTTTTAACAGGTGACAGGTTAGTGTTTTTCACTGTGGGAGGTGACTCAGGTAGTGGACGGTGAAATCAATTCAGTGGCTGCAGACCAATATTAAAAATATGATTCTAGGGCTCAGACAGGAATTACACAAGATGAGACTTTAAAGCAGCGGTTCTCAACCTGTGGGTCGCGACCCCTTTGGAGGTTGAACGACCCTTTCACAGGGGTCGCCTAAATACATCCTGCATATCAGATATTTACATTACGATTCATAACAGTAGCAAAATTACAGTTATGAAGTAGCAACAAAAATAATTTTATGGTTGGGGGTCACCACAACATGAGGAACTGTATTAAAGGGTCACAGCATTAGGAAGGTTGAGAACCACTGCTCTAAAGCATCTTCTTGTGCCAGAAAATAAGGATGTACAGGCGCTTCAAACACCGACAACACTGGGCTATGTCAAAGGGACACAGGAGTCAACTGAAAAAGCTCCTACTAGTCAAATCTGGAAGAACTACAGCACTGAAATAAATAAAAGGCTATTGGATTATAACCCACATAAATATCCATACTGATACACTGACTGATTGAATAAATAAACAGAGGAGGATAGACAAACCTACATAGTAAGTTATGTAGATACTCTGCCCCTTTGAGGAAATGGAACGTAACTTCCCAACCCTTTGGTGTGGGCTGCACATATTGGGCTGGGAAAAGAATAACCTGACAGTGCAGAAACCTGACCAACACTGTCTCAGCCAGGGATCAAGGTCAACATCGGCAATGATAAAGCATGTTAACAGTATGTACCCTCAACATGATGTGATGAGAATGGCACTTTACCTCTGTGGTTTTCCTCCCCCAAATCCATAACCCTAATTTTTTTTATTATTACTGATTTTGGACAGAGAGAAAGGAAGGGAGAGAGGAACATCAACATGTTGCTCCACCTATTCATGCATTCTTTGGTTGACACTTGTATGTGCCCTGACCGGGGATGGAACCTACAACCTTGGCATATAGAGAGGACTCTCCAGCCAACTGAGCTACCTGGCAAGGGCCCCATAATCCTATTCTAGTCATGAGAAAAACATCCGACAAATTCCAACTGAGGGATATTCTACAAACTATCAAGATCATCAAAAACAAGGAAAGCCTGAGAAACTGTGACAGCCAAGAAGAGGCTGATGAGATATGATGACTAAACAATGTTGAAGCCCGAATGGGGTCCTGGAATAGGAAAGGGACATTAGGTAAAAACTAAGAAAATCTAAATAAAGTATAGGCTTTCGCTGATCTATATATATAAAAGGCTAAGTGACCGACCATACGTCCGTACGCCCGACTGTCTGACCAACCAGTAAACATTGACTCGCGCGTGCTCATTACATATAAAGCTCTCACTGGTGCCAACTGTACGCGTGTGTTTCAATCTGTCATTGTCAATCGTGAATTTGGTTGTCTTTATTGACATTCTGAAGCTGAAAGAAAGCAGCATGGCCCTAGCCGATTTGGCTCATGGGATAGAGCGTTGGCCTGGGGACAGAAGAGTCCCAGGTTCGATTCTGGTCAAGGGCACGTACCTTGGTTGCAGGCACATCCCCAATAGAGGGTGTGCAGGAAGCAGCTGATCGATGCTTCTCTCTCATCGATGTTTCTAACTCTCTATCCCTCTCCCTTCCACTCTGTAAAAAATAAAATAAATAAAATAAATATATTTTCTTTAAAAAGCAGCATGGTAGACAGAATATGTAGGTGCAATCATCATGCTACTGAGAAATCTTAATAGTAAATGGGGTCTTTGTAATGGCACTAGATTTATTATCAAAAGATTGCAACCTAACTTAATCGAAGCTGAAGTATTAACAGGATCTGCGGAAGGAGAGGTTGTTCTGATTCCAAGAATTGACTTGGCCCCGTCTGACACTAGCCTCCCATTTAAATTAATTTGAAGACAGTTTCCCGTGATGCCAGCATTTGCGATGACTATTAATAAATCACAAGGACAAACTCTAGTCATAGTAGGAATATTCCTACCTGAACCCGTTTTCGGACATGGTTAGTTATATGTTGCTTTCTCTCAAGTTCAAAGAGCATGTGACGTTAAAGTTGTAAGTACTTCATCAAAAGGGAAAATAGTCAACCACTCTGAAAGTGTTTTTACTCTTAATGTGGTGTTCAGGGAGATATCAGAGTAAGTTTAATCAATTTATCAGTCACTGCTTTTATCAATGTTGTTTTTATATAATGTTTTTGTTGTTTTTATATTATGTCTTTGTTGTTATAGCATGTTGTTATTGTTTATTTATTATTCAATTTATATATTATTTTCATATACATTTTACTAATTTTCTTTCATCTCTGACACTACTATTAGAGAGAGGGCAAACAGCAATATTAAAATATTTCCTTTCAATGTGCACGAATCTGTGCACCAGGCCACTAGTAGTAATATATTAGTGTTGGTTCATCTAATTGTGACAAATGTACCTTACTAATGTAAGGAGAAACAAAGTGGGGAATACTCTATACTATCTTCACAGCCTTTCTGTGGGTCTAAAACTGTTCTAAAGTGAAAAGCTGTTTTAGTATGAAGAATGATTAACACAAACTTTGAGTGTTATCAGAGCACATGCTCTCCAAGCTTTTCACTAACGGTAAAGACAGGGAACACTAGGGCTAACTAAGGTCACAGGAAGAAAATCCAGGTACAAGTCTCAGCTCTGCCGTTTGCCCCTTGGGTAAGTCACTTCCTGACCCAAGGTCTTCATTCTGATTCTCCCCACCTTGCAACAAGGTCCATACCTATCCTGCCTACCCACAAGGTTTGGTTTGGTTTTGTGAGAAGCAAAGTAAATTAAAGTGATTTACAAATATGGACATGCTATATGAAATATGGGCGTTACGATAACCAAATTCTCTAGTTCTTCCCCTAAATCAGAGCGGGCTCGGGGCTGGTAGAGACTCAGAGTCTTTTGCCTACTGAACCAGCACCTGGATTTTCAAAGGGGTACCTGGACCAGCAGCATCCCCATCACCTGAGAACTTGTTAAACACACAGAATCGCGGGCCCCACCTGATCCACCAAATCAGAAACTCTGGGGTGGGGCCCAGGAATCTGTGGTTTTACAAGCCCTGAAGGTCATTCTGATGCTGCTGATGTGGAGACCACTACCCCAGAGAAACCCATCATGGACCGTGATAACTGTGAGTCCCACTCACCAGGCCACACTCCTCCAGCTGGCTCCCCGCCCAGCTAGCAATCACATGGCTCCCATTTCCTCCAGGACCCCCTTCCCATCTAGTACCACTTGGCTAATGCTACACGACTCCTGTGAGAGAGAAGAGGAGAAACAGTACTCCCCTTGGGGATGTGAGGAAATTCATGACGTGCTGAACCTCTGCATGAGGTAACTACCTAGTGCAAGTCCAAGAACATGGTTATTTTGCCCAACTAATCTGTGAAGTTCTTAGCAATGAGGGAAAATCGGGGCATCTCTCAGAAGCACACATCACACATTTACAAAGACCCAGATTCTAGCATCCTGTCCTTCTGGTCTCCCGGCATTTGTCAAAGACAAAGGTGTCTTAATCTGTGGATCAGGAGAGGCAGCTATCTCATCAACATCTACACCCAGGTACATCCACCAGCATGCATACTGTATGAAAATAAGACTTGCTCATGCCAGAGTACAAAAGAGGCTTCCAGGTCTGAAAGTAACAAGCAAATTGGAATGCCATTTTGGCCTGGGATCAAACTAGAAAAACAGGAATTACAAGGAGTATGAGCTAGTCGGCATGAAGAAGTTATGCTGTCCTTTTTCTGAACCATGTTTAGGCCACAGTTATTCTTTTCCTATCTGACTCCTCATTGTTGCTGTTATTCCTAATGGCACTCATACAACGAACTTAGGACTACTGTTGTAGTCTAGAGAAAGACTGTTGAAAAGCTAGGGTGAAATTTTAGCCTGTTTGTGCAACACGGGTATTTCCAAGGTAAAAGGACTGCTGATACAAGCACAATGTCTCTCTAAAGCATAGAGACGGGATTTATGTGTGTGTTGTAAGAGGAATATTACTTCTTAGCATAAGTCATAAATAAATCATGCACATAAAATATGTCAACAAATAATCATTTATTTATTCACCTCCACTCTCTTTATTCCCTATTCACCATCTTCAGGAAAATAGAGCTTCCAGCCCATAATTTACTGACAGATAAAGTGAAAAGAAGATGAACGATACACCACCAAAATAGGCAAATTCAGCTTGAGTCAAAAAGCCAACTAAGCGAGGGCGCCGGAAGTCAGGGCTGTGCAGTGGCTAGGTGCTCGCTGCACCTGCAGGCCCCTTTGGGGACCTTCAGGCAGTTGGGCCTCAGCAGGGCATGGGGGAGGGATCCACCTGGACCCCAGCTTCTTGCGACGCCCTTGGGGGGCTCCTGGCTATGTTCCCCAGCCTGGGAACCCCGGCGAAGGCAGGTATTACTAGAGGATCCACATACCACATTTCTTTCTCCCTCAGTGTGTGACATGATATGTAAACTCAGGTGTGAAGTCAGAGAAAACTGTGATATTGCTGGTATTATAACTGAAAACAATGAAGTGTGCTGGAAGACAGTCACAGACTGTGTGAGTGAGATCAAATCAGAAATAGCTAATGCCTGGAAGAGTCTTCGGTCACCTGCCATTTCTCTTGGCTTAATGAGGCTGATGTCATGTCTAGAACTGGGTGATCAATTCAGTAATGACTTAACTGTTCAACACTCTGCTGTCCTTGACCGGACTAGATGAATGTACTGAAAGTCTTAGCTGGCTCTCTGTGCACAACTTCTTACCTTGCGGGTTCGCATCGCCTCGGGAAATATTTCCAAAACAAACCTGAGTGGGTGCCATTGAAATGGGAATAACAACATTGCTTCCTGGGCATAAAGCCTTTGTCTGTAAATCTGTAATAATTACACCAAGAAGTGTGAAAACAAAGGCTACTTGTTGGAGAAAATATTCAATTGTTCTTCTTTGACACAAATATCAGCTATCAGTAGAAATATTTTCTGTGTGAATAGTGATTTTTGAAGTTATGGGACAATAAATGTTAGAAATGTCTGAGCTAGCTATTTCTCAACAGGTTTGTTGCCAGAACACAGGCTTCATAAAAAATCAACAACACACACCACTAAATCATCATCATTGGACACATAGATTCAGGAAATTTACCATTTAAAAGAGTCCTTCTCGGTCCTGGCGGGGTGGCTCAGCTGCTTACAGCATCATCCCCATACGCCAAGGTTGTAGGTTCAATCCCCAGTCAGGGCACATACAAGAATCAACCAGTGAATATACGTATAAAGAAGTGGAACAACAAATTGATGTTTCACTCTCTCTCTCCTTCCTCTCTCTCTCTCAAATCAATTTTTTAAAAACTCCTCAACAAACTGAAGGGTTCATCATTCCTTAAAATGCTATGCTTTGGCTCATCCTGCATCCTCTGCCTGCACTGTCCATTCTACCTAGCCTCCACTCCCTTCCCTCGTCTCAACCTTCCGTGTCCTTCAAGGCTTGGCACAAATGCCCACTTCCCTGCAAAAACATCTCCAGTCGCTCTTTCTGTGCTCCTATCGCCATAGAGTCAGAGGCACGGCTGGGATTGGATCCACATTCTTACTCTCTGACTCCCAGTCCTGTGCTTCCCACCACACAGGAGGGCCTTTTAGTCAACACTTGGCAGTAGAGGCCAAATGGCCAGCCTCCACCCCAGCTCCGACTCTTGTTCCCTTTGTGGCAGTGGGTAAACTACTTAAGCCTCTCTAGGCCTTTGATAGTCAAGAGGTTCTTTGGGTAGAAGCAACAGAAACCAATCTGGCAAATAAAACCAGAGAAAATGTATTGGAAAATAACAGTTTGAGGAACTGAAGGGAGGCTGGAGAAGCAAGCGGTGGCACAGCTTCAGGAGACCGCAAGCCAGACCACAACAACGTGGACTGAACAGGAACAGCCTGGTCAGGACACACCCTCGGCAGCAGAATCTGCATGACCCTCAGCATTGAACCCAGATTCCTACAAGAGGCTCACAGGGCCACCCGTGGCCACGGAGAATGGGGCCCTCGTTCTGGTCCCAACAGATCATATCCCAAGGCAAGGAGTGTCCTCAAATGGAACCTGGAAGGGTAAATGGATGTTGGACAACCAAAGAGCAAAGACTGTCATTGTTCTGCAGTCACCTTTAAAGGCGGGATGGTTCCCCATTCCCTAATGCTGCCAACAAGCTCCAAAGGAGTTCATTCTATGTACACTAACCATTTGCTTAAGGCAGCTCTGAACCTTCGAGAAAAACCCAAGTGGGTCTTCCCTTTATTCTCTGAGGTTTTCAAGTACCCCTAACTCACTTTATCTCAGCTGCTAGACATCTGAGCTATACCAGAATTGGAGCCAGCGAGTTATTAATTTTTTATTGATTTTAGAGAGAGGGCGAAAGTGAAAGAGGGAGGGGAGGGAGGGAGGGAGGGAGAAAGAGAGAGAGAGAGAGATTACTGTTCCATGTATTTAGACATTCATTGGTTGAATCTTGTATGTGCCCTGACAGGAGATGGAACCCGAAACCTTGGCATATGGGGAGGACACTCTGACCAACTGAGCTACCTGGCCAGGGCCCCAGCAAGTTATCTTAAGATACTTTCATGGTTATGCTGGAGAACAGGTTGTTAGACCTTATTCAGTTTGTTACCAAGGTACTAAAAATACAACTTTGGATTAAATTGCCCACAGCAAATAAACCTACATGTAGCACCATAGTAATTACCTCGAGGAAGAGGAGGTAAACCCCTCCACCTCCTCCATGGCACCTGACATCCTACAAACAGCAGAAACAAAAGGGCGGGACTTCCCATGTCATGCTCCTCCGAGAATTCCCCAGCCACATTCTCTTTCCTCCTCTACTTCAGACCATTAATAGCCTGAATCATGACCCAGAGAAAAACGGAACTTTTCTCTCCAGGGTCCTAATCAAAATGCAGGCTCATTCACTTTGATCCACATATCTCCATTCTAATTGAATTCTCTGTGACTGTTTAGTATCTATACCCGCTTCTAAACTGTAATCTCCTTGAAGGGAGGTTCCACATCTATCTACTTCACCTCTAGGTGCCCTGTACCCAGTACGGTGCCTGGCACACAGTGTGCGTGCTCAATCAGTACTTATTTAATGTATGAACAAACATCCAACTGCATGCATTCATCCTAGGAAAGTATTTCCTTCAAGTTTAATCATGTTTGTGAGATGAGAAAAATATTTAGCTTTTGCTTCTAAACATTTCAGATCACTGCCCACCACAAATAATTTGGAGGAAAAAATATATATATATATATTTATATTTACATATATAAATATATATATATATATATACATATATATATATATATATATATATATATAAACCAGTGACCATAACACCATAACAACCATAACGACCGGTCGCTTTGACGCCCACTGTGGCCAGTGAACCGGCCAGATCAGGTACATATGTCTCCTTTTTCCCCCCTTGACCCAAGAGCTCTCTACATGGTTAGCTGAGGCTGATCCCTGGCCAGCATTACAGCTTTACTTATTCCTCTGCTCAAACCTGCTCTTTTCCCATTCTTCCCAGTTACTGTTCTCAAAAGTATCCTTTAATAAGGACTGCCCACTACCGGATTCTCCCACCTCCTCCCCCACTCCTGCAGCCCCGCCCCTGATCGGCCCACCCCACCACGATAAGCCCACAGCCCCTCCCCCCAGCCGGCCCTGCCCCTGATCACACCCCCAACCCCAATAGGGGGCAGGGCTGGTCAGCCAAGGTCCTGCAGCCCCTCCCCCCAGATGGACCTGCCCCTGATGGGCCCCCACCACCCTGATTGTCCCCACCCCTGATCGCCCTCCCCCCACCCCAATGGGGGGCAAGGCCAGCCAGTCAACCTCCCGTGGCCCCTCCCACCAGCCAGCCCCACCCTCTACTGGCCCCCACCACCCTGATCGACCTGAAGCCCCTCCCCGGTCACACCCCCCCCCCCCCACCCTGATCAAGGGCAGGACCAACTGGCCAACCACCCACGGCCCCTCCCCCACGCCACTGGCCCCCCAATCGGTCCCCCAACCCCAATTGGGGGCAGGCTCTGCTGACCAATCACCCATGGCCCCTACCCCCAGCCAGTCAGGCCCTGATCGGCCTGACAGGGGCGGGCCAGCCAGCCAACCTCCCGCCATCTCCTCCTCCCAACAGGCCCAGCCCTGATCCGCCCCAATTGGGGCCAGGCTGGCTGGACCCTACCCATGCACAAATTCGTGCACTGGGCCTCTCATTTGTTTTATAAGATTCAAACTGTAACTTTAAATTTCTTATATTACATTTGATATCAAGACAGGAAACAAGTACGGGAATCTTTAATTATAGTACCACTTTTTAATACATATTTTATATTGAGAAAAGTGTTTGACCCACAGAACAATGATCTCTTGTTGGGCTGCTTGTTGCAATTTAATTTTTTTCTACTTTACATTCAAGCGATTTTTCAATTCAAGTCCACTCTCTCCTGAAATTACAAATGAGAAAGAACATCCTCTGGGGTTGTCTAGCCCACACCTCTCAGAGAACTGGGTATATTACCTTGGCTAATATTTTGTGAGCAGACAACCGAGACAGCGACATGATGTTCATCTAAAGAAATCTGATATGAAATCAATTTGTTTCTCAGCTTAACATCCACATATTATTGTTATTATTATTTAAGAAATATATCCCACTCATACCCCAAGAGTCATGGGGAGTCTAGAAACAATCACTGTCTGGCTCCCAAACAAACAGATTTACTCAGAGTGATTATAAAGCCAGTACAAGGAAAATTCAATTTTAGGGTATAAACAATGTGATTAAGAACAATTAAATTACCGTTGCATTTTCTAAATTTTTCCAAGATGAAGAAGAAAATGTTATAAGCATAACTAATGGACATAAGACACTGGGGGGTAAGGGAGGGCAGGGGTTTGTCAAGGGTGGGGGGGATAAAAAGGGCACTTATGTAATACCCTTTGTAATACTTTTAGCAAAAATAAAAAAATAATAATAATAATATTTTTAAAAAAAGAAGAAAATGTTTCACCAAATACAAGACAAAAGAATCAGATGACTGGCTAAAGGAGAAATTCTTCTACTTCCTCATGCTGTGGTTCCACTGATTATAGAAGAATTTTTTAATGCTCACATGGATGACGTAAGCCCAGGATGACACTGGACTACAGCCTGCCTGCTACAGCTTCTACAAAGGATCATCTTTGAAGGCATCCATACTTCCCAGTCTTTACATATAAGAGGAATCCTTTACAGAAAATATTTTATTCCAGCTTTTGAAAATTCAGATGTCTTTGATATTTTTAACTTATTACAAAAAATTTCCCAGCATACAAAAGTTATACTTTCAGCAGCACTATCCAGCAGAAACGTAATAAGAGCCAAATGTGTAATTTTATTTAAGTAGCCAATTAAAAAGAGTAAAAGGAAACAGGCAAAATTATTTTTAACTATATATTATGATGTATCCAAAATATTATCATTTCAACATATAAATGATAAATTATTGAGATAATTTTATTCTTTTTTGTACAAACTCTTCGAAACTTAGTATTTTACACATATAGTACATCTCAAAAAAAATTAGCCACATTTTGAATGCTCAATAGCCACATGTGGCCAATGGCACCCCAGTAGACAGCAGATACTATAGAAAATAGTATTAAAAACCTCATGAACTCATCACCTTGCTTTAATAATCACTAACTTTCCAACAGCCGTGTTTTTTCTATACTCTTTCTAACCCCAAAATTATTTTGAAGCAAATCCTAGAAATCATAGCATTTTATCCATGTTAAAATTTCCTTGATTATCTCATAATTTTGTTAACAGTTGATTTGTTCAAAATCTAAACAATCAACTATGAATATTTCTTTTTAATGATTTTTTATGACACCAACATAATGGGAGTTATACTTTTAGTAAAGTGCTTTATTAATTCTGATATTTATTAAACATCTATCTTGTGCCAGGCACTGTTCTAGCCCCAAGACACAACAAAGAACAAGACTCAAAAAAATTTTCATGTTTAGTTCCTGACTGCACATTAAGACTATTTAGAGAAGCTTAAAAAATACCAGTTTTTTAAAAAATAGTTCCATAAATTAGCCACAGATAAATAAGTCATGGTATAAATACAATGGGTATAAATATAAATATAAAGGAATGAAGTAATGATTCATGCTACAACAGGTAAGAATCTTGAATACAACCTGCTAAGTGAAAGATAATTGCATTATTCCATTTACATGAAATGTACAGAATAGACAAATCCATTAATATATGAAATAGATTAATAGTTGCAGGGGCGAGGGAGACTGCTAATGGGTGCAGATTTCTTTTGGGGATGATGAAATATTCTAAAATTAATTATAGTGATGGTTGCACAACTTTGAATATACTAAAAACCATTGAATTGCATAATTACATTAAATGGGTAAATTATACAAAATGTGAATTATATCTTAATAAAACTGTGATTCAAAAAGAAGTAGCCCAGCTGATGTGGCTCAGTGATTGAGCATCAACCCATGAACCAGGAGGTCACGTTCAAGTCCCAATCAGGGCACATGCCCAGGTTATCGGTTAGATTCTCATCACTAATTTTCCTATCTCTCTCCCCCTCTCCCTTCCTATCTAAAATCAATTTATATATATATATATATAGAGAGAGAGAGAGAGAGAGAGAGAGAGAGAGAGAGAGATGAGCATAGACCTGTGAACCAGGAAGTCACGATGAAGGAGCTTTCTAGGCAACAGGAATGTCTGAGCAAAGGCAACTCTGTTGCTGAATCAAGTTCGGGCTGCCTATGCATAGCAGGCAAAACCTATAGGAATTCTCTTTAGATTTAGGTGAAAGTAAACTTAAATTTAGATTAAAGAATTTCCTTTCCTCCTATAATAAATTCCTGTCAGGCCATATGCCTGGGTTGTGGGCTCAATCCCCAGTGTGGGGCGTGTAGGATTATTCTGACCGTAATGGTAGAAAACACATTTCAGTTTCTTGGAAGAGGCCCAGAACAAGAGAGAGCCGATCAATGATTCTTATTATTGATGTTTCTATCTCTCGCTACCTCTCCCTTTCTCTCTGAAATCAATAAAAATATATATATTTTAAAAAGAATATAACCAAATAAAGTTGTTTCAGATTCTCTTTTTTAACTGAGCACCTACTATGGATAGGATACCAGGCTTAGTGATGTGAGGGATAGAAACAGAAAATGCATATCGGCCCTGCCTTCAAAGCATTTACAACCTAGAAAGGAAGGCAGTACATTTGAATAAATAAGTCAGGAGGCACTGTGGTGAGGAAATGGGGGGAATATGAAAGGACCGAAGTGCTGATGGTAAGAAAGAATCCCGACATACTCAGGAGTCAGAAAGTGAACTGGAGACTCTCAGGGTTTTTTTGTGGTGGTGTTTTTAATGCTGTGAGAGATTGAGTTCAGAGAGATTATTCTCGCGGAAGTAGTTTATGAGTTCAGTCTTGAAAGATGTGGGTTTCCACAGGAAGACCCAATGAACCAGCTTTCTAGGCAACAGGAATGTCCGAGCAAAGGCAACTCGGTTGCTGAATTAATTTCAGGCTGCGGGTGCACAGCAGGCAAAATCTATAGGATTTCTCTTTAGATGTAGGTGAAAGTAAAAGTAAATTTAGGTTAAAGAATTTCCTTTCCTCCTATATTAAAGTCCCTCCACTTCCAGGCCCACAAACCATAAACTCAGCCACAAAAATCAATGGCAGTAAGAGCCTCAATAATTCAGAAAGTAGTGCAATTAGAAACTTGATATTGGCAGCAGAAAGTCTGTAGCCCAACCTCAGTTCGTTTTAACACATTGTATCACCGAACTCTACCATAATGAAGTAACTTCTAATTAAGCAGTGGGAGCAGGACACATTTCTGTGTAGTGAAGGAGCTAAAGATTTAGAGTTAGAAGGACTATTAGCAGACTCTAGTTCAATGGATGCTACAAGTTCCTGAAGCTTGGCTGCAGTTTCTTCATCTGTAAGATTAAAAGAGATATTATGGGCTTATGGCAGCCTAGTAATATCTGGCCTCTGAGATAACTATTAACTATTATTGAGACGATATCTGAATGAGAAGACAACAAATCTTCTTTTGGCTAAGCAATAGCTTTTGTTACAAATAAAGCTAAATGCCTGTTGACAGTAATGGTAGAAAACACATTTCAGTTTCTTGGAAGAGGCCCAGAACAAGAGAGAGAAAATGATCTGGAATTCTAGTTCTGCCAGGATAA
Organism: Myotis yumanensis; assembly: GCF_028538775.1. Classification (NCBI taxonomy): domain Eukaryota; kingdom Metazoa; phylum Chordata; class Mammalia; order Chiroptera; family Vespertilionidae; genus Myotis; species Myotis yumanensis. The sequence goes on from NW_027223760.1 coordinate 62,312,206, forward strand.
CCTTGGGAAAACTGGTTAACCTGCTGGAGCCTCAATTTCCCACCTGGTTAGAAATACCTAGCTGGCTAACAAGACTACTATAATGTCGTTTTTTTAAAAATATATTTTATTGACTTTTTTTTACAGAGAGGAACGGAGAGGGATAAAGAGCTAGAAACATCCATGAGAGAGAAACATCAATCAGCTGCCTCCTGCACACCCCCTACTGGGGATGTGCCTGCAACCAAGATACATGCCCTTGACTGGAATCGAACCTGGGCCCTTCAGTCCAAAGGCTGATGCTCTATCCACTGAGCCAAACTAGTCAGGGCTACTATAATGTTTAATGAGGTAATCTACACAAAGTACCCAGTTCCTACTAGGTGCTCAATCAATAGTAGTTATTGGTATTTAATTTTCCCAATAGGAAAAAATAAATATGAAAATCAAAACCAGCAATGAAATTACCATTCTTCATATGTCAAAGACAAGTTTTCATCACTCATTTAGTAACTATTTCTTCCATACCTACTGTGTGTGTCAGGCACGGTGGTTGACACTGATGATAGAGTGATGAACAAGATGGATAAGATGGCTACTTTTCCATTCTTGTGGCGGAAAGCAGATGGTAGTAAACAGCCCAAGGAGGTAAGTTTCACAGAGGAGCGGAAGGAGGAACATGGAATAGGGAGGCGTGCTGGCAAGTTGGTAGAGGGCTTTAGCTTGGATACACTTCAGCTCAGGCCTGCCTGGCTGGTCTCCTTTGGCCAGAAGGGGGACCTCACCCTGTAGGATGCTTGGGAGTAGAAGGTGCATGACCAGAACTCAGACCTACTCTTTTACCTGCCTGTGGAAGGACCTCTTTTGCATCTGCAGCTTAAAAATATTTCTAAATGCCCCCATCCCAGTACTCAAACCCTGAGGGGCAGTGCAACATCTGGGGAACCTCGTGTACCTCAACCCCAAACACTTCGAGAGACAACTTCACAGTCCCCTCCGATCAGAGTCCGGACTCAGGAGACTGGTAGTTTGTGAGACAGGGGAGGAAACATACAAGTGTGCAAAAGGTGGCTGGCAAGTTTCCTTACCGAAGACGGGCGGCGCGCCCGGGCTGAAGAAAAATCAGTACGACCTACGACCAAGCTCAGGACGCTGGGGAGCCCCAAGAGGCGAGTGCCCTCGGCCGCCGCACCGTGGAGCGGAGCAGGCCGGGGAGTGAAGCTGGCGAGACGGGCGCCTGCAAGGCCAGCGTCGCCCGGGCTCCCCCGCCGCGCCCCAACACGCGGATGTGGTAAAGCTTCGTGCTCAGCTCCATTAACCAGGTTTCCTGTGCCTCCCGCCCCGGCGGCGCGCCTCCCCGCAGCCCAGGACAGCTCTGGTGCGTCGCATCCTGCGGCCCCGCGACCCAGGCCCGCGAGGTCGGCGCCTTCTCGCCATCAATCCCAGCCAAACCGTCCCTCCCTCCAAGGACCGAGCTCTAGGATGGGCGCACTCAAACCCCACATCCAGAGAGACTGGCGCCGGCACCGAGACGACCTCCCCGGCTCGGGGCTGCCCCACCGGCCGGTTCTCCCTCGGCGACGCGAGGCTGACCCCGGTTTGCAGAGACTGGCGGTCACCCCCACCCTCCGCTCCGAAATCGCCGCCCCGCCGAGCCCGCGCGGCCGCCGGGCCCCCACCACGCCCAGCACCGTTCCCACCGGCGTCGGCGCTTACCTGCGCGCTCTGCCGCCGGGGACGCCACCTCGTTCCCATCCACAGACCCAGGAGGAGGCGAACACACTTCTCTGGTCCCCCCCGCAATGCGCAGCTGACCGTTCCCGCAGCGGCTGCGGGAGACTGGGGCGGGGACGGCCACTCGCTGGCGGACGCAGAGGCCGGGGCCCGCGCCGCGCACTAACTGTCCTGCGCTCGCGCCCCTTGGCCGGGCCCAGCTCGCGGACGCAAGACCGCGCCGCCAGTTCCCAGGACTTTGCCCAGAACTTCGCGCTCGTCGCCTGCGGATCAGCAGGAGGGGGTGAGCGAGGAGGCGGGGCCTGAGCCCGCCATGGGGCGGGGCCACGAGCGGAGGGCGGGGAAGACGGGAGGAACGGCAGAGTGACCCACACTCCCACCAATCAGGAGTCGGCCTCGGGGAAGGAGGTGGGGCGATGCGCTAGGAAGAAGCGGACGGATTCCATGACGCAGTGGAGGGAGTTGGAACCACGGGTTCCCGACAGGTGCGAAGGGCAGAGGGAGGTGAGAGCTGCGTGGGGCCCGGGAAGGGGCTTCCAGCGGCCCAGCGCGCTGCCTTGCGCCGTGGGTGCTCCATCAATATTTGTGGAGCGGCGTTTCCCGCCTGGGAACGGGAGAAGGAAGGCGGCGCGGGAGTGGCTGGTTCAAGGAGAAGCTCCCTGAGGACACTTGTGGTCGAACAGGCAAAGAGGACGCGACCTCTTGAGGAAGTCAAATCGAGGCCAAGGGATCGAGAACGGAGAAGAGGGGGTGGTGAAGGGAGGGTTGCAGGCACAGGGCAATGGACGGATTCGGCGTGGGACCCCGCCCTGGACTCTGACCTGACATCCCGAGGCAGCGATGCAGATTCGTGCCGGGTCCCAGGGGAAAACCCAGGAGTGCGGTTGTTTTGTTCTTTGCAGTACATGTGCAGGGGGTGGGAGGACAGAGAGAAAGAGTCGTAGTTAAAATTAAAATGCAGGAGCTCCTTGAAAAACAGTGAAGTCCACCTCGCTCCTCGAGCTCCTTCGATCCTGGCTTGAATGCAGGCAACTGATCACCTGGGGTCAGTTTGCAGCCTGCAGACGTGTAGGGTGATTAACATTCACTGAGCGCCTACTGCGTGCGTCCGACCCAGTTGTGGGCGTGCAGCGGCGATGGTACACCAGGTTCCTGCTCTTGTGGAGCTTATATTTCTGTGGGGAGAGACAGAGCATAAACAAAGAAAATATACAAATGTAAACCAACGAGGAAATGCTGGTGAGCACCGAGGCAATTGCTAAGCAGAGCTTTCAAAGGCGATGATGTGTGCGATAGGGAGCTGCGAAGCGCCCTGAGGGCCTCTCTGGGGAGGTGGCTTTTAAGCAGATTCCTGAACCCGAAAAGGAACCGGTTCTCCCCAGAGCGTTCCAGGCCGAAGGGAACGGCAAACGCAAGGTGTTTGACCTCCCTGAAGACCGCGTAACCTGCCTCGCCGAGCTGAACAATGAATGAGCGTGACTCGCTCGCCTGGCTCGGTGCCCGGCACCTTAGGGGTTCCAGAATGTTAAATTCCAGCGCCATCTGCCACCTGCGGCAGCCGGCATATTTCCAGTTTCCCAACTGACCCCGAATTAAGGTGTCTGAGGCTCTTGCCGGAGCCATGCCGTTCGCATTTCATTCACCGCGCTAGGTTCTCCGCTTCTGCAGCCCTCCCTGTCGCGGGAGGTCGGGGACTGTTTTGAATCTGGCAAGTAGCCAGCGAGGGAGGGCGGATACTGACCAGCTGCAGAGCGAACCCAGCGTCGGGCTGCCCGCATCTGCACACGGAAAACCTTACTGGAGAAGATTTAAAATCGAATGACTGGGAGGATCTTAAAGAATCCCCTCCCCACCCCCCACTCCCACCCCCGCCGCCACTCCGCACCAGGAGGCACCTTGGCCACCCCGGCATGGATGGCCTGAGCAGCTCAGATGTTGTTTTCCCAACCCTTCTTGCATTTTTCAGTAATTCCTCTCCCGGTGAGAAGTTCAATTTTTCCTCCCCTTCTTCCCTCAAGCTCTGTTATATATCTCTTTTTCCATTCCTCTCCCTGCCTCCCACCCTCACCCTGTTACATTAGCATTGTTTTCTGTGCGGGAGATAAACCTTACATCCTAAAGCAGTGGTTCTCAACCTTCCTAATGCCGCGACCCTTTAATACAGTTCCTAATGTTGTGGTGACCCCCCCCCCCCCAATTTCATTGTTACAAATTGAACACAATTAAAGCATAGCGATTAATCACAAAAACAATATGTAATTATATATGTGTTTTCCGATGGTCTTAGACGACCCCTGTGAAAGGGTGGTTCCACCCCCCCAAAGGGGTCGCGACCCACAGGTTGAGAACCGCTGTCCTAAAGGAAGTTATTTGCACAGGGTTTTATTGTTGAAATGAGCATTGGATTTTTAGCTTCTTCAATTTCTTCCAGCTAACCAAGTGCTTAGCTGGGAGAGAGAGAGAGAGAATTTTATATGTATTCTATTTGTATTTGAGGCAGTCAGTTGGACAGGATGAGAAAGTTATTCATATTCAGATTGTACCTTACCTCCTGGAACAAGAGGAATCATAGTGTCTTTTCATAGCTCCATTTCCTCTTCTACTCCCAAATAAGTTTCCAGGCTCACCAGCTCCTAAACACAAAAGGAAAAAAATTACAGTTGAATCCCACGCAGAGCTAATTATTCTTGAAAAAGCTTGTTAATGTCCTAAAATTGGTTTTCTCCTCAGAGTTTTATTTTAAAGCACTGATCTGCAAATCTACTCCAGCAAGATCAATGGTTCTACAGAAAGAGCTGCTAAAGAGCCTCTTCTTTGAACTGTTGAACAAATGCTTTTTTTACTTTGAAGAGACATCCACGACGGTGGGAAGTTTTCATAGTGGGCTGAATGATCTTAGCTTCTGAAATCCGTCATATATAAGCATGTGCTTAAAGAGTTTACATGTTTTGATAGTAAAGGAAGCCAATGAGAATAGAGTTTTGTGGAGGGAGGACTTCAGAGGCCTCTAGAATCAGACTCCCTGGGTTCCTGTCTTGTCATCTTCCTGACTCTGAGAGCACTCTTCCTTGTCTGGCAAAATGGAGACAGTAATTGCACTTACCGAGCTACAGGAGGATTTTTAGCATCAGCCTGAAAATGCGCTCACATAGCCTAACTCAGAGTTCTCAGTCTCAGCACTATGGACAGTTTGGGCTAAGATACATATTTGTTCTGGGCGCTATTCTGTGCAGTTAGCCGTGTCTCTGGCCTCAACCCACTAGATTCAAGGAACACCTTCTTCCCACAGCCAAAAGGTCTCCGGACATTGCCAGATGTCTCCTGGAGGGCAAAATCGCTCCTGGCTGAGTACCATTAGCCTGGCGCATAGCAAGTGCCCACAGATTAGCGGGCAGTATAGGGAAGTGCCTAAAGATAAGGATTTCCAGAGTGTGAACACCAGGCAAAATTTCCTTCCCTAAACCTCATCAGGAAAAATGGAATCAAAATAATGCTAACTCCTTCAGACTGGCCAAGGATTACATAAGTATGTGCATGTGAAGGCAATTTGAACAGTGCCTGGCACATAGTAAGCTTAAGACCTGAGCTTCTGTTCTCGCTTTCTTCCTGTGAAGTGAGGGTATTGGACTAGGTCAGGACGACATATCTTGGCCTATTTGCTGCTACTCCTCTTCCTGCCTTATGCCAGTGTCACTAGTAAGTCAACGCTCTCTTTCCACTGAGCCCAAAAAGGGACTCAGAATCCTTCTAAACAGAGCTCTTTCAGAAGCAGCTACTGAAGGGCTAGCATGTGAGACGATGTTGAGTTACCATGCTGGCTCTATATAAACTTTAAGCCATTTTAAGATGAAGATCTTAAGTCACTATGAGATTAGAGCCTAAATCTCCCAGATGGTGACTCATAGACAATGTAATGAGAAGGAACTGAGGTTCTTCATTCATCGATCCCTTTTATGAGTCAGGGGGAGAGTGTTCCAGCATCTTGACTAGAATCACAGTCTATGAGTAGTTGGAGGCTGCATTTCCTACCCTCTTTAAGTGCCTTCTTTTGCCACTCCCGCCACTGATGGGAGGCGGAGAAAACACTTGCCTGAAGCAGATGTGACCTTCCCCACCCTGTGCACTCCTACTCACTTCCTTTCTCTTGCACTTCTATCTGGAAAATGAACAGGCATGAAAAATGTGTTCAAAGAACGGAGAAATTATTTTGGGAATTAGGAGCAGGGAGTCACTTCCTGCATGTCTTTGCTGACATTTTTAACTTTCCAATCAAAAATTCTTATTTGTTACAATAAAATGATTCTTGTAGAGGAAGTTCATATTTTGCCCTCCAGGAGACATCTGGCAATGTCCGGAGACCTTTTGGCTGTGGGAAGAAGGTGTTCCTTGAATCTAGTGGGTTGAGGCCAGAGACACGGCTAACTGTACAGAATGGCGCCCAGAACAAAAATGTATCTTAGCCCAAACTGTCCATAGTGCTGAGACTGAGAACTCTGAGTTAGGCTATGTGAGTGCATTTTCAGGCTGATGCTAAAAATCCTCCTGTATTTCGTTGCGAAGGAACACCATGTAAACGTTCTTTCAAAAGTCCTTATGATTCAGGACTAGACAAGAATCAGTATTCCTTCGTTAAATACAGACCGACTGCCTCCTTTGTAAGGGATCATTCTCAGCAGGCACTTTAAGAGATCCAAAGATGAGTCAGGGGGTGTCCCTGCCCTCAATGATTTTACAGTTTCATACATTGGGCAGATCAGACATGGACGTAAATAACTACAATATAAGCTTAAAAAAAAAAAATCGGAAAATGTCCTAAGAGAGGCATGAAAAATGTGTTCAGAGAACGGAGAAATTATTTTGGGAATTAGGATCAGGGAGTCACTTCCTGCATGTCTTTGCTGACATTTTTAACTTTCCAATCAAAAATTCTTATTTGTTACAATAAAATGATCCTTGTAGAGGAAGTTGCAACATTGTTAGGCTTCCTGGTTTAGACGGAGCTTCTGCTTAAAGTGGATATTATCAGTGCAGCTAAAAGTGACAGTTTATTCTAACTCTAATAGGCATTTTTCATTAGGCATTTAAAAGTTCTGGGAGGTCTGAGAGGGAGATTTCGCACGTTTCGTGACAATAGGCTAACTTTCTCCCAAGCATCTGAAAGAAGCAGCTTTGTAGCATGTGACACGGTGGGAAGATGGGGTAGTTGTCAAAAGGAACCTAACAGGGGTGAAGGGACACCAATGCCATATACTTTGAACCATGAAACCATATTTCCTTCAGGATTTGACTACCTCAGAAGTCAGGCTGCGCATTCCATTATCTTCTAGGTACTATCTCCGCAACACACCGACATCCTATAGTATTGTCCAGGCCAGCCGTGGGCAAACTACGGCCCGTGGGCCAGATCCGGCCCGTTTGAAATGAATAAAACTAAAAAAAAAAAGACCGTACCCTTTTATGTAATGATGTTTACTTTGAATTTATATTAGTTCACACAAACACTCCATCCATGCTTTTGTTCCGGCCCTCCGGTCCAGTTTAAGAACCCATTGTGGCCCTCGAGTCAAAAAGTTTGCCCACCCCTGGTCCAGGCTAAATACTAAGGATGATAATAACAGTCCCCATGTATTAAGCGTTTCTGTGCCAGGCACTGCCAAAATTACTGCCACTCCTGCCACTATCAGGAGGCTGCCAGTCAAACCAGAAAGACTTGGGACTCTCTGGAACATGCGTCTACCTAAAACATGCTGTTCCTTTCTCCTCACTTAATGCTGACTCGCCCTTTACATGTCATTCTGTCATCACCCTTGACTTTCACGGTTAGGTCAAATCAGTCTGTCTGATGCTCTTGTTAGAAGTAAATTGTGTGTGTGTGTGTGTGTGTGTGTGTGTGTGTGTGTGTTGGTAGCACCTATGACAGTTGCAATTATATTTATTTTTGTGATTTTGATTAATTTCTTTCTAATGAGATTACAGGTTCTACAATAGGAAGGCCTATACACCAGTTGGTAATCTCCCAAGGACTGTCTCAATGCCTAGCAGCTAGTAGGCCTTCAAATGTTTGTTTAATAAATAGAGAGAATCCCGAAGAAGTGATCTTTAGTGATGGTAGTGGGGGTAGGGTGGAGGGTGGGGGCAGCCATCACAGGCCCGGAAGCCGGAGACTGCTTAATTGCTCAGGTCATACAGATGATCTTGTAGCAGCTTGACATCAGAAAGATGCTGTCTCCTTAGTTACCATTTTGCTAGGGTCATAAGCTCACTGACTTTTATTTTACCTTTGAATAGATTTCCCTATTCCTTAGAACGACCACATCAACTCTACCAAATCATATCAAAAGAAACTTCAGAGGAGGAAGGACTTAATTTAGCTGTTTCTACCTTGCCATAACCCAATTCTCATAGATTTTTCCCTGTTTATAGAAATGAAAACAAGGAATCCTTTATGGGCATATATTTTTACCTTTTCTGGAAGTGGCTTTTCACCTCAGTGCTAACCTCTTCATTTCTCCACTGTTGTTAGGACTTGTATCACGTGGCTTTCACCACATCAGGGGCCCTGTTCACCGATTATTTACTCAAGATTCCCTATCAATCCACAGCAACATGGAATAACACACTCAGATAAAATTAGCACTTCAGGGAAGAAACTGTAATGGTCTTGCTCTGGCTCTGGTAGACTGTTAATATAATAAACTGAATTCCTGGAACCAAAAATAAACTTTTCTGTGAAGAATGTGTACTTGGAATGAGGCGTACCAATGCCTAGAGTGCATGTTTGTCCTCGGAGAGGGTGAGACTTGCTGGCACTGTGCAATGGAGGACAAGAGAAACTCTGTTTGCCCTACATCATTATTTCTTGCAAATACTACTTTATAACAAAGGCAAGAGAGTAAATGTCTACCCACTGTTCTGTACACCTGAAATAAATATAATATTGAATGTCAACTGTAATTGAAAAGAAAATTTTAAGGTAATAGAAGTTTAAGAAAGGGAATAAAATTGCCTATAATCCTACCTACAGACAACAGCCCTAGCTTACATTATTATTATTATTTAGTGTTTCCTTCTAGTGTTTTTTTCATGCAGTTGTGATTTTTGAGTAAATGCAAACTTAAATTGTATATTTTCCTAATTGCTGCTTCATAATTGTCAACAAATTATTGTAAATCCATTAAAATAATTATTGTGAAGACTTAAAAAATCCTGAAAAATATGTATATCAACTCAACTGGTACCATAATAGGTATGACTGAATTTTGAAAGAATTCAAAGAACTAGGTTTAAGTACCCCTCTTCCACTTAGTAGTTCTTTCATCTTAGGCAGCATTTCCATCATAGGTGGCTCTGCCTGCCTGGGTCCCAGGGTGAGAATGATGAAGATGCAGGAGTACAGACCCAGCCGAGCTAAAATGAACTTCGGTTGTCACATCACTGACACTTTGGAATTGTTACTATAAATGTATCTCAATCCATCCTATTGATGACAGCAAGGAAAAGGCAGGAAATGGATGTTGAGAATGCAGCCAAGAGTTTATCTCCTTTCATTCCTAAATAGACAGTAAAACCTGTAAGAACTTAGACATGAGTGCCATGACCACTGGATGTCCATATCTTGAGGAAGTCCCTCGTGGCCTAGCTCAGAGCAGCTCTCTTTCAACTGTCCAAACACCTTTCATGGCATCACCACCCTTCCTTGCAGCATGGCTCACAGCATTTGTTCTGAATCTTCCCCTCACTTGTCCATCTCTTCCCATTTACTATCAATTTTTTCATACAGGTGCCCCCCTGGTACATTGCTTCTTCTTTATAAGCCCAGTCACCTCTCAAGGATAATAGAACAGCCCTGGCCGGTTTGCTCAGTGGTTAAAGCATTGGCCTACGGACCAAAGGGTCTTGGGTTTGATACCCGGTCAAGGGCACGTACCTCCGTTGCAGGTTTGATCCCCGGCCCGACGGGGGATGTGCAAGAACCAACCAATCGCTGTGTCTCCACAATGATCTCTCTCTCTCTCTCTCTCTTCTCTCTCTCTCTTTCTCTCTCTCTCTCCCTCCATCCCTTTCTCCCCCCTCCCCCCTCTTTCCTCTCTTCCTTTCACTCTGTCTGAAAATCAATGGGAAAAAATATCCTCAGGTGAGGATTAAAAAATAAAAAAGGAAATAAAAAAAGAAAAGAAAAAAAACAAAATAAAGAACAACAACAAAAAAAGGGTAATACCTCAACCCCTATATAAGTATCCTCTCTGATCTCCCAGCTTCCGCTCAAATCTACTGGCTCGGAAGTATCAGCGTGCTCGTCTTCATTTGTGATTTTCATGACACAATTCTGCTTGAAAAATAGCACTCAAAGGCCCTTATTACCTGACTTGTCCTCTGCAAGCTCATAGCTCATTACTTTAAAAAAGGTATCTGTCGCAGGTCCTTGTGAGGCCATGCGTATTCACCATACCTAATGCTAAGGTCTGATGGAAGTTGATCAATATGGTATCTTACCTATCCTTGCCTTCTTACCCAGAAAATACCAACCATAGTTTCACTGTTAACCTTTCGCTTATGATTCAGGATCACTACTTCTTTTTTTTTTTTAATATATTTTATTGATTTTTTACAGAGAGAAAGGGAGAGGGATAGAGAGTTAGAAACATCGATGAGAAAGAAACATCAATCAGCTGCCTCCTGCACACTCCCCACTGGGGATGTGCCCGCAACCAAGGTACATGCCCTTGACCGGAGTCGAACCTGGGACCCTTCAGTCTGCAGGCTGACACTCTATCCACTGAGCCAAACCAGTCAGGGCAGGATCACTACTTCTTACACTAATTATTGAAGTGATGCAATGATGACCTTCAGAATGAGATGTGTAAAGTCATCTGCCCTGATGGAATTAACTCCTGAGTTATGTATTTAAAAAATAATAAAACAGCCGAAACCGGTTTGGCTCAGTGGATAGAGCGTCGGCCTGCAGACTGAGGGGTCGCGGGTTCAATTCCGGTCAAGGGCATGTATCTTGGTTGTGGGCACATCCCCAGTAGGAGATGTGCAGGAGGCAGCTGATCAATGTTTCTCTCTCATCAATGTTTCTGACTCTCTATCTCTCTCCTTTCCTCTCTGTAAAAAATCAATAAAATATATTTAAAAATAATAATATAATAATAAAACAATAAAATAACAAGAATTTATTGAACTTTGACCATGTTCCAGGCACTATTCTAAGTGTTTAATCCTCACTTAATTCTAACAGTCCTATGAGGAAGGTATCATTATCATTTGCATTATCGAGATGAGAAACTGAGCTGGCAAAAGTCAGGGAACACACAAATGTTCTATTCCTAGCAGCATTATTCATGATAGTCCTGACATTGAAACAACCCAAATGTTCATCAACTGATGAATGGATAACAAACTGTGGAATATCTATACAATGGAGTATTACTTAACCATAAAATGGATTCAAGTACTGATAATACATCACAACGTGGATGGAACTGAAGAAACCTTATGCTAAGTTCAAGAAGCCACTCACAAAAGACCACATATTGTATGATTCCATTGATAGGAAATATCCAGAATAGATAACACCATACACACAGACTGCAGATGTGTGGTGGTCAGGGGCCAGGGCCAGAGAGGATGAGAAGAAACTGCTTCATTAGCCTCGGGGTTCACTTTGGAGTAATGCAGATGTTTTGGGACTAGATAGAGGTGGTGGTTGCACAGCACTGTGAACATTCTAAATGCCACTGAACCGTTCACTTTAAAATGATTAATTTTGTTATGTGAATTTCACCTCAATAAGTTTTTTAAGAGTCAGGGGAGAGGGAAAAAGAAGCCAACATTTTAAACCTGCTGCCCAGACAATCATTTCATAAAAGAAAGAACATTATTTTTACAAGGAAGGCATCGATGGCCATTGGGAGTAGTTGTGATGGAGGCCGAAGGCAGATTTTTTATTTTTTTTGTATGAAGTAAGATTAAGTGTACCCTAGGCAAGACCAAAGCAGCAGAGCTGGGAGAAAAGCATATGGTCTTTGTAACATCCTTTTCGACTGTGGAGAGACCTTTTGTGTTTAATTTTAATTTTTTTCTGGGTTTTAGGAAGTTGGGATTATTAAATAATCAATCCTTCAATACACAGTTCACACATTTAAATCCTTGTCTACACATTTCAAATTGTACAGGAACAGCTTGACGGCCAAGAATGGTTCCTCTCTCCCTTGGGTCCCTGCTGCTTCCTCAGGCCGTGCTGTGCACACCAAAGGCTGGCAGCACATTTCCATTTATTGCAGCTGGTCTACCCTCCTAACTAATGCAGCTGCATGAGCTCTCTGCCCATTTTTTTTTTAAATCTATTTCAGAGAGAAGAAGGGAGAGGGAGAGAGATATAGAAACAATGATGAGAAAGAAACAATGATCGGCTACCTCCTGCACGCCCCCTACTGGGTATTGAGTCCAAAACCAGACATGTGCTCTGACTGGGAATGGAACCATGACCTCGTAGTCCATGGGACGATGCTCAACCAACTGAGCCACACCAGCCGGGCTCTCTGCCCATTCTTTAGTGAAAACAAATGAGTTTCACAAAAGCCAGAACATTCTGGAGTTGTCATTCCCAAACTTGCACAGCAGAGAATTGCCTTGATGCCTAGAGCTGCCAGGCTCTATGCAGTGTGGGCTCTCCCATAGACAAGGGGAAATGGGAGCCGCATGGACCTCCCATCAGCATATCTGACCCCAGACCTTTGGGCTCCTGGATCTGTCCTGAGTGCCCTCAGAATGACCCAACTGGTCATGTGCACTGAGAAATTCCAGGGCTTGGTGCGGAGTTCCAACTTCTGAAACATCTGGATGAGAGACTGACTTCTTACTAAGGAGTCTGAGAACCACATATCAGAAATCAAGATTCAGCAAGGAACTCCCTGAGGACAGCCATCCTCGGCTTCCTGCATACTCATTATTCGTTATTCATTTCTGTTTCCCTTTCTTAAAGTGCTTTTATGTTGTTTCCTAAAAATGACACCTTTCTAAGGTTTTCTCCAGGGACTGCCTACAAGCTTCAGATAACAACGTTTGCATACATGTATTTCTGCAGTACTTATCACTCCTCCAGTAAAGAAGGGCTAGTGAGTGGCAGAGCAGGATTACAACTAGTCCAACACTATCCCTCACATCAAGGTGTCTCCAAGCCTCCAACTTGAAGGGTGTAGGGCTCCCTGGACCATTCAGTGGGACAGGTCCCTTGTACTCCCATAGCCTCCTTCCCAAGAACTGATCAGAATAATGTACATCTATTGGCAACAATTTGCTCATCCGGATAAAGCTGAGGTGTCAAAAAAAAAAAAAAAAGAGAGAGGAAGTATTAGCCAGGAGCCACAAATTTCATAGAACGGATGCCCAAATATCTCCAGAGGGTTGTGATGCATTGCACTCAGTAGATAATAGTCTTACTGGATGTAAATGGACAAACAATCTAACGTCATTTTTCCAGGAACAAAAACCCTGACTAGCTTTCCAGAATCATAGGGTGTTTCCGAGTCTCAACACCACGCCCTTCACTGCTGCCACCACATACAGCTAAAGTGCTTTAGCTGGAAGCTTCTTACTCAGAAGGGTTTAACAGGAAATAATGGCTCCATAAACACAAACTCCAAGGGTCCTGTCTTTTTCTTTTGTGGATATATATTTCCATTGCTTTTCTGCATTCAAATCTACAACACATTTCTTATCTTGAGAAAGATTTCATGAACATAGGTAGAAAATTCTAATTTAGACTTCAGGTGTGGTTCTAACTCTGGACAAACTACCCAATTTCCCTGGGTTTAGGACTCCAGATTTAGAAAAAATAACATTCTCAGTTTTAAGCACTAATGATAACAACCAATTATTGCATTGCATTATGTCCTACCTGCTTGGCATGTACTATTAGTTCCATTTTTACAGTTGAGGAAGTTGAGGCTCAGAGAGGTCTGGTGGCTTGCCCAATGTCACAGAGATAGAAGGTGACAAAGTGACCATTTGAACCTGGGCTCTCTGAATTTGTAGCCTGACATCATGTTGCTACATCCCAGCAATGACAACTTTGATGTAAGTATAGTGACCTACCCTGATGGTTTCAAAGGACAAAAGGAAATTCCAGAAGCTGGATTAGCAATGTTATCTTTAGGATGGGATTTTGGCTATTTTGCAGGAGGCAAAGGGTGGTTGGTAGGAGGAGCAGGGAATTTAGAGTCAAACGAGATGTGAATCCCATGGTCAAGTTACATAGTCTCCTAGCATTGGATTGTTTTCCTTTGTAACTTTACCAAAATTATAATTTTATATTTGTATGATTAATTAATCTACCTTCCCCTACATACTCCAAGAAATTTGAGGGCCAGGGTTTTTGCTAACCTTTTTATCCCCAGGACCCAATACAGAGCTTGGCACATAGTAAGTGCTCAATAAACATTTGTTAAATAAATGGATGAAAGAGCAAAGAAGGAAGACTTGAGCAAGGGAGGAAGTGAAGAGGGAGAGAGGTGAGGAAAGGCAAGGCTCACTTTAATGTGTGGAGAGAGAATAGGGTGAAAGGAAAGGCAGGAACAATCATATCTATATATATAAAAGGCAAAGTGTCCCTTTGAGAATTCGACCAGGAGACCAGGAGTTTGATCACTCGCTATGACATGCGCTGACCACCATGTGGGGTGGTGCGGAATGAAGGAATGAAGGAAGGCCCCGGCCAGCAGCCAGAAGGCCCTGATCGGCCCTGATTGCCAGCCAGGCCTAGGGACCCTACCCATGCAGGAATTTTATGCACCCGGCCTCTAGTATATCAATAAATCTTATTCTGTCTACTTCTTATACATTTCAATTTTGGTGTTTTTCATATATATGGGATCATGCTACATATACTAACCAGCAATTGTTTTTTTTATATGTAACTAGAGGCCTGATGGACAAAAATTTGTGCACTGAGGGGGGGGGGGGGGCAGTCCCCTCAGCTCGGCCTGTGCCCTCTCACAGTCTGGGACCCCTCGGGGGATGACCCCTTGGGGGATTGGGCCTAAGCTGGCAGTCAGACATCCCTCTGGCAGACCGGGAGCCCTCAGGGGATGTCCACTTGCCAGCGGGAAGCAGGCCTAAGCTGCAGTCGGACATCCTCAGCGCTGCTGAGGAGGCGGGAGAGGCTCCTATCACCACCACTGTACTGGCAGCTGTCAGCCTGGCTTGTGGCTGAGCAGAGCTCCCCCTGTGGGAGTGCACTGACAACCAGAGGGCAGCTCCTGCATTGTGCATCTGCCTCCTGGTGGTCAGTGTGTGTCATAGTGACCAGTCATTCCCAGTCTTTCTGCTATTAGGGTCAATTTGCATATTACCCTTTTATTATATAGGATAGAGGCCTGGTGCATGGGTGGGGGCCGGCTGGTTTGCCCTGAAAGATGTCCTGGATCAGGTGGGGGTCCCGCTGGGGTGTCTGGCCAGCCTGGGTAAGGGGCTGAGGGCTGTTTGCAGGCTGGCCACAGCCCCTTCAGGGTTGGGGTCCCCACTGAGGTGCCTGGCCAGCCTGGGTGAGAGGCTGAGGGCTGTTTTCAGGCTAGCCACAGCCCCTTCAGGGTAGCGGGTCCTACTGGGGTGCCTGGCCAGTCTGGGTGAGGGGCTGATGGCTGTTTGTAGGCTGGCCAAGCCCCCTAGCGGGGACCCTCACCCCATGAGGGTGTGGCCAGCCTTGGTGAGTGGCTGATGGCTATTTGCAGGCTGGCCACACCCGTCAGCGGGGACCCTCACCCCATGAGGTGTGGCCATCCTGGGTGAGGGGCTGATGGCTGTTTGCAGGCTGGCCACAGCCCCCAGCCACCCAAGCTCCCAGTGGAGGCTGGCTGGAAGCAGGTATCTGGGATTTATTTATCTTCTATAATTGAAACTTTGTTGCCTTGAGCAGAGCTACAGCTGGCCAGGGCAGGCAGGAAGCTTGGCTTCCTCCATCGCCGGGGCAACCAAGCCTCCTGCTTGCTCCAGCTCTGTGGCTGCCAGCCGCCATCTTGGTTGGGTTAATTTGCATATAGTTGCTCTGATTGGCTGGTGGGCGTGGCTTGGGGCATAGCAAAGGTATGGTCAATTTGCATGTTTCTCTTTTATACCAAAATTTAGGGACTTAAACCAACAAGACATTTATTATCTCACAGTTTCTGTGCAAGAGTTTTAGATGCACTTACCTAGGTGACTCTGGCTCCCAGTCTCTATGAGATTGCAGTCAAGCTGTTGGCTGGGGCTGTGGTCTCATCGGAACACTTGACTGGGCGTGAGGTGGGAATCTCAGGTGGTTGTTGGCAGCCACATGGGCCTCTCTGAAAGGCTGCTTGAGGACATGGCAGCTGGCTTTCCCCAGGGTGAGAGATCTAAGAGAGAGTGTATTCAAGATGGAAACTAAATCCTTTTTATAGCCTAATTACATTCCTTCTGTCATATTCTCTTCATTAGGAGAGTAAGTAAGTCCAGCCCCACTCAAGGAGTAGGAATTACACACAAGCGTCAGTGCTAGTAAGCAGGGATCATTGGGGCCATCAGAGATGGCCTATCTGATTCTTTTTAATTATAGCACAGTATTCCCAAGTTTGAATGGACTATAATTTTTTTTTAACTATCAGCCATGATTTCTCATTTATTTTCTTTAATTTTCTTTCTACTCCTTACCTTTTGTTTGATTGGTTCTATTTTTTTCTCCAGTGTTTTAAAACTTATATATTGTGCCCTGGCCAGTGTGCCTCTATGGTTAGAGTATCAGCCCAAGCACCAAAGGGTCAAAGGTTCAATTCCCAGTCAAGGGCATTTACCTGGGTTGCAGGTTCAATCCTGGGCTCTGGAGAGGGCACTTGCGGGAGGCAACCGATCGTTGTGTCTCTTTCACATCCCTGTTTCTCTCTCTTTCTCTCCTCCCACCCCTGACCCTCTCCCTCCATTTCCCCTCCCTCCCACTCTCTAAAAATCAATGGGTAAAATATACTTGGGTAAGGATTAACAAAACAAAAACAAAAAACTTATACTCCTTGTGTGGAGTAACTAACATTTTTTGCCAGGCTCTATAACTTGCTGTGTAGCAAGATAAGATTCTCAGCATGCTTTACACCGGACTCACATCTTCATTTTCTTAAAATCATTTGAACTCTTGAGTCTAAATCTGTGCTGTCCGATATGGTTGCACTAGACACATGGAGCTATTGAGCACTTAAAATGTGGCTGGTCTGAACTGAGAAGAGCTTTATGTATAAGATACACACTGAAGCCCTGGTTGATGTGGCTCAGTGGGTTGGACGTCGTTCCGTGCACCGAGGGACTGCTGGTTCGATTACCGATCAGGGCACATACCTAGTGCAAGACATGCAGGAGGCAGTTGATGATGTTCCTCTCTTCTCCCATCCTCTCTCTCTCTCTCTAAATCGATAAACTATTCTTTAAAAATAAAGAAAAGGAAAGAAAATACATATTGGATTTCAAAGACAGCATGAAAAAAAGGTAAAATATATTGTTAATGATTTTTATACTGATTACATTACTGATTCTGATGTGCAGCCAAGGTTGAGAACCACTGCTGGCTTTAAATTTCACAACAGTGGAAGAGGAAGAGGAAATGAGTACTTCTTATCAATAGCAAACATACCTATATTATCTGAAAATCAGAACTAACTAGTAAATAAACATTTACCCTTTTAAAATAAATATTATTTTTAAAAACCCTAATTTACAATAGGACCTCAGACATTGGGGCATAGCAAAGGTATGGTCAGTGTGTGTCATAGTGACCAGTCATTGAGCAAGGGAGAGAGAATAGGGTGAAAGTATATCAATAAATGTGTGGAGAGAGAATAGGGTGAAAGGAAAGGCAGGAACAGTTTAGCTGGTTAAAGCTTGTGCTGAGGAATAGAAGATAGGAAAAGTCTGCAATGGCCTTTTCAAATGATTTAATATTAAATTCTAAACCAGAGGGGGGAAAAAATTCTAAACCAGAGCAAAGATTCGGTAATGTAAACCTGGCCCCTACCGATTTTATAACTATGACTTGAGTCACCAGATTTCAAACCTTGAAGGTTTTTCTTTATGATGGTGTCTCCTTCTCTCTGTTCATGTGATGGATGCTGCTTCAAGACTGGGGACACTTTGTAACCTGGAGACCAAGTGCTAAGAAAGCCTAACTCAGACCCGATTTTCAGAACATGCTTAGACAAATAGAAAACTATTCAGACTCTAGTTTTACAGTGCCTGTGACTTTTTTGAAGTGAGGAGGTAGTGGAGAGAGGTTCTATAGTAACTAATTACCAAAGGGGATTTAACAAACAGTCACTTGTTTGTGTGCTAAGATCTTGTGCAAATTAACTAAGTAACATTCCTTAGAGATGACAAGAGTCTTGGAAGTTTTGCCAGAAACCAACACTGAGTTCTACAGTGAGCTAGAAACTCAACCACCTACAGGACTGAGACAGATAATCAAATACAGGTGACATACCAGTAATGAAATACCACAGCAGTTAATTAAATCTTGTGGTACTGAACACTGTGTTTTGTTTGTTTGTTTGTGTTTTTTTAAATATATTTTTATTGATTTCAGAAAAGAAGGGAGAGGTCAATAGAAAGAGAGATAGAAACATCAATAATGAGATTTGAAGATGGCGGCATAGGTAAACCTCTGTACTCACTGCCTCCCACAACCACATCAAAATTACAACT
This sequence comes from Myotis yumanensis, assembly GCF_028538775.1. Lineage (NCBI taxonomy): Eukaryota > Metazoa > Chordata > Mammalia > Chiroptera > Vespertilionidae > Myotis > Myotis yumanensis. The sequence continues at coordinate 62,330,617 of NW_027223760.1, forward strand.
AAAATACAGAATAACCATCATCCAGAACCAGTGGAAAGCTGGGTGAATGGAAGTCCTACAACTAGAGAAGTAAATAAGAAAGCACATTGAGACTGGTAGGAGCTGCAGAGGTGCAGAACAGGCTGGTCCAGCACCCACTTGTGCCACTTTTTTAATTGGAAGGGAGATTGTCTCTGTGGAGGTCACTGGGAGGAGCAAGAGGTCCCAACCCCACACCAGCCCCCAAGCCCCGAGTCCCAGAGTTGGGAAAAGAAGTCCCTAAGGGCAATAAGAACTACAGGCTGTAAAAACCAGTGCAGATTGGGGTTCAGTGACACAGAGGCTGCTGGAGACCCCACTGTTCCTCTTAAAAGGCCAGCACCACAAACTGAACTTACAAGGTCTTGCCTCCTCTGAGCTTCAGCACCAGGGCGAGGCTCTGGGGGACACAGACACATGAGGAGGAACTGGATTGTCTGGCATCGGGGCAGGAACTCAGGGGTGGCTTTCCCAGACAGAGGTGCTCACAGGGATCATTGTTCCTATGCTGGGACGTCAGGGTGGCAGGCTGACTGGCAGCCATTTCTGTTTGCTCTGCCCTAGTGATTCCCTAGACCCCACCTCATCCAATTTACAACTCCACCCAAGCTGCATGCAGCAGATTTTGCATATGAATGGCCTGCTCTTGCTCAGGCTAAAATCTGTCAAACTAGCTGCAACTGGATCAGGGAGCCCCAAACCTGTCAATAAAAGGCCCAAGACCCGGCACTAGCACCAGCCTGCCTTGCTTCACAGTTGGGCCTCATCTGGGCACTCCAAACCAGATACAAAGAGGAAGAATCTTCAGATCTCTCTATAGCTCCTGCTGGGTGGCTCCAGGCAGTGGCTGAATTTGCACTTCCCTGGAGACCCAAGAGCCAGTGTACCCAGTGGTCAGTGTCAGACCATATCAGATTACAACTCTACACATACATAAGTGACACACTAAAGGGGCAGACTCAGTGAGCACCAAAGCCCCACTGAAGCAAGTCCCTGCTTCATAAGGGTGTTTCCTGCACAGCAGCTCTCTCACTGCAGTCACAGCTAGTCCTCACAGCCAATTGGCTGGAGGTCAATTCCTCCCAGTGACACCAACAGTAATCAAGTCTCAACTACAACAAGACTGTGCTCACAGCCCACAAAGGGGTGCACCTAGAGCTCCCAACTCAGGTGACTGGGGAGGCTGAACCACTGGGCCCTATAGAACAGATAGTACAGAAAGCCACTCTACCAATTCAAGGGAGACATAGCAGCTCTACCTGATACATAGAAACAAACACAGGGAAGCAGCCAAAATGTGGAGACAAAGAAACATGTCACAGATGAAAGAAATGGAAGAAAGCAAACTACTGGATATAGAGTTCAAAACCATGATTATAAGGTTACTCAAGATTCTTCTAGAAACCTCAAAAAAATGGGAAAAGGATGAATCAGAAATTAAGCATGCACTGACTGAAAGAATAATAAACAGGGATTCAACAGTAGAGCAGAGGGTTCTGAGAATCAAATCAATGATTTGAAAAATGAGGAAGCAAAAAACACCCAACCAGATTAGCAATAAGAAAAAAGAATCCAAAAATATGAAGATAGTGTAAGGAGCCTCTGGGACAATTTCAGTGTACCAACATTCACATTATAGTGGTGCCAGAAGAAGAAAGAGAGGAAGAAATTAAAAACCTATTTGAAGAAATAATGACAGAAAACTTCCCCTACCTGGTGAAAGAAATAGACTTACAAGTCTAGGAAGCACAGAGAGTCCCAAACAAGAGGAACCCAAAGGGGACCACACCAAGACACATCATAATTAAAATGCCAAGGGCTAAAGACAAAGAGAGAATCTTAGAAGCAGCAAGAGAAAAGCAGTTAGTTACCTACAAGGGAGTGCCCACACTGTGTCTTGCAGCTGATTTCTCAACAGAAACTATGCAGGCCAGAAGAGAGTGGCAAGAAATATTCAAAGTGATGAATAGCAAGGACCTACAACCAAGATTACCCTACCCAGAAAAGATATCATTCAGAATTGAAGGTCAGATAAAGAGCTTCACAGACAAGAAAAGCTAATGGAGTTCATTACCACCAAACCAGTATCATATGAAATGTTGAAGGGTACTCTTTAAGAAGAGGAAGAAGAAGAAAAAGAAAAGGCTCAAAAATATGAACAACAAAATGGCAACAAATACATACCTATCAACAATTGAACCTAAAAATCAAAGTAAAAGAATAAGAAATCTAATGAACAGAATAAACTGGTGAATAAAATAGAATCAGAGGCATGGAAAAGGAACAGACTGACAATTCTCAGAGGGAAGGGGGGTGGTGGGTGGGAAAAGATTAAACAAAAATCTTTTTTTTTTTTTAATATATTTTATTGATTTTTTACAGAGAGAAAGGGAGAGGGACAGAGAGTTAGAAACATCGATGAGAGAGAAACATCAATCAGCTGCCTCCTGCACATCTCCTACTGGGGATGTGCCCGCAACCAAGGTACATGCCCTTGACCGGAATCAAACCTGGGACCCTTCAGTCCGCAGGCCGACGCTCTATCCACTGAGCCAAACCAGTTTCGGCAAACAAAAATCTTATATGCATATATGTATTACCTATGGACACAGACAATAGGGTGGTGAAGGCCTGGGGCAGGGAGAGAACCAGGTGGAGGGGGGCAGTGGGGGAAAACAGAGGGACATCTGTCATAGTCTCAACAACAAATATAAAAACAAACAAACCAAAACATGTTTACTGGATTAGTTAAAAAAAGAAAAGAAAGAAACATCAATGATGAGAATCATGGATTGGCTGCCTCCTGCACACCCACTACTGGGGATGAGGCTGCCACCCAGGCGTGTGCCCCGATGGGAATCAAACCGTGACCTCCTGGTTTATAGGTTGACAGTCAACCAGTAGCCACACCAGCCGGGCCTGATCACTGTATTTTTAATATTCCATTTACTAAAGGTCTTTCTACCTGACCATCATTTTTCTTGAATTCCAGCAGCCAATTTACAACAAATTCCAACTTTCCAATTTACAAAAAATACACGAGAAAGACCTGGTTTTACAGTTTAGTGTCAAAAGTGAAAATTGCAGTTTTGTTAAAGCCTAAAGGGCATGTACATAACTCATTTCTTTTCTAATTTTTGGACTTAGGGAGATATTTAAGAATTCAGCCACCTAATGGTCTATGTGTCATATCTTTCATGGACTGTACGTCATCCTTTAGAAAATATATTCTCAAACACCTTTTGATAGTGGGGAAAGGCATGTAATTAAGGATAGAGCCACAGTTGTCCAATAATTATTCACCTTATTAACTATAGATAAGAAGTTTTCTTACAGACCCTGGGAAACTGGAAGATGAAACAAGGCTGTAAAACGATAAAATACCTTGGTGGGTCCATTAATCAGAAACAAAATACATTTTGAGAACAGACCAAGGACAGGACACTCTTTGATTTAGTTGCTGTGCCCGGACCCTGACCCACTCCGGGAATTTTTCTCATGAACTAATGACCATTCTCCATTCCCAGGAACAGGCTGAGCTGTTTGTAACATCATAGATTAGCCACCTTGTTATCAGGCTTTAAGCTCCCGAAGGCCATATTGCAGACCCTCCCCTCCCGTTTCCATGTTACACTTTTGCTTGTAGCTGCACGTAGCTATCTTCTCCCACATCTATCTATATAAAACCCTAATATGCAAATTGGCCGAACGGGGGAATGACCTGCGGAACGACCAGTCGGTGGTGGGGTGGGGGGGGCGGGGCTGGTGAGCGGACAACGCCAGGCCAGCCAAGGCGGGTGCCAGCAGGCAGAGGGAGGCAACTGGTGATGGTGGCGGGGCGATCAGGGGGGCTGGCCAATGAATGGGCAACACTGCCCCCCCAATTGCCCTACCGGTCACCTCCTGCAGAGGGAGACAACTGGCAGCGGCCATGGGTGGGGCCAGCGAGCGGGCAGCACCAGGCCTCCAGGCAAGACGGGTGCCAGCGGGGGCCCCCCAATCGCCCCACAGGTCACCCTGCAAATCGACCCTGATCACGGGCCATGCTTAGGGACATTACCCATGCTTGAATTTCGTGCACTGGGCCTCTAGTGTGTATATAATCAGCCAACTGGTGAGGGGGTCAGAGAGAATTTCCAGGGTGACCAACTGCTCTCTCCCCATACTGCCAGCATTATTAGAATAATTGCTCATATAAGATTCAAACTTGTCTCTGCTTAATCTGGCTCAAGTAATGATAGGTGACCTCGAGCCCATTGTGTCATTTCACTTTCAAAGTGCTTCTATACAGGAGCCCTATGGGGCAGGCAGGAAATGTTACTGACCCCAATTTATAAGGACTATGTTAGTCAGGAGGATTTGAGTGCAAGAAATGGACAAGTAATTTTACACAATAAGAAACTATTTGCTTACATAATTGGAAATAGAGACAAAACTAGTTTTTCGAGGAGGAGCCAAGATGGCGGCGTAGGTAAACACCGGAGACCGCTGCCGCAAACAACCATTTCAAAAATACAACTAAAAGACTGAACGGACATCACCCAGAACCACAGGAAGGCTGGCTGAAGAGAGACTCTACAACTAGAAGGAAAGAGAACAGCAAATCGAGGCTCAGAGGCGGCGCAGTGTGGAAAATACAAAGGTACCGAGGTGCGCGCGCAAAGCGGGCTGGTGGCTGAGGGCGCGGGTGTCGTTTTCTGTCGGGAGTGAGTCTCAGACTCTGGGCTCCAGATCCGGGCGAGTCTCTAGGGACCCAGACTCAAACGGGAGAAGCGGGATTATCCGGCATCAGTTGGAACCTGAGGGCAGCTTTCTCTCCGAGGTTTGCAGCGGCTGCCGGGGTTCTGAGAAGCAGAGCCTCTGGGAACGGGACTGAGCGTGGCCATAACTGCTCCCTCCGCCCGTCCTGTTGATCCCGCCCCGCCCAAAGCCTGCGCACAGCCATTTGCCGATCGCCTCAGGCAAAGGCTGGATTAGCGCCTCCCCAGAAGGCAGACGTTTTCCGTACAGCTGATTCCTATAGCCAGTCGGCCTGGGGGTCAAATCCCTCTAGTGTTAACTACAACAATTAAGGCTTGGCTAGAACAAGACTGCGCACAGAGACCACAAGGGGGTGCACCAAGAAAGCATAAAAGATGCGGAGACAAAAAAACATGACAGAAATGGAGGATATGGAGCTAAGAATCGCAATTTTGAGGGCTTGCCATAAATTTGTGCAGAGCCTCACGAAAACTAATGAGACCCTCGATGCTACGATAAAGAAATTAGAAAGTAAGCATACACGGACTGAAATAAAGAATATTATACCCAATAGCAGACCAGAGGAGTACAATAATCAAACCAAAGATTTGACAAAAAACACCCAATTGGAAAAGCAAAATGAAAAAAGAATCCGAAAGTGTGAAGATAGTGTAAGGAGCCTCTGGGACAGCTTTAAGCGGTCTAATATCAGAGTCATTGGAGTGCCAGAAGATGAGAGACAGCAAGATATTGAAAACCTATTTCAAGAAATAATGGCAGAAAACTTCCCCCACCTGGAGAAAGAAATGGACTTACAGGTCCAAGAAGCACAGAGAACCCCAAACAAAAGGAATCCAAAGAGGACCACACCAAGACACATCATCATTAAAATGCCAAGAGCAAAAGACAAAGAGAAAATCTTAAAAGCAGCAAGAGAAAGAGGCTCAATTACCTACAAGGGAATACCCATACGACTGTCAGCTGATTTCTCAACAGAAACTTTGCAGGCCAGAAGGGAATGGCAAGAAATATTCAAAGTGCTGAATACCAAGAACCTACAACCAAGATTACTTTATCCAGCAAAGCTATCATTCAGAATTGAAGGTCAGATAAAGAGCTTCACAGATAAGGAAAAGCTAAAGGAGTTCATCACCGCCAAACCAGTATTATATGAAATGCTGAAAGGTATCCTTTAAGAAGAGGAAGAAGAAGAAAAAGGTAAAGATACAAACTATGAACAACAAACATGCATCTATCAACAAATGAATCTAAGAATCAAGTGAATAAATAACCTGATGTACAGAATGAACTGGTGATTATAATAGAATCAGGGACATAGAAAGGGAATAGACTGACTATTCTTGGGGGAAAAAGGGGTGTGGGAGATGCGGGAAGTGACTGGACAAAAATCATGCACCTATGGATGAACACAGTGGGTGGGGAGTGAGGGTGGAGGGTGGGGTGGGAGCTGGAAGGAGGGGAGTTATGGGGGGAAAAAAGAGGAACAAATGTAATAATCTGAACAATAAAGATTTAATTTAAAAAAAAAAACAAAAAAAAAACTAGTTTTTCTACAGAGGGGAAGAGGTCAGTCAGAAATCACTACCTAACAAGGTGGAATTTACACATTCATCAGTTACAACTTAAGAAGAATGCAAAACAGCTCAAAATAGATGAACAGGGCTAGACTCTGATAACTTGAAAAAATGTGCTGTAGGCAATGCATATTTTCCACTGAAATGCAAAAGAATTTTTACCTCCCCAAAGAAGTCATACAGTTACTATAGTAGGTATTTGTTTAGCCATTTGGAGATAAAAGAGAAAACATCCATATTGAGAATATTTTTTAAAAGGGAACGTTCTAAAGTTTTGCAACTGCTGGATCCATAAATTCATTTAAAATTTTAAAAAGCTCAAGAACTAAAGAGAGGATCAGCATTGGGCTCAAATACTAAAGACAGTGTACAAAAGGCTCAAAGTGATGCTCTTACAAAGAAGAGCATATCCCAAGGTAGAATCTGAGCAAGCCTGAGGCTGGCACAGGAGTGCTCTGAGCTTGGGTGAAGCTGCAGAAACCAGATGGTAAGGCCAAGTTCGGAGTTAGGATGCTATGAGCCCCCTAACCTGGGTGTTAGAGATCTGAGCAGAGCGACAACAGTCAAAAGGAGTCAAAAGCACTCTGAGGTCTGAAGTCAAGCAAAGGGGACATTTCAGGACCACCTCCAGCATGGCAAGCACTTAAAACATACGTCCTCTCTAACCTCCTAACAGCACTAAAGAGTGTGTGCTGGGTATCTTCCCCACCCCCCTTCAGAGCCGCTCCCCCGATTTTCCGCCTTCCCTCATGCCCAGGACTGCATCACTGATTCTCCAAGTCTGGTCCCCTGAGCAGCTGAATCAGCATCATGGGCAAACATTTTGCAATGCAAAATCCAACCCTCCTCACCCTAGCTGATTTGGTTCAGTGAATAGAGCATAGGCCTGCGGATTGTAGGGTCCCCGGTTCGGTTCCGGTCAAAGGCACATGCCCGAGTTGCAGGCTCGATCCCCAGTGGGGGGGCATGCAGGAGGCAATCGATCATTGATTCTCTATCATTGATGTTTCTGTCTCTCTCTCCTTCTCCATTCTTCTCTGAAATCAATAAAAAAATATATATATAGTGGCTTTTCATTGGCTGAGCTATGACAGTCTCCCATTGGCTGAGCTGATACTGGACAAGGAAGACTCTTGCCTACTTCCTGCGGAGGTAGTGAGTAGTATCACTTCCCCTCAGAGATGCAAGGTATGCTACTCCTGTTGGGGTCCATAGTGTGTGTTGAGTGACACCAGGGTTGTGTGAGAGTTCCCTCTTCTAGCCTGATTCCATCTTAAATGGTTTTGGGGTTTTTTTTTTAATTAATTTTTACAGGTTGAAATCAGGGATGTCAGGGCACAAAGCCCCAACTTTCTAATCACATAGTTGGTGTTTCTGATGTGCCAGCATTTGACAAAGGAATGGGTCGGGAGCTAATCACCAAATACTATCCAAATTTTTATTATTGTGGAGTCTATTTTATCTACGCCTACCTATCTATCTCCAGGGAGAGTAAGCTTTGAATAAACAATGAAGAGATATGGAAATACTTTCTGACATTAAAGACTAAATATGATTATTATGCCCCAACCCCAATTCACTCAAGGCCCTAATCCCCAGTGTGATGATATTTGGAGATGGGACCTTAGGTGCAGATGAGATCTGGAAGGCAGAGCTGTCATGATGAGATTATTTTCCTCATAAGAGGAAGAGTTAGGAGAACTCTCTTTACTATGTGAGGGTACAGTAAGGAGGCAACCACTGACAAGCCAGGAAGGAGGCTCACCAGGACTGGACCATGCTGGCACCCGGTCTTGGACTTCCTGGCTTCTAGAACTGTGAGAAATAAATGTGTGCTGTTTAAACCACCCAGTCTATGACATTTTGTACGAGCAGGTTAAAATAATGATCAATATTTATATCTGAGTTTATGAGATTATAGGTGATTTTTATCTATTATTTTCATTCTTTTCCAAATTTTCCACAAGCTTTATGAATTATTTTTTAATTTTTATAAAGTGTAGTTAGTCATTAATACATGACTACATACATCCCCATTGTAAAAGTCAAACAATAGAGAAATATAGCATAAAACTTAAAATTCCACTTGAACATGTTCTCCCACCAATCTCCCTTCCCCAAGTTTGGTTTCTCAAAGATAAGCACCAATAAAAGCTTATATAGGTATCTTTCCAGGTATTTTATTTTGCATTTACAAAATGCATACATATGTAAGAAAATATTCTTTCATATATATCTCTCTCTCATTCATATATATATATTATTGCTTACAGCCTTAGGGGAGTCGACACTCCCAGTATGGTGTTTTGTTTGATCCACACAATGATTTAAAAGTTGCATAGCTGCCGAAACCGGTTTGGCTCAGTGGATAGAGCGTCGGCCTGCGGACTGAAAGGTCCCAGGTTCGATTCCGGTCAAGGGCATGTACCTGGGTTGCAGGCACATCCCCAGTAGGAGATGTGCAGGAGGCAGCTGATCGATGTTTCTCTCTCATCGATGTTTCTAACTCTCTATCTCTCTCCCTTCCTCTCTGTAAAAAATCAATAAAATATATTAAAAAAAAAAAAAAAAAAAAAAAAAAAAAAATAAAAGTTGCATAGCTACACAAGCAGTACGTTTTCACAACATAGAACAGCATGGTGCCTGTTGTCAGATACCTGGACCTTCACATTTCTGATACCTGCTTAGCCTCCCTGGGTGTATGTCTTTGTCACCTTGGATCTCTTTATCATATTGCTCTGTACAATGTTTTTTAAGAAAAACATCATCAAATAATAAATATGTTTACATGTCAATATGTCGAGACCTACCTCATTCTTTTCTACATAGTGTTTCATAGTACATACTTATTTTTATAATTAAAAATTTGAAAAGTGCAATTATTTTATGTTAAAGGAGTTTAGATGCAAATTTTCAATTTGATTCTTCAAGTTTCCTGCATGTGTTCTTATCTGCTCATTAGCTGTGAAGCAGGAAGTCTTTTCCGCCTCTGTTTAATTTTTCATCAAAGATGGTCTGTGAAAGTGCATGGTGATCGGGGAGGCATTCTTATACCAAATGCTACATCAATAAAGACTCCTATTTGCACAGTGGAAAAGCAAAAGTATTATTTAGAAACTCCCTTGCGGAAATATGCTTTTCACACAGAGTGGATTATTTGTCTAAATGTCAAAGGGCTCTCCACAATTTTTTGTGTCCTTTGTGCCCAGGAAACAGCGGTTAGTTGGACATTTTGTGAAACATGATTGGCTCTATCACTCTAGCTATAGCTTAAATCTTTGATTCTACTTAGTGCCATACATTACTGTGTACCATCTTATGTTCTAATTCTTTCATGTCTCCTTAATTTAAGTATTTCAGCTTCTTGTCCCCCAAATATGGTAATTTCCTGGAAAAGGGGTTTCTTTTATGTATAGGTAGACAAAATAAAGCCCAGACACCCACTTGGCTCTGTCTCACCAGGGACTTGCAGACTGACCCCAGCAGTCAAGAGTAATTAGAAGTAATCCAGTCTTGCTGGCATCTCTCAAATAGCATTAGTGAGGATCCAGAGCACAGCACACGGTGAAGTTCTCCAAATGCTCTTCCCTTAGACCTCTGCAACCCTATTCTCAAATACCTGCTCCAAAGCTCTCCCTACAGCTCCCTCGTCTCTCTCTCTTTTTATTTTAAATTTATCTATTTATTTTTAAAATTGATTTCAGAGAGGCAGAGAGAGAGAGAGAGAGAGAGAGAGAAACATCAATAATGAGAGAGAATCATTGATCAGCTGCCTCCTGCACCCCCCCCCCACCCCCACCAGGGATGGAGCCCATAACCCCACCATGTGCCCTGACCAGGAATGAACTGTGACCTCCTGGTTCATAGCTCGACACTCAACCACTGAGCCACACCAGCTGGGCTATTACTATTATTTTAATAATACTATCACTGCCTGAATTTGGTACATATTTATTTAAATTCTTATTTCTCTATCTTGGCCCCTCCGAGCCCCCCACCAGAGTAGAAGCTCCTCCCGGGCTGGTATCAGCTCTCTTGTTCACAGCTGTGTTTTCAGTGCCCCGACTAGGACTGCACTTGACATATAAGAAGCACCCAACACTTGTTTACTTAATCCATTCATAATCCCAATCTGTTCCAGACTTTTCATGGTCTCACAGTGCCTGATACAATCCTAGAAAAACTTGGGAAAATCCTACTGGATCAGGGACAAAAATAAAGTCTAAAGGACATCTGTGAAACTGGGCTCATTAGCATGCAAGGACCAGATGTCCGCTGGCTCTTCGTGGGGCCTGAAGGGATGCGGAAGTTGAGGCAGTGTGCTCCAGCCCAGCATCTGAAAGCAGAGCTGGAAGCTCATTAAGTTCATTTCTCTCCTAATTAGTTTTTCTGACCCGGGACAACAAAGCTTCAGTGACAGTAAAATATGCATTCGTTCCCTTGGTACTACATGTTAAATCACAAGTGACATCCACTTTGTTGTTGGGTTAAAGTGATTTTCTGGGTCTGTTCCATGAGGTTGTTCACTTTAATCTTGCTCACTGTCCCCAGTCGGCCTGAGACAGGATCTGGCTTGCTGAGGCTGCCCTGTCCCTGCAACTGTACAGGAGGAAATCACAGGGGACTGACTAGGAATACCCTCACACTGTCAGAAAGGACACGCGGAGGAAGGAGGCGGAGGAAATGGGACAAGCTCTCACTCGCTAGGCTTTTTTGGTATCATTTTGAAACCACGAGATCAAACAGAGTGCCACTTTGGTTATGGCTTTCAGATCCTGCTCCCTACCCCTAATGCATGTACCAAGGTTGATGGTGGCTCCTAACTAGTTATCCTAACCCAGGGGTGGGCAAACTTTTTGACTCGAAGGCCACAATGGGTTCTTAAACTGGACCGGAGGGCCGGAACAAAAGCATGGATGGAGTGTTTGTGTGAACTAATATAAATTCAAAGTAAACATCATTACATAAAAGGGTACAGTCTTTTCTTTTTTTAGTTTTATTCATTTCAAACGGCAGGATCCGGCCCTCGGGCCGTAGTTTGCCCACGGCTATCCTAACCCATGCATTGTTTAACCTATTGTTTTTGATAATGAGCTAATGAAAGGATGCAAGTGGCAGAAGAGTCAGTACCCATCCACAACCAATATTGGAAAAATACACTTGAAAAAGTGAATAACAACATTAGCTTGCACTTGTGTATTTCTCTTTCACCTTAACTTCTTTACTTCTACACACTTAATTTAATAGATAAGAACCTCACCAGGAGTAAATGGCTAATTTTGCTTGTTCGACTAGTTAGTTGCAAGGCCAGAACTCAAACTCATCTCTTGACTCCAAAACCAGGGCTCCCCATACTAAAGCTACCTGCCTATCTTGACTTTCACAGAATGGCTTGCTATAAAAATTCTTTTTCTTGACTATGATATATTGCTAAATAAGGAGATCTTTAAGGGCCATTAATTCAAAGGAAGTCAAAGGTAAATCAGCAGCCTGTGAAAGACAGTTGATAGATTTATTTGGTAAATTTGCCCAAGTTTGGGTGATAGCTTCATTTCTGAGGAGAGCCAAGTCTGAAGCATGGAGAAGATGCAGGAACTGGACTTACAGCAAGACATCTGCACTGCCGGGAGCCAGGGCCGGGCCTTCTTAACCAGCAGTGTGGAGTCCGAGGGAGCCAGGCCGGGCCTTCTTAACCAGTAGTGTGGAGACCGAGGGAGCCAGGCCGGGCCTTCTTAACCAGCAGTGTGGAGTCCGAGGGAGCCAGGCCGGGCCTTCTTAACCAGCAGTGTGGAGTCCGAGTCACCGAGCGGCTCAGTGTCACAAGCCGCAGCGGTCACTTTGCTCCTCGACTGCTTCCTACCAAACTTTAAAACCTGGCAGCTGAGTTCAGCATCTCTACCTAATTCCCACAACTTCCAAAACATTAATAATTAATTCCAACTCTCCCTCCCTCCCACCACTCGCTCTGACAGACAAAGGGGAGTTGATGTTTGCTTGAACCACCCGGATAATTGCTTATTCTTTCCACCTGCCTGGGCATGTTCTGAAAGCATAGATCTCCGTTACCACCAGGAAGTGGAGGCGCCCCCGCTCCCCCCATCTCTTTGTTTTTGTTTATCTTTTTTAAAAAAGAGTAATGAGACTGGAGGGATGCCCCATGGCCAGAGGCTGGGAGGCGGACATAGATGGGAGGGAAGAGGGGGAAGGGCCCTGAGAGTGTACAGTACAGAGAACTAGGTGGAGGAAAGGGCTTATGGGACAGAAAGTCAGCAGGAAAAATGTCTTTAAGTTTCAGTTTTAAAATCCTAATTTTTTGATCCAGCAGTTCTACCTCTGAGAACTTACCTTCATATCAGTTGGGGTCTAACTTGGGAGAGAGAAACCCCTCTGAGTATTTACAGCAGGGGCACCCCAGAACTGACACCATCAAGAAGCGTCCCTGGCTCTGCAAGGCTGAGGTGGCAGGTGGCCTTGTCAGACCAGGGACCAGGGTCACCTGACAGAAGCTGAGACCTTGATCGACTTGCTGGGCAATGGTGGGGTCACTGAGAAAAGACGCAGCCCCTGGATCTGAGCTTCTCCCCTCCTCCCGGCTCCAGTCTCCCATTCGCACCTCCCATTGGACAAATCCAACTGGAAAAGGCTGATGGGAGCCTAGGAGCTCCGCCTGCAGGTGTCCCCCCACCTGCGACAAAGCGCAGACCTCAGAGAGGACAAGAAGTGGATTTGAGGGCTCCCAGGCCCAGGAAAGCAACCTAGAGTGAAACAGTATGGATTTCAATAAGTAAATGCTTACAAATAGGTAGACGAAGTCATAGATGCTTATACCTAATTATAAAGAGTAAGTTTGGATTTAAAAGAGGTGAGATAATTAGAAGCATTTGGGAAAAGATATCCTGGAAAATATAACGGAAATACAGGAGTGGGCAAAAGTAGGTTTACAAATAAACTGAATAAATAATAAATAAATAAGTGACACAATAATAAGCTCTGTGTTGCGTACTCACAACTGTAAACCTACTTTTGCCCATCCATGTATAGGTGTAATAAAAGGTAAAGTTTGAAAAAATAAAAATAGACTGCATATTTGTAAATGCTGAAAATAACCCCAGTTGATGTAGAGAAAACATGTCAAGACAAATTACACATTACAGCTTTTTTGTTTGTTTTTTCACAAAAATGAGCTGGGCCTTATGTATAAGAATAAAAGGTCAAAATAATTCCCCGTGATATGACTAGGGATGGAGGAAGTAACAAAGAATCAGAGAAAGTATACCCTTTATCTTATCACATGTCTAGGTACTTGTTCAGTGTCTTGAGACCCTGAAGTCAACATCCTGATAGTTGATAGAGAATAAAGAATGAAATGGATGCCCTAGCCCAGTGGTCGGCAAACTCATTAGTCAACAAAGCTAAATATCAACAGTACAACGATTGAAATTTCTTTTGAGAGCCAAATTTTTTAAACTTAAACTATATAGGTAGGTACATTGTTATTAACTTAATTAGGGTACTCCTAAGCTGGCCTTTGCTAAAAACATCCTCAATCTGATTGAGGTACGTTCGCTGAGGTTGACCCCTTCTAATTCTCCCATCCACACTCATCTTGTATACTTGTTTCATCTATCTCCTTTCGTTCATCCTGTCTATATGTCCAAACCATCTCAACATACCTTTCTCAATCCTCGACACTACATCCTCTTTCACTCCACAACGTTCTCTAAAATTAACTTAATAAACTTTACTTAAAGTTTTAAGTCAACTTCACACTATACGTGCTCACCCACATGTGGTATTTTGTGGAAGAGCTACACTCAAGGGGCCAAAGAGCCACATGTGGCTTGCGAGCCGCGATTTGCCGACCACTGCCCTAGCCTTTTTGGCACAGTGGATAGAGCATCAGCCTGCGGACCAAAGGGTCCCGGGTTTGATTCCAGTCAAGGGCACATACCTTGGTTGCAGGATTCTCCCCTGCCTGGGCCCTCGTCAGGGCTCATGCAGGAGGCAACCAATTGATGTGTTTCTCTCACATCGATGTTTCTCTCTGTCTTTCCCTCTCTCTTCCACTCTCCCTAAAAATCAATGGAAAAATATCTTTGGGTGTGAATTAAAAAAATAAAATAAAATAAAATTGTTGTTTTTTTAAAAAAAGAATGAAATGGATGAAGAAATAGTAACACAAGAAGTCATAGCATAGCTATTGTATAGACCTTTGGGGACATGACCAGAATAACATTAAAAATGAAGAAGCAACTCAAAGGGAAGACTAACAAAGGACAACCCAATTGTTATTTAGCCAAGAAAAGTCTAAACAAATGAAAGCTATGAACTACAAACCCATATATCAATCACTAAAGAAATAGGAGGACAAAGAAAATCTTAGAAAAAAGCCAGGTCCTTAAATTGAATATCCTATATAATAATATAATAAAAGGGTAATATGCAAATCGACCGAACGGCGGAATGACCGGTCACTATGATGCGCACTGACCACCAGGGTGCAGATGCTCAATGTAGGAGCTTCCCCCTGGTGGTCAGTGCGCTCCCACAGGGGGAGTGCTGCTCAGCCAGAAGCAGGCTCAAGGCTGGCAAGAGCAGTGGCGGTAGTGGGAGCCTCTCCCACCTCTGTGGCAGTGCTAAGGATGTCTGACTGCCCAAGGGGAGTGGGTCTAAGCCATCAGTTGGACCTCCCCCAAGGGCTCTCAGACTGCAAGAGGGTGCAGGCCAGGATGAGGGACCCTCTCCCTCCTCCCAGTGCATGAGTCTCATGCACTGGGCCTCTAGTATTTATTTTATTTTTATTTTTTAAAATATATTTTATTGATTTTTTACAGAGAGGAAGGGAGAGGAATAGAGAGTTGGAAACATCGATGAGAGAGAAACATCAATCAGCTGCCTCCTGCACACCCCCTACTGGGAATGTGCCCGCAACCAAGGTACATGCCCTTGACCGGAATCGAACCTGGGATCCTTTAGTCCCCAGGCCGACACTCTATCCACTGAGCCAAACCAATCAGGGTGAGGGCCTCTAGTATTTAGATAAAATAAAACTATTTTCATTGTGCTGTTTTTCTCCTTTTGCTACAAGCTGGCATATGGTAACCACTGGATTTTTATGACCCCTGAACTTCTTCCTATTCCCAATATTCTATGATCCTGCCCTATCTTGTTAAAGCAGTTGCTGTTCTGTGGGAGGCATGAGCTGAAGAGACTGTTAGGGCTAAGAGCAGATTGGAATTTAATTGACATCTCTTATAGTAGGGAGAAATTGCTCTTCTCAGCAAAAGGAAAGAGGAACTGTACTGGCCACACACACTACTGTCTTCCGCCCCTTCACCGCCCACCCTGCTCCAAGCCCTTTACACTGTGTTTGTGCCAAATAAACTTAACTTCCATTGGCTGCAGCCCTTTGGACCACACTTAGCACATGGCCCCAGTGCAATCAATCTCTAAATTGATTAGAAATTTACGAGGTGACTTGGCGCAAGAAATATTGTCCAAATGGGGGTGATGATGAGTCCATAGGCTCTTGTATTCTTTTTGAGAATTTGACTATGAGATGTTTATAGAGAGAATTTAGCTCCTGGTTGTTCTAATGATGATACTTTGGTGAAGCTGGAGACTTCCTGATATCAAAAGAAGTAGCAGCTCTCTGGGTGCCTGGTTCTGCAGTGTGTTTTGCAAGTGGTTCCTGAATGCCTAATTTTGAGTCTTCCTTTTCCTCTCCCAGTGACTCCATAGCCATTTACTATAATATCTGTAATGAATCCTTTGCTGCTTAAACTGGTTTGAGTGAATTCTGTTTTCTGAAACTGGCCCCTGACTGACACAAATGTAATTCCTGCATTAAAGGCATATGGCCTTTTGGGGAGACAGACTTGTTTAAGTCCCTGAGGACAATGCTATAATTCAGGTACATACTCAGTACACTGGATGCATAGAGGACTGAGCTCCTAATCTTGAGGATGCCAAGAAATGATTCATAGGAAAGGTAGCACTGAAACTTGAAAACTGTGTACAGTAGGTGCGCAGGAAGACATGGAGAGTAGGGCATCCCACTCCAAGGAACTGGCAAAGATACAGCAGATGAGAGAGTAGGGCTAAAGAGTTGAGTTGAAGGGTAAGCATAATGAGAGAAGAGTCTGGTCAGGCTGCAGGTGCAAATAAAAGACCCGAATGTGTTATATAAAACTGTAAGGAACTTAAAGAATAATCTGGCATAGTCCATTTCTTTCACACATCCCAAAACTGAAGCCAGAGAGATGAAATGAACAGCTCAATACCAACAACTAGTTTCATGGTTCATGCCAGAGCAAGGTCTTCTGATTCTGAGGCCATGTCCTTCCAGGTAATATACATGGACTCCTAAATGTATCCTGTGATGGTGAATGTTACAGACAACAGGATGGGTTTAATGCTTGACACATTAACTTTGAGGCATCAAAGACTATAAGTGGAGATAAATAGGAGAATGGCCATAGATGGGTAAAGGGTCAAGGGAAGAATTATTTTTATTGATTCTTTTATTTTCTGCCTTTATTTATTTACTTGGGCAGAGCAAAATATTTCCTTGCTGCTCCCAGCCATCTTTCTTTTGTTCAAGGAGAATATAGTCAAACTCAGATTGATGCCTGGAGCTAAGGATGAGCTCTGGCATGTTTCCCAGCGAAGGAGAGAGCCAGAAAAGAGGAGGAGGTTGAAATAGAAGAGCAAGGGAATCCTTGGAGGATGTGTGAGATGGGAGGCTGAGGGCAGAAACCTTCAATAGGACTTCGGATCCTTATAAACTCCTGGGAACCAAATTGACAAGAAAGTCTTTACAGAGAAATGAATTGTGCCAATTATTCAATTATCTGCAATTATAAAAATTGGCGTGATGGTTGATACCTCACCGAGGAGGCTCAGGGGAGGCTGTAACTCAGAAATGAGACAGATTAGTTGCACTCTTTGAAGAGAATTCACTGACCTCTTCTTTCATTAAGCTGAACCCATAAGTCTCCTTTCAGGAGAATCAATTTAACGTGCAATGGGCTCTCAACAGCAAAGGCACAGTCTGCAAGCACAGAGCCTGGACGTGGGGAGCCCTCCTCCCTCTGCAGGGGACCACCTACCTCCTCTCCCTGCTCTTGCCTGCTGACTCCAAGGACAACATGTGGAATGTTCTCTTCCCTCCAAAGTGGGAGGAGCCCCAGTTATTCAACACTGCTGTTTCCATTAGAGACCAGCTCTGCCAACTGCAATATACTATCCTGTGGATGATAGCCTGTCCTTTACACATAACTACGCAGATATGTTAACATGTTGGACTCTGAATTCTTTTCAGAGCCCTTTGCCTATCCACCTGCTATGAAGCCTATCAATATTATACTGACTTCTTTTCATGATTATTATCCTTACTATTCTATAAATTTTTCAAGAGCACAGATCAAGGGCTATGCATCTTCATGTTCTCAGTACCCAGGACAGGGCCACTCATAGTAACAAAAAACACTAATTCATTGAAATTATTCAATGAATGAGAGACATTTATTCAAGAAGGAAAAAAATGAGAGCACCAGTATATAAACAGCAATTATAACTATATAGTGAGAAACATGTGGCATTTTAGCAAAATATCAGAAGAGCATTTGGAGTTAGTTTGTAAGAAATAAAATGTATTGTGATATTTCTTTTCTTCTTTTCTCCCATAAAGTTTTGTTCATTAAGAATTTTGAAACTTTTTATTTTGAAATAATTCTATACATAAAGATAAGTTGCAAAAACAGTGCAAAGAGTTCACATATAGCATTCAACCTGTTTCTCCAAATGTTAACAACTTACATAACCATGGTCCGATTATAAAAGTCAGGAAGTTAGCCTTGGTATAATACTATTAACTAGAGATTTGAAGATGGTGGCATAGGTAAATGCCTGTACTTGCTGCCTCAAACAACCACATCAAAATTACAACTAAAATACAGAGCAACTATTCTCCAGAACCACTGGAATGCTGGCTGAATGGAAGTCCTACAACTAGAGAAGTAAATGAGAAAGCACACTGAGACTGGTAGGAGATATGGAGGTGCAGAATGGGCTGGTCCGGCACTCATGTGTGCCACTTTTTTAATCGGGAGGGAGATGGTCTCTGCAGAGGCCACCAGGAGGAGCAAGGGGTCCCAGCTCCCCACCAGCCCCCCAGCCCAGGCTCCCAGAGCTGGGAAAAGAAGTCCCTACAGGCAATAAGAACTACAGGCTGTAAAAACCAGTGCAGATTGGGGATCAGTGACACAGAGGCTGCTGGAGACCCAGCTGTTTCTCTTAAAAGGCCAGCACCACAAACTAAACTTACAAGATCCTGCTTCCTCTGAGCTCCAGCACAAGGGTGAGGCTTTTAGGGACAGAGACTCACATGAGGAGGAACTGGATTTTCTGGCATCAGGGCAGGAACTCAGGGGGCAGCTTTCTCCCAGACAGAGGTGCTCACAGGGATCATTTTTCCTGTGCTAGGACCTCCCCATTCACAAGGCTGACTGGCAGCCATTTCTGTTTGCTCCGCCCTGGTGATTCCCTAAGAACTGCCTCATTCAATTTACAACCCCACCCAAGCTGCAGGCAGTGGCTTTTGCATATGAATGGCCTGTCCTTGCTCAGGCTAAAATCTGTCAAACAAGCTGCAGCTGGCTTAGGGAGCCCCAAACCTGTCAATAAAAGGTCCAAGACCCGGCACTAGCACCAGCCTGCCTTGCTTCACAGTTGGGCCTCATCTGGGCACTTCCAAACCAGATACAAAGAGGAAGAATCTTCAGATCTCTCTATAGCTCCTGCTGGGTGGCTCCAGGCAGTGGCTGAATTTGCACTTCCCTGGAGACCCAAGAGCCAGTGTACCCAGTGGTCAGTGTCAGACCATACCAGATTACAACTCTACACATCCATAAGCGACACACTCAAGGGGCAGACTCAGTGAGTACCAAAGCCCCACTGAAGTAAGTCCTGCACCATAAGAGTGTTCCCTGCACAGTAGCTCTCCCACTGTAGTCACAGCTGGTCAATTCCTCCCAGTGACACCAAGAGCAATCAAGTCTCAACTACAACAAGACTGTGCTCACAGCCCACAAAGGGGTGCACCTAGAGCTCCCAGCTCAGGTGACTGGGGAGGCTGAACCACTGGGCCCTATAGAACAGCTAGTACAGAAAGCCACTCTACCAACTCATGGGAGACATAGTAGCTCTACCCAATACATAGAAACAAACACAGGGAAGTAACCAAAATGCAGAGACAAAGAAACATGTCACAAATGAAAGAAATGGAAGAAAGCAAACTACTGGATATAGAGTTCAAAACCATGGTTATAAGGTTACTCAAGGATCTTCTAGAAATCTCCAAAAAATGAAAAAGGATAAGTCAGAAATTAAGCATACTCTGACTGAAATAAAGAATAATATACAGGAATTCAACAGTACAGCAGAGGATTCTGAGAATCAAAACAATGATTTGAAATATGAGGAAGCAAAAAACAACAACACCCAACCAGAAGAGCAAAAAGAAAAAAAAGAATCCAAAAATATGAAGATAGTATAAGGAGCCTGTGGAACAATTTCAAGCGTACCAACATTTGCATTACGGGGCTGCTAGAAGAAGACAGAGAGGAAGATATTGAAAACCTATTTTGAAGAAATAATGACAGATAACTTCCCCTACCTGGTGAAAGAAATAGACTTACAAGTCCAGGAAGTATGGAGTCCCAAAAAGAGGGCCACAGGAACCCAAAGAGGACCACACCAAGACACATCATAATTAAAATGCCAAGGGCTAAAGACAAAGAGAGAATCTTAAAAGCAGCAAGAGAAAAGTAGTTAGTTACCTACAAGGGAATGCCCACGTTGTGTCTTGCAGCTGATTTCTCAACAGAAACTATGCAGGCAGAAGGGAGTGGCAAGAAATATTCAAAGTGATGAATAGCAATGACCTACAACCAAGATTACTCTACCCAGCAAAGCTATCATTCAGAATTGAAGGTCAGATAAAGAGCTTCACAGATAAGGAAAAACTAAAGGAGTTCATCACCACCAAACCAGTATTATATGAAATGTTAAAGGATATTCTTTAAGAAGAGGAAGAAGAAGAAAAAGAAAAAGCTCAAATTTATGAACAACAAAATGACAACAAATATATACCTATCTATAGTTGAATCTAAAAATCAAAATAAATGAATAAGAAATCTAATGAACAGAATAAACTGGTGAATAAAATAGAATCAGAGGCATGGAAATGAAACAGACTTATGATTATCAGAGGGAAGGGGTGTGGGGTGGGAAGAGATTAAACAAAGATCTTATATGCATGTATACATTACCTATGGACACAGACAATAGGGTGGCGAAGGCCTGGGGTGGGGCAGGAGTGGGGTGGAGGGGGACAATGGGGGGAAAAAGAGGGATATCTGTAATAATCTCAACAATGAAGATTTTTTAAAATACTGTTTACTAAATTATTCGCAGCATTTGGAATCCGCTCATGTCCTCCACAATGTCCCTTCTCTGTTCCAGGATCCAGTCCAGGGTTCCACTTTGCATTTAGTTGTCAGGTCTCCTTACTTTCCTCTACTGTTCTCAAAGTTCACCTGTGTTATAAATTGTGATGGAATTTTCTTCCTTTTCAAGGAATAATATTCCATTTTAAGGACTAATAGTCTATTGTGTGCACACACCACATTTTGCTTATCCATTCATCAGTCCATGGACATTTGCTTCCACCTCTTGGCTATTGTGAATAATGCTGCCATGAACATGGGTATACAAGTATTTCTTGAAGACCTTCTTTTCAATTCTTTTGGATAAATACCCAGAAGTGGGATTGCCGGATCATGTGGTAGTTCTATTTTTAACTTTATGAAGACCCTCCATGCTGTTTAATAAGATGAAATTCTTAACTCCTCTTTTCCCGTTATCTCCACCTCCCATTAGTGCTGTGAATCCCTCTAGAGAATTGTGCTTTTATGGCAGAGTGACACGCTGTGTCTTTCACACAAGCTAACTGATAGAGTTTAGCTAAAATTAGGGTTGGGACTCAAATGAGGTAAGTCAAGCACTCATCTCAGATGCCAAAATTTTAATAGATTGCCCAAAAACTCAGTCATCAAAATAATGTTTTAATGCAATACTTTAAAAAAATCAAAATCAGTGCAAAAAAATAATTATGAACAAATGCCAAATTTTTAAATAGAAAAGTGTCTTGCTCAGCCATATTGGAGCCTGAGGCAAAAAGGAAAGCTCAGTAACACTGGTGTTATCTTTATTTAAAATTTTATATTAAGGTATTATCTTGATGATTGAGTTTCTGGCACCCTCAGAGACCTCCCCCAGGATTCTGCTGACCAAAGAAAGAGAAAAGGCTTTATGACAAAGAATCCACCGTGCACTTGCCCTCCCGAGAGCACACCCACACTTTTTCCTTCGCCAACTTCTTACTCCAGAGACTTGCAGCTGGGGGAGTGGTGGGCAGGGACAGTTCAACCTGGGCTAACACCCTGACCCTGTCTCCACGGCCCCCTTTCTCTGACTTTTCCTCTCCTTTTGCTTCTTCTGCCTTAAGCTTTCCCTTTGTTTCACTGTCCCCAGCTTTAGTAAACATGCTCTCCAAAGCCACCTGGACTCCTGTTGTGAAATCTTTCCTACACGAAGTCAAAAACCCACACACTACCTGATGGCCCTGGGCAGAGCCACCCAGGGCCCAGACCCCGGCCAGTAACAATATCTCATCATAGTTTTACTTTATATTTCCCTCGTTAATGATGTTGTGCTTTTTATTTTTTTCATTACCAACCTACTATTAAGTATACATAGGATAATTTGCAAATACAAACAAATGAATAAACAAGCTAAAGAGTGATGATTTTGTTAGTCCTGTGAGAATTAAGTACTTCTACAGGGAAATTTGGGTATTCTGGCTTTCCTTTCATGAATTCTGATGCTTCTCTTTGTCGTTTCATAAACTCTGATGCTTCCTTTTCCCTCAACAAATTCCTTGTGGCAAGAAGATATAACCAGCAGTACGCCATTAGTGATTCTTTCTAAAGTAGTTGTTCCAGCAATTAAATATTTGATGATTTCAGTAAGGACATTAGTTATAAAAATTTAAGAGGGGCAACAGTGGAGTATAGGGAAAAGTATGGCCTTTGAAGTCATAGAGAATTAGATTTCAATCCTGGGTCAAGTTCTTCCAAGTTTCAATTTCCTCCCCTGTCCAATGGAGACAAAAATACCTACTGTACTAGTTTGTTATTGATGCACTAACAAATTACCATAAATGTGGTGGCTTAACACAAACTAATTTACCTTCAGTTCTGGAGGTCAAAAGTCCAAAATGGGTCTCACTGGGCCAAAATGAAGGTGGCGGAGGGCTGCATTCCCACTGTGTCTTCTTGTCTTCTTAGCTTCTAAAGGCTGCCCACATTCCTTGGCTGGTGGCCCTGCCCATCTTCAAAGCAGCAGTGGCAGGTTGAGTCTTCCTAACATTAGATCACTGACTCTGTTTCCATTGTCACATCTTCTCGACCCTGATTCTCCCCCCTTCTTTCATTCAGAAGGGTCCTGTGTTAACATTGGGCCCACCTGGATAATCCAGGAAATCTCCCCATCTCAAGGTCCTTAACTCAATCACATCTGGAAAGTCCCTTTGGCATGTAAAGGAACATAGCCATCAGTTTCTGGGATTAGGATGCAGACAACGTTAGGGGATCATTATTATTATTCTATGAATCATGTCTATTTTTCGAGGTTGTTGCAAGGATTAAAAGTGAAGATATCTAAAGGATCTGGCTCATGAAGACTGTTCAGTAATGAAAGCCTATGTTCAAAGGTGTGCAAAGTTCAGCACACAAGGCCTAAAACATGGTCAGACTCAGTGATTTCTGCTCCCTTTCCTTCCTCCTGGAAAGGATCTGGAGAACAGTGGTCTCTTGAATCTTTTTTTTTTTTTTTTTTTTTTTAGATTTTTTTTTTTAATTAAATCTTTATTGTTCAGATTATTACATTTGTTCCTCTTTTTTCCCCCCATAACTCCCCTCCTTCCAGCTCCCACCCCACCCTCCACCCTCACTCCCCACCCACTGTGTTCATCCATAGGTGCATGATTTTTGTCCAGTCACTTCCCGCATCTCCCACACCCCTTTTCCCCCCAAGAATAGTCAGTCTATTCCCTTTCTATGTCCCTGATTCTATTATAATCACCAGTTCATTCTGTACATCAGGTTATTTATTCACTTGATTCTTAGATTCATTTGTTGATAGATGCATGTTTGTTGTTCATAATTTGTATCTTTACCTTTTTCTTCTTCTTCCTCTTCTTAAAGGATACCTTTCAGCATTTCATATAATACTGGTTTGGCGGTGATGAACTCCTTTAGCTTTTCCTTATCTGTGAAGCTCTTTATCTGACCTTCAATTCTGAATGATAGCTTTGCTGGATAAAGTAATCTTGGTTGTAGGTTCTTGGTATTCAGCACTTTGAATATTTCTTGCCATTCCCTTCTGGCCTGCAAAGTTTCTGTTGGGAAATCAGCTGACAGTCGTATGGGTATTCCCTTGTAGGTAATTAAGCCTCTTTCTCTTGCTGCTTTTAAGATTTTCTCTTTGTCTTTTGCTCTTGGCATTTTAATGATGATGTGTCTTGGTGTGGTCCTCTTTGGATTCCTTTTGTTTGGAGTTCTCTGCGCTTCTTGGACCTGTAAGTCCATTTCTTTCTCCAGGTGGGGGAAGTTTTCTGCCATTATTTCTTGAAATAGGTTTTCAATATCTTGCTGTCTCTCATCTTCTGGCACTCCAATGACTCTGATATTAGTCCGCTTAAAGCTGTCCCAGAGGCTCCTTACACTATCTTCACACTTTCGGATTCTTTTTTCATTTTGCTTTTCCAATTGGGTGTTTTTTGTCGAATCTTTGGTTTGATTATTGTACTCCTCTGGTCTGCTATTGGGTATAATATTCTTTATTTCAGTCCGTGTATGCTTACTTTCTAATTTCTTTATCGTAGCATCGAGGGTCTCATTAGTTTTCGTGAGGCTCTGCACAAATTTATGGCAAGCCCTCAAAATTGTGATTCTTAGCTCCATATCCTCCATTTCTGTCATGTTTCTTTGTCTCCGCATCTTTTATGCTTTCTTGGTGCACCCCCTTGTGGTCTCTGTGCGCAGTCTTGTTCTAGCCAAGCCTTAATTGTTGTAGTTAACACTAGAGGGATTTGACCCCCAGGCCGACTGGCTATAGGAATCAGCTGTACGGAAAACGTCTGCCTTCTGGGGAGGCGCTAATCCAGCCTTTGCCTGAGGCGATCGGCAAATGGCTGTGCGCAGGCTTTGGGCGGGGCGGGATCAACAGGACGGGCGGAGGGAGCAGTTATGGCCACGCTCAGTCCCGTTCCCAGAGGCTCTGCTTCTCAGAACCCCGGCAGCCGCTGCAAACCTCGGAGAGAAAGCTGCCCTCAGGTTCCAACTGATGCCGGATAATCCCGCTTCTCCCGTTTGAGTCTGGGTCCCTAGAGACTCGCCCGGATCTGGAGCCCAGAGTCTGAGACTCACTCCCGACAGAAAACGACACCCGCGCCCTCAGCCACCAGCCCGCTTTGCGCGCGCACCTCGGTACCTTTGTATTTTCCACACTGCGCCGCCTCTGAGCCTCGATTTGCTGTTCTCTTTCCTTCTAGTTGTAGAGTCTCTCTTCAGCCAGCCTTCCTGTGGTTCTGGGTGATGTCCGTTCAGTCTTTTAGTTGTATTTTTGAAATGGTTGTTTGCGGCAGCGGTCTCCGGTGTTTACCTACGCCGCCATCTTGGTCTCCCTCTCTTGAATCTTATTCTCTTGCCAATCTGCTCTGTGTTCACAGCAGTAAGGTAGCCTTGGCCAGAGGAAGAGGTCCAGATGGGAGATTAGCATTGGTTGAGAAGAGGGGGAGAGAAACAGTCAAACTCTTCTACTTTGGGGATGATAATGAACATTTAAGGGTACCATGAGCATTTGTGGCTGAAAAGTATTTTTCCAGGTCAGGGTCCTGGGAACACAATTGACCACAATAATAGCAAACCACATAAAAATGACCTGGCTTAAGCCCCAGCCTGCAGACCTACAGGACCCCTAACCCTCACCTCTAACCCCACAGGAGCCATCTAGTTCCAGCGGACACCTGGGGCAACTCACAAGCTATCCCTGCATCAGCCTGCATGCAAGAGTAGGCCTTCCTTCCCCTGGCTGCTGGCACCGGCTTCCCTCTGGCATCCAGGACTCGGGCTTCCTTCCGGCCACTGGCAGGCACCTAGGACCTGGGCTTCCCTCGCAGCCCTGGCTTCGTTCAGAAGATTGTCTGGAAGGACATCCGGAAGGACGTCTGATCTAATTAGCATATTATGCTTTTATTATTATAGATAGCCAAGGTATGAAAGCAACCTAGGTGTCCACGGACAGACGAATGGATAAACAAGATATATACATACAATGGAATATTACTTGGCCATTAAAAAGAGTAAAATCCCACCATTTGGGACAACATGGTTGGACCTAAAAGATGTGGACAGTTTTCACAAGCCAAATCTTTTATATATCTTTACTTTTCAACCTTGCAACAACCTTGAAAAGTAGATGTGGTTCACAGAAGAAGAATGACCCCCTAAAGTAATATCGGAAGTGAAATAAGTCAGATAGAGAAAGACAAATACCACATGATTTCACTTATATGCGGAATTTTTTAAAAATCAAAGCAAGTGAACAAATAAAATACAACAAAATACAGCCTCATAGAAACAAAGAACAAACTGATAGTAGCCAGAGGGGAGTGGGTGGAGGGATGGGTGAAAAAGGTGAAGGGGAATACAGTCAATAGTAGTGTGCTAACTTGGCACAGTGACAGATGGTTATTAGACTTAGTGTGGTGAGCACACCAGAAGCTGTGTGAATATCAAATCGCTTTCTTGTACACCTGGAAAACTAATATAATATTGTATGCCAACTTTACTTTAATGAAAAAACTTTTTAATTTAAAAAAAAAGGTCTCATACTGGAAAGTGAGAGGGATGAAGCCTCCCACTCTCTCTTCCTACCTGCCCAGGTGCACCCCCACAGATGTACCGGGGTCATGGGTTGATTTCATTTTCCCAGATAGCAGACATTTCTCCTTTTCTGGTTCCATGACTCCATAAAGCATTGCCAACAAGGGGTGGGGTGCTGAGTAGGCCTCAAAGGGTGACATTCAAGGGTCCACTGGGTAGCTCAGAATGAAATGAGAAGCGTGAGAACGCTCAGGCTGCCTGTTCTTGTGGAGTGAGTCACACTGAGCCGAGGGTGTGAAATATTAAACAGCAGCCCGAGCACTCTGGCAGCTTAAATGCCAGTTAGTGTCCCCGGAAGCTATACTGAGTGGTGAGGCAGAAAGTCACATGCCCTAAGGGAAACGGTGAGAGAGCCACCACAGAGAAAACAAGTTACCAGTTGCCAATCACATCAACTAGTGGCTGCACAGACCCGTGGAATAGGTGACACCAGAGAAAGAATTGATTTAGCTGGTTAGTGACAAAAAAAAAATGAATGAACAACATTAATGATGAAATGAAGGATCAACTGGCCATGAGTGGCAGCTCAGCAAACATCCGCAAAGAGATTCCTCCAATGGAATAACCTCTGGACCCTCCTCTTCCTCTCTTCCCGGGACTACGCATTGACAGGTACACAGGCGCACAACAGTGCAAGTGCACAAACACGCATGCTCAATGAAAGTGAGAATTCCGTGGGAGTTTCCGTCTTTTTATGCCTTCTACATCTTTGCCAGAGAGCCGTTTTAGAGAGATGCCTGTGCTCTCCATTTCTTAGCTTTTTCTCTGAAACCGAGCCAGTCTCAGCTATTCCATTGCTTTCCAACCTTTGCTTTCTAGAAAGATTATACTATAGCTGTAACCGTGACAAGGTGAACAACAGACCTATACTAGTAAAAATAGCTGTAAGAATGTAATCACACCATCTGACTTTCTGAACTTTAAAATCTCTCCTAAACATGATCCCGTCTGAAGTTATCCATATTAGGTGCTGTGAAGAAGAACTAGGGGTAGCAAAGCACTTGGTAAATAATTAAATACCAATCATTCATCCTGGTAGTGTTCTAAAGGAAAATAGCCTCGGCAAATGTAAGTGCTTTCACCATAAATAAGCCATTATAAAATCTGTTAACATCACTCCTCTCTTTAAATTGTTGTTCTGTCTCTTTAAATCGTTGCCTTGCTGGACAGAAAAGAGCAGAGGAAAGGTTTCAAAACAAGTGGATGGAAAGGGCTACAACAGGCTCCATAGGCAGGAACAGGGCAGTATTAATATGCAATTGCACCGACTCCCTCACAAAGTCATCTTATGACATTGGCTTTTCTCCTTGACCTTTTAGCCCTCCCCCAAGAAATGCCACATCCTCAGATAGGAAATAGGCTGAGTCTGGAGTGTTGGAAGCGAGAAGAAGATTTTCCCTACTGTTGATTCCTTAATTGAGCCTGTCTGTCTATTGTTTTCTGCATCTAGGACAACCTACCTTTAGGATGTCAGAGTAATCCCATTTTTTCCAGACCCCTCAGGGCACAGTCTCCTGCCAGAGGCCTAGGCACAATATTAGTCGCTACCAAGAAATGCTCTGATTAACCCCAGAACAAGTCAGGCATATCCTAACAGAGCCTGAAATCCCGTTTCCAGCGGTCTGAGTTCAGTCAAAGCCAGCTGCCCTTCTGCTGATTCATGCAGTGAATATCTGTGGACTGTTCTTTATATCTCAGCTATTGGTCTTGGTGTTGGAGATAGACATTCACCAAAATCTATCTCATAAAGCATATTTGTAGCAGAAGAAAACAAATATATTAAAACACATTAATATATAATCTAGAGAGTCGACCAAGATGGCGGCGTAGGTAAACACCGGAGACCGCTGCCGCAAACAACCATTTCAAAAAATACAACTAAAAGACTGAACGGACATCACCCAGAACCACAGGAAGGCTGGCTGAAGAGAGACTCTACAACTAGAAGGAAAGAGAACAGCAAATCGAGGCTCAGAGGCGGCGCAGTGTGGAAAATACAAAGGTACCGAGGTGCGCGCGAAAGCGGGCTGGTGGCTGAGGGCGCGGTTGTCGTTTTCTGTCGGGACTGAGTCTCAGACTCTGGGCTCCAGATCCGGGCGAGTCTCTAGGGACCCAGACTCAAACGGGAGAAGCGGGATTACCCGGCATCAGTTGGAACCTGAGGGCAGCTTTCTCTCCGAGGTTTGCAGCGGCTGCCGGGGTTCTGAGAAGCAGAGCCTCTGGGAACGGGACTGAGCGTGGCCATAACTGCTCCCTCCGCCCGCCCTGTTGATCCCGCCCCGCCCAAAGCCTGCGCACAGCCATTTGCTGATCGCCTCAGGCAAAGGCTGGATTAGCGCCTCCCCAGAAGACAGAGTTTTCCGCACAGCTGATCACTATAGCCAGCCGGCCTGAGGGTCAAATCCCCCTAGTGTTAACTACAACAATTAAGGCTTGGCTAGAACAAGACTGCGCACAGAGACCACAAGGGGGTGCACCAAGAAAGCATAAAAGATGCGGAGACAAAAAAACATGACAGAAATGGAGGATATGGAGCTAAGAATCGCAATTTTGAGGGCTTGCCATAAATTTGTGCAGAACCTCACGAAAACTAATGAGACCCTCGATGCTACGATAAAGAAATTAGAAAGTAAGCATACACGGACTGAAATAAAGAATATTATACCCAATAGCAGACCAGAGGAGTACAATAATCAAACCAAAGATTCGACAAAAAACACCCAATTGGAAAAGCAAAATGAAAAAAGAATCCGAAAGTGTGAAGATAGTGTAAGGAGCCTCTGGGACAGCTTTAAGCGGTCTAATATCAGAGTCATTGGAGTGCCAGAAGATGAGAGACAGCAAGATATTGAAAACCTATTTCAAGAAATAATGGCAGAAAACTTCCCCCACCTGGTGAAAGAAATGGACTTACAGGTCCAAGAAGCGCAGAGAACCCCAAACAAAAGGAATCCAAAGAGGACCACACCAAGACACATCATCATTAAAATGCCAAGAGCAAAAGACAAAGAGAAAATCTTAAAAGCAGCAAGAGAAAGAGGCTCAATTACCTACAAGGGAATACCCATACGACTGTCAGCTGATTTCTCAACAGAAACTTTGCAGGCCAGAAGGGAATGGCAAGAAATTTTCAAAGTGCTGAATACCAAGAACCTACAACCAAGATTACTTTATCCAGCAAAGCTATCATTCAGAATTGAAGGTCAGATAAAGAGCTTCACAGATAAGGAAAAGCTAAAGGAGTTCATCACCGCCAAACCAGTATTATATGAAATGCTGAAAGGTATCCTTTAAGAAGAGGAAGAAGAAGAAAAAGGTAAAGATACAAATTATGAACAACAAACATGCATCTATCAACAAATGAATCTAAGAATCAAGTGAATAAATAACCTGATGTACAGAATGAACTGGTGATTATAATAGAATCAGGGACATAGAAAGGGAATGGACTGACTATTCTTGGGGGAAAAAGGGGTGTGGGAGATGCGGGAAGTGACTGGACAAAAATCATGCACCTATGGATGAACACAGTGGGTGGGGAGTGAGGGTGGAGGGTGGGGTGGGAGCTGGAAGGAGGGGAGTTATGGGGGGAAAAAAGATGAACAAATGTAATAATCTGAACAATAAAGATTTAATAAAAAAAAAAAAAAAAAAAAAAAAAACAAAACAAAACAAAAAAAAAAAAAAAAATAAAATAATCTGGAAGCCAAAAAAAAAAAAAAAAAAAAAAAAAAAAAAAAAATATATATATAATCTAATGTCAGGCAGTGATGGGTGCTAAAAAGAGAAATAAAGCAGGAATGGGGTCGGGGGGGGGGGGGGAATGTCATTTAGCATGATCAGGGGAGGCCTCCCTGGTGAGGTCATACGTGAGCTGTGCACTGAAGGAGGAAGAGGACTCTGAGCAGGAGTGGCCTGAAAGGCCACAGGGTCGTTCT
The DNA here is from genome assembly GCF_028538775.1 of Myotis yumanensis. NCBI lineage: Eukaryota > Metazoa > Chordata > Mammalia > Chiroptera > Vespertilionidae > Myotis > Myotis yumanensis. The sequence goes on from NW_027223760.1 coordinate 62,360,980, forward strand.
TGAAACTGCGAGAAAACCTCTGTGAATGGAGTGGAGTGAGTGGGCTGAAGTCATAGATGATAAAGTGGGCAGAAGTCATAGAAGTGGGTAGACGTCATAGAAGATAAAGAAGATAAAGAAGATATCATGTGATAAGCTGCTCAGGTGTGTATTCAATACCAACAAGCACAAGATTTGTAACATGGGAGGACTGGCCTCCATCCCGGCAGCCTGTCAGAGTCATTGGCTTGTGTCATTGGTCCAATATTCTCACTCCATCTTTCACAGACTTCATCGTGGGCAGAACACTTTTTGCCCTAGCGCCTTCACAATTCTTAAAGTTGACTATCAAAAACACCACCACAGCACATAACAGGATCTTCCAGAGAAATGCTGGGAGATGTGGGATGACTGTCTCAAGCTTTCAGAAATCACCAGAACTTGCAGTGGGATGGGACCTGAGGGAGTCATCAGGGTGGAGCCAGTGGCGTTCACAGGGTAATGTAGATTCAGATTTGGTCCATGTGCGGAGAGGGTTCAATACAGGAACATTGGTGGTTGTACCTCAAGTCCTCAGCCTGAAGCCACACAACTCAGTATCTCCCTGTATTTTTCTGGCACGCCCCCTCCCCCAAGCTTGACAAAATTCCTCAATTTTTTAAGAAAGACTGCAATGCAGGCCCAGGCTGGTTGCTTCTGACAGAGCCTGGGGCCATGCATGAGTTGGGTAGGGTGGGATCTCAGGGAGTCATCATGCTACAGCTAATGGAGCTCACCAGCCTAATGTAGAGTCAGATTTGGCCATGTAGGGGGAGGGCTCAATCCAAGAAAGATGGCACCCATGGGTGGCATGGAAAGACAACACAATACAGGGACAATGGCAACTGTCCCTCCAGCCCTTGCCTTGAAGCCACACAACTCATTTTCTCCCTATATGTCTCTGGCACCCAGCCCACTCAAACTGCTGTCCCTCCATTGGAGTTCAAGGTTACTGCCTAAGACCAAGATTTTGTGCACTGACCCTTAAGAGGATACCGGGTTTCCAGCGCCCTGCATCTCACCCAGAGGGAAGCCTGGTGTGGGGCTGAGGCCCCTTGTTCCTCAGAGGGAACCTCCACAGCTGAGCTACCCCTCCAGATTCTCAGCTGCCATGTGTGAGTGCAGAGCCAGCCCATTTTATTTCTATCCTCATGCCAGTCTCAATGTAGCTTTTTCTTTATATCCTTAGTTATAGGACTTCTGTTCAGCTAGTCTTTAGATGGTTATCCAGGTTGATTGTTCTATAATTTCGTTGACGTGCTCATGGGAAGAGGTGAGTGCAGTGTCTCCCTACTCCATCTTGACCAGATTCCTTGCAATAAGTTTTAACATTTACTGTATTTTTCCGTGTATAAGATGCTATTTTTTTTTAAATCGTTAGACTGAAAATCGAGGGGCAACTTATACACAGAAATCAGCTGAGGAGGGAGCCGCACTGGTGTGTAGCTGCCCATACCTTGTCAAATGGGCTTCCTCCAATCACGAGTCTTATTGTTACTCACGCCAGCTGATGCCATAATTGGAGGTGGAGGTGGAGAGTGCACAGATGCAACAGGTTCCAGAGCATTCTGAGCCCATAAAGTTTTCAAAAAATAAAAAGATAAAAACTGGTAAGTGATTGTCTTACTCTGCAAAATTCAAACTGAATGTAATCAGCTATGCAAAAGAGCATGGAAACAGAGCTGCAGAGAGATAATTTGGAACTCTTCCCACTGAGTGTATAATCGGACAGTGGAGAAAACAGGAAGAACAACTTCTTAAGATGCCAAAAAAGAAGAAGGCCTTAAGAGGAAAACCAGCAAAATGGGCAAACTTGGAGCATAGGCTTAAGACTTGGATTATGGAGCAGCAGCAGAGTGGCTTATGTGTGTCAACAAAGCTTATTCAGTGTCAGGCAAGAATGTTTGCAAGTGAAATGAACATTGTTGATTTTACAGGAAAGGCACAGTGGTGCTTCATTTCATGAGGAGAGAGGGGTTGGCCATGAGAACACAAACAAAGTTAGCTCAGAAAATGCAACCAGTTTATGAGGATGATCTCACATATATAGACAGTGACTCAGAAGACAGCAGTGATACGATAGAAGTTGAAGAAATTGGTATGTCTAGAACTAATAGTGATGAAGAAGAGAGCAGTGATGCAACAGAGGCTGAATAAAGTGATATGCTGCATAATATCATAGTACTGGTATATGAACATTACCTGTGGTAATTACTAAATAAAAATGTGTTCTGTTTTATGTCTAAAATATTGATTTCTTAATTTTGGGTTGGAAAAGTGGGGGGCGTCTTATACATGGGGGCATCTTATTCATGAAAAAATACGGTAATTTTTGTTTACTTCTTTGATTGGTCCCCTAAAAGAACAGGAAAAGCATTACATTGAACCAGGGTGGGGTGAATAACTCAAGTTTCAATAGCGACATCTACTGGCAGTAAATAGCACTAGCAGAAAAGAATTGAATTGCTGACTGAGCCAGTTTTCCATTTTTTTTTCTTCCTCAGATGATAGTATCCAGAGTGCACTTTTGTATGGAATAAGCATCCCTAACGATTCTTGGAGTCATCTGAGGAAGGAGGTCCCCAAAGAATGGAAAAACGAATTTTCCTGGTGAGTACGATGGGGACCCAGAGTCATAATTTAATTCTGGTTATAAGGAAAAACTATTCATTCTCTGAGTTTAAATGCTCTTTGGATAATTCAGGGGGGTTGAGTTCTCCCCGACCAGAATTTTGATGAGTGGAGTGGGTTTCTACAAACAATTATTTTGCTATATAATCGGAGAGGAAGATTGGAATGGACTCTGGCCAACAGAGGTCTCAGTTATGACTTTGAACTATAGAATAAGGGCAATAGCAGGTGTTCACTTCAGTGAGTTTTGGTTGGCTCTTAATTTATAGCTTCTCCCAAGACCCCCATGGTCAATATTAAAGACAGTTTGAAATTTCATCTTTTCTGCCAATAACTTGATGCCACAGAAGTTCCTCAAGAATCTACAGTTCCCCAGATGCAGCTCATGCAATGCCATTATGTGTCATGGGGACACCATATTCTCAGTCTTTATTTTAAATAATGACAAGAATAAACTGTGCAAATAAATGAAAACATCCGAAATGATAAAGTGAGAAATTCACACACTGAAAAAATGTTTCTACCCTGAAGTAGTTTCCATAACAATACCACAAAAGGTCATCACACATATGTGGTATTACACGGATTAGAAGATAAATAAAAATGTATGAGTTGGACTCGAAAATCAACTTCCCAGCTGGAGTCTGAGGCAAATAAAACACGAAGCACAGTGCTGGCAACCCTCTAGGTTTTCAGTTCTTTGTGAAAACAGAATTCTCATCCCATTCCTCCCTGGTATGTATTTTCATATTAGCTTCATTCTTGGCTTTGTTTAATGTGCAGGGAAAGATTTATGCTTCATTGAAAACTGTGCATTGTCTGTACTCTAGAGGACACCCCTCTGGGGTTATCTGATTATATGGAAGCCACTTGTGACTCAGTAAAGTGAAAATAATTATTATTGTGCATAGACATGCAAATTCTGTCCTGCCTAGTAGATGTTTAATTGACTTTCTTCTCCCACAGTGAAAGAGGCCAGTTTTGCCTCCATTTGTACATTCATTTCAATATTCCTGAGCTATAAATATGTCTATTCTTCAACTTCTTCCTCAAACTGCTTACCAATTTCCTCATTAATAAAAATCTTTAACATATTTTCACTTTGATCTGTATTTATGTCATGAGCCTACCCTATTTTGAAAACTATCTTCTGAAAATTATCATTTTTTAAATTATCAAATTATTTTAATAATAATATTTTTGAAAATAATCTTTTTTTTAAGTTCTTACCTAACTACTATATATTTTACCTAAATTTTCAGTTGCCTTAAATTCTTTCTGAAATAAGCTGAGGTATAAATGAATAAACAGTAAGTGCTTAATAATCAAAATGTTTAGGTAACATCTACCGTTCTTTCCTTGATATGCTATGCAGCTGGAAACAGGAAGGTCAGAAGTAAAGCTTCTTCTCTCATATAACTTTTTTATTGTGGTAAAATGTACATACCATACAGTTTACCATTTTAATAATCTTTTAAGGCATATGCTTTCTTAAAAGCAGGGTATAATATGAGAGTTCCCTGAGAATCTACAATGAACCCACACAACAGTAATGTTTAGCCATGATCCAAGTTCAGAATGTAACCCACCTGGGCATTGATTTTCCACCAGTGAGCCTTGTTTCACAATCTGGAACCAAGTGCTTTTGTAACATGTGGCACTGGTCTTACCATGCTCCCACCCATCCTGAAGCAGCTGGCTTGATAGAATGGTGAAATGGCCTGGTGAAGGCTCAGTTACAGCAGCCAGCGAGGCGGCAATACTTTGCAGGAGTGGGGCAAGTTTCTCCAGAAGGCTAGGTATGCTGACTCGCCATCCACTATGCGGTGCTGTTTGCTGTAGCTGGGACTGCTGGGTCCAGGAATTAAGAGAGTGGCAACACTCACTATCACTCCTAGTGACCCACTAGCACAATGTTGCTTCCTATTTCCACAACTTCATGCTCTCCAGGCCTAGAGGTCTTAGTTCTGGAGGGAGGACTGTTGCCAATAGGGAGACACAGCAATACTAAGTAAGTCCGTTCAACTAAGAGTTAAGGAGGCCGCTTTGGCCTCCTCATGCCTCTGAATCACCAGACAAGGAAGAGAGCTATGGGGTTGGCTGGGGTGATTGATCCTGACTACCAAGGGGAAACTGGACTACCTGTCCACAGTGGAAGGAAGGAAGAGCATGTCTGGAATAAAGGAGATCCCTTAGGGCATCCTTAGCACTACATTGTCCTGTGATTAAGGGCAATGGAAAGTTACAACCCAATCCAGCCAGGATTAGTGATAGCCCAGACCCTTGAGGAATGTCAGTGTGGGTCACACCTCCAAGTAAAGAACCACTCCTAGCTGAGGTGGAAAGGCAAAGGGAGTACAGAACAGGGAGCAGAAGGCAGTTACAAATACCAGCTATGAACTCATGAAGTTACAGAAACAAGGACTATAACTGCCACAAATTTTGTTATAGATATGTTTGTGTGTGTGTATTAAATAAATACAGTAGGTCAGTGATGGCGAACCTATGACACCTATGTCACCTCTGACACTCGAACTCATTTTTTTGGTTTATTTTTCTTTGTTAAATGGCATTTAAATATATAAAATAAATATAAAAATATAAGTCTTTGTTTTACTATGGTTGCAAATATCAAAAAATTTCTATATGTGACACGCACCAGAGTTAAGTTAGGGTTTTTCAAAATGCTGACACGCCGAGCTCAAACGGTTCGCCATCACTGCAGTAGGTCCTTGGGTTACGTCGGAGATCCGTTCCTTCAGCGCGTCTACATAAGCACCTACGTCACTCACATGGAGCACATACACAGCAGTAATGAAGTGAAGCAGTAAAAAAATTTAAAAGAATGATAACAATTCTTGACCTTTACGTGTGGTAAATACAGTAAATAATAAAAAACATGAAGCACATATACATACGTCGAAATGACGGAACTTCTTTTTTTAATAAATAAATGGGAGTAGGCAACGTGACCATGAAATGACGTAACTGGAATCCGACCTAACCCAGGACTGCCTGCATATGCTGTGATGCTAGAGGTGTGCCTTTAAGGCCTGTGCATCACTATGGAGTCTAGCGCCCTCTTGTGTTCACTGAAAAGCACAGCTGGTCTCCATGATTTGCCAAGCTTTATCTGTCTATTTATTTACTTTAGTTACGTATTTATTTACTTATATATTTATCTATTTTTGCCAAACACATTTTTAAACACATATCTTATTTGTGGGGAACTTAGAAGAATGTGAAATTCTTTAGATCCCTTATTGTCTCTCTCATACTACTTTTTCCATCACTGTAGTTTTCCCATATATTTCCTCCAGAGCTCTTCGATAATATTTGATCCTGTAACTTGTTATTACATCATCTAAATTTACATTCATGTAATTCTTATGCTTCCAAGAAATACTTTCATATATTAGGCATCAACACATGTTGTATGGATGGATAGATGGAACCAGAGAGAACTCAATCAATTGCATCAGATAATACAGGCAATGGGGGAGGAAGGGGTCATGAGGAAGAGGAGAGCTGGGAGTCACGTCTCCTTCTGTGACCCTTAGATAATGCCCTGTGTTTTGACAGAGTCTGGAAAATGATGTAACTTGGATGCACTGACCATAGACCTTGACAGTGATGGATTTTAAACCTCCATTCTTATTTTCACCAATTGTGCAAACTTGGATAATGTGTTTAACCTTCCTTATCTCAAATTTTCTAATCTGTAAAAAAATAATAGTACCTACCTCACAGGGCTTTTAGAAGGCCTAATTGATGTGATATATGTAGCATATTTATAATATACAAATTATATATTTTTAAATGCATACTAAATTAAAATAACAAACTTAAGTCAAATATAATACTACAAGGCCAAATCAGGACAACGTAAAATTGTTTCTTTGTGTAAAGGTGCTTCCTGAATAACTAAGAGAGGAAAGGACATATTGCTCTGGTAAATGAGCATTTAAAAATAAAGTGTCGCCCTAACCGATTTGGTTCAGTGGATAGAGCGTCGGCCTGTGGACTGAAGGGTCCCAGGTTTGATTCCGGTCAAGGGCATGTACCTTGGTTTTGGGCACATCCCCAGTTGAGGGTGTGCAGGAGGCAGCTGATTGATGTTTCTAACTATCCTTCTCCCTTCCTCTCTGTAAAAAAATCAATAAAATATATTTAAAAAAATAATAAAGTGTCATTAAAAAAATAAAAATAAAGTGTCATAGCTCTAGGTTCATCTGGAGAAAATGTTGAACCTCAGAAACGAGTTGATGTTGTTTGGTAAAAGGCATGGAACTATGAAGAGAGGGACAGAATCACAAACTTCCTGAATCTCAAAGTGGCAATGACAGCTACAAATCAAAGAACAGGACATTTGTACCCTAGCTCAATATTAAGACCCAAACAAATATCCAGGATACTCTAAACAGGATTAATTTATATATAGTCATTAAATTCTTCTTCCTCTCCCTTCAGATAACTTAAACAAACATTCATTTTGAACTCTGTGTAAGACGCTTAACAAACATGCCAATCACAGCACCTGTCAGGCCACCAGCTACTGTCTCCTTGAGAACCAGGGGCTAAGGAAGTGGGTCCTTCCTAGGTTGTTTCTGAAGTAAGAGAAAGCTATGCATTAGGACAGAAATGGGCACCTGAAAACCTATGAGGTGGCTTGCTTTAAAAAGCTCTACTGGCTCTGGCTCAGTGGATAGAGCATCGGCCTGCAGACTGACGGGTCTCAGGTTCTATTCTGGTAAAGGGCATATGTCCGGGGTTGCAGACTTGATCCCCAGTAGGGGACAAGCAGGAGGCAGCTGATCAATGATTCTCTCTCATCATTGATGTTTCTATCTCCCTCTCCCTCTCCCTTCCTCTCTGAAATCAATAAAAATACATATTTTAAAAATAAATAAATAAAAAGCTCTACCACCCTAGCCAGTTTGGCTGAGTGGATAGAGCATCGGCCTGCAGACCGGAAGGGTCCTGGGTTCGATTCAGGCAAGGGCACTTACCTCAGTTGCAGGTTCCTCCCTGGCCCTATGTTAAACTTTATCATAGGCATGTATGCAGAGGATAAAACAGCATATATAGGGTTCAGTGCTATCCACAGTGCACTTTATCATAGGCATGTGTTTCTCTCACATCGATATTTCTCTGTCTTTCCCTTTCTCTTCCACTCTCTCTAAAATCAATGGGAAAATAGATCAATCCTCGGGTGAGGATTAAAAATAAATAAATAAAATAAAAAGCTCTAACTATTAGGCATCATTAATAAGGCTATTGGATTCCCACCTCAGGTAGTTGAATGGGAGGAGTCGGCTAGTTCACAGCAGATCTATAATAATAAAAGCATAATATGCTAATTAGACCGAACATCCTTCCAGATGACCTTCTGGATGAAGTCGGGGCTGTGAGGGAAGCCTGGGTCCCGGGTGCCAGAGGGAAGCCGGTGCTGGTAGCCGGGGAAAGGAAGGCCTACTCTTGCATGAATTTCGTGCATCAGGTCTCTAGTGTAGACATAAAAGAGAAGCAAAGTCTAAAAGAGGAGTTACATGAATGACAGCATGTTAAAAACCCAGCAACTCCTGTGGAAGGGCTGCCTTAGACTGTGAATGGTGCTATTCTTAGAAGTCTTTTAATAAACCCCTATTACTTGATACAGTGTGAGATCTTTGGTTCACGCAATCAGGAAGGAGTAATTAACAGCCGTATGGAAGAAATTAAAGGAGATAGTTTCTGCTACCATGGAAACTACACTGTAGTTGAGAAGGTCATGCATATTAATTCATGGAACATTTATTAGTTTCCTACTGTTAAGTACAGTAGTCCCTTATCCACAGTTTTGCTTTCCATGGTTTCAGTTACCCGTGGTTAACAAAAATCCGAAAATATTACATGGAAAATTCCAGAAATAAAAATTCATAAGCTTTAAATTGCATACTATTCTGAGTGGCATAATGAAATCTTGTGCTGTCCCACTCCATCCTGCATGAAGTGTGAACCCTACCTAAGCTACCTGCCCATTAGACACTTGATAACCATCTTGGTTATGAGAGAGAGAGAGAGAGAGAGAGAGAGAGAGAGAGATCACACCCACATAGCTTTTAGTACAGCATATTGTTATAACTGTTCTATTTTATTATTGTTGTTCATCCCTTGCTATGCCTAATTTATAAATTAAACTTTATCTTAGGTATGTATGCAGAGGATAAAACAGCATATATCGGGGTCAGTGCTATCACAGTGCAGTTCTAGGCATCCACTGGGGGTTTTGGAACGCATACCCCCACAAGTAAGAGGGGGCTACTCTAAAACTGTGAACGCAAAGGCACAGAGGCATTAGAGAGCTCACTCTGTTGGAGAACTGAACAATTAGAAAGGCTCAAGTTCAGGGGACAGGGAGGGACAGGGACGGCGGGAGTTAAAATTGAAACATAGCACAGGCCTAGGTTATAGAGTGATTTTTCTGTACAGCTAAAGAATGAGGACTTTGTCCTGAGGGAGTTGTGGGAGAAAAGTAAGAAAGTCAGACAGCTGTGTGCAGATGCCTCTGCAGAGAGTGGACTGAATGGAGGAAAAATTGAGAGCAAGGATGTGGTGTGAAGCAAAGTGTGAACAGAGATGAGTAAGGTCATGAAATTAAGATATATTAGAAAGGTAGAATCGGCAACTTGGTAAGCAACCTGAGGTTAATGGTAAAGAACTGGGCGGACTGAGGATAAATCAGTCTTTTCAGCTTGGATGGTGATGCCATCAACTTAGAAAGGCAGCAGAAGTAGGAGACAGATGTTGGCCAGGGAACAGCAGGATTTCAAGATCAGCCCTGCTGAGAGTCACCTGTCTGTGGGCAGCGCACTGAAGACTGACTGGGGTTGCTGTGTAAACGCTGTCTTATGACGACGCTCAGCTGAGTCCAGAGGGGCTGCATTTTTCTAATTTGCACAAGGACCCAGAGGTGGACCAAGGAAGAAGTCCAGTAAATAGAGGCATAGTGGAGACCCCGGCTAGAGATCACAATGTGGGCAACATAGCTATACAGAATGCGCTGGTCACTAGAGTGTCTATTTAAATCCAAAGTCTTAAAATTAAAAAACAAATTCATTTCTTCAATCCCATTAGCCACATTTCATGTGCTCAATGACCGATGTGATTAGTGGCTACTGCATCGAATGGTACAGATTATTTCCATCATCACAGAAAGTTCTAGCATGGCCCAGGTAAAATAAGAGGAAAAGGTTGGGGGACAGAACCCTGGGAAAGAGGAAGGAAGATGAGTGGAGTGAGGAGGAGGAATCAAAGGCGTGTAAAGGGAAAGGGAAAATCATACCTCTGTACCAAGAGAAGAGAATTCAAAGAGGTGGAATAATGAGGAATAAGAAAAACTGAAAAGAGGTCCAATAAGAAAATAAGTAAAAAATTACCTAAAGGCAGTTATTTCACCCTGGCATTTGGCATAGTATTGGAATCATTACCAATTTTTTCAGATACAAAAAACTCAATGAGATGAATTCTCCCACTCAGGTGACAGGGTTAGCTTTTAGGAAGAACTCAGAACACCACAGAAAGGGAAATGTTGGAAATGTGACTGTTCTCTTCCCACACTTTAATGAAGGGGAATGCCTTGCCTAGCCATCATCCTTAGCTATCGTCCTTCTGGAAATTTCTAAGAGTCTCTAATTAAGATATATATCATTGCTAAAAAGGTTTCTTGAAATCATATGTCTAATAACTATATTAAGACATAAAACAGCACACAAAATTATCTTCTCATATCAAAAATCAAGCCTCTAGCCCTAGCCGGTTTGGCTCAGTGGATAGAGTGTCAGCCTGCGGACCAAAGGGTCCCAGGTTCAATTCCCGTCAAGGGCAAGTACCTTAGTTGCAGGCTCCTTGGGCCCTGGCTCTGGTCGGGGCTTGTGCAGGAGGCAACCAATCGATGTGTTTCTCTCACATTGATGTTTCTCTGTCTTTCCCTCTCTCTTCCACTCTCCCTAAAAATCAATGGAAAAATATCCTCGGGTGAGGATTAACAACAACAAAAAATCAAGCCAATAGAACAGCAGTTCCAAGGGTTGGGGGAGTGGAGAGTCATTTTTTTTTATTGCTTAAAGTATGGAGAGTCATTTTTAATAACTATAGAGTTTCAATATGAGAGGAAGAGAAAGTTTTGAAGATGGGTGATGTTGATGTTGGCATAACAATGTGAGTACCACTGAACCGGAACACTTAAAAATGGTTAGAATGATAAATTTTCTGTTATGTGCATTTTACTACAATTTTTAACAAAGCTGAACTAAAAGCATGTAACATGGGAAAGGGTTTGGAAGAAAACTCTTATTACTCTTAAACCCAAGAAATGTAAGAAACCAACTATAAGAGTTGAAAACACTGCTCACAAACATCTGCAAATTGAAGTTACATATGTATTTGTGTGAGATTTATGATATTAGGTGGGAAAACTATGGGTTTGATAAGTTGCAAGGTATTAATCATCTCTTATTACCGTTGATATTGTCTCCTGTGAAACTGTCAGTGGTCTGCAAATTTAAACAAGTTAGAGTTTTAAATGATGCCAACATAACAAAAATGTATTAGGTCAGTTTCATGATCAAGATGACATTTTATACCTTTTTTTTTTTTTTTACTATTTGTGAAGCATAGTAACCTCCATCTTGTATAAAAACTGCTGTTTGAAATTCTCTGCTATTGTTAGATAGTCCCTTGTTCTGTAAACTGTCATTTTTAGATAGTCTCTTATTCTGTAGAATAACTGTTTTAGTTTGAATAATAGAAAAATATAAAAACTTAACTGTCTGACCTTGCAAGCTAGCCATCTAACGTCATTACGTTAGATATAATACTGATAATAATGCCCATATTCTTATGCCAAATGTTTGTTCTTTATGTATCCAAGATTATAAACTGTCTGTAACAATAACTCACACAGACCTCTTTGTAAAATCTACAGACAAAGAAGCTCGAAAGGTATAAATACAAAAAACTTCCTCTGTGTCTTTGCGCAGAGATTTGGAAGTAACACCTCCCTCTAGGCCTAGCACAATAAACGACTCCTAATTAATTGGCTCATTAAGGCGTCTTGTATCTCACTGGCTGATTTCAACATTTGCACCTCAAGTCAATAGCTGCCATTAGCTGGTAGAACAGAAAACATCAGAAGTAAACCCTGGGGCAACCATGTTTGCATAGGCAAATGCTCACTCTGCAATTACAGGAGGGCCGTACCCATAAATCACTCCCCACAAAGTCTCTGAAAGTCAGGCCCAGCCAGGTTGAGGGGCAGAAACACTTCAGAAATTCTAAGAGATGCCAACAGCTACTTCATTTTGTGTTACTGCAACCAGGAAGCAGAAAAGGAGGCTAAAACGTAGAGCGGGTGAAAGTTCATGAATGTAAAATAATACTAAGCCAATGAATGTTTGGCCCAGAATTTTTATATTATACAATAAATAATCTCATATGGATTTTAACTACTGACTGTCTCCCATCAGCATCAGACTTTTCCTTGTGAACGTACTGAAAAAAATGGAAGTAAACCCTTGCATATTCATGGATCTCCCCCCATTTCTTCTCCTGGGATATTGGCGAAACATAGGGAACAGGACTGTCTTTTGATCAAATTAGTTTTCCGGAGCTGCTGTTCGGAGCTCTGCTCAGATCACGCAGGGATTCTGCTGATGCCACAATGTGACAAATAAAATCACCTCGTGACTGTAAGCTAGCGGGGCACCAACACAATGCAAGAACAGACCCTGGAAGTGGAAATAAACAAAGAGAAATAAAGAAACGACAAAAACACAGAAAATGTCAAGAAACCAGTCATACTAACAACTTTCAGCCTGACAGTCTCGTACAAACTGCTCATCATTGTCAGGTACCTGAGCTGAAGTTAAATTAAGAGATAAACTGCTCGGGCATAGATCTTTCATGTCAGATCTTTTTAGGCTGAGAGCAAACCTACTATTATTTGCCAATGAGCTCCTATTTAAAATGGCATTGACAGCAATACTTGGGAGGGGAAATAGAAGTGATCATTGATGTCAATGAGAAAACATATATGTAAGATGTAATGGTGGCCATCCCTCTGAATTCCACCTGCCAGATGGAAATACAAGACATGCAAGATAAAAGACACTACAGGGTTTCTATTAGCGGCAGTCTTTCCTTTTGCAGAAATGGAGTAAAAGGTATTTCAGTTCGCCCACTGCCAGTGCTTAAGCAGCCCATTTAAATGAACCACACAAATCTTTCAAATAATGTGCAGTTATCACACACATCCCTTTGCTGTACAAATGTCTGTTTTCGGTATGTTTGGTCTATACTAAGTTAGACTACCATAATTAAAAGTGTGTGCCCTAAAATTTGGCCAGGATATGCAACAAAGGTTTTTAAATGAAAGCATTGTCATTGATTTTGGTCATATGTCATAAAATATTAGGTCAATGATTATGGTCATAATAATAAAAATAGCAAACAATAAAAATAAACTCCATCTTTTCAGGCAAAGTATTTTCTTGGAGTCTATTCAGCACTAACAAAAAGAATATTACTATCTTATCTGTCCTAATGTCAAATGACTTTCCTATTTTTTAGTTAAAAAAAAAATACTGAATAACAAGAACTAATGTATTCAGCAGCAATCAAACACAAGTACACTTTTTCACTTCTAAAATATTTTCATCACAGTTGATTTATGTATCAAAATAACCTATTTCAAAATGACAGAATAGTATGAAAATGAGTTTTACATGCACACAAATATGCACATTCACACACATACAAACTACATAAAATATAAGTTAGGTTACTTTTAATTTGGTAAAAATATAATGAGTTATCATGCTAATTAACTGTAGCTATGATAAAATTAGCTGGTATTACCTTGCTAGTATTATCTAATACTTGAATTTTTATCCAATCAAGTCATATTAAAACAGATGTCAGTTAATTTTTTAAAAGTCTATTCTGAATGGGGACTACTTCCTATATAATAAAAGCCTAATATGCAAATTGTACCCTCAACTGAGAGTTTGACCACTCACTATGACTTGTGCTGACCACCAGGGGGCAGTGCAAAACATGGCGGGCATCGGGGACACAGCGCTGGCAGCAGGTGACAGTGGAGGCCGGCCCTGATGGGCCCCAACAAGAGCGGGACCTTGGTCGGATGGTGGAGCAAGTGAGCGGACTGTACCAGGCCAGGGAGGGTGTGGGGGCCCGATCACCCTGCAGACAGTGACCAGCAGCCGGCAGGCCCTGATTGCCCAATCAGGGATGGGCCCCGGGCTGGGATGGGGAACTAGGAGTGGGCGGTGGCGACCAACCTCCCGCGGCACCTGGGCAGGGTCTGTGAACTTTATCCTGGCTACCTAGGGATGGGGGTGACAGAGACAGAGGTGTGGTGAGAATTCAGGGTGTTCACCCAGCTCACTCTCACTCCCCCTACTAGCCTCCCCCAGGATGCCAAGGCTCCTGCACTGGGGAAGCCCCTGCACCCATGCAGCCTCTTCCAGGTGAGCCGGGCTGCAGCCACTGGGACTGCAAGGGCCAGTCGGGCTCCCTGTGGGTTCTTGCAGGGACCGGTCTGCGAGGCCGGCCGGAGGGAGTGCGCTGTCCCCCCGCCCCCCCCCCCCCCCCCCCCCCCGCCCCCGGCTTCCCTGCAATGCTGCTGGGAGGCTCAGAGGCCCACCCTGTGCCTCAGCCCATGGCTTCTGGCCGCACTCACCGCATCTCTGCATGGGGACTCAGGTGCCATGACTCAGGCAGAGGGGTGGCGTGGGGGCTCAGGGGTCCAGGTGCTGCCCAGGGCCCAGAGGTCAGCTGGGACCTGCCCTTCCACGCCAGATGCTTGTGCTTCAATCACTGGCCAGGCCTAGGGACTGCACCCGTGCATGAATTTCGTGCACCAGGCCTCTAGTATTAAAATAATCAGTCTCTGTTGAAAAGTTTTGAGTTGGTAATTGAATGAGTTAAAGAAAAATTCTACATAAAATATTTTTATAGTAAAAATTTCTATATAAAAAGGCAATACAACTATAATAGAGTTAAAGGTTCTTTTTATCAGCTTATTTAATGGTTTTTTAAAACAGAAATATTTTACTGAATAAAATTTGTTTATATTAAGAGCAGAACCAATGATAATCTTGCCTATTATCAAAATATATGCAGTTTCACATTCACCCATTTTTTAAGAACTTGCTTGTGTGCACCACTACTTACTTATGCTTAGTATTTTCTTTTTAATCGTCACCTGAGGATATTTTTTCCATTGATTTTCAGACAGAGTGGAAGGGAGAGAAGTGGGAGGGAGAGAGAGAAACATCAGATGTGAGAGAGTCACACCGATTGGTTGCCTCCCCCACACACCACAACTGGGCCAGGGATCGAACCCCAATTGGGGTAAGTGCCTTTGACTGGAAATTGAACCCGAGGAGACCCTCGGTCCATGGGCCCAGCTCTAACCATGGAGCGTCGGCCAGGGCAATACTTATGCTTATTAAAGCCGAATTCCAACCTATGTCACCAAATGAAACCAAATGAAGAACTTTTTTCCTGATTAAAATGAATGTCTATTTCATCAGCCTATATTGGAAGAAGAGGATTTTTCTCTCTCTTTGTAATCCACAAATATCTGATATCAGAGGTAACTAAACTCATGCAAACTTTAAATCAGTTTTATTATTTTTTAACCTTTTTGAACTCCATTATTCTCATCAACTTAATAGGGATAATACAATTTTTTGTAAGGATTAAATGAAATTGTCTAATCACAATGCCAGATACAGAAGAGATGTTACTTCTTCTTTGTTTTTTCTCTCCAAACCTCCACCACTCACTCGTTTTTATTTCCAATTCACCCACAAAAAACTATAGCAATCCCCCCTTACCTGAGGTTTTGCTCTCTGACATTTCGGTTGCCCCATGGTCAACTACAATCAACCGTGGTTCGGAAAATATTAAGTGGAAAATTCCAGAAAATAACAATTGGTACCTTCTAAACGGTGAGCCATCCTGAGTGTTGGGATGAAATCTCTCACTGTCTGTGTCCACCTGTCGATCCCGTGCGTGAACACCCCTTGGACCTGTGTCTTCACGCTGCAGACGCTCCTGGACCATCAGTTACTTAGTAGCCACTAGGTTATCAGATCCACTGTCAGGGCATCACAAAGCTTGTGTTCAAGTAGCTCTTATTTTACTTAGCTATGGCCCCAAAGCGCAGGACTAGTGATGCTGGTAATTCAGAAATGCCATGGAGAAGACAGAAAGTGCTTCCTTTAAGTGAAAACATGAGCACAGTACAATAACACTGGGAGAGACAGGCAGATCACATTCTCATAACTTCTATTTTTTTTAATTTTAAAAGAAATTTCATTGTTGAAAGTATTACATATGTCCCCCATTGACCCCCTCCAGTCTGCGCACCCTCCCCCCTACCCCCAGGCCTTCACCACCCTATTGTCTGTGTCCATGGGTTATGCATATGTGCATACAAGATCTTTGGTTGATAACCTCCTACTCACCCACCCTCCCCCGCCTTTTATCACAGTATATTTTTCTAATTGTCCTATTTTATTATTAGTCATTGTTAATCTCTTACTGTGCCTAATTTATAAATTTAACTTTTTAAAAAAATCTTTTTATTTAAAAAAAATATTTTTATTGATTTCAGAGAGGAAGGGAGAGCGAGAGAGAGAGATAGAATCATGAATGATGAGAGAGAATCATTGATTGGCTGTCTCCCGCATGCCCCACACTGGGGACATGTGCTGAGACCGGGAATTGAACCATGACCTTCTGGTTCATAAGTTGACACTCAACCACTGAGCCAAATGGGCTGGGCTATAAATTTAACTTTTTTATAGGTAGATGTGTATGTATGTACAGGAAAAATAGGTAGTATATATAGAATTTGGTGCTATCCAAATTCTATATATACTACCAACTGGGGGTCTTGGAAGGCATTTCCCAAGGATTAAGGGGACACTACTGTAGTGTATTAAGTGTCAAGGATATGAAGAAAAATAGAACATAGACCCTGTCTTCCAGGGGCTCAGAGACTCCAATGGGAAATGAATGGTGTGAAGGGGATGCCCAGTATGCAAAAGGGATGGGGGAGAGACCGAGATGCTTCTAATGTCCACAGTTACTGATTCCTGCTATTAGAAAAGAATATTGCCTAGTGCTTCCATCCACTTGGAGGAAGCTCAGTTAATATAATTCATAGCCTCTCTCCATTCCCTTATCCCCTCTTCTGGAAAACTATAAATTTAGGAAGAATTAAAATAGATATGCATGGGCCCTCTTCTCTTCTTCCTTTTGGAAACTTGGAGCTCAAGAAGCAGACATCCTAACTCTGGCCCAGCATTGCCTACAGGTAGTTACTTACGTCTGCCTAACTCTTGCCCTAAACTTTCCAACTTCATCTTTATCAGTAATCAGAATTTAGTTTTCCAACTGCCTGTTGTTTATTTTATTTTTCATTCTCTTTCAGAACCTGTGTGGTGGAGAGAGGTCCTTATTCAAACCCTCTGGAAACAGCAACACTCACACAAAGTCTTGTAAGACCATATGAACTCCCCAACCACTGTTGTCTAGAGTATTGGTGAAACTGAACCAAAAGCCAAAACAGACTGATCAGAAATACAAGGTGGAAAAAAGTAGGTTTACAGTTGTGAGTATGTGAAACACAGGGTTTATTCTTGTATTATTATTTAATTATTGTATTATTTTTCATACGAACAACTGTAAACCTGTGGCAGGCAGTTAGGTAGACATGAGCAGAGCAATGACCAGGTACAGAAGTCAGGGGGTGGAAAGCCCCAGGTGCCTAGCAATGGACAATCAATTGTAGGGGGGAGGGGCCTTGTCCCAGGATGACCTTTCCACCCTAGCATATCACTGCTCATGAGGTTTGGACCCCCTGACCTTTCCTCCCTAGAAATAACATGTGTCTCAATTGTATTTCAACCCTGGCGATCAATGGGGTGACAGATGTCGCAGCCAGATCGCCCTCACATCCTCAATTGTATTTCAGCTCCAGGCCCAGATAAGAAACAAAACCAGCTTCAGGACCAGTTGCATTGAATAATAACCCCTGGTGCTGGCCAATCAATGAGTGGAGATCATAACCCTGAAAGGACACACCTGGAAAACTGCTGAATATGCTTTTGAGATCTTCCCGGGGACCTCCCCTTAAATCTCCCCTAAAATCTCCACCTTTAAAGCCCTTAGGATGGAGGACCCAGTGCTCTCTTTCTCCTGGGAGCATGCCCATGCCTTTCCCTTCCCTTTTTCCCTCCCCTACCCCTCCTTGCCTCAGACACTTACCATCAGCCTCTCTAACAGCGGTTCTCAACCTGTGGGTCGTGACCCCTTTGGGGGTCAAATGACCCTTTCACAGGGGTCGCCTAAATACATCCTGCATATCAGATATTTACATTACGATTCATAACAGTAGCAAAATTACAGTTATGAAGTAGCAACGAAAATAATTTTATGGTTGGGGGTCACCACAACATGAGGAACTGTATTAAAGGGTCGCGGCATTAGGAAGGTTGAGAACCACTGCTCTATAACATGTTCTTCTAGGAATTACTTTTTCTACCTCTGTGACTTATCAAATAAAAGTTTTCTTACAGGTTGGGTCTTGGCTCTGAATTCTTTCCTAGACAAAACCCAAGTACCAAGTACCAAGTACCAAGGTTGCCAAACTCAGATTTGGTCTGACCACACTGGTGCTGTTCCCACCACCTACAATATAAACTTATTTTTGCCTACCCCTGTATATGGCTTAAGGTTGGGATGAACAAAAAAAGCTGGGTCAATTATACCTTGTACTGCAACCAAAAATGTTGGAGCAAGACAGAAATGGAATATGGGGGACTAACTTTTAGTTATATGAAATATTAATCATGCTCTATTAACTGATTGGGTTTTTTTTTTCTCTCTGATTAAAGAAAGCACATTCTAACCGGGCTGGGAGTCCCAGGACCTGGGAGTCAACCTTGGAATGTGGTACATTCTCATCTGAGAACAGCCTATTTCCATGGAGAGATTAACAACCTTGTTGCCCAAACCATGGAGTCTCCACAGCCCACATTGCCTGTAATCTGTAATCATTATACCCATTATACCCATTTTCCTTTCCACCTACTTCCCCATGTAATCTTTGTCCTACCCAATATAAGCAGCTGGTTTATGGGGTGGGGGTGGGGGGTGCTGAGCAGATTTTCATGGATGGCCTGCTGCTCTCCCATACTGTCGGCATTATTGAACTAAATGCTCATATATGATTCAATCCTGTCTCTGCTTAATTGGCTCAAGTAGTGACAAGCAGCCAGACCCATTAATTGTCCAATTTCAGTAGTGCATTTGGGTTAAGATCCTCAAACTCATGCCATCCTCCAGCTCTGGACTCATTCTTTGATTTCCATAAAAATCCAAAGTTATGTTGGGAGACCCTTATCCATCCAGGGCCCAGACCTCCATCCTGGGGCCAAAAACTCCATCGAGATGCCCAGACCTCCATTCGGGGCCCTGGTCTCCATGCCAGGGCCCATATTTCTAAGCCAGGGCCTAGACCTCCATCCCGATGTCCAGAACTCCATCGGGAACCAGGCCTCAATTCCGGACACCAGAACTCCATGCCAGGGCTCAGACCTCCAATAGGGCCCAGACATCCATCCCAATTCCCAGAACTCCACTGGGGGCCCAGATATCCACAGAAGCACCAAGACTTCCATTCAAGATCTCAGACAGGCATCCAGTACCTATACCTACATCACGGCACAGATACGCATGGCAGGACTCAGACCTACATCCAGAGCCCAGACTCCATTCTGAACCCAAACCTCCAAATGGGACCCAGACCTCCATCCGGGGCAAAAAAATTCCATCCGGGGCAAAGACCTCCCTCCTGTGCTCAGACCTCCCTCCCAGGACCTATACCTCCATCAGGGACCCAGACCTACATCCAGGTCCCAGACCATCAGTCCAGGTCCCAGAGGGCAATCCCAGGGCCCTGCCGTCAAACACAGCCAAATGTATCACGGGCCCAGACTCGCATCCAATGTCCAGGTCTCCATTCCATGACCCAGTGGTCCATCACAGGAACGAGACCTCCCTCCAGGGCACAGCCCTCCATCCTAGGTCCCAGACCTCCATCTGGGGTCACGCATACTACTACATCCTTGTCTGAGATCTTCATGCCAGGGCCCGGAACTCTATCTGGGGACCCTGTCCTCGAACCCATAATCTAGTCCTGTATCGGGTGCCCAGACCTCCAGCCTTGATCAAGACCTCCATCCCAGGACCCAGACCTCCCTCTGGGGCCTAGACCTCCATCCTGGGCTCAGACCTACAACTGGGTCCCAGACCTTCATGCCAGGGCCCAGAATTCCATCCCAGGACCCTGACCCAGAATCCAGTCCTGTATCGGGTGCCCAGACGTCCAGCCAGGACTCAGACCTCCATCCCAGTATCCAGCCCTCCCTCAGGGGCTCAGACCTACATTCGGTTCCCAGACCTTCATGCCAGGGCCCAAAACTCCATCCCAGGACCCTGACCTCGAACCTAGTATCCAGTCCTGTATCGGGTGCCCAGATGTCCATCCTAGGACCCAGATCTCCATCTGGGGCTGAGACCTACATCCAGGAGTTTATTAATTGCTGCAATAACAGAAGCCAGAGTATCAGCAATTCCCTAATTCCCAAAGGCCAACACCAAGTCAGATAATACCTGCATACACAGTGGATTACATGAGGAACTCAGAGCATAGGGAACCCAATCTTTTATATTGGGCCTAGGCCTGCCTGACCCAATTTGCCCCTTTGGGAGACATTATCTTTATTTTATTGGACAGTAAACCAACTTTCCCAGAGAGACACACTATCTCTTCCAAGGCTGTTCATTATACAAGCATCCTTGAAAAATCACCCAGACATGGGCCTGTTTTCTAAAGCAGTACTTCTTTCTGTTCATAAGCTCAAGTAGAACATGAGAGACCCCTGGAGAACAGTCCATGAAACTAATGACACACTAACAGAGGCAATACATTTTGGTTCAGGCAAGTATTTTTTAGCAGCTTCCTCCCCTAAAGTATTCCAGGAGCCGATGAAGATCTCCTCTTCTTTTTTTTTGTTTCCTATTTTTACTTTGACAAATGTCTTGTCTATACAATCCAGGAGTGGGACAGAGTGGGACAGAGTGGGACCCCAGATGGAGGTCTGGGTCTGGGATGGAGGTTTGGGTCTGGAATGGAGGTCTGGGTCAGGGCCCTGGATGTAGGTGTGAGACCTAGCATGGAGGTCTGGGCCCCAGATGGAGACAAAAATTAGCTAATATTTGAGTGTTTACCAAGTGCCAGACAATATGCCAGTACAGTCTATTGTTTAATTCTCAAAACGACACTAAGGGTAAATATACTTAATGTTAGTTTACAAATGAGGAAACTTAAGGCACAGAAGGGTTAATGTGCCTAAGATTCCATTAAGCAGTATTAGCAGAGGGTTCAGACCTTGAGCTATCTTCCTCCAACACTCACCAGAAAAACGGATCAAGTTTTCAGCTGATAACATGGCCTGTCCCAACTCAGGGCAGGTGACTTAGAAAATTATAGATTTCCCCTATTAACCCCAAACTAAAAAGATTTGTCAATTCAGTGCAGATGTCCAATTTTGGTAGCGACAATTTCATTAAACTTAAATTGAATAAAAACTATGTAATTTCTAGAACGTATGCAGTTTATCTGTTTTGTTGGGAGTGCAGCTCCAAGTGCAGTTCCTGCACAGAAAAGAAAGCAAGCATTCAGCTCTTCCAGTTTCTAAGGGAGGTGAGGCAGAGGACAAGGGGGTTGGGATGGACATCAGATTGACCACACTGCAGTGTAACATCTGGAGCTGCTGTCTGATGCAATTGAACATTCTGAACCATATCTGAACTAAGAGCATTGTTGAAGGTAAGGGATGGTGAACAGCCTTCCCTGTAGTCAGAAGTAGAGAATTCATATCTGAAATGGGAGGCAAGGGCATGTGAGAAGGGAAGCTAGGGGTGAGATAAGTTTGAAGAACATGGTGAACTTCTACATTAACCCCTGGGAAGACTGGGGGGAGAATCTATAGATATAAAAGGCTAATATGCTAAGTGTCCAACCATTTGGGTAATGTCATATAGCAACACCCAGCTTCCTCTCCCTAGTGACTAGTCACCCTGCAGTTCTTCAGCCCAGGAACAGGACTTGCTTTATAACTAGGTGGAAACACTTTACACTTTAACCGAGAGTCTGTGAAGCATTTTCCTGTGCCTCATCTTGTTTGATCTTCACAGAAGTCCTGGAGTAGGTAAATAGGAGATTCGGTGGAATCCTATTTTCTTTTCATTAGCTGGAAAATGAAGATTTAGAAAACTTAGAAACTTGACCCGACTAAAAAGAAATAAGAATGATGGACCTTGAAAATGACTTCCGGTTTTCTCACTGCGCAGAATATAGTCAAACACTGCTGCAGTTAAATATTTTACCCTTTATTCTCCCTGCATGATCTACAATAATAATCTGCTTCTTGTTGATTATTTACTGCTATGTTGCTGATAATTACCTGAAAGTGAAGTTGGGGGTGCTTCACTGGGCTGAAAAAGTTTAGCTAGATCAGAAAGCAGGTCTAATTAATCAAGTTTATTCTATATAAAAGGCTAAGTTGACTCGCACATGCACGATACACATAAAGCTCTCACTGGCGCCAATAGCACATGTGTGTTTCTGTCATTGTCAATCATGAATTTGGTTGACACTTCTATTATAAAGGGTGAATAGTGATATGAATTCGTGCACTGGGCCAGTATTAAATATATACAAGGACAGACACAGGGTATCTGCTGGTTCAGTTGAACCAGCAATATTAATGAGAATAAGAGACCTGGAGGGATATGAGGTTGTAATCAGACTGGTGGAGTGGCATTCTAATTTCAGAGGTAGGGAGGTTCTTGAAGCAACGACAAGTCTAAATTACAACCAACCATGGGAAAAGTGCTGAGAAGAGTTACAACCAAATAAAACGTTTGAGGCTACAGTGGCACCAAGGATTGATCATTCATTAACTTGTGTGCAGCTATTACCATTATAAGAAAAAAAAAAAGAGAGAGAATGCAGTATATAAGCTAGGTGCTGAAGTTGTAGTGTGTGATTAAGGTCCAGAAGTACAAACAGTAAAGGGCCCATAAAGATGTCATGAATCACCCCATTGGTGTGGCTCAGTGGTTGAGCATCGACCTATGAACCAGGTCACAGGTTCAATCCCCATGGGGGCGCATGTCCCAGGCTGCGGGCTTGATCCCCAGTGTGGGACTTGCAGGAGGCAGCCGATCAATGATTCTCTCATCACTGATGTCTCTATTCCTCTCGTTCTGAAATCAATAAAAATATATTAAAAAAAAAAAAAGATGTCATGAATCTCACACAGGCAGTTCTGCATGAGAAGGGAAGAGTAATGACCTGGAAGACGCCAAGAACACAAAGCCTCTTGTGGACACTGTGGAAGAATAAGCAGGTTCCACCTGGGAGGGCTGCAGAGGTTCAGAGGCCTGGAGAGAGCCATCTCTAGGAGGGAAAGACATGTGAGTTCTGTAGAGAGGAAAATAGAGATGACCCAGTTTACATGGAGTTTTAGAAGGCAGGGCCCATACATGCGATACTCCCAAAGTAATGCTCCTGTGTAAACTTTGGCTGTAACAACCTCCGAGCCTGTTAACACGTTAAGCGCCATGTCAGTCACTGGTGCCGCCAGCATTATTGGTAAAATCGAGTATCGCAGGCTTTACGGAAAGGAAGAAAAAACAAGCTTGGTGCTTAACGTGTTAACTTAGGTACAAATAGGGGACAGCATAGCAGGTCCGTGAATAACATCATTTTGTTAGAAGAGATGCCATAGGAACTTCACTCGTTTATATCAAGTAATCTAGGGTAAAATTGGTTTTGTTATATGCCATTTATCTAAAGTTGCAGAGCCTATCAACAAGACTTACTGTACCTGTTCCATGAGGTAGTGAGGATAAATTGAGATGTGAATGTGCCTTACAACTATAAAGCAATTCAAGTTATGGGACTTGAATTTGGGAAAATGCCATGCTGAATTATCTGGATTACCAACAGATGATTATAGCTGTATGTACATGAAGATTTTATGCCAATGTATTTTTAGTTCACGTGTGAAACTTAAACTCAGGATGGTAAAAAAAATTATAATCAAGGGTGTCAAATGTCCCAGAGAGCATCTGACAAGGTTGAGAATAAAAAGAATATAGACATGGCAGGTCACTGCTAACTTGCTAACTATGAGAGCGGTATTTTTTATGTGATTTTCAAGGAATATGACCTGGATATAAAATGAGTATTTCAGTGCTTACCAGTTAAGAGCTTTCACAGATGTCAATGAATGCTTAACAGCAATCTTATGAGGTAGATTACTTCTATTCTCCAGATGGCAAAAATGAGATTGTGCAAAGCTCTCCTGTAAACCAAGGGTCGAGAACCTTATTCTATAAAGTGCCAGTCTGTATATTAGGCATTGTGGGCCATACAGTCTGTAGCAACTACTCAGCTCCGATGTAGCATGAAAGCAGCCCTAGAGAAGACATAAATGAATGTGGCTGTGTTCCAGTAAAGTGGTTATTTACCAAAACAGGTCCCATGGGCTGTTTGCCAACCCCTACTCTGAATACAATCTAATTTCAAACCCAGCATCTTCTGCATTGTACCACAAATACAATTTAGTCCAATGGTCATAGAGGACAAGTAAATGTAGTATGTAGTATGACTAGTATACTAGTAGTATGACTAGTAACACTGCTGCATCACTTAGGGCTATTGTACTTTTCAACCATTAAAGTTTGGGCGTCAGGCATTAAATTAAGCACATTAGCAAAATCATGATCTGTGACTTTGTTTTTAATTATCTTAAGCCTTATGATGACATAATTTACAATTTTGTGTTGATCTATTCTCTACTTTAATCCTAGTGAGCTGGCAAAAGCACCATTACCAATCACACACATATATAGTCAATGAACAGCTATTCAAGACAATCCTGAATTATAACTTAGTCTGACCTAAAGAATTCACAGTTTGCTCCTATCTTGTCATGCTGAATTTTAAAAGCACCTGACCTTAAAGATCATCTATAAAATGTAGAAGTGTTAAATACTCTTTATTTGATATTATACAGAAACCACACTAAAATGCCTTTCATTCAGTAAAAGGCAACAGTTTAGATACAGGGAATTTTTATTAAATTGGCATAGTTGGGACCAAAGAGATAAAATGATCACTGCCAGCTTATCTGCAGCCCTTCCTTTTAACAAGCTAATGAACACAACCTGAAACACAAGCTAGTCTTGCAGGTCTAAGAGACAGTGAAGGGGTTTCCTCAGAATTTAAACATATTAACACAACCAGTCATAGAAATCTAAATGTAAGCCAATCTCCTACAGGTTTTGAGATGGCACTCGCCACCTCTGTGAAAAGTGGAACACTAGGAATCAAGTCCCACCATACTGTTAGAAGGGAGGACAGTGACAGTGCTTGCTGAACCAAAATGATCATCAAAGCTCAAAAAGCTGACCCTGTTCATTTAACCACAAGCCAATCTTATTTAAATCAGGACTGCCCGAAAGAAATGCTCTATTAGCCATTCATGATCTGAATTCTGGTGTATGAGATCAATTTAAATATGGTACACATAAAAAAAGTCATGAGACATTCGTAATAAATAAGGCAGTGGCCAACTATTACTCATTAGTAGCTTTTTTGAGATAAGCTATCAAGTCTGCCCTCTCTGCGCTCTTCTTAATGCCAGCGAAGATCATTTTTGTTCCAGGGATGTACTTCTTGGGATTCTCCAAATACTCCATCAGGGTCGCCTCACCCCAGGTGATACCTAAACAAGAAGACAGGTGCCGGTAAGTATTTCACACTCCTTTTACAGCGTTCACCTCGGGTCACACCCATGGAACGTGCTTCGGCGATTTCACCGCCTCCCTCTTACCTTTGTTCTTGTTGGCATCCGTGTAAGAAAATCCAGGGGCCTGACCTGTCTTTCGCCCAAAGAGACCATGGAGATTTGGCCCAGTCTTGTGCTTGCCTCCCTTCTCCACAGTATGGCACTGGGCACACTTCTGAACAAAAATCTTCTTGCCCTTCTCAACATCACCCATTTTTAAATCTAAAAACAAAAGACTCAATTTATTAAGTCTTTCCTCCAAGTAAAAATATAGTGGGACCCAATCAACCGGCGATCACCGAATTACTGATCCACTGCAAATCTCTGACAACCACCTTCACTGAGTACATTTGCAATAGACGCTTTAATACCAAAATACTATTTGGAAGAACTTTCTTTAAAAAAACACGCCTCTGCTTCAGCGAGGGAGAGTCAACGCCCAAGCAAGCGAAATGGGAACCTAATTCGAAAGTGTTTCGAAGGATGAGGTCAAGGTCACGAGTGAAGTTTGAAGGTGAGCACGATAAGCCAAAATCGCAGAGATTCCGACTAAAAATGCCTATTTATCAAGACTACAAGTTAAAGCCACTCCTCTCACTGAAGAGGAGACGGAGGACATTAAGGAAAGGGGTGAAGGGGTGGAGGCCGCCTCGGCCCGCGCAGGTCACGCTAAACGGCCTGGCTGCGGGTGAAAGGTCAGCGGGGCGGCGAGGGACCACGAGGTCACCCATCCCGGCCGGTTTCAAGGGGACTGTGACGAACACTCCCTGAGATGCCACGGCGGGTTCAGGGGTGAAGAGACAGGTAGTCGGAAAAAATTACCCCTTCTCCGAGAAACAGCCGCTTTTACTCTCCTTGAAGAAGAATGTGGAGCGCTGCGCACCTCCTCCCACTCCCGCCCTCACCCCGGAAAGCAAGCCCCTCCGCACCGACAACAGGAGGGCCCCGTTCACTCGGCTCCGCTTCCAGACCGCCTCCGGGGGTCTCAGGGCCCCGACCTAGTTGGCTGGGTCCCCCCGCCCCCATCTCAAGCCGTAGCCCACCGGGTTCAGACTGACCACAACTCGGGTTCCTAACTCTTGGCCCGGCCTGCCCGCGTGGGCTCCACCCGGAGATCCCAGGCGCAGGCCTCCAACCGCCCGCGCGCCCCCCGCGATGGTGCGCGCCCCCAGGAGTCGGCCTCCACCCGCTGCCACCTGCTGGGTACTCCGTGCCCTGCGCTCACCGCTCGTTAGTCGCGCGCGACAAGAAGATGCCCACTCGCGAGCCGGACGTCCCGCTCTCTAAGTCCAAGGACACGCCGGTCCGCGCCTAAGTACCGGTGTTGGTGCAACCGAACTCGCTCCGCCCTTTTGCGGCCCGACGTGCGGCCTGGCCTACTGATACGCAGTGACGTTGCCGCATCTCATTGGCTCTAGCCGCCAGGCCCTGCGTCAGCGACCAGCGCGCGCATGCCTGCTAGCAGGGTAGGGTGTACCGCACTGGTGCCCTTCCTGTGGAAGCCTCACTGCCGGGCAGTTACGACAGTCCGCTAGACTTACGTCACGGAGGAGGTTTTGGGCGGGGCTGACATCACCGTCCGGCTTTTGTGTGCATGCGTGGCGCGTGCCGTTGGGGAGGGTGGAGTGGACCCCCGAGGTGGATTGTGGGCGTTATCCTGCTAAGGTAACGGCTCTTGCGCTCGCCGACGTCGGGCCTAGGAGGACGGCGTTTTGCCTTCCGGGATAGAGACGTCTCCTGGCCACTTCCCTTCAGCTGGCGACCTTTACACGCACTTGGTCAGACTTTCACTTCTGGTGCCAGCGGCACCGGGAGAGCGAGCCTGGAGTCAGGCGTTAGGACGGTTGGACACGTGCACCTGACCTTTCTCCCTCCGCCCTGGGACTTTATAAGTCACCTTCCAGGGCGGGGACGGGCACTGCGGGCGCGCAGAGGCTGGATCGGAGCTCTGGCCCCTCACCTGCCCACACCAGTCTCTCTCCCTCGAGGAAGCAGCACTGTCACACGATGAGCACTTTCTTTGAAATCTAGGCCGATTGCACCACCTGTCACCTAGGTGAAGGTCATGGCTGCAGTCATATTAGAGCGCTGGCTTGATCGCCACAGCGTCCGGCTGTGCACTTTCCCTCCAACCAGCGCCCCTGCCGACGTGCTCAGGTGAATCCCTGGAAAGTTTCTTCTGGGCGCCCTTGTCCCTCAGATTCAGCCCCGAGCCCCAGCCGGTTTGGCTCAGTGGGTAGAGCGTCGGCCTGCGGACTGAAGGGCCCCGGGTTTGATTCCGGCCAGGGGCACATGCCTGGGTTGCAGGCTCGATCCCCAGTATGGGGCGAGTGCAGGAGGCAGCTGATCAATGATTCTCTCTCATCATTGATGTTTCTATCTCTCTCTCCCTCTGCCTCTCTTAAATCAATAAAAATATATTTTAAAAACTCCAGCCAGCCCCCGAGTTCTCATGGATTTTTCCTCTTCATAGTTACTGAATACGTATTACTGCCGAGAGGAAATCAGTGGGGACTTTTTCTCCCATAGGAATTGATCATTCGAGCCTCCTTTCTCCCAACCCCAAGTTAAGCAACAGTTGCTTGGAGGTTGAACTAAATGACCTCGGATCCCTTCCAAACCACTGGGCCCATGATTTCTGTTCTAGGCCACCCAATTTCTTTTTATTTTTAGAAAAATTATTAAATATTTTTATTGATTTTTTTTTTTTTTTATAGAGAGGTAGGGAGAGGGAGAAACAGCCGTGTGAAAGAATGTCCATCAGCTGCCCCCTTGCTGGGGATTGAGCCCCTGGGCATGTGCCCCAACAGGGTATCGAACCAGCAACCCCTGGGTGCAGGGGCTACCGCTCAGACACCCGCCAGGGCTCTTTGTGGTTTTAATTTGCATTTCCCTGGTGGCTAATGACATTGAACATCTATTGTGCTTATGGGCCATCTCTATATATTCTTTGGTGAAATGTTTTTTTGTCCGTTTTCTAATTGGATTATTATTTTACTGTTGAATGTTTAGAGTTAATATATTCTAGAAATTAGTTCTTTGTTAGATATGTGGTTTGCAAAATATTTTCTCCTGGTAGATAGCATAGCTTTTCATCCTTTTACCAAGGATCTTCTTTTGCACAGAAGATCATAATTAAATTATGATTAAGACAAATGTATGCATTTTTCTCTTATGGAACACATTTTGGTGTCAAGTCTAAGAACTTACCCCTGAATGAAGCAAATCTAACAAGCATTCCCTCCGTAAGGCACACCGCAGACTTCTTGTGTTTGGCTACACTAGACAGCAATTCAGCACTACGCTTGGGGGCCATTTGAAACAGTGAAATCACCAAGGAAAGACACAGAAAATATGAAAAAAAAAATGTGGCAGGAAGTAGACCACAAAAAGGACACTTTGTTTACGGTGTGAGAACTGAAAAAAAGGAGGCAGCATGTGGCCATGTTGGGCCTCAGCTGGGAGCTCTCTGGGAGAGTTGATGTCAGTGTTCTGGTAGCCTGGTGGGTGGGGGAGGGGGCTGCCCCTCTAGTTGGAGGAGTCAGTACTTTATAAGATCGTTTGCTGGTTTTCTCTGCTTGCCTCTCTAGATCCATTTCCCACCCTTTTTTTTCTCCTGCCTTAGGACAAGGGTGTCTAAGAACGGTGTCCTCTGAGCCCCTTTGCTCTCGGCTTCTGGTTGGGTTTGCCAGCGGGAGGCACTGTAACACTGGGGGGTTGGGAGTGCTGACCTTGCTATTGCTCCTTCCTGGCACCCCACTATTGAGGTTCCCATAACCCTACCCACATCTTTGTAAATAGTCCCTGCCCGAAACTCCCCTCAGGGGAAGCCTTGGGGGCCTGTTCTGCTGAGACCCTTATTGATAAAACTACTCATTTCCAATTTTCAGAATAGTACCCAGTCCTCAGCTATACCTGTGTTTTGCATGCCAGAAATCCTATTTTACCTATCTTCAGAAAATAATCCTCAGGGCTTCTGCCAGGATGAGGGAGGGCAGTTACCTCGCACGGTGAAGGAAGCGCGGTGGGGCAGGGAGAGGATCTAGGTAGCAACTGTGCCTTCCCCTTCAACCTTCCTTGATTTAGCAACCCTCCACCCCACTCCACCCCTGCCTCATACACGCCTGGTACCGAGTTCCTGAGCCTTTTGAGGATTCTGATGTGTAAAGTGGGCTGTTTTCTCCACTGCCAGGGTAGGGCTCTAGTGTCTCTAGCTCAGTGATGGCGAACCTATGACACGCGCGTCAGAGGTGACACGCGAACTCATTTTTTTGGTTGATTTTTCTTTGTTAAATGGCATTTAAACATATAAAATAAATATAAAAAATATAAATCTTTATTTTACTATGGTTGCAAATATCAAAAAATTTCTATATGTGACACGGCACCAGAGTTAAGTTAGGGTTTTTCAAAATGCTGACACGCCGAGCTCAAAAGGTTCGCCATCACTGCTCTAGCTAGTTAGAATCCATCGTTTTTATCCATCTCCTTTCCAAATGTTCCTAACATCTCAGCTCCTATTCCCCCTATTGACCTATGCTTTTACCTATATATATAAAAGCCTAAGCGACCATTATAACCGAACGACTGGAATGACCAGTTGCTATGACACGCCCTGACCACCAGGGGCAGGCGCTCAACTCAGGAGCTGCCCCCTGGTGGTCAGTGTGCTCCCACAGGGAAACTCACCAGCCTGCCAACCTCCTGTGGTCCCTCCCTGCTGCTGGTTGGCCTCCCCTCGCTCCCATAGGCCCTGATTTGGGGGGAGGGGGGTGGCTGGCCAACCACCTGGGGTCCCTTCCCCCAGCCGGCCAGCCAGGCCTAGGGACCCCACCTGTGCATGAATCTGTGCACCAGGCCTCTAGTATATAAGATAAAACAAAAACAAAATAAAAACAAAAAAGTTTACTATAGTTTTCATGGACTTTTCAAAGCAAGTGAAATTATATGCATTGGTTCAATCTGTCTTAATCTGAAAACCTCCATAAATATTTTTGAAACTATTTCATGAGCATGTGATGAGCATATTTGGAGTGTATTCTCTGTGGCCTAAATAAGATCCACTAGCCTTAACAGCCCGCAGTGGGGAGTAGGAGTGCTGAGGATGATGACTAGGACAGACTTCTGAATGAAGGCTGCACCACTGCTGCACAGATGGGTGGAGTGAATACCCATAGTCAGAGTGCAGTTGTCTAGCCCTGCAACCCAGGGCAAGTGCATTCTAAACCCCCAATTCCTACACTGCAGAGGTGCATCTTCCAAAGTTTGTTCTTTGGGATTCTAGTCCAATGATATGCTTTATGATAAAAGGGTCAAATTAGTTTGAGAAATGTGTATACTCTATCCCCTTCACCTTGGGAATTCCCAGATATGTTATATATTAAAGTCTATGGAGAATCCTATCGTAGTCACATGATTTACTTTGTTGCTCCCAGTTTTCTCCAATATTATTTTACCATGTAACTTTTTGCTTCCATAATATCTAATATAACTAGTACTACAGAAAAGACTTTGGAAAATATTCCATAATATTAGCCCAGAATAATTTTAAAGAGGGTGTAACCAAATGACATGTCGGTTATGAAGCAAAAACAAAAAAGAAATCTCGATCAATGCCTCCTAGAAATTCCTTATGAACTTTCCGTGATATACTGTCTAAAATAAACCTCTTGGCACATTAAATGAATTTACCTGCATCTGGGGTAGCTTAACTCTTGTGGACACCTTGCAAAAATGATGAGATTTGGCTTAATTAATATCAAGCCATTTGTTATGGTCTAAATGTTTGTTACCCTAAAATTCATATGCTGACATCCTAATTCCCAAATTTATTTATGAGGACGGGGCCTTGGGAGGTGATTGTCATGAAGGCAGAGCCCTCATGAAGGGGATTAGTGCTCTTATAAAAGAGGCTCCAGAGACCCTTACCCCTTCTACCATGTGAGGATCCAGTGAGAACCTCACCAGACACCAGATCTGCCAGCACCATGACTCTGGACTTTCCAGCCATCAGAACTGAGAAATAAGTTTGTTTATAAGCCACCTAGCATATGGTATTTTGTTATCTAGCAGGCCAAACGGACTAAGACACCATCCTTTCTTATCAGAATAAGAACTCACCAGTTATTAAATAAAGCCATTGCCACATCTTCACAATAGAATCATTTTTCCCCCTGCATTCAAGAAATGGTTACGTTTCTCTACCACATGTGTAAAGGAAAAGAAACATCTTGCGTAGAATGCGTGCATACAGAGCATTTTGGGTTTCATCTTTTCTGCTGACATTTTGTTCATGTTTTACATGTAAAAAGAACAGGGCCTGCATACTTACTTTATGAAGGATGTAGTTTGCAGAGTTGTCTATCCCTCCATTGACAGGGCATTTGCGTTTTGTCTTTTGTACCTAATGTTATTTTGTACAAACATTTACATAAAGAGATAGTGTTCACCTATTTATTTTATTAAGGTAATAGAATTTGTATAGACATCTGTCCATTATTGGACATTTGAGGGTTTTATCCCCCCAGATATTCATTTTTTAAAAACTAATGTAAACTTTGCCATACACATTGTTTTGGGAAATTACTTGGAATATCATTTGGAAATGAGATGAAAGACTATAAGTTTTTCTGGTTCTAATATTTTATTGCCAAATTGTTAAACTTTTCAAGAAGTCAAAACATCACCTTTTCTGGGTTCCTCTGACCAGATCCGAACTTAAATTCCTGAAAACATAAACCTCATTAGCAAGGTTCATGATGGCTCCTCTATAAAACAGAATCCAGTAACAAGGAAGAAATTCTATTTTCTTTTCTTGCAAGAGGCTGTGTTTTGAAGGGAAAGATGAATATCTCAATTGTAGAAATAATAGGAATTATGGTCATAGAATTGGTGTTTCATCCCTAAATGTACCTTATTCCTAAGGTCTTTATGGTCTTCTCTAATTGATTTATGGAAACGTTTTTGTGCACCAGTTTTTGAAAAAGAGTTCTTAAGCTCAAGCAGGTTGGCCTGAGTCTTGGCTCCTTCAACTTTAGGAATCCAACCCAGAAGAGATTTTGTTTCTTCATCGTTTTCTGTGTTGAAGGTCAGCTGTTCTTCTGGCTTCCTTAAAAAACATCCTAGATCAAGAGCTTCTGAGTCTGGCTTATTTTGTACAGGACTAGGCGTACTAAGGTTAACAGGGTTTTGACACATAGTATGCTGGTCAAGTAAGGCAGATTTAAAATGTTCATATTGAATGTATTGGTTGGGGTGGTAGTGAGGTGCAGGTTGCGGTTTTAATGGCAGCTGTCTCCAGTACAAATCTTCTGTCTTTTTAGTATCTGTAATTTTTGGAAATGGTTGTATGTCATAACCGCTAGTCATATCTTTCGTTGGGTAACAAGGTGGACTTGCAAAGGTAGATAACAAACGTTGTTCTTCCTTAATCTTGTCTTCAATTTCCTGGTGTTTATGGATCATACCTGCTAGTGTGTTATCACGAAGTGCCATCAATTCTGAAGAACTGGGTATGAAGGTATGAAAATTACACAAAACTCTAGGGGTACAATCAGGACAGGGAGGTGGTCTTTGCTGGACAGTAGCCTCCAGAGGACGTTGGTTCTGAATCAGTCGAGCTATTCGTCCATCCAAGGGTCTGGGGGGTTTAAAGACAGGATGGAATTTTTCTGACTGTAGTGGTGGGATAAAAAGGAGAAAAGTGATTAATTAATAAACCTGGCGTTATAAAGGATATTGCCATGAATGGCCAGTCAAAAATCATACCCATTTTCACTGCCTGAGTAAACACAGATGGGTAAGAGTACACATTTGACTGTTTTTTTTATATTTAAAGATACTGAAATTTGGGTCTTTAATAAACATGTTTTCCTCCTCTACTAGTTTTTATTAATATGGAAAGGGTGTATTTGTACTTGGCTATACAGAAATTCCTCTATGTAGGAATGCTTTGCTTTCAAACTTTCAAAGATGTAAAATAATCATTGGAACAAAATTGCCCACCACCAACAGTTGATGTTAAATGTTATGGAAAGTTATTTAAATCTGTTATTAGCCTTCTTTATTAGGCCAAGGGCAACGGTGCTTAAACCTTGGTTCATTGAAAATCAGCTTTGGAGCTGGAAGAAAGCGAGATTCCTAAACTTGATCCTCTGAGATTGTGATTCAGGAATCTGCTTTTTCAACTAACATCTCAGTGATGCTGAGGTTAGTGATGTGCTATGTTGCGGAAACACTGGTCTGAGAGGAATTTGTCATAACTGTCCCTGTTTTTTGAGATGTTTTAGAAATATTGTGAACTCAGTCATGTCTGTAACTGCAAAAGTAGTGAGTGTATTGAAAAGCTGATTAATAGGTATATGTCTTTGGGGGGCAGGAGGAGGGAGGGGGGAGTTGAAGGGGCATGAGGGAACTTTCTGAGATGATGGTAATTTTCAATATATTGCTAGAGGTTTGGGTTACAGAGGTGTATGCATTTGTCAAAATCCATTGAGTGTACACTTAAGATTTGTGCATATCACTGAATGTACATTTTTTTAAATAAATCCATCTTTTTTTAAAAAAAATGTATTTTATTGATTTTTTACAGAGAGGAAGGGAGAGAGATAGTCAGAAACATCGATGAGAGAGAAACATCGATCAGCTGCCTCCTGCACATCTACTGGGGATGTGCCCGCAACCCAGGTACATGCCCCTGACCGGAATCGAACCTGGGACCCTTCAGTCCGCAGGCCGACACTCTATCCACTAAGCCAAACCGGTTTCGGCCTGAATGTACATTTTACTTTAAAAGAAAACACTGCAAACAAACTGAACTGTGGTTAATGATATACATACTGAATGTTGAGAGATAAAGTATGCTACTGTCTTCAATTTACTTTGAAGTGCATAAAAATAACAAGGATGGGTGGAGGGATGGAAATATGGATTTTGTGATAAGTATAGTAAAATGCTCATGGTAGAATTGAGGAGATGGGCATATGCATATTAACTGTAAAACTGTTTAAACTTTTCTGTGTGTTTGAACATTTTTATATATTGAAGAAAAAAACTAAAAAAGAATGGATATATGATGATAATGGAATGAGACGGCAGAGATAAAAATGAGAATGGTGAGATAGTAAAAGTAGTTTGGACTTAGGAAAAAAATGAACTGAGGAACATACTTTTGGAACCTTCTCTGTTCATAGTTGGAAGAATTTCCATACTACTTGTAACAAATCTGTTACAACCTTTAATCAGGTCTGAGTAGATACTATGAAAAAAAAAAAGAAAAGGAAAAAAACCCCCTCAAAACCCTAGCTCTTTGAAATGCTTTGTTAAAAGTATAGCCCTAGATGGTTTGGCTTAGTGGGTAGAGCGGCAGCCTGTGGACTGAAGGGTCCCGGGTTTGATTCCTGGTCAAGGGCACATGCCCGGCTGTGAGCTCAATCCCCAGTAGTGGGTGTGCAGGAGGCAGCCGATCAATGATTATCTCTCATCATTATATTTTTTATCTCTCTCTCCTTTCCTTTCTGAAATCAGTAAAAAAAAAATATTAAAAAAATAAAAAGTATAGGGTGTATCATATCCTACTTTGACAGCATCCCTTTATGAAGAAGCAGTTTTTAATACCATTATTTTATTCTACTACAGCAAAATATTTCATACACATATTTATTACCACTAACCCATGCCTTCCTAGAGTTGTTATTTATGTTTTAGTTAGAAACCAGCAAGATTCACTGAAACTTCCAACTATTTTAGGCATTTTCATCTTGCTATTAATAAAAATGTAGGTGTTGTTTTACTTGTACAATAATTTTGCACATAATATTCTTGACATCCTTTGTACAACTGTGCATATATTTCTAAATAAAAATGATAAAACTGCTTCCTCAGGTGAACTCTGTGGAAGTCTGGACAGTTGCTGAACATACCTAACAAAAGTAGATGTATCATCTTTTTAAAAAATTTTATTTTATTTTTTTACATGCTTTTATTGATTTCAGAGAGGAAGGGAAAGGGAGAGAGAGATAGAAACATCAGTGATGTTGAGAGAGAATCATTGATCGGCTGCCTCCTGCACACCCCCTACTGGGGACCCTTCAGTCTGCAGGCCGATGCTCTATCCACTGAGCCAAACCAGCTAGAGTTATATATCATCTTTTGTAGCCTTAGAGAATGCTAGTTGAAAGTGAAAAGTGAAGAAAATTAAAAACCCTTCAGTGAATGACACAGCACAGTCTATGGAACTACTCTGGTGTTAATGATTTTATATCGCTTTGGGAAATACTGAAGCTAGTATAAAAAATTGTGTACAGTTCAGTCTTAAAGAGTTCATATTGAAATAGGTTATAGTTGTCTTTTATGTGTTTTTCCACAGTTTACCTCTTT
Source organism: Myotis yumanensis (assembly GCF_028538775.1). Classification (NCBI taxonomy): domain Eukaryota; kingdom Metazoa; phylum Chordata; class Mammalia; order Chiroptera; family Vespertilionidae; genus Myotis; species Myotis yumanensis. The sequence goes on from NW_027223760.1 coordinate 62,397,009, forward strand.
GAAAATATTAATTTTGTTTTAAAAACTTTGTAATTTTAGAGGATAAAATGTAGGCCCCAAATAAAACAATAAATGAATGCTATTAGGTCATTTTATTTTATTTACATAATCATAAAGGGCTTGATCATTTCTTTCAGGTCACTTCACATAACTAAGAAACCTCTGATATTTACAGAGAATGTACTGGCTTTTGGTTGTAATTCAGCCAACACTCAATCATTGTGGATATCAGAAAGAAACCTTTATCTCTTCAAAAGCAGTGATAATGTACAAGATATACAAATATGCAAAGATTCACAGAATTTAAGAATCTCATTAAATTACTAGGTAAGCATTTGTAAAACAATGCCATTGTAAATTTTAGCAATAGTAACAGTGTACAATGTGTTTTTTTTAGAAAACAACCAGTTCTGTGAAGAAAAAAAGAAACCTACCTTGTTCTTCAAGAGTGGAGAAAGGTATTCAAGACAGTTTAGATCAATTCAGAATTAACTTCTAAAATGAGTTAAAATGTCCATTTTCTAGTTTACTCACCAATATTCAAAAAGCAAATAAGAAGTGGGCAAAGAGTCCAACATGTGGATACTTTCCCCCAAATAACTGAGAGTTGACTGCAATTACTTACAGGTTGTGGGTCAAATCCTATCTGTCCAGTTAACTCTGCTATCGCCTTGTCATGGTAATCATCCAGTTCAAGGGGGTTCATGGGCCCCAGACCTTAATAGAAACATCATGTCTTATTATTTTGTTAAATAAAAAATGGCATGTAAGTGACCTTTTAGAGAAAAACTCACCCATCCCCTTTGTAGTATAATTAGAACAATAAAATGAAAACCAACTTTACCTCCTGGTTATCTGCTAAGAGAAACTTACCACCCACCTGAATTTCTATTGGTACTTTAGATTAAGAAACAGGGGGAAATATTAGAGGAAAGCTTATAGCAGCATTTGTCAATGATCTAATTATGTTCTTTTTACTTGTATTAAAGTGAACTCATACCTGTGAAATCGTGAGTGTATGAACTGATCCAGTGGGACCGCTCAATGTTTCTTTGTATGTTGGCTTCTTTTTGAGAGTTAACAGGATCCCATGAATTTAAAGAAGTGTTAGGAGCGAAGGTTTTAGGAGGCTTGGGGTAGAATACTGGCTTGTTTTTCTCAACACATTTAGGAAACTAGAATATGAACATAAAAGATTATTACAATTGATGTCGTCTAGTAGAATAAGAGCTGATTCACTATCTCAATAAACAGTGGCTATTGTTTTTATTTTATTTTTAAAATATATTTTTATTGATTTCAGAGAGGAAGGGAGAGGGGGAGAGAGAAAGAAACATCAATAATGAGAGAGAATCATCTATCGGCTGCCTCCTGTACGCCCCCTATTGGGGATTGAGTCCATTACCCGGGCATGTGCGCTTGACTGGAATTGAACCTGGGACCCTTCAGTCCTCAGGCTGGTGCTCTATCCACTGAGCAAAACTGGCTAGGGCTAATTTCTTTTTGATTCTACACAAATATAATGGTTTGCACAGTAAATTGTAAATCTTGCTTAAAATCTCTCATTTACTCTATGCATATTTAGAGTTACTTAATATAGTTTAAATCATAAGAATAGAGTTGGGGGACACACAGTAACTGAAATACAGTCCTCTTCCACCTTCTTTCAGGAGGAACCTTATTTTGGTAATTGTGGAATTGTTACAAAACTGCCCAAACTATCTGAAATCAGCTAAGAAAACGACAACAAAAAATGTGAATCCTGGTCAAACTCTCAAAATTTTCACCCAGATAGAATATCAAAGTAATCAATCTTTTGGACTCTGAGAAACATATAGAGTAAAAACATTTTTTACTTTGTTTTAAACACACATTAAAAATACTTACGTCATAATACACACCCTGACCTGGCCACATCAAGGCTTTCTTCTTTGAATCCATGGGAATATCAAGCAGTTCATGTCTGTAAGGATTACCTGGAATTTTTAGGGCAAGCACTGTTATCCTGAATATATAAGAACAATCTTCTAATTCATGGGATTTATGGGTGCAGTAAATAGAAACAAGACAATATGAGGTAGAGAGAAATGCAGGTGCACATTTAGCTATATAGTTACAGCTTGCTTTGACTTCTTGACCTCCTCCCCCGCTTAATACACAGCGTATGGACCACAAAGACTGAGAATGACTCTCTAACCACAGTGCTCCCAGTGGTAGGAGGGGGAATCGTACTTTACCTTTGTTAATGAAAGGAATTTTTAGGTAAATTATAAATCTTCCTGGATCCTCTTTCTAGTTTAGCAAATATAATTCTAAACTACCTGTTTTGGCTTTTCCCTGCCTAAATACCAAGAAATGTAGTACTTGATTACCAAAAAGGTATTGAAAGAGGACATCTTAAACAATACAGCTTCCTAGGTATTGGTGGTACCGTGTTCTCCCCTTATCCGCAGGGGATATTTGAGACTGAGGATAGTACTGAACTCTCTCTATACTATGTTTTTTCAGGCTGATAACGCAGATGCCTCTAAGTGACTAATGAATGGTAGCACCATACAGCATGGACACGCAGGACAAAGGGATGATTTATGTCAGGGTGGCACAGAGTGGGACACTGGGAGAGTTCATCACCCTACTTAATGGCATGCAGTTTCAAACTTATAAACTGTTTATTTTTGGAGAAAATAGGTTAGGAGTGAAGGTTTTAGGAGCTTTCATCTAATATTTCCCCCTGTTTCTTAATCTAAAGTACCAATAGAAATTCAGGTGGGTGGTAAGTTTCTCTTAGCAAGTAACCAGGAGGTAAAGTTGGTTTTCATTTTATTTTCCATTTAATATTTTCAGACCATGGTTGACAGCAGGTAACTGAGTAACAAAAACAGTGACTGCTAACACTTATCTCTATTACCTATGAAGTAGGTACTAATATTCCTGTTTTATAGATTGAGAAGTGGAGGCACAGAAGTGAGGAAACTTTCCCTTGGTCTATGGTGAGTAAGTGGCATAGCCAGAATTCAACCCCTGCAGTCTGACTCCATAGTCCGTGCTGTTAAACATTCCACTGTAATATTTCTCAAAATGTTACTGACCCCTGTAAGGTACTGAGGTTGATAGTAATGGCAGGACCTATTCTTATGTTTGGGTTCAATTATTCATGTACAGAGGACCTGAGTTACAGGACAGTTCTTGGGTCTTACCTTCCTCACAGCCCACATTCATTCAACAAGTATTTATCTCTGCCTACCGTGTACCTCTTCTGTCACCTTCTGTCACCTTCAGTCTTTCGCCGTAGGTTTCTTCTCTGTTTTGAGGTGTCTAGTGTGGGACAGACTTGAAGACTAGTGTATGGGCTTAGCATCCTCTATAATAAAACTAATCTGGGAAGACCCCAATGTTTGCATCTGTGATGAAATGCTCCCAGGTGTTAAAAGGAACTGAGCAAACTGCTCCCATCACTTTCTGAGTCCTATTCAATGAGGATCTTTCACTTTCATCATGGCTGCTACATCCATAATGCTCTGAACCCACCACTGTTCCTTGTGCTGATGACCTGAAGATGGAATTTTAAAAAGCTAACCCATAGGAGAGAGCAAAAAGGAAATAAAAACAAAATGTAAGTAGAATAAAAACAACCAATTCTACAATGTTTCTGATTCTGCCATGGGTGGTTCTGTATAAAGAAGAAAAGCAAAGGGCCTCTGCAGAGATTCTGATTTAACTGGTCCGTGGCGAGGCCCCTGCTGATTCTGAAGTGCAGCCACAGTTGAGAACAACTTTCTGATGGTCATACTTTTGTGACTTGAATCCTTTGCCCTTTTTTCTTTAATTTTATTATTGAATAAACTCCAAATATAAGAAAAATTAACAGTGTTCTGATTTTAAAGTACATTTTACCTTTTGTCTTCAAAATCAGTGTATCATAAGGCTTCGTTGGCACAGTTGGAGGAAATGGCTGTTGGCCTCGGGCGTTAATGCCAGTGTAGCGATCCTTAGGTGATGTGAAGGTTGGGAACATGGCACCGCGACAGATGTGTGTGTGGTAGGGATGTTCAACTGGATACGGGGAGCAGATTTCACTGAGATTTAGTTGAGCAAACAAAACAAAACAGAATAGAAGTGCAGTTTTAAAAAATTAATCACTAAATATTTATTAGAACCTTCTTTATGGCAGGTACTGTACCATCCCAAGATTGCAGGTTCAAACCCGAGTCAGGGCACATACGAGAATCAACCAGTGGTTGCATAAATAGGTGGAACAATGAATCGATGTTTCTCTCTCTCTTGTTCCCTCAAGTCAGTCAATCAATCAGTCAATCAATCAATAAAATATTTTTGTAAGACAAAAAATCTGGACTCCAGGCAAAAGTCATTTAGGAGGCCAGTCAGCTCTTTTTTTGTTTGTAAAGGAATTAGGTTTTCTTGCCCTTGTCACAAACTCTCTCACCTGAACATATTTTTGAATTGGGTATAGCATTATTTTATTGCTGATCATTAAAAACTTTTTCAGTTTACTTACTTTGCTTAAAAAGTGCCACATCAACTACTACATAGGACACAAGGTTGTCAACTCTAATGATATGAGAATTTAGGCATTCCTAAATTCCAAATGACTGACATTCCTGAGTCATGACAATTAGAGTAGTAACTGCTCTTTTAATGAAGCAATACTGACTTTCATTTTATATACTACACATTTGTTATAAATAAATATTTCCAGTGTCCAATTCAGTGGATTCCATAGTAAACCATTCCCCTTAAATTAATTTCCTCTTTAAAATCTACTTGAAAATAAGCATTTAGAGTTTGAGCAAACTATGTGAATAAAGTAGGAATGAACACATCCGTGCTCATGGAGAGTGTCCGATCTACTTGAATCAGGAAAGGATGGTGTTTGCTGTGGTCTAGTACAAAACCCATGTTCTGCCTGGCTGGTGTAGCACAGTGGTTGGGCATTGACCTATGAACCAGGAGGTTATTGTTCGATTCCTGGTCAGGATATGTGCCCAGGTTGTGGGCTCGATCCCCAGCTTGCAGAAGGCAGTTGATTGATGATTTTCTCTCTCATGATTGGTCTGTCTATCTATCTACCTATCTATCTATCTATCTATCTATCTATCTATCTATCTATCTATCATCTATCTATCTCAACTATCTCTCCCTTCCTCTCTGCAATCAATACAAATTTATTTTAAAAAAAGTAGAGATTACTTATTTTTAGAAAGTAAGTTTTAAAGGCCAAGAACATGTTAAATTACAACAAAAGAACTACATGAATTCCATAAACCATTTCTGGGGAGTGGTCTCCTTGAGAGGAAGTAAATTTGCAAAATGTGTGTGTAGTTCTCAGAATCTTCTGGTTTTGTCTGTGGCCAGGATTTTGGCTTCATGAAGAAGGGGTAAAAGGTGGGGGTTAGGAAGGCAGGGCAGAAATTTTTTCCCCTTTAAATTCTAGAAATGTGTATTTCCTAGCAAATAGTATTAAGTTATACCTAGTAATGATTCAGGAAGATGTTATTTATTCTAAGACCTGAAAACTATGGACTCTGTGTGCTGTGAGTCTATGTATGTTATGAGATTTCATTCAATATATTGCAAAGGTTATATTTGTTTGTTAAAAAACATATTGCAAAATTATACCTTCCACTAAATTTTCAGGTTTTATCCTACTCAGGTTTTGAATATAACAGTATTAAATGACCAGAATGTATTTTTATTCCTTTAAGGAATAAAATATTATTCAGAAAATATTATGTTCCTGGTTATATTAAATGATTTATAAAGGTTACTTTCATTTTGTGCCTTGAGTCCCTAAATAGAGAAGAAATGATAAGGCAGAACATCATTTACTTAACCTCACAGGCATTTAAATAAAGGAATTTGGTTGGTATACATCGTTCAGTTAGAGGCATGGGCTGTCTGAGCAAGATTTACCAAGATGTTTAACAAGATGATAACAGCTCTTTCCTGGGGATGTTTGAGGACCATGTCAAAGGAAGAGACTTTGGAATTTATCAGGCTACAAGCAGACAGGTGATCTGGGAAAAAGAACCCAACAAAAAGGGCTTTACTTTTCATGTTTCTATTAAGAGAATTTGGAAAGTCCAAAACAAAGGTCTTCACATAGTTGTGTTTTTTAAAACCCCCAAACAACTAAGATTTAAAAAATGTTTTTGCCTTTTTGTTGTTGTTGTTAATCTTCACCCAAGGATATTTTTCCATTGATTTTTAGAGAGTGGAAGGGAGAGGGAGAGACAGAGAGAAACATCGATATGAGAGAGAGACATTGATTGGTTGCCTCCTGCATGCACCTCAACCAGGTCTGGGAAACCTGCAACCAAGGTATGTGCCCTTGATTAGAATCGAACCTGGGACCCTTTAGTCCATGGGCTGATGCTCTATCCACTGCACCAAACTGGCTAGGGATAAAATTTAATAGCCTTTTGAGCAGATCTTACCCTGTAACACAATTTTAAAATGTTACCTTATTATTTTCAGTTAAGACTGACAGGGACTTTAGTAGCATCAAGCACACCTAGTGTTTAGATCCTGTTTTCTAATACCATCCTCCCATAGAAGGAACTGGGCTCCTTGGAGAAATGGCTGACTCTAGGACTGGGGCAGGAAATATATGAGTGTGTAGCGTCTTGTACGCCAGAAAGTAAGGAACCGTTCAAAGGAAAATAAAACCCTCACAACAGTAAGTGATGTAGTACTAAACAAACAAACATGTCAGAAGGACACCACACGGATGGGTATGTGGATATAGGAGCCAACTGAGAGAGCTCCCAGTGGTCAACCTGAGTAACAGAACAAGTAAAGTAGTACAGGGTTACTACTAAAGTACCAAAGTACAACATGAGTATCCTTGAGTCCATATTGATATAAGCGGATCATAAATAAATAAATGGGGTAGAACAATGCCAGTAAGTTATGTAAGTACGTTTTCCTCAAGGAGGGGGAGCATAATTCTAGATCTCTAAGTGCAGGCTGTCTAGAATGACTTTCTTCTAAAGAGTACATTATGGAAAGGGGAGAAAACAAGAGTAACTGTACAATGGGGAGACCTGGTAAACATTACCTCAGCTAGGTAATCAAGGTCAACATCAACAGTGGTAAGTTATGTTGATAGCATGTACTCTTTTAAATAATTAAAAAAAATTTCCAATAGTGCCAGTCAATCAAAGAAAAATACCACATGATCTCACTCATTTATGGATAATTAAGACCATTATAAACTGATGAACAAAAATAGATACAGAGGCAGAGCAGCATCGAACAGATTGTCAAACTACAGCGGGAAGGCCGGGGAGGATTGGAAGGGGGCGGTAAGAGATCAGCTGAAGGACTTGTATGCATGCATATAAGCATAACCAATGGACACAAGACACTGGGGGGTAGGGGAGGCCAGGGGATGGTCAAGGGAAAAAAAAAGGAGACATATGTAATACTCTTTGTAATACTTTAAGCAATAAAACAAAATTTAAAAAAAATTTCAAATAGCATGTACTCTTGATAGGATGTGATAAAAATGGCACTTTACCTCTTCCATCCCCAGACACATTAGCTGAGTCCAATCATGAGAAAAACACCAGACAAATCCCAACTTGGGGACATTCTGCAAAGCATGTGACCTGTAATCCTCAAAAGTGTGTAGACCATAAAAAAAAGGAAACTGTGAAATGGTCACAGCCAAAAGGAACCTAAGGAACTAAGGAGACTACCAAATTCTTGGATGGGATCCTGGAACACAAAAAGGACCTTAGGGGAAAAACTGAGGAAATCTGAGTAAAGTATGGACTTTATATTTGGCTCATTCATTGTGACACATGTACCATACTAATGTAAGATGCTAATAACAGGAGAAACTGGGTGTGAGGTGTATAGGAACTCTACTGTTTCCCAATAATTTTGTAAATATAAAACTGTACTAAAAAAGTTTGTTTAAAAAAAAGATTAGCAGGGCATATAATTGGGGGAAATCAATGATACTCTAACTTTGGACCTGTATCAGCCTCTCCCACATTCATGAAAAGTCTCATGTGTCCCCACACTAAGACCTTTGAATCACCAATACATTTTCTCCTTGTTTAGAACAGAGAAGGACCTGGCTGGGTATCTCAAATGGTTAGAGCACCATCCCAATATGCCAGGGTTGCGGGTTTGATCCCTGGGCAGGCCATATACAAGAAGCAACCAATGAGTGCATAAATAAGTGGAACAAGAAATCAATGTTTCTCTAGAATCAATACATTAAAAAAACAAAAGAACAGGGAAGGGAAATACAAGTGTATACTTACCCTACTGCTGAATTAGGTGGTTTGGGCAACCTAAAATAAAAACGGGAAACGAATCCTAATTTATATTAAGGACTTTTAAAGCTTACATTTCTATTAGAAACTTGCTTAAGAATAAAGAAGTATCCAATTTTCCAGCTATAGTGTCTTTTATATAATATTGACTTCATAATATCCTGATTGACTTTCTGGAACAATGAATAGCTGACCAGAGAGATATGATGTCATCCTATCTCAGTTGTCTATTGATCATTTTTTTACCATTCTGATTACTCTAATTTCAGTTCTACTAAACACCCGTTGTGCATTTCTTACTTGCAGTGCAGGTAGGATTGCTACTTGTAATGATAACAGAGCTCTTGTTCTTATTGACATTCACCCTCATAGTCAAGCGGTAGCAAGTGCTCTGAGCCAGCCTGCCAGTGTGCATGTGGTACAATTACACGACCTAAAGTGACCTGAGTACTGTGTGCTTTGTCCTTTTGCCCAGGATTGCTGATCTCTCCATTGACAGAGAGGCTAGAACAAAACTGAACAAGGTACTGAAGGTACGTCTTTTCTGAACCAGTTCATCTGAAGTTTGTGTACTTACTAAATATGCTGAGCCCTGCATGCCAAGAAGTAATAGTGCAGCCCAGGAACAAAGTCCACACTAGGCAAAGATTGTCATCCGCTGTCATTGGGTTCTAACAATTAATTTCTAACTATACAAATATTTCTAAATATTTCAGGTGTAAAAATGAACAGAATGTTAATCAGTTGATAGTAAAGATCAGTAAAATTGAGTATATTCTTTTAATTTTTTATGTTTTTCTATTTAGGAAATGGTATATTAGCCATATAATTTTATTAGCCTATATTATAAATACATGATTCATATGAGCTATAACATGTTTATGCCCTTCTTTATTTAGACTCTAAGTTTGTGGGTTTGGAACTTAAAAAAAAACATACATGTCTTGTCTTCCGGTTATATTTCTGGTTGAGTTGGGGGACAGGGGACAATGAATATAACAATCGAAGGGATCTAGAGTTAGTAGATTGGCTATTATTTGTGAAACATTGTCAGCATCTAAAAATTTTCTCATGTGACACATTTAGTGATGGCATTGACAAATGTGTGCCTAGTGATTTGATTCAAAAAGGAAATTTTTTTTAAAGAAAAAGGAAAACTTCTAAAGACAATCCTCAAAGTTTGAAAATAAAGTGAATGAGCCCTAGCTGGTTTGGCTCAGTGGATAGAGCATCGGCCTGGGGACTGAAGGGTCCCGGGTTCGATTTTGGTCAAGGGCACATGCCCAGGTTGCACGCTCAATCCCCAGTAGGGGGCATGCAGGAGGCAGCCAATCAGTGATTGTCTCTCATCATTGATGTTTCTCTCCTTCTCCCTTCCTCTCTGAAATCAATAGAAATATATTAAAAAAAAGAAGATAAAATGAATGAAAAGAAAATATGCTCAGAGACACCAATTCCTTGACCTGAACCAGTCATACTCTTACCTACTTTTCAAAGTTAACTAATCCCAAAGGGATAAACAGGGCCTACTAACCACAAATATGTCTTTTTGGCTCCCTCTTGTGGCTAAACTCTATATTAACTTCTTACTCAGAAATGAATTCATAATTTGTTAAAGGCAAAGAAGTGATATTTTTAGTTACTTCAATATTGTCAGTGTTTTACTTTTATCTGAAAATTAAAAAGTATGATTTTGTATTGTATACCACCAACTATTTCAAAGAGTAAAAAATAATTAACATGTATTCCTTATCCAAAAGAGACTTAGGGAATAGTCTTTTTAAGAGTTATTTGTAGATTATAATAATGAATGTCTCATAAAATTCCAATTAAAATTTTTGTTGAGGGCACTTAGCATTTTCTGTGAACCTTTAAAGAAATGTAAATATTAGATTGAGTAACTAGGTCAAAAGCAGGGAAATGGACCAATGTGGCCTATTTAAATCCCTTCAAACATTATAATCTAATTTATATTTCCTACTTTTTCCTCACTTGTTTAAATATTAGAATCAGTGAGTTTAGGATTATTTGTTTTATTTTTGTCATTTGTTTGGTCTTGGTTTCTATTATTAATGATCTCTATAAAAAAAGGAACACTTGTATTTTCTAAAAGTTCCTATTTTGGTTTTTTAAAAAACATTTCTCATATAACTCATTTTCACTTAAAAAATGTTATTTGGCCTTGCTGGTGTTGCTCAGTGGTTGAGTGATGACCTATGAACCAGGAGGTCAGGGTTTGATTCTCTGTCAGGGCACATGACCCGGTTGCGGGCTCCATCCCCAGCAGGGGGTGTGCAAGAGGCAGCTGATCATTGGTCCTCTCTCATCATTGATGTTTCTATTTCTTCCTCCCTCTCCCTCCATCTATGAATTCAATACAAATATAAAAAATGTTATTTGATCTCACATAAGAAAAAGAAACCCCACACTTACAAAGAATCATTTCCATAGATGTCACTTTTTTTGTTCTGTGTCAAATAATAGAACTGTTCAATAGGAAGCCTTCTGAAAAGAAAGAAGAAATTAAATTAACACTTTTTCAAATTAACACAGTGTAACAGTGAGACAGGGAAAGGCAAATAGCAAATAGACTAATACAACCATGTGTATTGGGAAATTCAGTATAAGAAAAGGTGGCATTTTATTTTATTATTTTATTTTTTAATCTTCACCTGAGGATATGCTTAGAGAGAGAAAGAACACTGATGTGAGAAACATTGATCGGTTGCCTTCCATATACACTCCAAATGGGGATTGAACCCACAGCCCAGGTATGTGCCCTGATCAGGAATCGAACCAGCAACCTTTTGGTACACAGGCAGATGCTCAACCAACTGAGCAACTCGGGCTGGGCAAAATGGAGGCATTTTATATCAGTGGAGGAGGATTTACTTTCAATATACAATGCAGGAAAAATTCAATAGCTATTTGGAAAAAAATAGATTTATATTTCATACTACTCACAAAGATAGTTTTGGATGGATTAAAAATCTAAAGAACTAGGAACTACATACAATTATTAAAATAAAATATACAAGAATGCATTTTTTTCTTGGTGATAGGAAAAACATTTTAAATAATATTTTTATTTTAAAAGTCAAAAACCAAAAGTAAATACGATAACATCAAATGAAAAACGTGAAGTTAGGACAGCATAAAAAGTTCAAATAAAACAGATTGGAGCCCTGGCTGGTGTGCCCTGAGAGGTCACCAGTTCAATTCCCTGTCAGGGCACATGCCTGGGTTGCAGGCACCATCCCTGGTAGGGGGCATGCAGGAGGCAGCTGAGCAATGTTTCTCTCTCTTTCCCTCTTCCTTCCTCTCTCTCTAAAAATCAATAAAAACATATTTAAAATACAAAACGAAACATAGATTGGAAGAAATACTTGCAATAAAGATATGTAAAGGATTAATATCCAGAACATAAAGAACTAATAAAATCTATAGCTAAAAGACAAACTATAAAAATGGAGAAAAAATAAGAACAGAAAAGGAAATGTAATGGCTATACCTAAGAAAAAATTTCTCAACCTAATCAGAGAAATGCATTCTGATAACCAAGATACTATTTAGATGGGCAAAAATTATACAGTTTGATACTATAATACAGCTGGGCAAGAGTGTGGAGAAATGGATACTTTTAGCTACTACCAAGAGAATATAAAGCACTTGGGCTCTATCTACTAAACTTAAAAATATTTATATATTGTGACCCAAAACTTCCACTTCGGATTTTCCCTAGAGAAACGTTTCTGTACAAACATATTCATTACTTACAGTTAATGCAAAAAAAAATATATTACGAGAATGGCTAAGTAATCTATGATGTATCCATGTTGTGGAACACTGAGAAATTAAAAAGAATGAGATTGATCTGTATTTATAATCTCTAGATTATATAGAGATAAAAAGAACTAACTTGCCTAATACTATATATCAAATGTATCCACATCCTATATAATAAAAGGGTAATATGCAAATTGACCCTAACAGCAGAATGACTGGGAATGGCTGGTCACTATGACACACACTGACCACCAGGGGGCAGACGCTCAATGCAGGAGCTGCCCCCTGGTGGTCACTGTGCTCCCACAGGGGAGTTCTGCTCAGCTACAAGCCAGGCTGATGGCTGCCAGTACAGCGGTCGTGGTGGGAGCCTCTCCTGCCGCCTCAGCAGCACTAAGAATATCCAACTGCAGCTTAGGCCTGCTCCCCACTGGCAAGTGGACATCCCCCGAGGGCTGCTGGGCTGCCAGAGGGATGTCTGACTGCTAGCTTAGGCCCGATCCCCTGGGGAACGGGCCTAAGCCAGCAGGTGGTCATCCCCCGAGGGGTCCCAGACTGCAAGAGGGCACACACCGGGCTGAGGGACCACCCCGAGTGCACAAATTTTTGTGCACCAGGCCTCTATTATAAAATAATAGCATATATTTTCAATGGGTGCCCATATAATTCTGTAAACTAAAGGTGTGAAAGGAGATACAGGGTAGTGGTGACTGCAATTCTCTCTAGGAAAGAGACTGGGATTGGTGGGGTGGGCCTTTTAGATTTTTAAAAAAGATTTTTTTTCCCAGAGCAGTTTTAGGTTCACAGCAGAGTTGAGAGGACGTTTTTAGAGCAGGCAACCTGTCTTTGGGGAAACTACTTATTGGTAATTGGTTCAGAGCACGTGCCACACTCTTTAGGACAACACTCAGCCATAACTGAATAGTATTTCACACTACTCAAAAAGATAACTTCTGATGGTTAAAAATCGAAGGAATTGAGAGAAATACATACAAATATTAAAATAAAATAGACAAGAATGTATTTTTTTTCTTGGTGGTAGGAAAACATTTTAGATACGATTTTTCTTTTAAAAGTCGAAACATCGATTAGTTGTCTCCCACATGTACCCTGACTGGGGATCAAACCCACAACCTGGGCCTGTGCCCTGAGCAGGAATTGAACCCGTGACCCTTCAGTGTATGGGAGGAAGCACCAACCTAGCTACACCTGCCAGAGAGGCAAGGTTTGAATTTAAAAGGTGCAATGGTCTTACCAGATTTGCAGAATGGTAGAATAGCCTATTGAAGATTCGGTTATGGCTGAGTGTTGTCCTGGAGTGTGGCACATGCACTGAACTACTGACCAATAGTTTCCCCCAACGACAGAATGCCTGGCCTAAAAAGCACAGGGTGTAAGTGGGAGACTGCCTCTGACTGTTTTCTTCCTGTTACACTTGAGAATTAACTTTTACTTCCTGCACGCCCCTGGGGCTATGCTGGTCTAGAGGTCGAGAGAGCAGTGCTCTCATCAAGAGAACACAACAACGGTCCCATTGAACTGGAAGTTGAAGGGATGATGAAGTAATTGGGGCTCCTTTTGACTCTGGAGAAAACAGGCAAGAAAGGACTGTACCAAGTAGGCTGGGATGATTGATCCTTAACATCAAGGACAAGAGGACTGCTGCTATACAATGAATGGGGAAAAGGAGAATTTCTGGAACCTAAATAAGCTTTGACACCTCCTAGTATTGTTTCCAGTGGCATAGAATTAATGGAATACTGTAGCAGCCTCACACTAAGAGCTTAGATCTCCCAGGAACAGAATTTGGGGTTGTTCCATCAGGTAATGAACTACCAGCTCATGTACTGGCTGAGGGCAAGGGAACTTGGAATGGGTAGTGGAGGAAGGAAATTATAACATAAGAGCCTCATGCCAGTAGAAATAAGGTCTAGTCACATCCCATATTTTCTTCCTTGTTGTGTCCTATATACTTTTATGCATTAACTTTTACTTTTCCTTATTATTTCATATAGGGTGTGTTGGTGATAGGTTTATTAAGTGCATCCATGTGGACTATCGTGACAAGATTATGACCGAACTAGACAGGAGTGAATGTACACAGAGATCCTAGACTTGGAGCTGGATGCAGGAACTGATGAGACGGTGAGCACATTTTCATTTGTCTGCTTTTTACTGCTTTACTTAGGCTTTGAAACGGTCATTGGCTGCCACATGTTCCTGTTGTTACTGTTTCTCTCTCTAGCTTTGACTTGTCTTTCCTAATTTCTTTTAACTGCTTTAGAACAACAAGCTAGTTAGATTATTAGTAAACTAGGTAACCAAGATTGCTAGAGAAAACAGGAGTAAGTAAGCTGTGTGTGAAAGTTTGATGGATTTTATTTTAATAAATAAATTTTTAATAAAAAATGGATTTTTTTATTAAATGGATTTTAAAAAATAAATTTCATAATTTTTAGCAAATAATTCATGTGACATTATATTTACTGCTCAGATTTATCTTTGCTTTCTCTTCAGTTTTAACCTGTTTTAAATAAAGTTACTGAGTGACTTTAAGATTTATAAATGATTATTGAGATATTTTAGTAACTGAAAACAATGCCCAATAGATTCTAATAACTACAGATTCATGAACAAATTAGAAATCAAAAGTTCCAAAAATTCAAGAACATCTGTACACATTAGGCCAGCTATTTGCTCAAGCAAAAACATTTTTAATTAAATCTCTCAGGATACTCCCATTTAGTTTTAGATAAAATGAGATTAGAAAGGGAATTAAATTAATAATCAAAATTTCTGATAATAACACTTGAACATCTCTAAGGACAGCAGACATCCATAAACACAGATTTTTTTTTTTTTTTTTACTGGCTTCACAATTAGATATTATATAATTAGTTTTTCCATCTGTGTCTTCTTATAAATAGTCAAAGAAATAAGTTTGGAGGCAGATTTAAATGAGAAAGGACTCACAATAGAAATAAAAATGAATAATAAATACCTCTGTGTGAAAGGCAGAAGGATTACTTACCTTGGCCAGGTTTCTCCACCATATCCATAGTGCTGATGTCCCTTGCCCATGGCATGGAGAGGGTCACATTTTGGCCTGTGTTCCTCAGGGAGTGAAATGGGTACCATCCCACCATATTCCTTGTCAGCACCCCATGGAAGCCTGCATTGTTGGAGCGACTCCTTCAATTCCTGATACCTGTGAAAAAAGAGAGACTTTTAAAATAGCTTCAGTATGGAATACTATGGTCTGAATGTTTGTGTCCCCCCAAATTTTTATGTTGAAATCCTAATGCCCACTGTGATGATATTCAGGAGGTGGGGCCTTTAGGAGGTGGCTAGGTCATGAAGGCGAAGCCCTCATGAATGGGACTAACACTCTTACAGAAGAGACCCAGAGAGCTTGCTGGCTTTGCCACCAGGTGAAGATACAGCAAGAAGGTGTCAGCGATGAACCAGGGAGAAGGCTCCCACCAGAACAGGAGCCTGCCAGTGCCACGATCCTAGACGTCCAGCATCCAGAACTGTGAGAAATACGTTTGTTGTTTACGAGTTACCCAGCTACCTAGTCTGTGGTAGTTGGTTAGAGCTGCCCAAATGGCTAAGACAAGCTTCAAAACTATTTTTAGATTATATTTTCAGATTACAGAA
Source organism: Myotis yumanensis (assembly GCF_028538775.1). Classification (NCBI taxonomy): domain Eukaryota; kingdom Metazoa; phylum Chordata; class Mammalia; order Chiroptera; family Vespertilionidae; genus Myotis; species Myotis yumanensis. Next base: position 62,412,764 of record NW_027223760.1, read on the forward strand.
TTCTCAGTGCTGGGCAGATTATGATATCGAGACTGTTATTTAGGCATCATTGGACTGCTGAGGGAAGGTTAAATTCTTGAGGGCTTAGAGATTATCTGTAGTTTTTTTCTTCTTCAATAATAGTTGTAGTATGTATGCTTACATCTTTTAAAAGTTTTTATTGAGCTATAACTCACATGCCATATAACTCATCCATTTAAAGCGTACAATTAGGTTGTTTTTAGTATACTCACAAATATGTCACTTTCCAGAATTTTGAACATTACATTCCAATCTTGGGAGGCTTAATTTAGCCAGCAGTGATTATTGGAAGGCATGATTAAAGGAAAGCTCAGAACAAAGATACTTTAATTTTTAGTTGGCAGAGAGCTAATAGTCAAAAAAATATTTAGCAATCAGAAAGCAATGGAATGAATCCAGAAACAAAATGGGAATGTATAATGAAATCTGAAGCAATTGTCAAGGCACTTCCTTAATTAATATGTTTGTCTCCCTAATGAACAAGATAACTTGCTAGAGCAAGCATGTCAAACTTGCAGCCCGTGGGCCGCATGTAGTCCACAATGAATACTTTTACGGCCCAGCCAACATAGCGGTATGTAAGAAACGTTTTAATAAAAATTTCATAACTTAATTTTTACAATATCCTGTTATACATAATTATTTATAACGAACTACAACGTTTGTTAATGACTGATTACTATAATCCTGTTGCATTCATTTCCCTTATGTGCCATACATGCAGGCACACCATTTCTCTCCACTAATACTAGCAGTGAATATTTTAGCAGCCGATTGCCACGTCATTAGTCTTGTACTGATTTGTTTGGTGTGCGCAACAGGAAATGTTTCACTTTCAGAGAACAAGAAAAATAGGTTTATTTGCATTACACTTATTAATTTGCACAGTTATTCAGTGTCTGGGAAATTAATGTTCAAGAAAAAATGTTAATTTTTATTAAAATGTTCAATTATTTTATGTTAACGATTACTCATTTATTTCAGCCCTTTGTATTCAGTGTGTCTCTATCGAAATAAACGTATGTTCCTATGAAAATTGAAGCTTTTGGGTTTTTGCAGCCCACATAAACTTAAACCTTGTTTATTTGGCCCGTGTTAGCCTTTGAGTTTGACATGCTTGTGCTAGAGATCAGAAGATGTCAACCGAATGGAAAAAGGATATAGACATCTGTGATTCTTAATAGCTGTACCTGTCATTCTTAAATTTTCAATGGAAGAAATACAAAAGTACACCATCAATTTATTAATATTTTAAAAAGCAATCAACTGAGTATATATACAGGGTGAGGCAAAAGCACACCAGCTTCTTCTTGTATTATTATTATTTATTGTAGTATTTTCCATACAAATAACTATAAGCCTACTTTTGCCCTACCCTGTATTAATGACTACTGTAATTGCTTCAAAATTTACCAGTGAAGAACGTAACTGAAGAATAAAGATTAAGTTGCCCTAAGACAATGGGTGAGCCAGAACCATAATCCTGATTGTCTTACTGTTTTCAGGCTTTCCATTAGCCCAATGGTTCTCAAAATAAGCTGGAAAATCTTACAATGCAGATTCCCTAGACCCACCGCAAGCTTACTGAGCTAGAACATCTACAGAGAGTGCCCAGGAATCTGCATTTTTAGAAAGCTTCTCAGGTGATTTTGATGTACCCTGTCTGTATACCATTGGGTAACAATGGTGCTAGACTGCGTTACATATTCTGGAAAGGAAATAAAAAAGTAGGCTGATGTGAGGAAATAATTTTGCACTGCTCTTAAAATTACCAACTGAGTTCAAAATACATTATATTAAAAAAAAGACATCCCCCTTAAGCACATCCATGTTTAGAAAATTAAGCTGCTGAGAGCTAACATATGCTAGGACTCATGTTCATCCTTACCATTATGAAGGGTAATTTCTAGAAGCTAGGAGCTTTTCGTTTTGTTTTGCTTTTGAGATTTGAGTTGGGAGTTATTGACCCTTAACCTGGTCTGAAGAAATAAGCCTCAGCATTGATAGAACAGAGGTACCAATCAATGTTCTCTTGATGACACTTTCCAGAGCAGTTCCAAATGACAACCAGGAGAGAAAAGCCAACTTCTCATTCTGTAAGCTGCCCGGCTGATTCTTGAGAGGGATTTAACAGGAGGGGTTCTGAGAATATATGATCATCCTGACTTTCCCACTTAGGGACCATGAAAGGAAAGAAGTCCATGGAGTAAAAGAGAAAGCAAGTTTTAGTAATCAGAAGCCAGGAACATGTTTATACCTAGGACATGTGTTTATTTTATAGTCAGTTAACAAAAAGCAATTACTGTCTTAAAGATGCTTCTCTTACATTTCATGCCAGTTAAAGGGTTTTGGAGCCAATTATAAATCAACCATAAGATCATTTAGCTAGAAGGGATCAAAATTTCAGTGAAAAGCCTTAGAGTACTTTTGAGGGGATAAAGATTAATCAGATATGGCAGACCTAAATTCCTACTCCGAAACCTTTTGGCCAAGTATAAAACCTCACAATGCTGCTTTTAAGCCAACTGTTCATCCCCAGATCACACATGATCTGCTAACGGTTCTCCCTGACTCAGGGGAAGCCCTGCCTAATCGGATGGCCCTTGGAACTGAGAGGAATTCTGGGCTGACAACCGATTTTTGGTATCAGGTTAATAGTAGAAAAGACGTACAGCAAGGACTAACTCAGGAGAAGTGAGCTGAGCCCTCTCTCCACAAATATGACAATATTCCTTTTCATTTAGTGAAAATAGTTTACAAAAAACACATTGAATATGATCTTTAAATTTAAAAAAATGGAGAGAACACATGTTGAGATGTTAACGGTGGTCATTTCTAGATAAAGAACAGGTATTCTGTACAAAGGAAGTACATAATTTTTCTTTCTGTCAAACAATGGGAAATTTGTTTTCTTTATGGATTTCCATGGTTTCTAAAGTATTCATAAGGAAGGTGTTAGTTTTATAATTAGGAAAAAAGCCTTCTTTTTTTCTTTTCATATTACAGACCGGAACAGATCTATGCAAGATCAAGATGGTGAAAGCTGAGATAGAAGAAGAAAAAAGAGTCAAGTCTGTTGAGAGCCAGTGTTTAGTCTGACAAAGAGAACTCTTTGAGGGCCAAAAGAATCTTCACATTCTTGAAGGGCTGCTATCATGGAGATGACTGATTTTCTTATTTTACATGGCTTCAGAGGGAAGAACCAGGATCAGCAGGTGGAAATTACAAGGGGGAATTTTCTCAGTAGGAAGAAAATTATCTAATAATCAGAAACATTCCAAATGGACTTCCTGTGAGGTAGTGATGTTCCAGACTTGCTGTCTGATTTCTTAATGAAATAATTCTTAAATGAAGAGGTCTTAAAGAAATAATTCTAAATGAAATGAAATTAAAAAATAAAAACAAACAAAACAACCACACAGGCTAGTTTTTCACCCATCCAAGTGTGAAATTCCCCCACCCCCTCAAAATGATTCAAGTAAATACAATGCAGAAAAGCTGGCACTAAGATCTTGGAGAATTTGTTTTACCTATTACTTCATACATAACATGGGAATAGTAATAGTACTATCTTTTAGGGTTGTTGTGAGGATTAAAAGAATCCTATATAATAAAGCATAATATGCTCAGTGTCTGGTCGACCGGTAGGCCGCTAAGGCCACTCAACCGCTCGCTATGATGTGCACTGACCACCAGGGGGCAGATGCATCGACTGGTAGATTAGCTTGCTGCTGGGGTTTGGCCAATAGGGACTGAGCGAGAGACGGGCCGGACAGGCCCTAGAGCCCTCCCTCTGTCCCTCCCTGGCCCCAATTGTGCACTGGTGGGGTCCCTTGACCTGGCCTGCGCCCTCTCACAATCCGGGATCCCCTTGGGGGATGTCAGAGAGCTGGTTTCGGCCTGATCCCGCAGGGACCCCATTGGTACATGAATTTGTGCACTGGGCCTCTAGTTATTACATGAAAAGCATTTAGTAGAGTGCCCACACATAGTAATGACTCATTATACAGTAAATGCAATTTTAATCATAATCTGCAGTTATTGTGTTACAGGAAATTTGGTAAAGCAAAAATTTAGGTGCAACTATGAACAAGCTCCTGGGAGTATTTTTAACCCGACTGTGTTATAGAATAAAATTGTTTGAAACAGATTAATTTTCAAATGAAGGAACCAATCATCCTAGAGTTTTATAATGCAATGGATGAATTTGATGTCTGCCTTTTAAAAATACACACCAACTTACTTTTTATCAAGTTCCTACCAGATGTGAGCGCTTTAAAGTTTAGGTAATTGTCATGTTATGCGTTCCCAATCGTGTGATAAACAGAAGAGCCCATAACCACAAGTTTTTTTTTTTCTTACATATACAAACATATTAAAACCCTTTTAAACTGTTTTTGCTTTCTCTAGTTTTTGTTGTACCTGTCCTCCGAGGCAGTTGGGCGAGGAGCTGTTTGCAGCGGAGTGTGCACTTCATTGGAGTAAAAGGTGTCTGACAGGAGGTCCGCTCCTTCACGCTCCCTGCAGCAGCAGGGCCGGTGGTGGATCACCTCCATGCTTCCCGGCTAAAAAGGCACAATCTGGACAAGAGAAGGAGGGCACACATGACTTGGCAGCGGGTGACTCGGTCGCTGTCACAGGGACCCTCCCTCAGGGCCGGCAGGAAACAGGCTTTGCTAAATTGTCCACCCCAAGGCTGCAGAGGAGCAGGGGCTTCCTCCCTCCCTCCAGCCCCTCCGTGGACCCTGCGGTGGCACATCAGTCATTACTATGGGAATGAATTTCAACGGAAACAGATCCGCAATGTGGAAGATGTCCCCGAGTAGAGTGAACCCCTGTAGGTCCGTCCTACAAGGGCTCCACTTCGAGGACATGGGCTGACGTTCAGTTCTGGCCTCACATTTAGCCGTAACCGTTCAGGAAAACTTAGCTGATCAACGCGCCCCCCATGGTCTCCCCAATGGAGCAGGGAGACTCATTATTCAGCAGATCAACAGCGGTGCTTCCGAAGACTTCGGGTGTCCTGAGCGAGGGAAGCCCTTTGCAGAGCGGGGCCCCAAAGGGTGAAAACCCCACCCCGCCCTCGGGCTTGGAGGGGGACCCCCCGGCCATCAGCGCCCCGCCGAGCGCAGCCTCGGGTTCGGACGCACCTGGGACATCGGCCTCCCCGTCCCTCCCCAGAGCTGGCGGGCCTCGCGGGGCGTGGAATTCCGCCGTGGCCCGCACCTGCGGCCCCGGGGAGCTCGCGGGCAGGTGCGGGAGAGGGAGAGGGACTGAGCGGGCCGGGGCGGGGTCGGGGCCCCTGTGACGGCGGCCGTGACCGCGGCACTAGGTAACGCATTCTTGCGGGTCGGCGGGCGGCTCGTCCCGGTTTGGCTGGGAGCCGGCCTCGGAGCTCCGGGCCTTGGAGAAGCGGAAGCGGAACCGGAAGTGAGGAGAGAGGTCCGAAGCCCAGTCCCGAGTTGATCAGGGCTCATCCGCCGCCCCGGGCCCGCCTCTCCCCCGCCCGGCCCCCGCGCCTCGCCCGCAGGGCGCCCTCTGGCGGCGGCATCACTCTCTTCTTCGAGGGCTGCCTGTTCAGTTTCTCCTAGAAGAGTCCACCTAACCTTTGTGCCGCTCGTTTTCAGGGTCTCATTACATTCTCTCCTAGCAGATACCCTGTCAGCTCAGCCCATTGTAAGCACCCAGCTTTCCATGCTCCACGCTAACCCTAACCCTGACCCTGACCCTGACCCTAACCCTAACCCTGACCCTAACCCTAACTCTGAACCTAATCCTAACTCTGACCCTAATCCTAACTCTAACCCTAACTCTGACCCTGACCCTGACCCTGACCCTGACCCTAACCCTAACCCTGACCCTAACCCTAACTCTAACCCTAACTCTAACCCTAACCCTAACCCTGGTTGGAATGAAAAAGGAAGGAGGGGAAGTAGAGATAGTGAGTACAGTCAACTCTTGAATTTTTCTGTGAATGGAAGCAGAGAAATCAGGCGGAAACTGGCGTTAATGTGGGGTCAAGGGAGGACTTTTTAAAAAATGGGAGGTATTGCAGAATGTTTGCTAATGGGAGTGATTCAGTAGAATAGAAAAGAAGTGATGATGCAAGAGTTCAAAAGGTTTCCAAAATAAATAAACAACCCCGTTTCTCAAAGCTCTTAGATTTCCAGGACATGTGCTTTCCCACCTGCTGCTCTACCCACTGGAGTCTAACTGGTAAGGGCCCCAGATTTGAGCAGGTGGGAGGCAACCATAGGCAATACACGAACTTTCACGTCCAAGTTTCTCTTACAAATTATTACCTTATTATACATGACATTTCACAATAGAATTTTAAAAACGAATCTTTATTTTAAAATACTAACTTAAAATTATAATGCTACATCTAGTTGAGTAAGAGGATTTGTAGCATCAATTAAATAACAGTAGCTAAACTAAGAAGAGGTCAATTCAACTCACTTGAAAGAGAAAACAATGCAGATGTCCTCTTGCGGTTGTGGGTGTTCAAGACCCAGCCGCTGTGGAAACTGCATCAAATCTGCAGGTGACCCTGGATTCTTGAGCTTTTACTGCATAAGCCTCCTCCTTCCTGGGGGACAGGGGGCTCATGATCCTGGCGATCCCCTGACACGTTCGTTCTTTTGTGGAGAAAAAGGACCATCTGGGAAAGGCTGAGACTTGGACTCAACCTTGGCCAGCATTTGCCTGTTGCAATCATTTTCTTTCCTTAACTCAATGAATTTTCAGTCGACATGGCTGTGTTCCAGTTTTCTTGAGTTTTTTTTTTTTTTTTTTTTAGCATGGAAGGTTGTCTCCTTTCTATAATTTCTTGCTCATGTGTCCCTCCATCTTCTCATACAGGTTGCAAATCTTCACCCCACACGGCCTGACAGAGTCATTGGCTTGTGTCATTGGTCCATTATTCTCACTACACTGTTCCTTTCACAGACTTCATCGAAGTCAGAACACTTTTTGCCTAGCACTTTCACAATTCTTAAAGTGTGTCATCTCTTCACTATCAAAACCATCACCACAGCACATACCAGGATCCTCCAGGGAAATTCGTAGGCACGTGGGACTGTCCCAAGCTTTCAGGAATCTCCAGCAGAACACTGCACAGGTGCTGCAGGACTAGCTGAAAGGTGAATGCACGGCCGGCAGGTGGCCCTCCATGACTGGTTGGGCGCTCAGCTCTGTCTCTGAGTGCCAGTGCCCTGTGTGCCATACCTGACCTCGACGGAGTGTTCTATTCCTAAGTAAACAGGTACCTAGCAACCAGGGCAGATCAGTTGGGCTGGGGGAGGGGAATCTAGCAGGTTCTAGAAAACCATTTTTCCTACCTGTTCTCTGAAATAGAACGTATTCTCACGTGTACAGGCACTGGGCTCACATGTACGCCCCATAAAGTGTCGCTTACCATTAGCACCTTGCATTAGGGTGGTGCATTTGTTACCACTGATGAACCAACATTGGCACATTAGTATCAATTAAAGTCCATAGTTTACATCAGGGCTCATCCTTTGTGTTGTGTAGTTCTGTGAGCTTTGACAGATACATGATGTCATGTCTTCAGTATCAAACAGAATAGTGTACAGCCCCCTCAAATTTCCTGTGCTCCACCCAGTCATCCCTCCTCTCCTCTTGAACCTCTGGAAACCACTGATGACTTTCCTTGTTCTGAAGGCTGCGTTGTCTTTCAATTAGTGGTAGCATGGCATATTTTTCTCCATCCCTTTAGTTTCCAAATAATTATGTCTTCCAAATTAGTTTATTGTACACAAAATACACTGGGGTGTGGTTTTCTTATTCCTTATAACAACCCATGTCCTTTAACTTATACATTTAGACCTTTGACATTTAAAGTGATTGTTTATATATTTGGGTAATATCTATTTTATTTCTTATTGTTTTCTGTTCATTGTCTTTCCTTTTTCTTTTGTCTTCCTCTCTCTTTTTCCTTGTCTGGTTTTAGTTGAGCATTTTATGTGATCCCATTTTGTCTCCTCTTAACATATCAATTATACCTCTTTTTAAAATTTTTGAGCAGTTATCCTTTGACTTTGCAATATGCACTTACATCTTATTCAGGCCCACTTTGTTGAGAATTTGGATGGATATGAAATCCCAGCAAAGTGTGAAAGAGGAAAAGTCATTTTTAGATGAATAAGTCTTCAAACAATGCACCATCCAGGCATCTCTATTTGTTTAAGTCAATGCTTTCCTCTCCCTTTGAATTCAAAGGCAATTTTAACTGATACAAGCAGTATAATCCCTCTTTGTTTGCTCTTTGTTTGTTTTAGAAATTTGAAGCCGTATAGAAAAATTCTAAATGAATTCAGGGTAGTTGGGGGAATAGAAACTGGCGGGGATGAGGTTGGACTTGAGACAGTAGTTTTTCATCCGACTGGGACACTCATGAGGGTGAAAGGGGGCACTATTAAAATTACACGGAAAATAAGCATAAATCAGAAATGTTCCTGGAAAACTGGGTGCAGTCACCCTAATTATAAGCCCCGTAGAGTTCTTTTGACTCTTTAAACTTTGTGCATGTATTTCTCTTCAACATAAAATTAATCTTAAATGCAGACTGATAAGGTTTGTGGAGTCAATGAGTCCAGCTTCACAGTCCATGCAGAAAGGACATCAGTGATATTCCTGACGTGTAACCATCTAGTCTTTGCTCAAATACCTTTCCCTGGCTCACGTTAGGTCTATTACAGGGCAGCTGTAATTGTTATCAGTTTCTTTCAAACTTGCCAGCTCCACCAATAGGAATATAATACAGAACCCTTTCTCTTCTATGGCTAGCCCTGGTTTTAAAAGTGCATTGCTTCTTTAGTCCAAAAGACGTGACACTGGTACCTTGTCCAGTCCCCCAGCTTTTCGGCCCCACTGTGCTGTGTTTATTAGTATTAGAGTGAAAAGTGGGGAAGGCGGGTTTGTTTAGGCTAAGAACCAAGACTTCAGAAAGGATTTATTGTCTCGGGCAAGGTCATACATAACCCTGCAGAAGGTTTGATTGGCAAGTGAAAGGCTCATGCATCAGAGAAGTCGCTGACTTCAGTGATGTCTAATCCCCGGCTCCATGCCTGCTCCATTCCTCTCGCAGGCTGCCATCTCTGCCCTCTTGCTGTCCTATGATGTAGGACGCGGTCAAGATTGACAGAGAGAGAGAAGGTTGAAGGGCAGTGGTTAAAATGACACCTATCCAGACTGAAATCCAAATGGCTTAGTTTACCATGATGTGTTTTAATAAAGGAGAGTGAAAACGGAAGAGGTTGTGGTTTCTAATCAAACAAAGTAGTGCTTTGGCTACTGAAATGCAAATGGTTTAACGGGTAGGGGAACACACGTTAATTAGGTCAAAAAGATATATTAGGAGGAAACTAAAAACATCATTGCCACAGTTAGATCTACAGCTGGTTTGTGGCAAAAGAAGACATACATGGAAATTACAGAGTCAAATGTTAATATTTTAGTCTTCTATTGCTTTGTAACTTGAGTGACTATTTTAGTTTTATAATAAAAACAACCTTTGCATTTCACTGCAGGCATTTTAACATAGAAACAATATTACTGATTCTCAATCACAGTGTGTTTTGTGCTGTTTGAGTGCTCTGCCTTTCCTGGGGATGTACTGATTCCTTGATGGTAGTAACCCTTACCTCAGAGCTAGACGCAGGCTGCAAAAATGTTGTTTACTTTTGCCTTCTGTAAACCGTTGAGTTTAGGCGATTGTATGTTAGTTTACAATTTTTAAGTGGTTAACTGAGCCTTAAGTGTACAGTATATTGTATAGAATATAACCAGAGGATCTCAGAGACTACTTGTGGTGGTGGTTATTGTTTTGATCAAAGAATGGTCAAAGAATTTAGAATTAGTTAAGTACAAATGTGGAGCATTTTCTGCCCTCTAGTGGCAAAAAGCAATTTTGCAATATTGGTTACATTTCAGTGTTTTAAATTATAAGGGAAAGGCTACATGCTATTTTATAAGCGGTTTGAAAATTATATAGGTACATTGCTATAGCTAATTAGTATTGTTGCATATTTTAAGAAAGATACACAATATTTTTATGTTTTATTAACCACAATATACTAATGCCGGGAAATCTTACAAGAGGTAAAATAAATTTTGAGATAATTTTTCTTTGGGATTAAACAGTATTTCTCTACCTCTACAAAGAGTATTAATTCAACATTAATCTCATTATAATTTAATTTCACTCCTGATTCTAATTGTGATTTTCCTATTTGACTCCTTTTATATGTTAGTTTCTATATTTAGGAAGAGAATAACGGGCAATACTTCCCATTTCCTAAGCTACACATAGGAATAAACGTATTACACGAGTGTTATATTATGAAAGGAAAACTTCATGATACATGAAAAAAAAATAGGCCATTAGGAAGAATTTGATAAAGCCCTGAAGTTCAAAGTGCTATAAAAATAGTTCATGAATGATTTTTGACCATTCTTTTTTTTCTCAGGAAAATTAAACTATCCAAACTCTTCATTTTCATTACTGTTATGAAATAAATACCTTCTCATGCCTGAAAGTTTCAGATATTTACAGAGAACCATTAGCTCTGGGCCCAGCTGAGATGATAACATAGTTCAGGAGATAAAAAGATGAGCCACAATGACTCCATTCAAAATAAGCTTAAAGGGACTACAGGGAAAATTTAACATTCTGGTGAAAAATGTGATACTCCTACCTAACGTATTAGCCTGTCAGAATCAGGGCATCTCCAAAAAGCATCAACCTTGGACCTGGAGAGTATTATGCTAAGTGAAATCAGTCAGTCAGAGAAAGACAAATACCCCATGATCTCACTCATATGTGGAATCTAATGAACAAAATAAATCGACGAACAAAATAGAAACTGAGGCATGGATACATGGAACAGACTGACAGCTGTCAGAGGGGAGAGGGGTTGGGGGACTGGATGAAAAAAAGGTGAAGGGATTAAGCAAAAAACATGTATATAGCACGTAGACAGACAAAAGAGTGGTGATAGCCAGAGGGAAAGGGGTGGGGGGGTAGGTGGAGTGGGCAAAGGGAGGTAAATGGGAACGGAAAGACTTTGTTTTGGGCGATGGGCGCACCATGCAGTGCGCAGGTGATGTTTTATTGAGTTGTACACTCGAAACCTGTATGGTTTTGCAAACCAGGGTCACCCCAATAAATTCGATTTAAAAAGCATCAATCTTACTGTTGTCATAGGAACTTTTTTTGTAGGCAAAACAACGCGAAAGCTTTGGGTATGGTATTATGTAGGTATTAATAGTATAATTAGAGAATAGATGATGTTGAAAGGGAAGTGAAATGCACTTAATGCCACTAAATTGTACATTAAAGATGGTTAAAAGGATACATTTTGTATGTATATTTTTCCACAGTAAAAAAAAAAAAAAAAAAACTACATAAGAAAGGCAAGTGAAATCTCTCTGATTTTTTAAAATTTTTTTAAAAAATATATTTTATTGATTTTTTACAGAGAGGAAGGGAGAGAGATAGAGAGTTAGAAACATCGATGAGAGAGAAACATCGATCAGCTGCCTCCTGCACATCTCCCACTGGGGATGTGCCCGCAACCCAGGTACATGCCCTTGACCGGAATCGAACCTGGGACCCTTCAGTCCGCAGGCTGACGCTCTATCCATTGAGCCAAACCGGTTTCGGCATCTCTCTGATTTTTAAACACTTCTACCAACAATGAGAAAATGTGCAATAGCTAATACACCTCTCAGGAAGTCAGGGTCACTTAATAAATAGTCATTTAAAATAAACATTGGATGTCATAAAGAGGGACAAACGTTCGCTGCACAGTATTTTCCTGATTCAAGCCTGACTCTAAGAAGCAAAGTGATTATATTTCCCACAGAACAGTGGGCAACAGACTTCCGTCTGGGGGAGAGGAGGGAAAGGCTGAGATACTGGAATACTCCTACGGTTCATGTCAGTGGATTCTATTCTGATTTATTTTAATTCCTTTACTGCTTTGTCCTAATTCACGGATGAGATCTGTAGGAGATTGGAAATAACCCAGAGATTGAAAGACGAGACCTCCCCTTGCAAAAGCTTATCTACTGATGCCTCCACTTGCCAGAGACTACATATTTCAGTGGTTCCCTTGGCCAGTTCAGTTCTCCATCGAAGCAGAAACTGATAATTGATTTCATCATCAACAATTAATGTTGACCGGTAGCAGATGGAGGAGAGCACAGACTTTGAAGTCAGACAGATCTCAGTGGAGCCCACTTCTTAGGTTCGTTTCTTCAGAGTTCTTCCTTTTTAAAAAAATATACATTTATTGGTTTCAGAGAGGAAGATAGAAACATCAATGATAAGAGAGAACCATTGATCAGCTGCTTCCTGCACACCTCCTACTGGGGATCGAGCCCACAACCCGGGCATGTGCCCTTGACAGAAACCGAACCTGGGACCCTTCATTTCACAGGCAGACGCTCTACCCACTGAGCCAAACTGGCTAGGGCTTCAGAGAGTTCTTTCTGAGCTCAGTTCTCATGTATAAAAATGAGCAAAACAGAAGTGGGTAAAACAGCATTAAATGTTAAAAGAGACACAGTTATAACAATAACTAGTCCCTATTTTTATTAAGCTAGGGAGGGAATACAAAGGACAGTCTAGTGCAGTGGTTCCTAATCAGGATGCTTTTGCACCCCAGGAACCATCTGGCAAAGTCCGGAGACATTTTTAGTTGTCACATTTGGGGGTGGTGCTACTGCCACCTAGTGGGTAGAGGTGATGGGTGCTGTTACATACCCTCTGGGCACAAGGCTGCCTACCCACAACAAAGAATTACCCCCCCCCCCCCCCAAATGTCAATTGTGTTGACGTTGGCCTAGTGAAAGAAAAAAAATAAAATGTTACATATTTTATATAACAAGGAAGTGAGCTCATAGAAGCTGGGCAGACCATCTAGTGTTCTAGTTGTCCATCCATGTCCCTGCTTTTTTCGCCATTGTAATAGTGGCTGGGGCGCTGTGTCCAGTGGAGAAACTACATTTCCCAGCTTCACTTGCCGATGGGGGTGGCCAATGACACGAAAGCTGTTGGTGATGATCTTTAAGGGGCCCTTGGGGATAGAGTACCCCTTTGCCTGTTCTTTTGTGTTTGCTGCCTGGAAGGGGCCGTAATGGCCTGGTGGGAGCCATGTGCTTGGGACAGAGGAGTGGAAAGATGGCAGGAATCTGGATCCTTGATGACTGTGGAGTTTCCATACCAGCCCAGAACTGCTTCCTTCCAGACATTTTTATGTGAGAGAAAAGTTTTGCTTGGTTAGCCCTGGCTGGGTAACTTGGTAGTTTGGACTGTTATAGGGTACACTGAGAGGTTGCAGTTTCAATTTCCGGTCAGGGCACTTACCTAGGTTTCGGGTTTGATCCCCGGTCGGGGCTCGTACCGGAAGCAATGTTAAAACAATGTTATTTTGCCGAAACCGGTTTGGCTCAGTGGATAGAGCGTTGGCCTGCGGACTCAAAGGTCCCAGGTTCGATTCCGGTCAAGGGCATGTACCTGGGTTGCGGGCACATCCCCAGTAGGAGATGTGCAGAAGGCGGCTCATCGATGTTTCTCTCTCATCGATGTTTCTGACTCTCTATCTCTCTCCCTTCCTCTCTGTAAAAAATCAATAAAATATAAAAAACAAAACAACAACAAAAAAAACAATGTTATTTAGGTTTTTTATTACATGCAGCTGCATCCACATTTGAACTGGGTTTTGAAGGATTTAGACCAGTGGTTCTCAACCTTGGCTGCACATTAGAATCACCTGGGAATATTTCTAAAATCCTGATTTCTGGGCCTCATCCTCTGGAAATTCTATTTCTTTGTTACTAATGTTGTGGCCCTACCCCATAACAAAGAAACAGAATTTCCGGAGGACGAGGCCCAGAAATCAGGATTTTAGAAAGATTCCCAGGTGATTCTAATGTGCAGCCAAGGTTGAGAACCACTGATTTAGACAGAAAAGGGGCCTTACAGGTGAAGGAATTGGAGTGAAAAAAGGTGCAGAAATGTGACAGGAATAACATGTGGTTTGATAAGATCCAGAGGAGAAATGTCACACAGTGTCTGCAGGAAGAGCTCTAGGGAGAAAAGTACACACACACACACACACACACACACACACAAGTGGAGGCCAAGCGCTCACCTTTCTTGCCCATTTCATTTTGTTGGTCACACTTAGGTGAACACTGACCTTTCATTTTTCTCACTGAGAAATTGGTCTCTGAGTCAGTATATTTTTTCCCCTTTCTGTATTTCTCAAGGTCACTGTCACAGTATGATGTATGAAATGTGGGTCTGAGATCACATGGAAGTTGCCTTCCATGAAAATCGTTGACGTATACTGTGCCATCTCCAGTTTTCCCACAAAGCCCCGGCCGTCCACTCATCTTTACAGGCTGCCCGAGCTTTAGGTCAGGACCGATCGGGTGGAATGTCCTTGCAGAAGGGAGGCGTTGGAAGAGAGAATGGTTTGGGGAATGAGCCTGGGGAGGAGGCACATTGAGGAGAGGGGCATAGGCACCGGCTCACCTCTATTTTCTGCTGCGGAAAGCCGGTATCTGGAGGAGGGGCAGATTAAACCACTTGAGTGATTCTGATTATTTTGGCTTCATGTTCATAAGCACTTTAATGGCCAATCAGATAATACTATTCCTTTATAAATTGAATTAGATATTACTTTAAAATAATTCTAGAAATAAAAATGTCTTCTGTTGCAGTCATTCTTGAACTTAATGGGATCACAAACCCCTGAGAGAATTTAACCCCAGAACTCCAAACTCTCTCCCCTGCAAATGAACCTATTTTGTGTAATGATTCAGAGAAATGGTCATTTTTAGGAGCTATAAATATTCATTAAAAGGAGAGATTTATCTTTGTTGCAAAAGGTGTCAAAACTGAAGTTTTAACTAAAACTCCAAAATATAATAGATGTGAAATTCCCAAGGCAAGATCACCACTTGCAGACTTTTAAAAAAACGTATTGAGTTGAAAAAGAGGGAGAGAGAGAGGGATGCCAATTTGTTGTTCCACCTATTTACGCATTCATTAGCTGATTCTTGTATGTGCTCTGACTGGGGATCAAACCTGCAACCCTGGCGTATCAGGACGATGCTCTAACCAACTGAGCTACCCAGCCAGGGCTATTTGTAGACTTTTTGAAGGAAGTGGTTCTCCTACTTCTCAATTCTCTCACCTACTTGGAGGCTATTAAAGGATAAGATTGGGGTTTATGGGGAGATTTCTTTGGAGAGCATGTTAGCTTGCTGTGAATGCCCCTGACCTATGCCCAGATGTCCCTTCACCAGGGAGGGGCTTCCGTAGGATGAGGAAACATGCTCCATGTGGTTAAGAGAAGCAAAGAACTGGTGCCCAACTCCAGGCCAAAAAGCTGAAGCGTCTGGGGGAGGAAGAGTAGAGGAGAGCCTCCAATGTGGAGGGTGAGCCGATAGAGGGTGATTCCTGCTGTAGAGGACCCCAGAGAAAAATGGGCATGAGTGAAGTGCGTGCCTGTGCCCCAGGGTGAGGGCTGAGGTCAGCCTGGAGATTGAAAGGTATCATGGGAAACAGAAGACTTGCCAGAAGGGGGGCCCGCAATGGTGGGCGGTACCATCCTCTGGGTCCCAGGAGTGAATCTGGCTCTTTATTTATTTGTGTAGCCGGATGTTGCATGATACTGTCTCTGCTGCTCAAATCTGGAGGTGCAAAGGTCCTAAATACTATGGAAATGGCAGGAAGAAGTCTTATTCATCGGCCCCTGCTCCCCTAAGCTGGGCAAAGGGAAGTGGAGACACATAGGAGCAGCAGAATGGCAGTGCGGGCAGCCTGCAGTTCTGCCCTGGGCATGGCAAGTGGTGTCTGCATTTTCTGTGGACCAAGTGGATGCTGAGAAGGTGGCAGGCCTGAGCCCTTCTTGGGCAATAAATGGACCTGGGAGTCCAGGTGAGATGGGGGTGGTCGGAGAGATCAGGCAGCATGCAGGTCTCTCAGGTCAGCGTGAAGGTCCCTGTTGTGCTTCCCAAGAACTCCCGCGCAGAAGCAGCACTATTATGTAGAGAGGATGAGAGGGCTGCTCTTGATTCCCACCCGCACATCCTCCTTTACCCGTCCCAACACCCTGGAGAAGTAGGAGGTTGTTTTCCAGGCTCTACCACGTCCTCTCTCACCACCTACCTCTGAGGTGAGAAAGAGGAGGAGGAGAGAGCGGAGAGATGCTCCTTTCCTCTGCCGGTGCTTCCAGCAGCCAGCCCAGCCTGCGATGGGGAGGGGAAGCTGTGCTTCAGATCCAAGGTTGCGTCTTTAACTGGACTTGATGGCGTTTTTAAATACCAAGAAGTGACTAAAGAAGTCATAGAGTTTGTCCACAGCATCATTAAGGGATCTCTCCCCAGCAGGGAAAGGAGATCCGACACGGCCCAGCCAGAGCAGGGTGGATGAAAAATAACACCATTTCCGGTTTGCACCCTATGGAGTTGGATAAATTATTTATATCTGATTAAGGGCTTCCTATTCCTATGACTAAAGTCAAATAATTGCATTAGGATTGTGGCATACTGTGCTCATCAATTGTTAGTGTAGGAGTGACCAGATTTTTTTCTGCAAATTAAATACCTGAAACATTAAATGAGGAGGAAAGAGATCCTAGTTGTGTTGCACTTGAAGGGAGTGATTTGTAATGGGCACTCAGACTCACAAACTTAACATTGACTCTTCTCTCCCCCATCACGGCCCCGCTCCCAACATGTGATGAGTTGGCGAATTCTACCTCTGTGTGATATCTCAGAACCTCAGCAGGAACACCAGCGGTTTTCCTTTTCCTGATGAATAACACCCCCAGTCCTTTGCCTTGCCCTGCATATGCTCTCTGCTTCCAGTTCATCCTTCTCACCTTCTTTCCTCTCCTCTTTGCTTTGCCAAACTGAACCCCAGATGTTCTTGGCTCATGTGGCTTTAATACCTTTGCTCATATCCCCTGTCTTTGCCTGAAAGTATCCTCTTTCCTCCCACCGGTCTCTAAACGCTCAAAGTAGAGCCACCATTCAAAGTCCAACTCATGAAACATCCCTGGATTCCCAGATGAAGAAACATTCTCTTTTTGTTGACCCTTCATAGGAATTTATTAGTGCCTCTCACATCATTTCATTCATTCTGTCAAATCTTGAGGGCTTATTATGCATAAGACACAGTTGTAAGCATTGGAGATGTGGCAATGGACAAAAACTGTGGGATTTATGGAACTGAAATTCTCGTAAAGGGGACAGACCCTAAATACATAATGTTAGGTGGTGATAAGAAGATGGTAAAAAGTAAACCAGCGGTGTTCCGAGGTCTTATAATGAGGTGTTATAGCATGCCACTGTACTCCTTCCGGTCTTACCTAAAGTGTCATGTACTATTTTATCCAAAAATTTTTTACATGTACTTTCTACTAGAAAATAATAAGTAGGTAGCTTATTTGTTTTTTTAATCTCTTGTAGACCTTGCACTCTCATTTGTACATACAGTGGGGCCTTGACTTACGAGTGTCCTGACTAACGAGTTTTTCGAGATACGAGCCATCTCTCGGCTGATTTTTTGCTTTGAATTGCGAGCTAAAATTCGGGTTACGAGCCAGCTTCAGATACTCCACCGCTAGTAGGCGCAGCGAACGTCACAGTAAACGCCACAACATCAGCCCAGTATTCAATTCATTGTAATGGTGAAAATTGATTTGACATACGAGTTATGAGCTCTGTCACGGAACGAATTAAACTCGTAAGTCAAGGCCCCACTGTAGTAGATACTCAAGAAATACTTATTATTTAATAAAAAGAATGATTATAATAACTGAAATTGTTTGTGAATTGAGATCCAGAAAAGAAATTTGCAGTTGAGGAGGATAATCTTCTGATTTTGAGAACTGGGTATCCTTTGTACTTGCAGACAACTCATATGAGACCTTTTATGTTAGAGAGGTCAAATGTTGGACAATGTCATGAGCTTAAATTCCCAATCTGTCACCACATGTCCCATCTTTGTGGCTATTGGGTAATGATATGGCCCATATGGGGCTTAGGAGGAGCCATCTCATTACATTATACCTATAGTCATGTTTGCACCTGACCTTCTATAGTTCTCAACGTACAGGTGTTTATTTCCCTGGGTCTTTGCCTTCTTCCTTTTAAGAAACTTAACTTTGTTGGAAACTTCTCTGGAAAAGATGCAATCCTGTGTAGAGTTTCTGGACCAGCTGCACATAACTGCCCACGCAGTGTCATGGGTTTTCAGGTAACTACCTTGGGTGTTTTTGATCAGGATTCTGGATTTCTGGGGGCTGAAGGACAGAGCCTAAAGCAACTCACTGACAGATGGTGAATGCATGGGTCTTTGGAGCACATCACTCAGTGTCTCGGTCACATTTTTGGCTGTTGTTCTCCCAAACCTTTGTGCCAGATTAGGAACATGTCTGAGATGCTTTCCTTTATGTTCTCTCAAATCTCAGGGCAGGGTGGCCATTGCCCCAGTGCTTGCTTCTTCCACGGGCCTCCCAGGTCGCAAGGGCAAGTTTTTGTTGACGGCACGTGTGCTCATCTTCATATGTGTTTTGGACCCCAAACTTTTAATTCTTCAAAACGGAAACTTCTTTTTTCCCCCCTTTAAGTGTTCCTCTATGATATCATTAGAAATGAGAATTAAAATTATTTATTATTGTTATAAGCAATAGAGTTGAACCCCAAATGAACTTAAATCCAGACTTTAATCTGTAGAGTTGTTAAAGCTATAACCAAAGTGTGTGTTTTCATGCACACAATAATTGAATAAATAATTTGCATTAAGTTTCTGAAAGCAATCTGGTTTCTCTGTCCCTGGACTATTGTAAGACAACTATAAAATATTAATATATAGAGTGAATACAGCAATGTGTTCAAGCAGCAGGAACAAAATGAGGCATTGAAATGAGACACATGTTTATTTTACTTCCCTTATTCTTTTTCGGCTTTGGATTCATGTTGTTTATGGAGTATTTCATATATTTTTATTTTAGAGAAACCTCCCATTGCCTCTCCGTGTCTCTTGTTTCCCCCTCTGTGAAGGTCACAGTGGACACATGGCCACAGCAACGCGAGCCTGGTTTTGAGGTGCAGGTGGAGGAGGCTCCTCTGCATTTCTTTCCACCGGTTCATATTCAGAGTTCCAGTCCAAAAGCATTTCTCAAGATAAAGATGGTATTTTTATTAGTATATAAATTATATTTTTTAGTAAAGCACCAGTTAGTTTGTGGGTTATCGCCCCAGTAAGATGCCAGCTTTAAAGAAACCATTTAAAATACAGCAACTGTATAACTAGATTTATGTAATCATGAAAGTTTGTCCATATAAAGATTTTTAAATGATTGTTTTCTGATTGTAACAAGTAATATATACTCATTCCAGCAAATTTGGAAAATATCTAAGAGCACAAGGAAGAAAATAAAAATAACTTGCAAACCCACCATGTAGGGATACATATTTTAGTTAGATTTACCACAAACTTTTATTTGTTTGCTAAGTAGAAAATAGCAATGTCATATGGTTTTGTTTGTGGTTGCAGACAGTTCAAATGTCCAGCTGAAATGTATCCAGATCTTATTTTTGCAACTGTTTATTACAACTGTGTACTTCCGAGTCCACTGAAAATTATTAATGCACCCTGTGCTTGCTAAGTTGATACTGTACTTACACGGTAATTGAAGAAGCCAGGCTGTTTGCTGTTGCGTTAAACAACCTGAGTTGTAAGGAATCGCTGTCATGGGAATGCCGAAATTAGACGGAAAGCAAAGCACAAATGAACTCTTCCTTATTCTTCACAGAACCATCACATATATAGTTAGTGCTAGTCATGATAGATAGAGTTAAAGAGCTTACTTCAGAACATTTGCCATCATTTTCTTTGCTGTGAAGATTGCACATCATTAATTCATCTGCATGAAGATGGTTGATGTTAACAAGCTTGAAGTGGCTAAAGTCAATAAAATGAATCGTTTTGATGAAATAACTTGCATTTTGTCCTAAATCTAGAATTAAGTTTATAGGTGCAGCAAGATGTCTGATGTCTACAAGAAGGGAAACTGTGGTCTTTTTATACTGTCTAAAAACAGAGGCAAGTTTGCTTTACCATGGAAATCAATCCCACATGTTTTAAGTACTAATATTAATTAGAGTGTTTAACTAAAATATGTATGTAAGGAATGTGGGTAACTATTCTGGAAGACAGCAATGTTTCTGCTTGCAGATTCATTAACTTTGAAAATAATTTTCCTCATTAAAAAGGAGCTTCTAATGAGGTAAGTTTGGGGCCATACTAATTAAGATCCTGAACAAACAGAATGCTTTATTTCTCTGAGCTCAAACAAAAAATATATTGGTGTTTGCATCAATTCCTGAGAGAAGGAAAAAATAATACTCAATACATGCTAGCCACGTTAAATTTTTTTTATCCACACAAAAGAATTAGGCATACTATTTTCAAAATGTCAAACAAAATTAAGAAAGTGAAAATAGGGGCTGGGTGAAAAGGGGGAAGGGATAAAAAAAGAATGTGAAAGTAATTCTAAGTCTCATAATACCCAAATAAAATGCCATTAATTAACTTTTTGCAAAATGCTGTTTGGTTATTAAAAAGCTTCGGAGTAAATGTCAGCTGTAGCGTGAAGGGCGTGCATAAGACCATGTGATAGGCATTTTGACAAACTGGCTGTCTCGGGAGAAGCTGGAGGCAGCTCAAGGCCGTTTGTATTTGCCCTGTGGGCCTTATTTGGCAAAACTGTATAAATCATCGGGATTTTATTTTTATGAGACGCTGCATCCTACCTTCATCCTCAAAGCCCTTAAGGACCCCAGCAGAGGTTTGGTGAGTCACACACATGCTGATTTTGTCGTTCCCCTGGCCCATATTATTTAAGTAATCTCACATTGCCACAGGCACACAGACATCATGGCAAAAGAAAGGAATTTGCAGAAATAAATGCTTATGTACTGAAATGCCAAAGAGAGTCTCTTTTGGAGCAGGTGCCTGGTATTCTTAAAAGACCCACCTATCACTAGACTGCCAAGGTCAGCGGTCGGCAAACTCATTAGTCAACAGAGCCAAATATCAACAGTACAATGATTAAAATTTCTTTTGAGAGCCAAATTTTTTAAACTTAAACTATATAGGTAGGTACATTGTTATTAACTTAATTAGGGTAGTCCTAAGGCTTAGGAAGAGCCACACTCATGGGACCAAAGAGCCGCATGTGGCTCTAGAGCCGCAGTTTGCCAACCGGGCCTAGGTTCTAGGGAAATCATTACTTGTTCCTACCTGTCCATTGAACCCTTTCAGGAGAAAAAGACAGATTTCCAACACTCTAGCTACTTCTAGACACAGACACTTAGAGGTGGATTAACAAAAGAAACAATCATAAAATTGCCCTTTTTGTGTCATGAATTGTACCACCTTCTCTCACCAACCTATCACTGTCTGAGGTGTGAGATGGGCAGGAGTGAAGCCCTTTCTT
Organism: Myotis yumanensis; assembly: GCF_028538775.1. NCBI lineage: Eukaryota > Metazoa > Chordata > Mammalia > Chiroptera > Vespertilionidae > Myotis > Myotis yumanensis. The sequence goes on from NW_027223760.1 coordinate 62,434,333, forward strand.
TCTTTTTTTAAATAAGTTTTTATTGATTTCAGAGAGGAAGAGAGAGGTAGAGAGATAGAAACATCAGTGATGAGAGAGAATCACTGATCAGCCGCCTCCTGCACAGGGATGCAGGCTCGATCCACATCGGGGAGTGGGGGAGCCCACAACCCGAGCGTGTGCCCTGACGGGAATTGAACTGCAACCTCCTGGTTCATAGGTTGGTGCTCAACTACTGAGCCATGCTGGCGGCTGAAGCCCTTTCTTTGTAATGTAGGTCCTGAGAATAAACCAGAAAGTGGAAAACAACAGTGGGCAAACTCTCAGGTACCCCACGTCACACTTGCCCACGGCCTCTCAAGGCAGTTGACTGCATTGGCCTCATTTCTTTTGGTCTGTGGTAGCCAAGGATCCCCACAGTAAGAGGCAATTAATTAAATTCATAGTCGAATGTTAATTTTGTAAAGCCGTTAGTGGTTTATTTGGGTTTAATTTCCCTGAGGATTTAATACATTTCTCTTCCAAATTGTTTCTTTGAAAACTGCTGATGAACTTCCTTTTTTTTTTTTTGTGGTCAGTAGGTCCAAACTTGAGAAATGGGAGAAGCAAGGAGCAAGTTATGTTGGTCGAGTTCACACTCTGGAAAAAGTAGAAGGAATGGCTTGAGTCTCTTTCAAAATATGTTTGTCTCTAGTTTCAAACTTTAGCAGTTCACCAGTTTTCAGTGCTGCTACTTAGGGTCCTGGCACATCCACCCTTTGTCCAAGCCAAAATCCTTTGTAAGATCCTTGACTGTTTCCTCCTCTTTTCTGCCACTTCCCATTCTAATGAAACTTATTTCTAGTTTTGAGCTATTACAGCCAATAGATAACATTTTTTTTGAGCACCTATCATGTGCCACAAACTGTTCTAAGTACTTTGTGAATTAACTTATCTTTCATACAAATCCCATGAGCAGGTCCTGTTATTATTGTTCCTACACCACAGAAAGGGAGGCTAATGTGCAGGAGGGTTAACTTTCTCAAGTGGCAAAGTCAGGATTTGAACCCGAGCTGTCTGAGCACTCACTGTGCTAGTTTGCCCAACCACGTCTGGCCTCTCCTAACCTCTAAATAGCTCTTACATGTGTTCATGTCTTTCTATTCTTCCCGCCATTACTCACTCACCATTTTCTCCAGACTAGAACTTTTTCTTGGTCCTCTCCAATTCTTCCTCCACAGTGCAATCAGAAGAAATTTAAAACATATAATACCATCTATTTGATTTCTTCTTTAATACCTTCCTATGATTTCCCATTTCTCTGACAATCTTTAGAGCGCCCGCTTGTCATTTCTGGTACTCTTATTTCTCCCGCATTCTCTCTCTCCACTCCCTACAAACTCTCTGCTTTATGACCAACTTCTTTCTGTTCTTCCAAGTAAGTGGATGTGCTTTCTCAAGCCTCCAGGCCTCTGTTCATGATTTTCCTGTGGAATATTCGTCCACTTCTTCCACCTTTTCACTGTCTGGGTCTCAGCGGAGGCACCACATGTCTGAGAAGTCCCTCCGGACGTCCAGCTCCAATAAATGGCTTTGTCCTTCCCCAGCCGCGCCTCTGCTCACTCTCACTTGTCTTGCTTCCTTCTTTCCCCTCCGCTGCTCTGGAAATTATGAAGGCAGGACCCAGCTTGTGCAGATCCCAGTGGCATTTCCACTGGGATCTCAGGACATTTCATTTCTAAACGAATGAATACATTTTTCATTAGTTTTGGAAATCGGAGTTAAAACTGAAGTTGCTTGTTAATTAATTTTCCCAGCTTTGGCTGTCGACCAGAGTTTTCTCTCGGCTGTGACTTATACATTATTGGAGCTTAAGTTTATTGGCTTATCCTGAAATCATAACATGTTAACATCTCAGGCTTTCCAGGTCAGAGACCCATATAGGAATAGTCAGATATAAGCCGGTTGAATGTGAGTTTAGGTTTATTCTGTTGTAGTGCAACTTACAACTTATTAGGTTCAATATGTTCTGCTGGATCTTGCCATGTCGAAGGCCCCAAACACCAGGAAGGGTCTGAAAAGAGACTACACAGCCCCATGGAGGGCTTTCTGACAATGCTTTGGGGTCTCCCACCAGACAGCCTTCATAGGCTTATGGGCTCCTCTGGCTGAGGTGAGAAGGGGCTCTCTGAATCCTTATTATTTTTCCATGCCCACTAGCCACACCCTAACCTCTGGCAGGCAGTTAGAGCGGGGAACGCATCAGTTCCACCAATCGGGAACCGAACTTTTTTTTTTTTTTTTTTTTTTTTTTCTTTCAATTTGTTTATGTGATGTATCACATTTATTGATTTACGGATGTTGTACCATCCTTGCATCTCTGGGATGAATCCTACTTGGTCATGGTGTATGATCCTTCTGATGTACTGCTGGATCCGATTTGCTAAGATTTTGTTGAGGATTTTGGCATCTATGTTCATGAGGGATATTGGCCTGTAATTCTCTTTCATTGTGATGTCTTTACCTGGTTTTGGTATTAGGGTGATGCTGGCTTCATAGAATGAGCTTGGAAGCGTTCCTTCCTCTTGAATTTTTTGTAGTAGTCTGAGGAGGGTAGGTTTTAGTTCTTCCTTGAATGTTTGGTAGAACTCCCCTGTGAAGCCGTCTGGCCCTGGGCTTTTGTTTGCTGGAAGCTTTCTGATGACTGCTTCAATTTCTTCCATAGTTATTGGCCTATTGAGGTTTTTAGATTCTTCCTGATTGAGTTTTGGAATGTTGTATTTTTCTAGGAATTTGTCCATTTCCTCCAGGTTGTCCAGTTTGTTGGAGTAGAGTTGCTCGTAGTATTGTTTAACAATCATTTGTATTTCTGTGGGGTCTGTTGTTATTTCGCCTCTATCATTTCTGATTTGGTTTATTTGGGACCTCTCTCTTTGCTTCTTGGTGAGCCTGGCTAGGGGTTTGTCAATCTTGTTTATCCTTTCAAAGAACCAGCTCTTGGTTTCATTGATTTTCTGTATTGTTTTTTTGGTCTCTATTTCATTGATTTCTGCTCTAATCTTTATTATCTCCTTCCTTCTGCTCACTCTGGGGTTTTCTTGTTGCTCTCTTTCTAATTCTTTGAGTTGTAGAGTTAGATGATTGACTACCATTTTTTCTTGTTTTTTGAGATAGGCCTGTAGAGCTATAAACTTCCCTCTCAGGACTGCTTTCATTGTGTCCCAGAGGTTTTGGATTGTTGTGTTTTCATTGTCATTAGTGTCCAGGATGTTTTTAATTTCTTCTTTGATGTCATCGGTAACCCAATCAATATTTAATAACATGCTATTCAGCTTCCAAGTGTTTGAGTATTTTGGGTTGTTTTTATTGTAGTTTATTTCTAACATTATGCCATCGTGGTCTGTGAAGAAGCTTTTTATGATTTCAATCTTCTTGAATTTGTGGAGACTTTGCTTGTGACCCAATATGTGGTCTATTTTTGAATATGTCCCATGAGCACCTGAGAGGAATGTATATTCCGCAGCTGTGGGGTGAAGTGTTCTGAAGATGTCAATTAAGTCCATCTGATCTAGTGAGTCATTTAGGATTGCTGTTTCTTTGCTGAGTTTTTGTCTAGCGGATTTATCCAGTGATGTCAGTGGTGTATTAAAGTCCCCTACTATGATTGTATTGTTGTCGATCTCTCCCCTGATATCTTCCAGAAGTTTTCTTATGTATGTGGGTGCTCCTGCATTGGGTGCATATATGTTTACCAGGGTTATATCTTCTTGTTGTATTGATCCCTTTAGTATTATGAAGTGGCCTTCCTTATCTCTGGTTATGGCCTTCACTTTGAGATGTACTTTGTCAGATATAAGTATTGCTACCCCAGCTTTCTTTTCCTTTCCATTTGCGTGAAAGATATTTTTCCATCCCTTCACTTTCAGTCTGTGTGAGTCCCTTCTAATGAGGTGGGTCTCTTGTAGACAGCAGATGTATGGGTCATGTTTTTTTATCCATTCAGCCACTCGATGTCTTTTGGTTGGAGCATTTAGTCCATTTACATTTAAAGTTATTATTGAAAGGTATTTGTTTGTAGCCATTTCTTTTTGTGTGTGTGTGTGTGGCTGTTTTCTTTCTGAGCTTGATATTTCTTCTTTTTACACCAGTCCCTTTAGCATTTCTTGCATGGCTGGCTTGGTGGTGATAAACTCCCTTAGCCCTTTTTTGTCTGTGAAGCTTCTTATTTCCCCTTCAATTTTGAATGATAGCCTTGCTGGATAGAGTATTCTTGGATTCAGTCCTTTGCTTTGCATCACTTTGTAGATTTCCGTCCATTCTTTTCTGGCCTGATGTGTTTCTGTTGAGAAATCATTTGATAATCTAATGGGAGACCCCTTGTATGTTACTTTCCGTCTCTCTCTTGCAGCCTGTAAGATTCTCTCTTTATCCTGAACATTTGCCATGGTAATTATGATGTGTCTTGGTGTGGGTCTTTTCGGGTTCACCTTGTTTGGGACTCTCTGGGCTTGTGTGACTTTTTTCTTCCCCACCTCAGGGAAGTTTTCTGATATTATTTCTTCGAATAGGTTTTCTAATCCATGTTCATCTTTCTGTTGTTCTGGCACCCCTATTATTCGTATGTTGTTTCGTTTCATGTTGTCCCAAAGCTCCCTTAGGCTCTCCTCCTGTCTTTTAATTTTTTTCTCCATTTGCCGTACAGTTTGAGTGTGTTTTGCTTCCTTGTCTTCTAATTCACTAATTCGGTCCTCCGCTTCTCCCAGTCTACTGTTGATACTTTCAATGGAGTTTTTTATTGAAGCTATGTCACTCTTCATTTCTTCTTGGGACTTACTTAAGTTGTTGATTTTTTCATCTGTTTCTTCTAGCTTCTTGCATAAGTAGTTGAGTTTTTCATCTGTTTCTTCTTGCTTCTTGAACATGTGGTGCATGTACTCTAGGAACCTTATTCTGAATTCTTTTTCCGTCATGTTGCATATCTCTGTCTCACTTAGCTGCTTTTCTGGCGAGTCCTCCTTTTCTTTCCTTTGGGGGTTTCTTTGCCTACCCATGTTTGATCTCGCTGACATATGTAGATGTTGAGGTGTTCAGTGGCTGCTCCCTGGGTGGCAGGGGCTCCTTGGGTTGTGGTTGCTGCTCAGACGGTTGCGGTAGCAGCTGCTTTCCAGTTGGCAGCAGCTCCTCTGGTGGGTGTTGTTCACAGCTGTGTTGGCTCTTCTGGCTGGTGGGGGGAGGCTTCACGTACAGTTGCTGTTCCACAGACAGAGGGTGTGGTGATCAGGAGGCTGTGGTGATCAGGAGGCTGCGGTGATCAGGGGGCTGCTGTTGCTTGGATCTGCTGCGTTGATTTAAAGGCACAAAATACAACAGAGCAAGGCACAACGTACCAGGCACTGAACACAAGTATATTCACAATATTAATAACTCCAAATAAAGGTGACCAACCGAATTAAGAGAATTAGGGGATAAGGGAGAAAGAAGAGAAGAAGATAAAAGAGAGAACAGAAAAGAAAAATAAGAAAAAAACAAACAAAAAAGGAGTGCAAAAATAGAATTGGGAAAAAAGAGGGGGGAAAAAAGAGAGCGAAAAAAGAGAATGAAGTAGAAGTGGGGAAGAGACTCCCCGTATGAGGAGCAAACTCCAATAGAACTGCCACTAATCTCAACAAATTCCAGCAACAGATCCCTGGAGATGAATGCAAACTACAAACCACCAATAATATCCAGAGGGGTAAGGGAAAACAGAAGCACAAAAATAGCTGGGGTGGGGTGGGGGAGGGAAGGGAAAAACCAGCAGAAAAAAAAAGGAAAAAGAAAAAGAAAAAGAAAAACAACCTCACAACCAGTCCTAAAAAAGAAGAAAAAACACAAAACAAAACAAACAAACAAATTTAAAAAAAAAAAAAAAAAAAGCCCAATATATTCAACAATCAAGAAAACAATAGAAAGATAAGAGAGAAAGAAAAATGGTTGGAAAGTGAAGAAGGATAAAGAATAGGTGTATAAGGATTTAGAGCAGTAGATTGGAAATAGGATATATAAGTAGGGTGGAATTAGACAGGGGGTAAAAAGAGGGAATTGGGAAGGTCTGGAGCAGGAATAGGGTAAGAGAAACAGGACACCAAAAGGGGAAAAGTAAGGAAGAGGGTTTTAGCAAAGAGGTGGAATTGAGATAGGGAAAATTAATGCTAAAGGAACGATGAAAATAGAATGGAGAACACTAATCCCAAAAGAAAATAAAGAGAAAATAAAATGGCACTTTAAAAAATGGTAAAATGGTAGGAGTAATAATACTGGTTAAAAATAAAAATGTGGTAATTGAAAGGGTAAAATCAGGTGATGGAAAAAGAAGAAAAAGAGAAAAAAAAATTGGTTTCTTAGTAAAAAGGTGAAAAAATTAAAAAGAAAAAGAAAAAGAAAAAATTTGCAGTAGTGATGGTCTTTCGGTTCTTCTACTCTTCAGCCTGGTTCGCCTTGGTCCTGCCAGGTATTTAGGAGAGTGTTGCCTGCATTACACTGTTCCTCCGTGTTGTAAATCACAGTCCTGATTTTAAAGCAGGCCGTATTTGTGATCCAGTCTGCCTTAATTTGTATTCCCCTAAGAGTCAGTTTGTGGCTCAACCTCTGGGTGGCAGTGTTTTTGGGTTGGCCTCTGAGGCTATACAGCTTCTCTATCCTTTTTTAATCCTTACCCTGCTCTGTGTTGTTGGTGGGACTCGGGAACCGAACTTACTGGAGTTGGGTTTAGGATTTTTTAAGGCTCCAGTAAAATATTTAAGATTAGAAGTTTTTTGCCATGGGCTGCAAGTTTTTATTTAAATCTTTATGTAAGGACACATATGTACTACTATTTGTAATACCTTAAACAATAAAATAAAAAAATAAAAAATAAATAAATAAGTAAATAAATAAATCTTTATGTAGATGGGCCAGCTCACTCCACACATTTATCTATGTCCCCTGAGTCCACGTGAGACTTACCAGGGAGGTGGTGAATTTTAATATCCCGAGGAACCTCATTAGAGAACCCTTCTCCTCACCCTCGACCCAGAAGATTACTTCCAGGGCGTTTGCCTTTTTACACTGTTTATGTCTTCCTTCCCATCTAAGCATAATCCCATTGTGCTGTGCAGAAGAATTTATGGCATTATAGTTTTATTTTGCATTTCATGATTGCAAAGTATTTTGCAGCCATTTGTTAACTAATTTCAGGCCCTCTTTAGAGGGTGGGTGGTGGAATGACTGTATAATTCATTTCAGCATTATGTATGCACAGAGAAAGACATACCTGCCTTGGTTTCAAAGAAAATCATCATATGCAAATGGCATAAAATTACTGTTTTAAAAATGCGTGGTGGTGCCTTTGTTTTGAGATTTATGAGTGGCTTGTTATAATGAGCTTGTCACATTTGAATGCAGCTGTGTATTTACTTCTCTGCCTTTTATTATGACAGATGCCAGCACCAGGGCCTTAGAGGTGCCGACGAGAAAGGGAGACAGAGATTATTCCTCCATGTCCTAAATGCGGTTGAAATTCAATTCTAGTTGAAGTAACTTAAAGAATCAATTTGTACAATACGAGAATAAACATGAAATATTTATAAAAATTAACTCACAGGATTTATTCTAGAAGGTTGTTTAAATGGCAAGGTCCCTATGTCTAAAGGGCATAGATCAGAACAACATATTGAACAAACGCAGCCTCGGTGTTAGATCTTGCAAACCGCATGCAGTGGTAACGTTACAGAAAACGTTAAAGCGCTTGTGTGAGGCTGTTTAGGAAGCAGCCGCTCTACAGCACAGCTTTCCAATTCCAGCTTTTACGCTTTTTAATGTTCATTTTTATTGACATTTTTTTCTTTGCAGGAAAAATGTGTGATTTTTACTGGCCTGGCAGGAGGTTGTGGTACCTCTTGCCAAAGTGTCAGGTAAACTCGGAATTCTCTACATGAGGGACAAAGACCACATGTTTAGTTAAAACAACACGTAGCTTTTGTACAAATATAGGTAATGGAAACCCAGACTCTTACTTGGATTTTTTTCCTTTGGCTATTTGCGTTTGATGTTTTAAATATAAGTCAGCAGCCACCTTGTAATGCCAGCCCCAGCGGAATAATTCAGTTTCTTATAAAATGTGCACTTTTTCAATATCTTGTTTTTAGTTTTTAAATTTTTGTTTTGTTTTGTCATTGTTTTTGAGGGTTCTGCTCTAAAAAGGGGAAAGTGCTCTCCAAATAATAATTTGCTTTAATAAAAAAGAACATTTTAAACTGTCAATAACTGAGCAAGGACCTAGCCTAATCCTTACGCTTTTTCCTCCAGCCTGACCACACCTTCACTGGGGAGGAAATTGGTGGCTTAAACCTACACCAATGTGCGTTTGGGGGTGTTAGCAAAGGACAACTCACACAGGAACGAGGGCAGATGGGTAGCTAATAAAAATGAGCATCATCAGTAATTCACCCTGGCTGGTTTGGCTCAGTGGATAGAGTGTTGGCCTGTGGACTGAAAGGTCCCAGGTTTGATCCCGGTCAGGGGCACATGCCCAGGTTGAGGGCTTGATCTCCAGTGGGGAGTGCACAGGAGGAAGCTGATCAATGATTCTCATCATTGATGTTTCTCTCTCTCTCTCTCCCCCTCTCCATTCCTCTCTGAAATCAATAAAAAATAAAATAAAATAAATGTTAATATAACCCTATTAAATACATAATGAATGTAATTCTATACTGGGTGTTGTACCCGCTGAGTTTAAGAAATTAGATATTTCCCTTTGAGAACCTGTAATAAAGAAAATAGACAAAGCTGGTAAAGGTTTTAATGCTCAACCAGGCGTACAATCTTTAGGGACAGTAGCCAATTATAAACAGGCTGGAATGACCCAGAGCAGTTGTATAATGGTAGGCTTTGGCTGATGGGCTCTGGTAGAGCCCTCTCTGTCCGTATACTACCCCTCAATTTCTAGGCCAAAAGCAATGGAATCACCCTTCCTATGTTTTATATAAATAATTGATTTTTAGAGAATGAGGAAGGGAGAGCGAGAGAGAGAAACATCGATGTGCGAGCGAAACATCATTCAGCTGCCTCCCGCATACCCCCCACCAGAGATTGAGCCCACAACTAGGGCATGTGCCTTGACTGGGAATCCAACTGGCAACCTTCTGGTGCCACACTGGCCAGGGCTGTTTCCATATTTTTTAGTTTGATTTGTTTGTTTAGAGTTACCACTTCAAAACTTCCCTTAATGTATATCTTCACCTGATCTAACTTGGACAAAAATACCCAGGGAGAAGGAGCCCCAGAATCCTGGGCTAAGCAGTGCACGGCGAAAGGTGGAAGAGGAGAGAAGTCACTGTGGGCCCTCTTTGGACCTCCCTGTTTCTTGAGCAGTTTCCTCTTCTTGTAAACGTCGTGTAGCTCAGGCTTTTATATTGGCACAGCTGGAAAACCAGGCTCTCCTCTATCTGATATATTACTCAGACTCCTCGGTTGCATGTTACTGAAATTTCTAACGTGTTTAAGCAAAATGGGGAATTCATTATGAGGATACTGGGATGCCTTATGAGTGGGGTTGGGACCTATAGAACATCTGGAGTCTAGGACTCAGGTCACCACTGGGATTCTCCTGGATTCTCATGTCTTCGTTCAGTACATCAGTTTCATTGTCCCCTCCTCCTGCTGTCTTGATTTTTCCACTTCTTTACCAATTTGTTAGTCCCTTCTGAGTTTACAGCTTCAATTTCAGCCCCTCCCCCCTTCAAGAAACTGCCTTATCTCAGATTCAAAATACCAGGAAGGATTCTGATGAGCCCAGTCTAGACAAGGTGCTCTATTCTGAACCAGTCATCTGTGGCCAGGAGTGGGTCACATTGCACCAACAGAAAGTCCAATGGCAAACCTGTGAAAGAGTTGGGGGTGGGTGATGCTTCGGGGAAGACAATAGAAAAGGTGTCCAATACAGCTGCACAGATACAGAGTAAGGGAGAATCTGGACTCTCCTCTGCCTGAATCCATTTCCCTGTTCAGAGGGAAAACTACTTCCCAAGCTGATGAAGAACTAAGTTCCGAGTTGCAATCCAAGGACCACTTAACCATTCTGTGTTGGTGTGGGCATTTCTCTGTTTCTCTCTAAAGATGCTGAAGAGGTCTCTATCCTCGACCGGTGATTGCAGTAGACAGTGCTTTCATCTATGCCATCTGGGTCTTTGTTTTTGCAAGCAGGTGTTCTTGTGTGATATTTTTGTGGCTCATGTGGGGCTTTGGCAGTAAAAACAAAACAAAACAAAACAAATTCTAGATCTTCCTTCCCTCGGGGCAGCTGAGGGCACAATTCCCAGCTATTTCTCTATAAATCCATCAAAAGCAGTGCCAACTTTGAGAGCCTGTAAGATTCCCTTTCTCCCCTGGCAGGTGAGAGCCCTGGCTCAGGTGTTCTCTTTGGCATTTGGAGGTGCTCCGGTTTCCAGTGTTGTTCTCAGCACCAGATATGAAGTGCTAGCCTGAGAATTTCAAGACCAGGTGGTTTGGTCCCTAAATGGTCCTAAACTCTTTTTTAACTTGGGCCTGTAAAAAAAAAAGTTTCACATCCTTTGTTTTGCTGTGGTGATACCTACTTGCCTCATGCCTTCCCACTGGGTTTATTAAGGTCAGATGAGTTCTGTGACCTGGACTAGAGTGGTTCATTGGTTTTTGAGCAAGAAAGCTGATTTTTCTATTAAGTTGGCAGATTTGCCATTTTCTATCTGACACTTGGATAGACTCCTCTTGGGAATACTCCAAAATTTCCTCCATTATATAATGAACTGTGTGGAGATCAGTAAGGACTGTTTATTTTGGAGATAGTAAAAATAAGACTCTTGTGAATACTTCCAAATATAAGCATATATTTTTTGGTAATTAGCTTCATTGTTCTCTGTCAGTTTTTTGACAGTATTTACACTAAATTAGAAATAGTAATAATGGGACATCCTAGTTCAGTCCTACCAGCATATCTGTCTACAATAAAAATATTTGCTTTCAGTGACAGAAAGTATTTTAGAAGTGTTCATTAAAACAATTTAGATAACTGTGTATCCATTATTAATAACCCAAGGCAGGGAATTACATATTACGTGACTCATGTAACCAATAAGGAAGCTGCCATTTCCATAATTATAAAGAATTCATATCACATCCATTTTACTATTCTATATCACTTGACCCATTTATGGCTCATTTTGAAAGAGTAAGATTTAAAAATTCATAACGTTTTTTAAATGAAAAATCTGCCAAGAAATACCTCCCTTCCATAGCTAGCAGTGGGTGCTCTCCATGTAAGAGGCCGGGCCGTTTGGTCCCACACCCCTCTCCTCTAACCACACTCTCAGAGGAAGTTCCGGATGCCCTGGGTCATGCTGACCCTGTTCCTCAGGATAGAGCCCAAGCAGAGGACGCACGCTCCCCTTGGGGAAGCCTTCTGAGGGGCCAATTGTGAGGAGGATAGTTGGAGTGTGAGGGAGCGATGTAGGTTGCCCACCTTCTGGAACAAATTAAAGCCATGGGGTGAAGGGCAGGCCTGGCTGAGTCATCAGCCCAGAAGTTGATCCCAAATGTCGGTTACTGGTAGCTGCTCCTGCTGCTGCTTTTACTCTTACCACCCTCTAAGAGTCTAGTAGACCCATGGTAGGCAAACTGCGGCTCTCGAGCCACATGCGGCTCTTTGGCCCTTGAGTGTGGCTCTTCCTAAGTCTTAGGAGTACCCTAATTAAGTTAATAACAATGTACCTACCTACCTATATAGTTTAAGTTTAAAAAATTTGGCTCTCAAAAGAAATTTTAATCTTTGTACTGTTGATATTTGGCTCTGTTGACTAATGAGTTTGCTGACCACTGGTCTAGACTAATTATGGGGTGAGGGGAAGAGGAAGTGGGGTGCAGGCTGGGAGGAAGGAGGGCATAATTGAAAGTCTGATAGAAGAGGCATGTTTATCTTCTCGGTTTTCTTTCTTGCTCTGAAGAGAGAACCAAGCCTAGTGAATAATTCTTGGCCTAGTATTCCTTTCCCTCACCTCCACCCCCAATCTGAAAAGTTATTGAACTCGGAGCATCTTGTAATTAGGGTCAAGGAGATCCTCAGATTTTGGTCACACCTGAGGGCCTGGGGCAGCATTGTTTTTAATATGTAGTAAAATCAGCACCTAGAGACTCTAACTCCTCTCGCACGTGATCCAATTGCATCACCCTCCCTCTCTGTGGACGGGCCTGTGCACAACAGTCGGAGTGATTTTGATGAGATGTGACATTTGAGGACCGTGGCCACCGACCAAAGAATCTGAGCTATATTAGCCCACGTTTTACGGGCTACAAAATATACGCTGGCCAGCATTTATTGCTGGTACTGACAGCTCGAACCAAGTTTCCTAAGCCTACAGAGCAGACCACTCACTGCTGCTAATTTTACTATCAACAAATAAAGGGAAATAGGAAACAATATGGAACAGCTGAACGAGAGTGTTTTGGAGGGTGTTACACACTCAGGTGATCTGTAGGAAGGGTGACTTTTTTCCCCTAAAGCTAAAAAATGGACTCAATTTGCACAGAAATAAAATGGAAAAAAATATAATGAAGAAAGAGTTATAAGCAGAGATTCTGCACTGGCCTCTCAGGGCAGCAGTGATTACATATGAAGGCAGCCACAAGGGAAATGCTAAAAGCTCTATAGGGACATTTCCAGTATGATGGATAGAACTTTAATATTAATATAAGATTCATCATTATAATGTAAGTCATAGATCTAAATTGCCTTTCATCCATTGAATCAGTCCTTCCCAACCTATTATACAGGTAGCACATGCTTTAAACAGTGTCATATAACAGGACTAAAGTCTTTCTTTATCTGTAGTTTCTGAAGTCCTGTTCACAGAAATAGTGACCTGCTGAGTCATTCTTCTCTTACTGTGTTATCTAGACCATTTGCATTTCCCCCCTTTTGATTAATATTTAGTACACCCTAAAATATACATACATTGTATATTTTTCACAAATAGAAAAAGATATTTTTTCACATACATGCAGTGCATTTAAAGGGAAGAGTTGATTATTAATCTACTTGTTGATTATTATACAAAGGGGAAGAGTGTTTGGTAGTTGCCTAGTGCATCATCACTGACCCTGGGCGTGTGTATTGTTCAGTCATCTCACTCTGGGTTTTCCAGTCTTGTTATACTGACATAAAAAAAATGTTGGCATGGCCTTGCTAGAATTCATCCCGTAAGACAATGACAACCTTTTGGAATGAGAATGATTGTAGTGTTGATAGCAATAATAATAAACGCTAAAACTTGTCTGCTGCTTTTTCCAACAGGGATTTGAACATTCATTGGTGGAGCATACAATCACCTATTCTTATCTTTGTCCAAGATACACATGAAAATAAATCCATGAGTATAGATCACAAATTAAGTGTGAATACGGACAAGTCAGACCCTCAAGTTCTATAAAGAAAACGGTGCTTTCCAGAGTATGGTAGCAGAGAGAACGAAGATGGTGGCGTAGGCAAACACCTGTGCTCATTGCCTCTCACAATCACATCAAAATTACAACTAAAATACAGAACAACCATCAACCAGAACCACTAGAATGCTGGCTGAATGGAAGTCCTACAACTAGAGAAGTAAAGAAGAAAGCACACTGAGACTGGTAGGAGGTGTGGAGCACTGAATGGGCTGGTCTGGCACCCACATGGGCCACTTTTTTAATTGGGAGGGAGATTGCCTCTGTGGAGGGCACCTAGAAGAGCAAGGGGTTCCAGTCCCACACCAGCCCCCCAACTCAGGATCCCAGAGCTGGGAAAAGAAGTCCCTACAGGCAGTAAGAACTACGGGCTGTAAAAACCAGTGCGGATTGGGGCTCAGTGACACAGAGGCAGCTGGTGACCCAGCTGCTCCTCTTAAAAGGCCGGCACCACAAACTGAACTTACAAGCTCCCGCTACCTCTGAGCTCCAATGCCAGGGCAAGGCTCTGGGGGATCCAGACACATACGAAGAGAAACTGGACTCTCTGTCATCGGGGCAGGAACTCGGGGGCGGCTTTCTTCCAGAGGAGGTGCTTGCAGCGGTCCTTGTTCCAGTGCTGGGACCTCCCTGGTTGCAGGGGAGCCATTTCTGTTTGCTCCACCTGGTGATTCCCTGAGACCTTGCCCGACCCAATTTACTACCCACCCAAGTTGTGTGCAGTGGCTTTTGCATATGAATGGCCTGTCCTTTCTCAGGTTAAAACCACAAAACAAGTTGAAGCTGGGTCAGGAAGCCCCAAACCTATCAAGAAAAGGCCCAAGAATCAGCACCAGCACCAGCCTGCCTTGCTTCACAGCTGGGCCTTGCCTGGGCACTTCCAAGCCCGATACAAAGAGGAGGAATCTGCAGATCTCTTGGAGAACCAAGAGCCAGTGTACACAGTGGTCAGTGTCAGACCATACCAGATTATAACTTTACACATCCATAAGTGACATACTCAAGGGGCAGATTCAGTGAGCACCAAAGCTCCACTGAAGCAAGTTCTGCTCCATAAGGGTATCTCCTGTACAGCAGCTCTCCTACTGTAGTCACAGCTGGTCCTCACAGCCAATTGGCCTGGAGGTCAATTCCTCCCAATGACACCAGCAGCAATCAAGGCTAACTACAACAAGACTGTGCACACAGCCCACAAAGGGGTGTACTTAGAGCAGTGGTTCTCAACCTTGGCTGCACATTAGAATCACCTGGGAATCTTTTTAAAATCCTGATTTCTGGGCCTCATCCTCTGGAAATTCTGTTACTTTGTTATGGGGTGGGGCCACAACATTAGTAACAAAGAAACAGAATTTCTGGAGGATGAGGTCCAGAAATCAGGGTCTTAAAAAGTTTCCCAGGAGATTCTAATGTGCAGCCAAGGTTGAGAACCACTGACCTAGAGTGTCCACCTCAGGTGATTGAGAAGGCTGAGCCACTACACAAGGACACCTACAACAGAAGGCCACTCTATCAACTCAAGGAGACTTAGCAGCTCTACCCAATACACAGACACAAACACAGGGAAGCAGCCAAAATGTGGAGACAAAGAAACATGTCACAAATGAAAGAAATGGAAGAAAGAAAACTACTAGATATAGAGTTCAAAACCACAGTTATAAGGTTACTTAAGAATCTTCTAGAAACCTCCAAGGGACTTAGTGAGACTTTCAAGGATCTTAGTGAAAATGCCAAAAAAAAAAAAAAAAAGGAAAAAAAAAAGAAAAAAGGAGAAGGACTGGTCAGAAATTAAGCATACACTAACTGAAATAAAGAATAATATACAGGGATTCAACAGTAGACTAGAGGATCCCAAGAATCAAATCAATGATTTGAAATATGAGGAAGCAAAAAACACCCAACCAGAAGAGCAAAAATAAAAAAGAATCCAAAAATATGAAAAGAGTGTAAGGAATCTCTGGGACAATTTCAAGTGTACCAACATTTGCATTATGGGGGGTGCCAGAAGAAGAGAGAAAGCAAGATATTGAAAACGTATTTGAAGAAATAATGACAGAAAACTTCTCCTACCTGGTGAAAGAAATAGACTTATAAGTCCAGGAAGCATAGAGGACCCCAAACAAGAGGAACCCAAAGAGGACCACACCAAGACACATCAAAATTAAAATGCCAAGGGCTAAAGACAAAGAGAGAATCTTAAAAGCATCAAGAGAATAGCAGTTAGTTATCTACAAGGGAGTACCCATACAACTGTCAGCTGATTTCTCAACAGAATCTATGCAGGCCAGAAGGGAGTGGCAAGAAATATTCAAAGTGATGAATAGCAAGGACCTACAACCAAGATTACTCTACCCAGCAAAGCTATTATTTAGAATTAGAGGTCAAAGAGCTTCACATACAAGAAAAAGCTAAAGGAGTTCATCATGACCAAACCAGTATTACATGAAATGCTGAAGGGTATTCTTTAAGAAGAGGAAGAAGAAGAAAAATAAAAATATAAAAAATATAAACAACAAAGTGGCAACAAATACATATCTATCAACAATTGAATCTAAAAATCAAATGAATAAAAAATCTGATGAACAGAATAAACTGATGAATGGAATAGAATCAGGGTCATGGAAATGTAACAGACTGACAATTCTCCTAAGGAAGGGGATACTGCCCGGGGGGAGGGGGGCAGGAAGAGATTAGACAAAGATCTTATATGCATGTAGGCATTACCTATGGACACAGACAATAGGGTGGCGAAGGCCTGGGGTGGGGCGGGAACCAGGAGGGGGGAAAAAGAGGGACATTTGTAATAATCTCAACAATAAAGATTAAAGAAAGAGAAAAAGAAAAGGGGGCTTTCCTTAGGCCTGGGAGTCACTGCATATAATGTCACTTTTTTATAGACTCCCTCGTGCTCATTGGCTTCACTCCATTCTGGTTACTCATGAGCCCATGGAGTAACCAATGTTAACACTTGGGTGTATCATCTCATGTAATTGGTTGGCATAACTTTTGAGGGTGTAAAGTTTCTAAAAAGTCCTGCTATAAAGAAAACTGCTTAAGGTTGTAGGATTCAGCATTTCCTAAACTTTCTTTTGATTGTAGGGTCCTTTTTTTTTTTTCTTAAATAAGGTCTATGAACACATTGGAGAATGCTGGCCAAAGAGAGAGGTCTTCATGAACTTGGCCTCTTCTATTTTCAGGCTTTGATTTTCACTGGAAATTTTTCAATGAACCCCAATCTATTCCTTAAGTCCTGGCTCAGGTGTCAGCTTCCTCTGTGGAGATTTCTCCTCTTGTGCTAGAATAGATATGTAATTGTTTCCTTTTGCTTCCTACCCCCATCACATTTGTGTGTGTGTGTGTGTGTGTGTGTGTGTGTGTGGCAGCCCTATGTTAATGTTTAGATCATGAGCTAATTTACTTATATTGTATTTTCCCCCTTCTAATCTATAATTTCCTTTATTTAAAGGAGTGTGTTTTTCTTCTTAGTACCCTACAGAGTGCCTGGCTCATTTTAAGAGGTCAATAAGTATCTGCTGAAGGAATGAATAAGCAAGCAGAGCCTGGGAACTTAAGAAGAAAGATTATCTTTCTGATGTGTTGATATATGATTAATGAATGAACTCTTTTGAGTTAAGTACTTTTTTCCATTATAGTGAGTAATTTCCATCCAGTTGATTGGATTGAGATAGTCTCTGATGTGAAATGGTTAATCATTTAGTCTACAAAAAATACAAGATTGACTGTGGTTCAGTCTGTTTTCCACTTTGTATAGACATGAGCGGTATAGATGAGAAATTCTAGCACCCAGTTCTAACAGAGACTTTTAAAAATTTATACTCACAATCAGTCCATAACTCAGAATTTTCTCTTTTTTTAACTGCTATGGGGGAAAATAGAATTTATAGATCTTTTAAAAACCTAGCATTATTGATTTAAAGGACTACAGATTTTACTATATTATGCTTATAGCCTTTTTATTTATACTACTTAAAACATTTATTTCTGTTATACTCTAGGTTTCAGGCTTACAATTTGTGTTGTGGTTTATTCTTAATCTTTCTTTCTTTCTTTCTTTCTTTCTTTCTTTCTTTCTTTCTTTCTTTCTTTCTTTCTTTCTTTCTCTCTTTCTTCCTTCCTTCCTTCCTTCCTCCCTTCCTTCCTTCTTTCCTTCCTCTCTTTATAAAATATTTTAAAAGATGTTCTAGAATAAAGATAATACCCCTCTCTGGCTCTACCCCATTCCAGTTCTATGCCCATGGAGTGACCAATGCTAACACTTTGGTGTGTCACTTCATGTATTCGTTGGCATAAATTTGAGGGGCATGTGAGGACCCAGGCCAGGATGGAGGCTAGAAGGCTATGTTTACAACATTGTTTTAAACATGTCCCTATTCTCTCTCTTTTTAAAAATTAAAGTATAGTTGACATACACTATTATGTTAGTTTCAGGTGTACAACATAGTGATTTGCCATATATAGTCCTTATGATATGATTACCATAATAAGTCTAGTAACCATCTGTTACAATACAAAGTTATTATGATAATATTAACTATTTTCTCCTATTGTCTTTTTTTTTTCCTGCAAAAAGCTTTATTGTTTCATTTGGTCCAATGCATGGGAGAGGGCTTCAGGGTGGTTAAAACAATGGCTAGTAGTTTTGGGAAGAGGCTCAGGAAAAAGCCAGACACCAGGGGGTGCAGAGGGGCCTCTCAAAGGCCTCTGGGCTCCAAAGGCTCCTAGTTGTGCTTGGGGGAGCCTTTCCAAGAGATACTCGCCCAGCCCAGCCTGGGGGCCGGCAGCCTGCAGAGGGGAGTCAGGTGTTGCCCATCTTCTTGATGAGTTTCACCTGCTCATCCAGGAAGTAGTTCTCCAGGAAGTCACAGAGATGAGCGTCTGCGCAGGCAGAACCCAGGGCCTGCAGCTCCACAAGGGCCTGGTTCAGGTTCCTCTCCCAGGCCAGGGCGGCTTCCATGGTGCCCTGAGTTTTGCCCACTCGTCCTGGGGAGGCTTCAGCACATCCTGGAAGAGAATGAGGCCACCGAGCTTGTTTTGCAACTTTAAGAGACACTCAGCACCCTCACACTTCTTCTCTGCCAACTCTTGGAAGAGGTGGCCCATGTCCTCGTGAACCACATCATCCCCATGGAAATAGAAGCCCCGAGAGAGGTAGGTGTGGGAGGCCTGCAGATGCAGGTTGGCCAGGCGGTTGACTGCAGCCTCCATCTCGGTGGAATAATTCTGACGAATTTGGGAGCTCATGGGTGTTTGGCAATAAGTAGTTCAGGTAGAAAGAAAACCCGGTGTGTTGGCTGGTTCTGGAGGTGGTTCTGAAGGTGGTGACTGGATAAGATGCAGGAGTGTGGCCAGAGGCTGGAAGAAGGGGCGTCCCTGGGTCTGTTCCATCCAAACACGGTTGAAGCAAGAGACAGATCTGAGACCACAGAGGGCACTCTCTCCTATTGTCTTTTAAAGATGATTCACAAAGCCCCAACCTGGTAAGGACATTAAGAGAGGGGAATTAATATGCCCATGAAACTTAATTATGTTTCTATCATAGAGACTAGGCTGGCTAATTAGCTAGGGTTAAGTCAGCTCATTCTGCAGTGTTGTCAGAACATGAAAAAGGGGCAGCGCACCTGATTGGAAGAGGAGGAGGAAAAAGGAATTAAACCAGAAAGGTTGTTGGATTGGGGTCAGGAATACACACTATCTACCTGCCCCTCCCCCATCCTTTATTTATTTATTTATTTATTTATTTATTTATTTATTTATAGCTAAGTGACACTCATGGGTACCCCTGGTATCATGGGGAAGGCCTAAAGCAAAAGGGATGAGAGTAGTTGGGGAGGAGAGAATGGAGAGGAAGAGAATCAGAGGAGGGGGAGAGTGAGACTAACTATATGATGTAGTGGGCTAAGCACTTGATTCAGAAAGCAGATTTCTAACAGTACAGTGGGGCCTTGACTTACGAGTGTCCCAACTAACGAGTTTTTTGAGATACCAGCTGTCTCTGGGCCGATTTTTTGCATTGAGTTGATAGAGTAATTTGAGTTAATGAGTTCCTTAACGAGCTCGGTCTCGGAATGAATTAAACTCATAAGTCAAGGCCCCACTGTATTTAGAAAGCACTCAATTTAGAAAATTCTAGTTTTCAGCTTCTGTGTAATCTTGGGCAATTATTTAGCTTATTGTTTCTTCATGTGAAAGTTAATGGGTTGCCAGATGATCTCTAAGGACTCTAAAAGTCACTGTTGGTGATGTGAGAGAAAGAATTTGAGAGAGCTGGAGGAAAGAAGGAGATATGTATGTATATGATCGGCGAAGGTCATTCAACTCAGGTGCCCTTGAACTTGTCTGCTCAGGAGCAATATCTACTTCCTCAAATATGGGGGACAATTGACTAGATCTAAAAGTTTCTGTTCATTAGCTGGGGTGGAGATGAGAATCTGGCTAATAGAGAAAGGGGCTGTTTTATATTTGACCCCGGCCAGGAAGCCAAAAGATGGTGGGCCATAGATAGAGTCCTGATTAACCAGGTAAATCTTGCACCTGCAGGTTCATCCCAGGAAACCAAATGTAAAAATGGTGACGAGATCCTCCACCTTTCCTCTGTAGATGGGGTTATTTTGACAGGGCACAAGCTCCTTGGCTAAGTACCAAAGGTTCCTGAGAGTCTAGTGGGACTTAGACTCCAGACCATTTGAAGGCCAACATAGAATGAGTTTCACATTTGTATGCAACTGCTAGGATGTCTGAATTCCAAAGGTGCTTTAGAAACAGAGCTCAGACTTGGACCCTTGACCATTAGAGTTCTTCCTGTAGTGCATTTCAGGGTAAGCTTGGGGACAATCTGCTGTGGAATGTTAGGACAGAAGAATAAGTTTCCAGGGCTGTAAGCTCTTAGTTGATTCCCCAGAAAGCAGTCCTGTGAGGCCATTCTTATTTTTACATATGGCATATCTGAAAAAGGGATTATTCTGCAATTGCAACATTTTTTGTTTTATGTGCCTCTGAAGGCAAGAAATGTTTTCTCCTCCATCAAGTCTTAAAAAATATTTATCCTGGCATCTTCCCATTTTTCTTTCCACATGGAAACTCTATATGTTTAAGACTACTAGTGAAATCATTCCTAGGTATGCACATTATATGGAGATTTTAGAAAAACTTTTAAGGAAAATGAATATAAGATGCTATTTCTTTTATGTACCAGACATTACAAGCCATTCTTTTGTTGAGCTTTCCTTGATTAGCAAGATGTAATAAAATGACGTCTATTCTCACCCTGTGGCAGGTATGCTTTATCTAGTGGAACAGTATATTGAAAACAGCATGAAGATAAGAAAAAAAAAGAGAATTTGAAAAAATGTCCTTATATTCACAAGGCTATCATCCGGTTAAATAAAGCGCCAGGAATAAATTTGGGTTAGGTATGTTCTTCAATTATGCATTTGATTTTGGTAATAAAAGACGCATGCTTTTCAATAACATTTGGAATTTAAATATACTGTTCCTTTTTCCCAGCCTTCAGGAGAGCACTTACCAATGTAAAAGTTACCTCTAACCCATTCTTGTCCATTAAAAATTAAATGCTTTTACAGTAAATTATTAAAAGTGCTAGGTTGGCTGCAAATCATCAAAGGTACCATAAACCATTATGCAGGCAAGCAAGTGAGAAGTCTGATTAAATCTAAGGGATCAGAAGGCATATGCATCCCTCGATATCCATCGCAAATTCCAAACTACAAAAGGAACCATAAAATGCTACATTAAATTACTTAAAAAAACTCTACCAGGATTTTCAAAATTCAACAGTGACTTGCCTTTTCAATTAAGCATGAACTAAGAACCTTCTACTGCAAAGCAGATACACCACTATTTACTGGTTATTTCCACTTTCTTTAAACATGCAGCAAAATTAGTCTCATTTTTCCAACTGATATCACTCTTTTTAAAAAAAATATTTTTTTATTGATTTGAGAGAGAAAGGGAGGAGAGAGATAGAGATAGAGATAGAAACATCAGTGATGAGAGAGAATCATTGATCGGCTGTCTCCTGCACACCCCACACTGGGGATCAAACCCTCACACTGGGGATCAAGCCCCCACATTGGGAATCAAACCCACAACCTGGGCATGTGCCCTGACAAGGAATTGAACCGTGACCTCCTGGTTCATAGGTTGAGGCTCAACCACTGAGCCAGGCTGGCCAGGCCTGATCTTCTTAACAGAATTGAGACATTCTGACAGTTTGTTGAAAAGCTAGTTATTACGTCCTGTTTTCCCCACGAAGGGCCTTTACTGCCTTTTGATTACATTGAAAAGACAAGATGGGCCCTGAATGTTTGAAGTAGTTAAAATAAAAGATGTTTAAAGAAAAAAAGATAACTCATGGTTTTGGCTTAAATGAGACAATACATATACCAACTGTAAAATGCATAGCTACTCATGGATGCATTAAATGGTCTATCGAATCAGCTCCTTGACAAATAAAAAAGATGTAGGAAAAAGAAAAAATATAAACAGGGAAGGAACATTTGGTCAAATTGTGATAATTGTGCAGAAGAGGAACAGCAGCCAAAACAAGCATTTACAGTTGAGTTTTAGAGCATGGGCTGCTCCCAAGCCTCCCACCCCTTGTTCCTATCTGCCAGGTGACCTGAGATAAACAGTTCTGCAGCTTTGCTGGGATTGGTTCAGGTGGCTAATACATCTGAGTGAATAAGTGAAAAGCAGACAGCTGAGAGCCAAACAAGTGTCAAGTGATTTCATCTGTCAGTGCTTCTAAGACGGTAGTGTACATCAGAATCACCTGCAAGACGTGTTAAAACACAGATGGGGGGTGTGACCCCTTTCTGCTTTAGTAGGTCTGGGGCGGGGCCCAAGAACTCACGTCTAATCAGCTGGTAGGTGATGCCAATGCTGCCGGTCCAGGGACCTGCCTTTGAGAAGCACTGGTTTAGGATGTCTGATTATCACCACCCCCCTGCGAGGTAGGTGCTGTTAGCCCCATTTTATAGGCGAGAAAACAGAGGAGGGGGTGAGTTTGGAAAACGTGTTAGAGTAAGGTTTGAATTCTGTTAAAGAGAAGCTGAGAAATTGCCTTCAGAGACTCCTCAGACTTTCTGAACCGCTTCAGTAGGTGGCAGAAAAGTGAGACTCCAACTGTTCATCTCTGCTCTCCCATCACCCTCCAGAGGCAAGGATGTCATTAGAAAGAGGCAGAACCGTCATGGACACACGCTCAGCACTGCATGGACCCAGAGACCACATGAAAACTGAAGCCATTCTTTCAGGGATCCTTGAGCACTTTAGATGGAGAAACTGAGCTGTGGAAAGGTTTAATTAATGATCTGATTTTATACATTATATGAATGGCAGCATTGGGGTGGCAGATATTCCAAAGCCCAATCCAGGTTTAATTGTAAGAGGAAAACGCTGGAGCTTGTTTGCCATCTTGATTGCTACCGGCCATACCCACCATCCAAAAACTGACTGAATGCAGGGGAGAGGCAGCATAGTGAGGTGGACTAGGTGCTAAAACCAGGATTCACTTATTTATCATCTATTTCTTGAATATCTTTCACATACTAGTCACTGTTAGAGGTGCTAGCGGTAAAGTGATAAGCAAGATAGATATAATTCTTGTTTTTGCATTCTATGGGCAGCAAGACAGCAAAGTAAAAAAATAAATAAAAGGAAATTTAAGATAGCAATAAAGACTATGAAGAAAATTAAAACCAGATAATGTTGTAGAAAATTACTACAGAATCAGAAATGTATAAACATGGGTTTAATGGTTTACTTAAGATGCAGACAGAAAAGTCGAGGATTGACTACCAAAGATTGAGACTATCACAGTCCAGTTTTTAATTTAATTTTATGAGATGGTCTCTTTTATCCATGAGGGCAACCCCAGATTTTCCCTCCAAACATCTCTAGAAATTGTTTTAGGATCCTCAGTCATGGCGGAAGTATTTAAACCCAGAAATTGGCAAATGATGGCGGGAGTTTTTAAATGATTACTGTTTTTGCAGAGGGCTGGCTGTTACTGGGGGAAGCTTCTCCATAGGTCTGTCACGCTCTCCATGTCTTGCTGGGTATGCCCAGGCTGCAAGGCCCGTCTTCTTTTTACACAGGCTCTTTCTCTGGCTTGTATCTGCCTGTGAGCAACTTTGGAGGATGAGGTAATGTCTTCCTCTGGGACAAAAAAAGCAGGCTTGCTTACTGCTTGTTATAAAATTGGTGGATTCTTGGAAGCAAGTATTTTTTTTCTTCTCCCTATGATGCCGCACACTACATATGCAGAGACTCATCTGGGTCCTTCATGGGACTTGAGGGCCAGGGGCACCAATATAAGCGTGCAGATGCTCACGATGCTTGCTGTGCTATGAGAAATCAGGTCTGTGGGCTCGGAAACAAGAGTCTTGTGTTTTCTGCAAGCATTCGTGAAACAGTAACAGGCTAACTTAATAGCTTATACAAGTAAAATCAAATCGCAGCTTTGACGGTTTTAGTGACGCGAATGGGATGCGGATGGAGACATGACTTTCTGGAAGAGGAAGGACCAAGTTTTTATGAACCAGGTTCAGAGAGATGAGAAAATTCCTGGGATCTGGTAGTGAATGTTCTTGCCCAAATAGCGGGCAGGAGGGCTATATGTGTGGAAGGTGGGAGTGGAGAAAGGGCTTCCCACTACCTTACCTGATAAGGAACATGAGTTGAATCAATGCTTAAAGGGTGAGCTACAAAAAGTAGGACTAAACAACTACCCCAATGCCACTTGATTGCTGCTTATTCTTTCCTCTTGGTGGGCAGAGGAAGGGATGCTATCATGACAATGGCCAAGCAAGCTCCATAGCCCCAGCTGAAAGGCAGTGTGTCTGTGGCTATTGAGCCAGCAGTCCTCCAAACCAAAAAATTGGTGCCAGCAATGAGGACCTTGCTATTTAAATAAAGATTTTGGGTGAACCAAAAGCATTAGGTTGGATGAATTGAAAACATTGGTTAAGCCATAGCAGGAGGCCACTCAGAAAGAAAAGTGAACCCAACACCTGCCTTGCCTAATAGCACAGTGACACTGCACTCCTCTACCTGGCTCTTCACAGTTTGTCTTGGTCAGTGAGAAGATGGGGCGCCAGGTGTAAGGGTCACCAGAGGCCCTCAAAACAGCAGGGTGGAATTGTAGAGACGTGTGCTCAGGTGCAGAAAAAAGGAGACATTGGATCCTGGTGCTGAGGCTCTGACTCTGGGGCGAAGGGTTGAAAGAGGATATGAAAGGCTAACAATAAAATTTCCTGCCTGCCATCCCACCATGGGCTTGATTCGCCTGCTACTCTTTAATTCCTGCCCTCCGTTCCGAACTGGGAAACACAGGATCTGGAAACTTGCTGTGGGCTCTGACGTGCATTCAGGCCAGACTCTTTGGTGCCTGAATTCAACTTATGGGATTTGGACACAGTTGGAAGTGGGGAAGGGAAGCTCAAGTGGACTATTGTGTGGGGCTTCTGCGCCACAAATGAACGATTGTTGTGGTTCCCACTGCTGAATGAATAATTGGTGATGATGTTTTATATGCCTGTTCTGTGAATAACCATAAACGTCAGAGGGAATTTTCCTGCTCAGGGACTAGCACAGGTACTGTCCTCCCCTGATTGGTCCAACAGAAACAACATATAAACCCAGATGGAAAAAGGGAAAACTCAGCCTTAGCTCAGGGCATAATGGCTGTGAGAGTGGGAGGAGAGGCCATTTTTCAGTACAATAGCACAACCTTTCAGACACAACCAGCAAATACTGCCCCCCTTTCTGACACAGCCACCAAATACTGCCCCCCCTTTCTGACACAGCCACCAAATACTGCCCCCCTTTCTAACACAGCCACCAAATACTGCCCCCCTTTCTGACACAGCCACCAAATACTGCCCCTCTTTCCCACTAAAGGCAGCTCTTGACCTGCTACCAAGCTCTTGTTGAAACTGAAAGTCTTACCAGGAGGGATATGCCCATTTTGAGATGAGTCAACATGGACTCAACAAAACAAAGTGGGAGGGATCCAATAAATCTGTCTTGTCAAATGGAAACGGTGTCATCTGAGTTTTACATGAAAAAGTGGCAGTCATCTCTTTGGGAGAAACTTTATCCCTTCCCCCAAGTTCCACTGCCTGAAGCAAAGCTGCTAGCTCAGTGGGGATTCACCTATAATCCTGTGGCTAGTTCACTTAGGCTCAACTCAACTGCAAGTTGATGGTGTCCACTGGGTGGCAGCAGTCATCCAACCCCAATGGCAATTCTGGAAGAGGAACTGTAGCAGGATGGGCTGTCACTTTTGCTTTAGGTAATACTCTCAAAGACTCCCTCTGACTTTTGGACAGTTACCAATGGCCTACCCAGTTGGTCTACCACTTGGAGGCCCAAGACTGGCAGATTAAAGACATCCCTCTTTGGGGCTATGAACTGGGTAAACAAATTGTATCTGCCCATCAGTCACACTCACTCCGTTAGGCGCTCATGGTAAGGCCCTGTTCTCTGGTCAGATCAACCAGAATTAGGCTGTTGATCAAGTCTGCAACGACCAGAGTGCCACCATTGACAGCTGGTTTCATCTTTGCATCAGACATAGCAACACATTCCTTATCGCAGACAGGGCTCACTGGAAAGAAAGAGCATGTGTTTCTGATGGATGCAGAAGCTTCCACTGTACGCCAGATGGTGACTCCTGCAAAGGTTGGCTTGTTTATTCTGTGGTGAAGGAAGCTACCCTGCATGGAACATGACCTCTCTCTGTTCCTGGCAAATTGACCTCATTGAATCTTTGACCTCCTTTTGGGACGTACTGAATTTTGCCTCACTGCTTTGACATTTTTTCAGGGAATGGTATTGCTGTTCCCGTCCAGTCAGCTGACTCCAGCTACACCATTGTGGCCCTTACAACTAAACTGTTTCATCTGTTAGGCTTTCTGGGTAATTTTCAAAGATCATTCAGTGATGGGCTGTTAGGAAAACAATTTAATGGATGTCCTGTCCCGTTTTCCCTACCATCTGCAGGATTGAATGCTGGAAGGGCATTCTCAACAATTAACTCAAAAGAGTTCTGATTCTTTGTCCCTTGCCTTTGCCTGGTCCACTTTTTATTTTTTTAATATTTATTTATTTTTATTACCCCCCCCCATTATAATAGCCATTTTTATTTGTAAAAATCCACATATGAAATGTATTCTTTCAGTCTTTCCATGATTTCCTTTTTACAAAAACAACAAGGCACATAATCCTGGTCCGCTTTTTAGTAAGGCAGTTTGGTCACTTCATGTGGCTGTCCCCAAAAGGATTCATTCCCTTTGCCCACTTTTGGTTAATGATGAGGACTAAAGGAGTAGAGAGCTAAACAGAACTATTTTGAAAATCTGGGATTTTATTCACCCTGACCATTCCTGGACATGATATATCTTTTTTTTATGCCAATGGCAAACATAGGTCAGGTTAGTTGGTACACTTTCCAGGTGGCAGCCTAGGCAAAACGAACCTGGGACATGATTCGCCCTAACTATTCCGTGGTGTCTGATGCCATCACCAGTTACAAACAAACAGTCTGGCACCATTTGTTTCAGTGTGACTGAGACGAGCCCACATTGTCTCCTGATGCCTGCGCAGATTGGGGGATGCTACATATACAGACTGAGGCTGCAACTACTTGGTGATACTGCCGTGTTTATTAACTAAATCAATATAATGAGGATTCTAATCAAATTTAACAACAAATCCCATACTGGAGTAACTGCAATGCTTTCAGTTTATATATTTGTATGTGGAAGTAAATGGGCATGAAATGTCTCATCACTGGGGATGGGAGCTACTTTTCAAAAATATATATTTTTATTGATTTCAGAGAGGAAGAGAGAGAGAGAGAGAGAGAAACATCAATGATGAAAGAGAATCATTGATCAGCTGCCTTCTGCACACCCCACACTGGGGATCAAGCCTGCAACCCAGGCATGTGCCCTGACCTGGCATCCAATCATGACCTCCTGGTTTTTAGGTCAATGCTCAACCACTGAGGCATGCTGGTGGGCTGGGAGCTACTTTTTGGTCAACCTTTTCCCCTCCTGTAATTATTGGCAATGATACTAGAGACCAACAATTAGTCTGACCTCTTTTGTGCAGGTCATGGGTCATGGTAGATAATAGATTGGCCTTAGGCTATTTCCTGACCTTGGTAGACAAAACAGTGGCCATCCTAAAATGTCCCAGCCTAACCCCAGAACCTGTGAATATGTTACTTTACCTGGTAAAAGGGACTTCGAAGACGTGTTTGATTTAAAGATATTGATATGGAGATTACCCTGGATTAACTGGGTGGGCCCAGTGTAATCACAGCCGGTCAAGAAAAGGATGGCAGGAAGGTCAGAAATGAGAGAGGATGTGAAGATGGAAGCAGAGGTCAGAGAGGAGAGAAGAGCTTACACTGCTGGCGTTGAAGACGGAGGATGGGGTCTCAGGAATGCAGGTGGCCTCTGGACGCTGGAAAAGGAAGGGAAACCGATCTCCCCTAGAGCCTCCAGGAAGAATGCAGCCCGATGGACTTATCACCGGGAATTGGACAAATGGAAATTGGGTGCTACCTGAACAGATGCCATGAGAAGAACACATTTCTGAGATTCCTGTAATATATTAACATGAATCCAATCTTGAAGAAACATAAGACAGACCTAAAATGAAGAGACAGACTATAAAATGACTGGCCTGTCTTCCAGATGTCAAGGTCATGAAAGACAAAAACATACTAGGAATTGTTTCAGATGAAAGGAGGTTAGAGGAGATGCATGATCCTGGACTGGATCCTTGAGAAGTACATTTTTTCCCCTCTTTTGCTATAAAACATATTATTAAGACATTCGGTGAAAATAAATAAGGCCTGTAGATTATGTAATAGCTGAGTATCAATTTTTCTAGATTTTAATAGCTCTACTATATTTATTTATGTAAGAGCATGTCCTTGTTTTTTATAGGGAAGCATTCAAGTCTTTACATCTATAACTTTCTCCCAAACAATTCAGGACACACATGCACATGTGCACACACACACACTCACACACACACACACACACACACACACACTACATAAGCACACAGAATCATAAACAAATGTGTGAAAACATTAACATTTGGTGAATCAGAATCAAGAGTATATGGGAATTATATGTGTTATTTTTGAAGCTTTACTAAAAGTTTTAAATTATTTCAAAATAAAGAAGTAAACAATGAGTTCTGGCTGGTGTGGTTCAGTTGGCTGGAGTTTCGCCCCGAGCGTACACTGAATGGTGGTAGGTTCAATTCCGGGTCAGGGTGTGTGCAGGAGGCAACCAATCAATGTTTCTCTCACATCGATATTTCTCTCTCTAAATATCAACCAATCAATAAAAATATAACAAAAAGTATACCTCCTTTTAAAAAAAGTTAACAAAGAAATAAGGAATCATATAGACAAGGTAAAATGTCCACTGAAAGGAGATTTAGACATAATTTAAGAAAAAAGAGGGTCACATTATTCCCAGTCTTCCTTCAGGGGAGTAGGACTTTGAGGGAATAAAACAGAATATTTTTATTCATTGAGTTTTTAACTTTTGATTATCTGACATAGAGTTACTTTGATTATGGAGGGGCTGGCTTGTCATCAGCTGTGAGAAGGGGGATGTTAGAGGCTTTACCTAGGATGCTCAAACAAAGCCTCTTTGCTCTGAGCCCCGAGGGATGAGCAGATGCCTTCTCCAGACCTGGGAGCCGTGGGGAACTGAAAGAGCCAAGGCCCCATTGGCAAGATCTTGGTGTGTAAGGACTGCAAGAAAACCACTGAGGTTGGAAGACCTATCTGATATTTCTAATTCTAACATCTTGACCTTGAGCAAGTCATTTTACCAGTTGTGATGTCACTTTCCATATCTCTAGCACATTGTAGTGCCTGGTAAATATATATTGACTGAATGAGTGGATGAAGAAGTTAATCTAAAAGACAGGGGCAAGATAGGATTATATTTGAAGACTCTTATAGCTTTAAAATTATATGATTTATTTAATATTTATTGAATGCTTATAGAATGCCTACAATGGCGTTCAGTGTTTTAAGTTGAAGGAAGATGGCATGAAGAACGCATGTCCCTACTTTTGCCATGTTTATAATCCAGTGAAGTAGACATCCAGAAAAAGGGATGTGAAATTTGGCAATAAAATAAACTTATCCAGGAGTCAATTCTCTTCTCTGCTTTGTTTTTCAATTTTATTTTATTGTTTAAAGTATTACAAATAGTAGTCCATATGTCTCCCTTCTTCCTCCATTGACCTTCCCCCGGCCTCCCCTACCCCACAGCACATGCCCTCACCTGCCGCCCCCCTCCCCCACACCCAGTGTCTTGCGTCCATTGGTTATTGTTATATGCATGCATACAAGTCCTTCAGTTGATTTCTTACTTCCCCACCCCAACCCTCCCCTTCCTGCTGTAGTTTGTCAGTCTGTTTGATGCTTCTTTGCCTCTTCTCTGCTTTTAATAGGTATATTTGTCCTCTTGGTGGAAGTTAGTTTAGATCCATTATTCTAAATTTGAACATGTGTACAGGACAATTCAAAGCAAAATGTCCCTTTATCTGCTTCTGTAGGTGAGGAGGCAAATTTTACATTTGTTCACTACAAGCAAACTTTTTAGCTGAGCCAGGCCTAGAGTTGGTGCCTGCAAGAAAGAATTATCTCTGCAGTGAGAGAGCGTTCAGTTCTTTTATCATCAGGCCTGCAAAATGCTAATAATAATAACCTATGGAACGCTGCTACGTTGCAGGCACTGGGCTGGGCATTTATGTCCATTACAATACTTTCAACCATGTTGCAAGGCAGATACTATTATGTAGAAAATTTTTAAAAATTCAAGACATTAAGATTCTTGTCTGAGATCCAGAGGTAGTGAGAAGCAAATCCAGAATTTAAACCTAGATCAGTGGTTCTCAACCTGTGGGTCGCGACCCCTTTGGGGGTTGAACCACCCTTTCACAGGGGTTGCCTAAGACCATCGGAAAACACATATATAATTACATATTGTTTTTGTGATTAATCACTATGCTTTAATTATGTTCAATTTGTAACAATGAAATTGGGGGTCACCACAACATGAGGAACTGTATTAAAGGGTCGCGGCATTAGGAAGATTAAGAACCACTGCCCTAGATTTTCCTGAGGCCACAACCATATCCTTTCAATTGCACGTGCTTCCTAGGTAATTTCAAATGTGCTTTCTGGTTCTGGCCTCTTATTACTCAGTGATTTTGTGGTTTTCACAATAGTGCTGTCAGTCCACCTGCATCAGCAGATATGAGCATGCCTAGGCGCTAAGGAAGTGGGTAGACCCAGTGTGAGATGTAATTTCAGATGAACTATTTGCTCCGTTTCAGACAACGTGTCTGTTGTATTCGTTAGAGTGAAAGTTAAGCTGCTACAGCAAAGAGGCCTAATAATATAGTGGTTTCAGGATCGAAGAACAGAGATCTTATTCTCACTCCCAAAGCAGTTCAGGATGGATAGGTGGGCCATTTGCTCTGTGCAGTCACTCAGGGTTCCTCCTGCCTTGTTTCTCCCCACCCCGAAGCGCAATGTCTTCTTCAGCGTGGTTGAAGCGAGTTTGCAGGCATGTCCGTGTTCCAGCGCATGGGAAAGGGTCAGAAAGTGGTGGAGCACATGTACAGAATTTTAAGGCCTAGAGTGGAAATAGCACATATCACTTCCAACTTGTATTCCTCATGGGGAGAACTGGGTCACATGACTGTGCTTCATTCCCAAGGAGGGCATCCAGGGGTGGAGAGCTGGCTATATGCTCAGCTAAAATCCGTTACTGTGGAAGAAGCGTGGAATCCATTTTGGTGGACAGCTATAAATCTTTGCCCCCAGTACCCCATCTAAGCCTCTATTATAATAGGTGCAGCATAGTTTTATTTATTTATCCTCCTGCACTAGCCTGTGAGTTCCTTCAGGACCAAGGCCTGTGCTTTTGCTCCCGAATCTCCAGTCTCTAGCTCACTGCCCCTCGCATAGGAAGTACTCATTCTATTTCTGATGGAGAATGAACGAGGCAAGTTAAGTGTGTAGATTTGGGGGAGCAGGACAAGGGCAAAGTGAGTGATACTTTCATAGTTCAAAAGGCAAAGCTGAGCTTCCCGAGGGCACTGCACACCAAGTATGTGTAAGGCATCTGATGGAAAGCTTTGCTGCGAAAAGAATGAACTAATTCAGCTATAAAAAAAAAAAAGGAAGCAGAATTCAAATGTGACACTCTGCAGCTCCGCTCAAAAGAAACAATTGCCTGATTGTCACCAGGTGACCTCACTTTTCTCCACAGCCATCGGCATGGGTAGATATAAAACAGGTGAACCTGTACATTTGCACAACTTTTAAACAGAGTGGAGGTTGTAAAAGTGGTTTGGAAGCATATGGGAGGAGCTGCTTCTATAAAACGTGATTTTCCAGCCACACGGAAAGATCAGAGCAGGGGCCCAGCACCTTTGTTCTTTTGCAGACCCCGCTCTCCACTCCCTGTAAAAGGAGAGTTTCCATCTGGCCTAAGTCAGCAGAACCAAGCAGGCCTGCCTGTCCTCGGCTCCTGGAGACAACGGCAGATGGCAAATGGGCAAAGCAAATTAATCAAGCTACCAAATGTTCTCAGATTTGGTTTTCAAATTCGCGAGGCAGCTCTATGTGGCCACTGTGCTGTGTGCATCATATTTATTTGACAGCATTGTCCAGCCCTTGCATTCCCTTCACTGGCTCTGGCTAGAGACTATGTGCATTGTATTTCAATTAGCGCTTCTCAAAAAATTCAAGGGAGTTCCGAGGCTAAAAAACCCAGTATGTCAGCAATATATGCACAAAGGCTATCCATGGGGCCCATTTCAGGGTTCTATTGTAGCCCAAAGGATAAAGGCTGGAGCTCAGTCTTTTTGAAATATGGGTTTAGACAAGTTTCTTGAGCAAGCTACGGCACGTCCTTCGGGGATTCTTGCCCATGCATCTGGAGGAGTCAGTCTGGCTTTCAAGATCTCATGAGAACCTGGCTTAGTGTGGAGCAGATTGTATTAACAGTCTAACCACCTGTCTGTCTCCCCCTCTTGTAGTACTTACTCCTCCACACGAAAGGCTTGTGGCAGTGAGTAGGCAGCCAAGTGTCAACATGACATCAAACTCCAAAGAAAGTGCTAGTCTACCCAGATATGAGCCAGCAACACACAGGGTATGGGCTCTTCTCATACAGCACCTTGGTATGTTGTATCACTCCTACAGGATATTTTTAACATTGAAAAAACCCCAATAGCCTTCTGGGCCACCTAGAGGGCAGTTTGATTATAGGCAGGGAGATAAGGTGAATGGGTGAAATCAAGGTATGGGGCCAGGCCTAGTGGGCACATAAATGTCCCAAAGACATCTTAAGGTACAGTTGGATCCAGTAACCTCAAGGCAGTGTGACATACAGAGAGTCAGACGACCCAGGTTCTGATCTAGACTCTGCTGGTACCTCCTGTCACCTCTCCAGAGCAGTTTCCTTTTTGTAAAATGAGGGAGTAGAACTCTCTACATTATCCTTAATAGGCCACATCCACATGGTCCGGTAGGTCTAAGCCAAAGTTTCATGAGGACAGAGAAGAACAGAGGATGAGCTGCAGCAGGGTCAACTCTGGGAACCCCAGCCTTTACCAGTCACAGGATGTATTTGACCCAGACTTGGGTAGGAGGGAGGATCTTAATCAGAATTTTTTGCTTGCTTCCAAGAGAGCAAAAACCAGGAAAACAATTGTTCTGATACCTTTGACTCAGCTAGTCTTGAGATAAATAATAATAAATTATTTTTTTAATATACCACCTTTCAGTTCCCGAAGTGCAATGGGTATTATGAACTCATTTTGGAGACGATGTATTGAACTTACTAGCAAATGGTATAGACCGGTTAGAACTAATGATGTGATTGAGAAAGCTCTCCTCATCAGCCCCAAATTATGTCCTTCAACATAGCCAACATGTAGGAAGTACCTACCCACTAACCCTGTAGTGTGGGATAGTGATCCGATTCAATTGGTTAGAGGTCATCAAATGAATAACAAAACCCTGGGAAAATTAGGCACAGAAGAGAGATGTCTTGTTGGACTGGAGGGTGGAGGGAGAGGCCTAGACACTCACATAGTTCTCACATGGGTAAATTTCATCCAGGTTGGTGCTTTAAGGGAGCCCCAGGGGACTGTGAGTGCCTAATACATCTCCAGGGCTGAGGCTTGGACAGGGCTCCAATTTGGGATACAGGGGCAGAGGTGAGTCCACAAAGAGATTTTGACACTTTTAGTTATTCTAAGGCAGGCCCTGTCTGGAATATCACATTTAGCACAATGAAGGAAAACAGTGACTACCTGGAAGAGAGGTTCTCAAATATTAGTGTAGATAAGAACGGCTTCCGTTGCTTATTATACATCCATATTCCAAGGCTCTACCCTGAGGATTCTGACTGTCTAGGTCTGTGATGCTGCCTAGGAGCCTGTGTTTTCAAATGATAATGTCAGGTGATTCTAGATTTTCATCCAAAAGATGCACAATGGGCATTCGACATAATACCCAAATGGTATTTAGGTCTTCCCTTCCCTGTGGTTATTTTGTGCATCATGTTTTATTGCCCCTGGGAGAGAGCAATGCTGGCCAGACCTGGAGGCAAGGGGCAGGTGCACTATGGTGTTTATATCTGCTGTTATGAAGGGAGGTCTTCCCACCACAATCCCATGCAGAATCCTTGGTTGATTTACGGGGACTTCCTTCTGCCTTTTCTCAACAAAGCTACAGCTCAAGTAACTTGCCACGCTTGCTGTGTCTGAGGCACATTGTGTGAAGTAGGGAGTTTCTTGGTGTGACTGAAAGGGAGTGGAGGTAGAGCGTAAACAGGGAAATTGAGCAGGAACCCAAGTCTCCAATACATCCGTCAGAGAATGGAAAGAGCTGGCAGACGTTGAGTTATGGGGCCATAATTCCACCCCAGGATCCTGGCAATAGCATAAGCCACCTGAATTCTTCCTGGTTAGTTTATGAACACTTTACCCTCCCAACCCCCATGCTACCTCCTGCCTTAGAAGATTAATAGCTCTGTAAATTACAGTTGTATTAAAATATATGTATTATATCTTAATACGAGGCTTTCATATGGGTATGAAAGTGCCTTCAGCTTACATCTCCCTGGTGACATGTTTTGCTCTGTGCACTAATGCAGTTTCAGTTTTGCAAAATGAAAAGGGACTTCCAGACTGATATATGCTCCACAAAAGACTGTGGGTCTTGAGTCAGACCATTCTGGGCAGCTGAACAGCAAACAAAAAGCATGAAGGAAGAAAAGAGACACGGCTATTGGAGGACACCTAGCAGAGAGAGCCCCTTAATGCGGAGGTTACTTAGACTTTGAAGCCAGTATATCTCTGAATATTTGTACCTTTGAAGGTATATTTGAGGATTTCTTGGGTAGGGATGTGATATGATGAAAATTATATTCAGGATGGATTGGTTGCTCAGGATGGTCCTAGTGGGTCAGCAGGCTGGTTGGGACAAAGCCATGAGGAGAACAAGGAGTTTTATTTTGAGGCCACATTTGCATAATGAGCATTGCTTTTGATTACGTAGATTGTGTGTGTTTGGGGTGGCTTGCTGAGGAGCTGGTGGATGTGATGGGCAAGGTGCCCTTCTGCGCAGAGGGCAGAGGAACCCACTTTGTCTCCCGGTCTCCTGATCCTCTATCAAGTTGTGCTTCTGCTTTCTTGGTTTTCACATAAACATATTACATTCATGTCATATTCCAGGGACCAGGGCCAATGGCTGTGAAAGCCACATCTCCCCGATTTCTTGTTCAGGATCTGCTAGGCTGTGAGTCGCGACCCCTTTGGCAGTCGAACGACCCTTTCACAGGGGTCGCCTAAGACCATCCTGCATATCAGATGTTTACATTACGATTCATAATAGTAGCAACATTACAGTTATGAAGTAGCAACGAAAATAATTTTATGGTTGGGGGTCACAACATGAGGAACTGTATTTAAAGGGCCAGAAGGTTGAGAACCACTGTGCTAGGCTCTCTTGATGTCATGGTATCACTCCTTAAGGTGATAGTTCTTTAATTATTCGTTGAAATTGTATTGTGTGGATTCCTTAAATCAGAGCCTAGATCCTTTCCCCAGACAGTCTGAATCAGTTTCAGTCCTCACCCCCTCCCGGGGCTGCTAAATAGTACTGTGGAAGATTCTGGAAGGCAAGGAGGAGGGAAGAAGAAAAGGGGAAGAAAAAGAAAGAAGACAAAAGGAAGGAGAAAAGGAATAAAAGGGCAAGGAGGACAGCGGGGAGAGAAGCAGATAAAAACTGCTGTAAAGATAGGATGGTGGTTCTAGGATGCAGATGGCTGCCAAGTACCTTCCCTCAGAGGAAGCAGAGGAAGGCATTCTGGGAAGTGATAGCAGTGTCTCACTTTCACCACGTGGGGGCAGGCTCTACTTAGGAGAGAGGAACAATTTATGAAGGCTGCAGTGTGAAAGCTATCTTCCGGGTTCAGAGAACTCAATATTGACCTAATCACTCACGCCCTGCAGCCTTTGAGGTTCTTTACTGGCAAGAACTCCTATATCTGGGCTCAATGCTTAGAGGAATTAAATTGAAAAAAAGCTGATTTTGCTCAAACTCAGATTTTTACATGATGTGGAGTATAGGATTACAGTTAAACAGATACTATAAAGAGCAAAACACTTTGACATCTCATCTTACTATTTAAAATGTACAATCACCCAAGGTTTTATGCAGGATTCTCTTTTCTGTGTGTCTTTTTTATTTATTGCAGGATTATCAAATAGACATCATATGTGCATCATTGTTTTAGGCATTTCAAAAGGTGGGAATGTGCTCTGAATTTCTTCCAGCTCCTTCTCAATCTTTGCTTCTGTTTCAATGCAAAGTGATGGCATGCATGGGAATATGTATGGCACCCCCACCCCCAACCATAAACTCTGAGCCTTTGTGTTGAAGGAATATATTTATTTGGAGAATGGTTGAAAACAACCAAATTACTGCCGCTAGTTTTGTGGTGCTTAAAAAGCAATTGTTGCAGGCATCTGATTGCTTCTGAATATAATGCGGCGACCGTAGTGCTAGCAAGGGAACCCTGCACAGAGATATAAAGGGGAGCTACTGCCTCCATCCTCTAAGTTAAGTATCATCCCCAGTGAACTGCACTGCAATGTCCAGGCTGTTTTCCTTCTGGTAGAATTTGCCCTTGTTTGAACCACACAGATCAAGTTCATTCCAGCAAGTATGCACGTTTTCTGAAATAGACCTTCCAAGTAGCCAATTAAAAAGAAAACCTTAAAAAACAACAATTTCTCTTTAAAATGGTGATTGGGCCTCTAAGATAACGAATCCCATTTGCAAGTTTAAAAGGAATGATAAGAAATTTCTACTGGTTGAGTAAGGGCTGAGGAAAATGGCTCCTCTTAAAACATTTTTAAAAAGATAATTGTTTGACACCAAATTGATCAAACAATTGTGGGAAGTTTGGCTCCATTAGTCTCATGCTTTTTAATAAAACTCAGCTTTTGTGAATATTCAAGGGGGCAGTTTCACTCAAATTGTTGAATTTGGTGGCACAAGAAGAAATGAGGCAGAGCTATGGTTCTGTAGCAAGGTCTGGGGTCCCGCCTTCTCTGCATCCCTAAGTACATGGGAGGAGCATGACTTCTATTTAAGGTTTACATAACTTTTTAAGAAATATCATCACATTCATTTGGTCAACGTCCCCTTTACTATGTATAATTCTCTGCAGTGACTGGGAGAGGATTATTTCTAGACATGGTTTCCATTCTCTCCTCTCTATTTTGCAAGCGGTGTGCCTGTTATGAAGCCCTTGCAAGAAAAAAAGAAAAAAGAAATGCCTTCTAAAATGATTTTTTGTTCCTAAAAAACAGGAGAACTAACTATAAAGAATGATTTACTCGTGGTCTCTGTCTTTGCAACAGTGGAAAAAATGGGAGAGGATCAAACATCCTCTCCAACCAGGTTTAATAGTGTTTTAAAATGAAATCTATGACACAGTCTTCATCAGGGCTATTAATTTATATCTTGCAGAAACGTGATTCAAAATTTTCTAGAATACAGACCAAGGAGAAGGTTTTATAATGAAGAAAAATATAGGGACATCTGGAATTTTCTCTGAAAGCTGATGTGCTATCTTATGAGAAAATCAAAGACTTGGACTCAAACTTTGAGAGTCCCTTTTTTGGTTAATTGGCATTAGAGAAAGTCTGATATATACAGAAAGGCTGACAAAACCGGTGAGGTCTGTTTTTTCTTTTTTTCTTTTTTTGCAAACAAGTGTAGCACCAAGAGTTTGGCTCTCTCTTATTTGGCTCCATCCCCTGAGAGCCTCGCTTATTTTTAGTCCCTAATTTTATTGTTCATTCTACTAACCTTCAAATCTCAATGCACTTTTCAGAAAAAGTAAACCAAAAGTAATTACTTTAGGGAACACAAAGCCATATCTATATATGAGATCAAACATTGCCAACCTTCCCTTGCTATTTACCTCTAAATAACTACTTTTTCTCTAGAGCTTTCCACTTGTTTTCGTGACAAACAAACAGCAGGGAATGTCTTCAGGCTCATTATATAGGACATAATGGGATCCTGCAGGGAGTAGGCCAAGGTAGAGCTCCATCTCCACTTGACTTTCAGGGGGAAACTACACCACAAAGGAGGCCAGGCCTGTGCTGACTTCTCAGATGACAGAACATTCTGGTCTAGGTGTCCTTCCCCTCCACCAAACAGGAGGCTACCAGATGCCTGAGACCACCTTAGGGACCTCAGCATCCTGAGGGATGTGAAGTCAGGTCTGGGTCATGTGACCATCCCAGAGCGAGGGGTGGGTGAGGTTGGTTTCACTCAAACCTCAAGAAATGGGCTTTTCATAGGAAGGGTAGCTTCTATTACCAGGAGCATACAGGAATGTGACTCTGGGCACCCCAAACCAGAAAGTATCCAGTACACAGTCCTTATCTATACACACCAAGAAAACCACTGCTCCAAATTCAATGCTGTATTACCATTGTCTTACTGTGTGGGTTTGTTTCTTAAGGAAACTGATGCCACTTTCTCTGTCTGCTCCCTTGGGTCCAGTTTGAATCTATACCTTGATCTCTGCGTGGCCTTTGGTCTCTGCCTCTGCTTTCACACAGGGCTTCCATCACTGGACACAATGCTGACCTTATGAATATTTCTCAACACCGTGGATTCTTTAAGTGGTGGTCTGATGCCCCTCTTTGGCTTTATCGTGGGAACTCCTGGAATCAAATATCTGTCTTCTCTGTCCTTGCTCCAGTGGAGCACCATTCCTTATATCTGGCCAGACCAACTGGGTCCCCCTTGTCCCCTCTGGCCTTCTCTGTCTCACAGCTGGACCTGACCAGGTGTTGACAGAAGATGACTCCTTATTCTGCAAAGAACCTGCCAACTTGTGAATGGACTGATCCCTGTCCAACACACTTATTTACTAGCCTGTAAATAAGGGCCTGGAGAAATGTAAGAGCATGAGCTTCTAGATGACAACATCGCACACATGCGGTGGTGCACTTTTCCCTTTCATGTGCATGGAAAGTATTAGAAGAGAAAATATTCCCTTCAGGGCATATTTTACACTGGCAGTCACGTTTTCCTGGAAATTGATTTAACACTTCAGAAAG
This sequence comes from Myotis yumanensis, assembly GCF_028538775.1. Classification (NCBI taxonomy): domain Eukaryota; kingdom Metazoa; phylum Chordata; class Mammalia; order Chiroptera; family Vespertilionidae; genus Myotis; species Myotis yumanensis. Next base: position 62,473,540 of record NW_027223760.1, read on the forward strand.
GATCTGATGTAAAACATTTAATAGCCAGGGAGAAGAACGGTATTTCCCATCTTTCAACACCACCATGGCTGTAAAATGCCTTTCCCCACTGACTAGGTTATATTGTTCCATACGTTATGATCTCACCATTCGTCACTCATTCACTCCCTCCTTTGTTCATTCTCAAACATTTGAGTGCCAGGCTCTTGGAAAGGGTTGTAAAACGGAATAAGACTATACCCTTGCCCTCAAGGGGCTCTGCTCTTAGCCTAATCAAAGTCCCGAAAAATAAACACAGAATTCAAACATGATGGGACCGATGCTCTTAGGTGCACCTAGGGCATCAAATGGGGGCTCAGAGGAGATAACATTGTGGGGAGGACTGGGGCAGGCAAGGCTTCAGTGGGGAGGCAGCTTTTGAACTGAATCTTGTAGGATGTTCTAGCAGGAATTCATTAGGTGGAAACATGGAGTAGGTGAATTCCAGGAAGGATCATGATGGATGTTGTAGGGCTTGAACCAGCATGGTGGGTTTGAGAATGAGTACTAGGTACAGCAGAGCATAGGATGGGTACAGGGCAGGGAAGAAAGGGAGGCAGCAGGATATAAGCGTGGTGGTAGAGGCCAGATCATGAAAGGCTTTGTAAATTCTTGTAAGGATTTTATATTTTATCTAGAGGTAGGGGGAAATTTTAGAGGGTTTCATGGGGGAGTCTATCATGATTTGGTTTGCATTTTAGGAAGATCACTCACCCTGGCATTAGTGGTAGCGTTGCTAGAAATGGGAGACTGAGGCAGGAAGACCAGCTCCAGGGCTATTGCAGTAGTTCAGGCCCGGAACGGCAAGGGCTTAAACGAGGGCAGTAAAGGTGGGCTTGGAGGTAAGGGGGGCAGATTTAAAATACTTTAAAAGGCATCAAACGTGGCCATTATTTAACATAAATACTTGGCTTTAGTGTTGGGTAATGTAGTATGTGATAAAGCCACTAAACTAGTCTGGGGAATATAGACTTATTAATAGTTTTGCAGACTTAGGTGCCAATTCAGTTTTAGATCTCTCCAGTTGGAATTAAATGGGGACATCCAGGTAGGTGGCTAATACATGAACCTGGAGAGAGGTCTGGGCTAAACAGTTCTATTTGAGAGTTGTTTGTAATAGAGAGAATGGCTAAGTGAAGTCACTTCGTGAGTTCTCACAGAATGACAAAGGAAGAGGACCAAGGAGAAAGCCCCAGAGAACACTACCTTTCAGTGAGAAGCAGGAGAAAGTCAGTGGACAGAGAGGCTCTGGGTAAATGAGCAGGGTGGGGATGTCCTGGAGTTCGGGGTAGAGTGCATTTTAATGGGAAAGGAATGGTAAACTGTGCCATGGAGAAAAAGGTGAGATGAAGACTGATAGAGTGTCACTGGATTTACTAGTATTTTTCAATGAAAATTTCTCTGGTGACTTTGCCTGAATAAGATATCAGAAGAGTTGGGGAGCAGAGAGCTGAAAAGTGAATGGCCAGTGGGGAAGGAGGGATATTGGATGTAGAGTATTTGTATTGCAGATTCAATTCTCACTTCTCTCTCCCAGGCTGTAAGTTCAGAGGAAGGAGGGGCAATGCTGATTCTGGTCAACATTACAACCCTAGCACTGAGGGCAGTGTCCCGTCCACAGTAGTCATTTAATAAATATTTGGTAAATGAGAAGAGAGAGACAGAGTGGTAGATAAAGATATAAAGTACAAGGGAAGCTTTTCAATTTTCTTCCACTAAATTTGAGGGGGAAAAAATAGATGCGGGTTGAAAATCCTCATGAGAGACAGATTTCTGCTGTGAATATTGCAACATAAATTTGGCATTTCCTCTAGCTCTTTCTAGAAATCATCCAAGAACAGAAATGAGCACAAGAAACACAAACTCCCTGGTCCAGCGTTGCTATAACTAAGGAACTGTAAATCTCCAAAGCAATGGTAATAGAGAAGGGGAAAATTAATTTATGAGAACATGGAGAGAGAGCATATAGAGATTGCAGGTCTCAAAAACCCAGCGAAGGGAAAGCGGGGACACCCTGAGGTGCAACAGGATGCAGGGGCCAGTGCTGGCTCTGGGCTCTTATTTCCTTTTAAGAACCAGAGGGAACAGAGCCAAATGGGAAGTCATGCAGAAAGGCTGTATAGAGGAAATGGATGGTCTCCATGGCATCGGGAGGAGAAGAGAAAGTTGCTATTGTGAGAAAAAACCTGGGTTGCCAATCATCACCACCCACAGAACCCTGGGGAATGAGAACATTCCAGCCACACTGGAAAGTGGCGCTGGTCCCTTCCTAACACATACCTGCAAATATTTGGTCTGAAAAAACTCATCTCTTTTAACAATGAGGGATCGCCTGGTCGGCGTAGCGTAGTGGTTGAGCATCAACCTAGGAACCAGGGGGGTCATGCTTCGATTCCCAGTCAGGGCACATGCCCAGGTTGCGGGCTGGATCTCCATTGTGGGGCGTGCAGGAGGCAGCTGATCAATGATTCTCTCTCATCATTGATGTTTCTATCTCTCTATCCCTCTCCCTTCCTCTCTGAAGTCAACAAAAATATATTTTAAAAAAATAACGAGGAATAAAAAAGTGTGAATCCATATAAATATGGGCCATAGGGAAAAAGAAGAAGAAATAGGGAAGAGATGGTGATATGTAGGAGAAGATATACTGTAAACTGGGAGAGCTCAAGAAAAAAATGTAAGAAAAAGAGTAAAAATCATCATAAAAATTAAGGCAAAATTGGAAGGAAGACAGTGATGCAAGATATTGCTAAAACATAGTAAAGGGAGGTAAAAGAGGGTAAAGTGGGTCAAATATATGGTGATGGAAGGAGATTTGACTTTGGGTGGTGAACACACAATGCTATGTACAGATGATGTTTTATAGAATTGTGCACTTGAAATCTATATAATTTTATTAACCAATGTCACTCCAATAAATTTAATAAAATTAAAAAATAAACCATAGTAAAGGACATAGATTCAACTAAGAAAAGAAGAAAGATAAAAAGAAATAAAGAAAATGTTTAAAAGAATGAGAGAAAATGAAAGATAAAAAAACAGGCAAAGAAGATTTTTAAAAAATATATATTTTATTGATTTTTTACAGAGAGGAAGGGAGAGAGAGAGAGAGTTAGAAACATCGATGAGAGAGAAACACCGACCAGCTGCCTCCTGCACATCTCCCACTGGGGATGTGCCCGCAACCCAAGTACATGCCCTTGACTGGAATCGAACCTGGGACCTTTCAGTCCACAGGCCGACGCTCTATCCACTGAGCCAAACCGGTTTTGGCAGGCAAAGAAGATTTAACATACACAAAGATATTTAAGAGATGATCAGCCTTCCTTATAGTTAGAGAAATGCAAGTCAAACATACCCTGAGATCATAATTTTTCTTTCTAGCAATATCACTAAGACACAAGTAGTCCTACTCAGAGACAACGTGGGTGTTGCTTAATGGTTTGAAGAGAAGGAACATCTTTTTCTATGAGACTGGAGGGAAGAAAATAGGATTGGTTCAGATACAAGAACTTCATCAACTTCCTTCCTTTACACCATCTTTTCTCTGTATGGTGGGAGTTAAGGGCATCTGCTAGGGGAATGGGGAGGGGGGGGGTGGTAACGGGGAATGGAAAGTAAAGAAGAAACAACAGAAGAGTCCTGGAGATTTGGGAAAACATCTCTGTGGAATGGAAGAGTACGTTATCTGGAAGATGTAAGAGAATTGGATGCAGAGTGTCTCTGAGTTGCCAGTTCATACAACGTGGTCTCCTTCAGCATGGCTCAGCTGCCTGTGTGGGGAGTAAGGAAGAGAAATGTTGGGGGTTCCAGAGTAGATCGGAGAGACAAAGGGGCAAGAATGCTGGCAAAGAATAGCTGAAGTGAAAATGGAGGGGTCAAAGAAGGTTGGTCATTTATTGTATTTTAAAGTTTTAGAAGTTGAATATACAAAGTCATGAACCTCTAGGACAGCAGTTCTCAACCTGTGGGTCGCGACCCCTTTGGGGGTCGAACGACCCTTTACAGGGGTAGCCTAAGACCATCGGAAAACACATATATAATTACATATTGTTTTTGTGATTAGTCACTATGCTTTAATTATGTTCAATTTGTAACAATGAAATTGAACATGAGGAACTGTATTAAAGGGTCGAGGCATTAGAAAGGTTGAGAACCACTGCCCTAGGAGAAGGGAGGCTCCCGTACGCCCTAGATTTCTTCTTTTATCCACAGTAGAAGACATGCTCATTTCCTTGTTCAGATTCCAGTATATTAATTAGGCCACATTTAGTCACAGTGAAGTCAGTTTGAGAAAAGATTTCAGTTCATGGATGTGACTTGCTCTCTTCTCTCTCTTTCACCCTAGTGGCCAAAGTGGGTGTTAGCTGACCAGGGTTTATTATGGGGCCCACTGTCCATCTTTCCTTCTTCCATCTTCCTTGTCCATGCAGCTTAAAGAGATGAGCCCTGTGGGCTAATATCCTTGTCTTTTTATTCAAGATGCCGGCTTAGGCCTCATACACTGCCTTAGTCTGAGGCTCACTAGATTTTGGGGAAAGAGTGCTCCTTATGCTCCAGGCCAGACCACTTTGTTTTCTAGCATCAGGCTGTTCTTCGCGAAAGGGTGGCTAAGATCAGAGACTCAGAGTGGCTTAGCCATTCTCACTAGTCCAATTCTGAGACCCAACTGGCTCCAGAAGCTTGCCTTCAATAGCTCTTACCTGGGTCTGTCTATCTATCTATCTATCTATCTATCTATCTATCTATCTGTCTTATATCTATTCATCCATCCATCATGTATAATTTTGTACTAGCTGTATTGAAATATAATTCACATACCATACAGTTTACCCATCTAAAGTGTACAAGTAAATGATTTTTTAGTATGTTAGAGTGTTCAAACTAAAAAGTAATAGAAATGGGACTAATATTTGTGTTTTGACTAAAATTCCAGTGCTCTTTTTATTCCTATGCTGATAATAGGCTGGTGACCATATAGACATTGAATTACCAACGCAGGAAATTATAGCAAATCTTAATTAAGGGCATTCCGAAGATTGAGTAAGTAAAAAACTTGGATTGAATTATGAAATACTGTTGAAAGGAATGGAATGGCTTCTTGTGCCTCATTAACAGCTAATTAATTGCTACCATGTAAATACCTTAATTATGCAAACATCTTGTGAATAAAAGAGAAAATAATTTATCAACAAAGGAAAGAACAGATGTGACTCTACACATTAGATAATAAAATGATTATCCAAAAAGTATTCAACCAGTGGGAGGGGTGAGCTGGATCTATCAAGATGTTATGTGACATTAGATGAAGGCAAAGCTCTTCATTTAGGATCTCAAAATCTGCTGCATCTGTGTCAAAAATGTCCATCCGGGGTACATGAGTTTCTCTCTGCATTAAGCTCAGTCATGGTAGCATAGCACTTGGATGGATATGCGGTAGTCTGGTAGCTGTTGTATCTGTGCAGGAACTGGCATTAAGGAGTCGTTCTCAGAGTTCCAACTTGTTCCTCTCTGCTGCATGCACCATAAGGGAGGCTGGCGACACTCTGTTCTTGCATCTGTATCCTTCTTTGCACCTAGAAAGGCGCTAAAAGTAATACGATGTTATTTAAGATACAGCTCAAGGGCAGGTATGACAAGTGACACAACAGTGTGGTGAAGCCCCTGGAAAGGCCAGTGGAAGTCTTTCTTTAGTAGAATGTCATCTGAAACAGAGGTCAGCAAATTATGATCGTTGGTCAAATCTGCCCTGCTGTTTTGCACATAGCCATGCCCATTCTTTGATGTACCGTCTCTAGCTGCTTTTGTGCTATAATGGCAGTTGAATAATTGCACGAGACTGTATGGCTGGTAAAGCTGAAGATATTTACCCTCTGGCCCTTTACAGGAAGTATTTGCCTATCCATAATCTCTAACAAGGACACGGGACAGGGAGGGGACTGCAGCTCCAACCTCGACGTCAGCCATTGCAGTTTAAAAAACGATAAGGTCAACGGAAGCATGCGTGGAAGAGAACTTGCTGCCGTGTGTGAGAACTCAAAATTAAGTCCCATCTCAGATGATAGAGAGATGGAGGTATTTTAACTGGAACAGAGAAACGTTGCAGACGGAGGGAGGTTGGAGTGGAAAATTCTTAGCTGAATTAAAATGCTGAAAGGATCCTGAGTGGAAGGACTTTGTAGCCTCAACTAGGACCATGGGTGGCAGTTACAGGGAGATCCTTTAGTGGGTTTTCTAACAATGAGGGGTTAAAAAGCATAACAGGCTGGCCTGGGATTGGAGTTTCCTTATTAGGGCTGAACGTGCTAGACTGGATGATTGCATGCTAGGAGCATTAGTGAGGAGATTCAGGAATGAGAATTGTCACCATTTGGGGGATACCTACTATCTACCATCATCTCTCTCTATAATCACCTCCAATCCTTATAAATTACCTTGTATTATTATAAACTTCACTTTGTGGGTGAGGAAACAATTCAGAGAGAGGAAAATGTTTGCCCAAACTCATAATGCTAGTAAATGTGAAACCTATAGTCAAATGGGGTGTTGGATAAGCCATCTTTCTTTAAAAACATTTTTAGGATATTTTGAAAAACAGAAAAAGGCAAAGAATAACAAAACTAACATAGAATTTCTACCACCTAGGATTTATAATTATTAATAGTTGTTAATCCTGGGTTGTGAAAACATCTATGAAACTTATTTCTAAGTTAGTTCTATTATGTAATTATATATTTTAATAATCTTAAAAAATAATTAAAACAATTAATAGATACCCTGAAATATTATATTTTCAATAATTATAGATACTATCTTTTTTTTTTTTAAAACACCAGGATCTCCATTCTCCTTGTGCCTTTTGTGGCAAATATTCCTTGGTTCTCCATGAGACTCTCTGATCACAAACTCATTTTATGGGGCCTAAATTCTATACATATTGTTTATTTTCATTGACAAGTTAATTATCCAACCCATTGCTTCCCTTTGCATGTCCCTGGTGCCCCTTGTATGGCCCTGCTCCAATGGCCTCAGTAAAAAGAACACGATCTTACATTATTAAACACAGTTGTATCTTGTAATTAGACACATTTTATTTAGGGTGCATAGAAAGTTGGAAATGACTGATTCAACCTTTTGCAGCATCATTTTATTTTACCTCTTTCTTCCTTTCCTCATTTTACTTCCCATTTTTCATCTTGAAATAGTTGTGTAAGCTGTGCTTGACTGGTGGTCATCACAGCTGACTGAAGTTGTTAGTGTTTTCTGAACCCATTTCCTTCCGTCCTCTGCAATCCTGCCAAACTGCTGTGTTCTCCAGACACAATGGTTCCGGTGAACAGCTCTGCCTTTAGGATACGAGCTTGCTGTTTTCCCAGGATGAACAGAGCAATCCCAGTCAAGAACTCAGTTATGGTGAATGTTCTTTTTTTTTTTTTTTTAAATATTTTAATAATTTTTATTTCTTAAAGTATTACAAAGAGTATTACATGTCTCCTTTTTTCCCCCCCTTGACATTTCCCCGGCCCCTACTCCCCGCCCCCCCCCCCCCCCGCCCCGTGTCTTGTGTCCATTGGTTAATCTTATATGCATGCATATAAGTCCTTCAGTTGGTCTCTTAATCCCCCCCCCCCAACCCTCCCCCGGCTTCCCACTGTAGTTTAACATTCTGTTCAATGTTGCTCTGCTTCTGTATCTACCCCTGTTCATCAGTCCATACTGATCCCCTTTATTTGTCCCAACCTCACTGGAGTAGTCTCAACCTCACCAGGGCCGTTTCAACCTCACTGGGGCCGTCCCTACCTCACGGGGGCCGTTTCAACCTCACCGGGGTTGTCCCTACCACACCGGGGCCGTTTCGACCTGACTGGGGGTCGTCCCTACCTCACGGGGGCCGTTTCAACCTCATATGGTGAATGTTCTTAATGAAAATGTTGAGCAGATTAAATGGGTCATTTCGGTGACTCTGCTCTACTTGGTTGGAGAATTGCACCTCCTGCTAAGCAATGGCCTCAGTGTGTTCATGGGAGTCGCACTGGGAAGGGGTTCTCCATGCCTTCTCAGACCAGTGGCAGCCTCAGTTTCCCCTCATTCCTTCTGCTCTGGTGCCCTCCTTCTGGGGTTCTGCTGCACCCCCCCAGCATTCCGTTGTGCCCGCCAGTTCTGCAGTTTCCTTTGGTTGCAACCCTGCAGCACCACTGGTGAAAGCAAGCCCATGAAAAGCCAGAGCTGCATAAGGTTGGTAGCACAGTGGAGGAGACCACAACTCTTTGTGTCCTCTCGACTGGAATGGCAACAATGCCCCTCAGAGACGTAGCTGAAGGCATTTTATTACTTTGCTAGGACTGATGTGACAAGTTCCACAAACGGGGCAGCTTAAATGGAAACTTGTTGTCTTACAGTTCTGGGGGTGAAATCCGAAGTCAGGGTGTGGCAGGATTATCTGAGAAAGATGAGGGACAGTCTGTTCTGTGCCTCCCTCCTATCATCTGGTGGTTTGCTGATAATCGTCGTGTTCCTTGACTTATAAAAGCACCACCCTGATCCTTACCTTCATGTTCACATGGTGTCTCCCTGTGTGTGTCTGTGCCCAAATTCCCCCTTTTCATAAAGACACCCATCATATTGGTTTAGGGCCCATTCTATCCCATCGTAACGAGTGACGTCTGCTATGACATTATTTCTAAATAAGATCGTATTCTGAGATGTCGACAGTGAGGGCTTGAACACATGAATTTCAGGAGGACACAACTCAACCCATAACACTACTCCTTCAGGGTTTTTTTTGAGTTTTCTCTTAGCAAGAATTGACAGAGGCACTTTGGTTACACGATTGGGACCAAAGGAGGATAAATAGGACAACACAAATGAGTGACTGTAAATGGAAAAGCACAAGCCAGGTGGTAGGTGCCATTAAGGAAGAATGCTTTTATGTCTGCATGGAGGATCCCATCAGCATCTGCATGGAGAACCCCCTCAAGCCTCTCTTCCTGCAGGCATAGTTAGAAAGATGGGGATGGTGGTTCCATTTTTCCCCATAGGAAGTTGTTGGTGTTACAGGGGTGTTGGTGTTACACAAGTAAGAGATGCTCCAAGCGCTCACCTCTCTTCCATTCAGAGGATTGCTCACTACCTTTCCCCAACAGCTCCTTAATTCAACCATATTTTTGGTGACATTTAATTGCACAGTAAATGTTTGTGGAATGCATGAATAAAGGTGAGAAATCTATCTTTTATATGATAGTAGGAGACTGTGGAGAGAAAAGGGGGATTGCTTACATGCTCCTTCTGATTTCCCACGGTGATGAAGATAAAACCAGATTACTCACTAAAAGCACTTTGAAAGTTGCTACACCTTGCTAGTCATGTCAATGCTTATTCCTTAGTCCTGAGGCTTGTCAGGAGAGCAGGTTCTGGGCTTGAGTACTAGTAGTGCAGGAGCAGAGGAGACAGAACTAGAGTTTCCCTACCTGCTCTTTTGAGGCAAAGATAGTCAAAAGTCTACACTTCCTATCTCAAAGAGAGCTGCAAAATCTGGCTTTCTCTTATCTTTCACTGGCACAGGCCTTCAAGTTCAGTCTAGCCTTTCAAGAAAAGAACCAACTTCTCATATATTTTTCTAGTCTTACCAAATCAACCATCCTATATAAGAAAAGAGTAATATGCAAATTGACTCAACGTCCGAACAACCGGTTGCTATGATGCATACTGATCACCAGAGGGCAGACGCTCAATGCAGGAGCTGCCCCCTGGTGGTCAGTGCGCTCCCACAGGGGGAGCACCGCTCAGCCACAAGCCGGGTTGATGGTTGGTGAGCGCAGTGGCCCACCTCCATGGCAGCACGAAGGATGTCCAAGAGCTCCCAGATTGCAAAAGGGTGCAGGCCGGGCTGAGGAACACCCCCACCCCCAGTGCATGAATGTCATGCACTGGGCCTCTAGTAAATTAATAAAAATATAAGCCAAGGAAAATAAATTGGTAGTTGGTTAAAAAATTTTTAACCCAGTTGTTCTAAATGCCAATTAAATTTAAAAAAATTATATTCATGCAATTATGTGTTCCATAAGGTTTCCACAAAGCTTCTGATTAATTTCATGGAAAAATAGAAATGTGGTCTGTTTCAAACAGGTTATTGAATATAGTTATCTATTGATTACTGTGACTTGTAATGCTGTTGGGTTAAGAATTCATTTTTAACACATGCCCCTTTAAAAATGGTTCCTTGAGTCTGTGTTGAGCCATCAGATCTCTCACACTCGTTTTCCAAATCAGTTGGGAATTAGGGTGGTTAAGAAGAGATCAGCTGCAAAGGAAGGGGTGTGGAATCAGTGGGGCAATGTACTGATTGAAATGGAGAAAGAAGTCACAGAAGCAATGGTTAGTGATTCTTGAAAGTGAACTTGGAATAGGGTAACTTTTTTGTTAGAAAAGAGTAATAAGTTAATGGGGAAAAGGGGGATTAAAGATTCAAGAGAGGAAACAGTATCTTGTTTCCTATCCAGGAAGGGCGAACCAGTTCAAATTGGAAGGGAGAGTCCTAGCATAAAGAAGGGTTCCTCTTCTGTCAGGAGAAAGTGAAGGTGGGCAAGGAGGGATGGTGACAGTTCACCTGGTGAACGTTGGGAGACCTCATCTTAACCCCATTTTATGCAGGAGGAAACTGAAGTCCAGAGAGCGGATGTGACTGTCCACGATCACCTTCTGTAAGGTGAGTCCCAGGCCTAATACCTGGTTACAGTTGTCCTTCACCACTCTGTTCCTACTCCCTCTCATTTCCACTTCCTTACAGCTGCACTTTTATTTCCTTAGAGCATTACACAATTGTTTGCTAGATACAGTTGATGACTGTGGGAAAGAAAAAGAAAAAATTAATAAAAACGCAAATTTAATTTAGATGAGAATCAATTTAAATGCTTAATTGGTTGGAGGAAAAAAATCAAGAACAGGTGGAGCTTTAGCCTGCCTGGAATCTTCAAATGAGAGTCTGGATATTATGTTGTGTTCAAAATGAAAAATGTAGAAGTCTATGAGTATAAAGATACATCATAGCATGCAAGGTGTGGAGGTTATATGAAGAAATCCAATTTGAACTGGTGAGAACATAGAGTTTTTAAGGAGTGGAGGCAGATTTCACATGCACAGCTGATATTTACATGGACTCACACAGGTTGTATCAGAGGTTGCAGTCAAGTTTCCCTGTAGTCACAATGGCCTGGGAGAAGTAGCCACATGGTCACTTTTCCAACTGTGCCACACCATTATTTCTATGATATTTTGCCAAAGGCAAGACCCTCATGGTCCTACTTTTTTAACTTTCACTCCAAACGGACCTATACTTCTGTCACTGCCTTCTAGTCAAAGACCCCAAGGAACACACCTACACTTGAACAAGTATGTTTACTGCTCAGCCAGTGAAGGAGAACCACAGGGCCCAGAGCATGTCTCCATAAGAGAGTGTTAGAAAGGCCTTATAGGACTTGAGTTTGGTTGGGTAATTTGGGGAGAACCCAAGGCGGCAGGGTTTATTCTGGATTGGGTGCTATCTGAAATCAAGGACAACTCTGTGGTTGAATAGCTCAGCGAGTCACATCCACAGGGAGGGCAGCCAAGCTCCCACTGCAATCGGGAAGGCAGCAGTAGTCCCTCTTATTATCTGGGCCTTTTGATATTCTGTGGCTTGGACGATGCTCACACTTTGTCTGTGTTTAGATATGATTACTGAGTGGCCATATTTTTGTCTTATTTCATCATGGTCGCAGAGTGGCTTTGTCTGATGTTGATTTTCTGTGAAATTGTTTATATTTGCCCTGACTGGTTTGGCTCAGTGGATAGAGCGTCGACCTGCGGAAGGAAGGGTCCCAGGTTCGATTGCAGTCAAAGGCATGTACCTTGGTTGCAGGCGCATCCCCAGTGTGCAGGAGGCAGCTGATGTTTCTCTCTCATCAATGTTTCTAACTCTCTATCCCTCTCCCTTCCTCTCTGTAATAAATCAAATATATATATATATATATATATATATATATATATATAATATCTTTAAAAGAAAGAAAAGAAATTGTTTATATTCAACAGGAGATGATCAAAACCCAGCTAAGTCAGCTCTTTGGATGTCAGGGGCTGCTTTTCTTTCTCAGTATGAATTTATTTAGAGAAAACAGGCAAAGTTTTGAGTTATAATATCCCAAATTGAGTGTGTGCATGTGTGTGTGTGTGCACTGGGGGTGTGTGTATTTTGGGTAGATTTATTAAGAGCAGTGAAGCCCCTGTACTAGCCACTCCCACCTCCTCACATAGACTTCCCTCCTTTTTGTTACAACGATAGAACCTGTTCTGTGAATTTTGGGTTAAAGCAGAGAAACAGACAAATTGGCATCTGAAGGCTAGACTTTCCTCTTTAGCCTGTTGCCTAAATCAGCCTGCTAACCAGCCCCAGAGTGTACTGTAATCTCAGGATTCTCCGATCTTTGCAATTTTCAAACAGTTTGGAAGTCTTGAATGTTGAGAAGGTGAATAAATAATTCTAAAGCACAATTTAATGGTTTAGTACTGCCTGTGGTGGTGCCCAAAGCTTATTTATGAATGTGCAGTGCTCTTCAAGGCACTTGCTGACAGTGATTTTAAGATGTGAAAAGCAGCAGTTATAAAAAATAAAGTCATTTTTCTTGTTCTGTGACTCATAGACTGTCTTCTACAGTCCTGGAGTCAATCCTAAAAACTGGAGGGAGAAAATGTTGATTTGTGGCCTCTGTATAGAAGCAATTTCATGTGGAGTTGCCAATTGTCACGGCAAACAAAAGCCTTTTAAGCAGTCATCAAGTAGCTTGTATTAGTTAAGTAACAAAATCTGGGTTTATTCAATTTTGGTCCCAGAAAATTATGGGCTTCTTTGACTCTGTAAAATGTTGTATTTGGTCTTATCCAATGGAAACATGACTTGGTAGAGAGAATATACCAGATCCCAGGAAGCCTGGGTCCCAGTCCTGGTTCTGTCTCTAATGAGGGGACTAGGCATAAGTTATATGATTTTTCTGGGTTTTAGTTTCTTGTCTAAAATGGCCACATTAATGCTTGCTTTTCCTACTTTAGAGTAACTAGGTCAAGTGAGATCATGCTTATCAGTGAAGAAAGACAAAAGCTGTTTTAAATTCCATGCGCGTCCAAAAAAGGGAAGCCCCTTAAAGACAAGATGGCAACCTGCTAGTGGTCCTTTCACACGGGAGAGGGTGTTGATGGGTCTGGAAAGACAAAAGGAAGTTTGGCATAGCTGGGGAACAGAGAATGTGGAGAGTCAAATTGTTCTGCATCAGCTGAGTATGAACATAAAACTGGACTGTGTAGGGGCAATAGGGGAGGGGAGTAGTGTTGAGAGAGAGAAATGGGAAGGAAGGGAAAAAAAAGGAGCAATCAGTAAAAGGCAGGCGGTCCAGAGATATATGGGAAGAGGGTTGCCTGATAGAACTTTCAAGAATAGTTATGTGTAATGTACTTGATTTTTTTTTTTCTGTGTGTAATGTACTGTAAATCAGTCTGTTTGCAGTGTAGCAGTATAATCCTCCACTTACGACCTTCGGTAAAAGTTTTTCAGAAACACAAGAGCTTTATATACACCTTGCTTGAAATGAAGGTGGGAAGAGGCTGGGTTGGGGGCAATTTAGTAGGAGAAAAAAATTGCTAAAAAGTGCAAAACAGAGAACAAAAATTCAGTAGAGACAGAAAACTCAAAATAGAAATGGCCATAGAACGTAAGTTTTCCCAGAAACACAAAGAGGCCCTGGGCAGGCCTTCTGGAGAGCACAGAAGCTGAGCCAATTTTATATATAGACCTTAAGGGGCATGGTGACCCACCATGGTATGTGGATGAGCAATGTAAAAGGCTTGGGAGAAAAAGAAGCAAAAACAATATTAAGTTGTTAACTATGATTTGAGGAATTAGGGAAAATATCTAGATAATTCAAAGCAAAAAATACATTTAAAAAATCAAAACTCCTTTGCTTCTAATTTAGAAAAAAGTTTAGTCTTAGCTTTCTGTCATAACGCTCCCAGTCAAGAAACAATTTTGCGGGATCTATAAGGAAAGCGAACATGCATCCCCTCTTTTGGTGTCAAAAAAGACAACTAATTTGAAGTGGTTCTCTGAAATTCATGACTATGAGGATAGATGCAAAGCTTTCAGATTCAGTTTTCATTGTTTTCTCTTTGTCAGTGTCTACACAAGCATGTCAAACTCACAGCTCGCTGGCCTTGAGTTTGACATGCTTGGCTGTGCTGATGCTTTAAACCTGAGATCACGGTTGGGGCCTAGTTTGCATACCCACCTCGGAGAATTTTGAGATTCCCAAGGCTCTTCCTAAGGCTTAATTGCCATATATCCTCTAGTGATGGCATGAGGGGGAGAGAAGGGAAAGCACAGGGGACTGGGGACCTTTGCTTTGTCTTTCTTCTTTCAACGCTGCCTGGAGCAGGTCAAGCTTTCTCCATAGTAACCTCATGTGGCTACTCGTGAAGTCCCAGGGCTGGCAGCATCAACATCTGGGATCTTGTTAGAAATGCAGAGTCTCAGAGTCCCCGTGAGACCCACTGAATCGGAATCTGCATTTTCATGTTTGAGAAGCACTATTCTGGAGTGTTGCATAAACCTGTCTTTGGTGCTACCAGAGCTGGCCTGTGAAAAAGGGAGGGCGTGTCACGGCTGTCACATCAGGGATTTGGCTGTGAATTCAATGTAAATAATGTAATTTAGGGGCAGAGAAGGGACAGTAAAGACTGGGTCATACCCGGGGCTCTGTAACAGTTTGCAAAAGGGCCTACTTGGTGTTTTCAACTTGCTCCTCACTGAAAGGAGATTAGCAGTTGCCTACCAGGAAACCAGAGACTGCTGATATTACCATTATTCTGAACAGGATTTTAAAGTTGATAGAGATTTCAAGAAGTAATCTAGCTGTTATGTTCCCAGTGAAGGGCTGAGGGGAAAAAGAGTCACATTAGCTTCTGAGGTAAAAAAAAAAAGTGTCTTCTATTTCCTTTGTATCATCTTAAAACTCCTGGTAGAGTGGGACTCTTGCAAAATGAGCACTCAATAAATGTCATTATCAGTGATTTGCATTCCAGTGGTAACATATTTAATGCGACTCATTTCAACAAATGTTCTGCTTCCCATGTTAACTTCTACAGACCCACAACCCAAACTGTAAACTGCTGAGTGTACAGAACATTGGGCTCCAGCTAAGTGTGATTAGTTATTGATTTCTGAGTCCCACAAACATTTAGGAAGCAGAAGCTCTTGGGCACTGGATCATTATGGACTGCGGGGCGGATGCTGGCAGAATCCCAACAGTCACAATTTGTGAAAAATTCTCGAGTGGCTGTAAGGCGCAGGCTATGGATGTGACCCTGTGTGTGGCCCTGATCTGTGGCCTGGTCCCCTGATTGTCTTTCTCACCCCCTCTTTGCCCCTGTCTTTGTTGACATATACTTTTGGTCACCAAGGGGAGTAGGCAGAGAGAAGAGATGTTTAGTGCAAACTTATCCTGACTGCTGGGGAAAAACAGCTCAGACTTAGAGGTGATAAGCTTACCATGAAGACTAGTACAGTATCACACTTTCATGGTTGTGTTGTATCCATATTCTATATAGTATTGCTCTTTTTCATTTAAAAATAAATATTTAAAGCTCAAATATATGGTGTTGAGAATAAGAAGGCTAATCTATTCACAAGTTGTGGGAGATTAGAGGCAGCTATCATTTTTGACTTTCCTCTCTCATGACAGGCGGTCTGTGTCCCCTCTCCTTGAATCTGGGCAGGCTCTGGGATGGCTTTGATTGGTAGAATATGGTGGAAGTGGCATTTGTCTGATTTTGGACCCAGACATTGAGAAACTGGCAGCTTCTATTTTCTGCCTCTGAGAACCCAGTCACCGTACTGTGAGAAACCCAAGTCCCATGTAGAGGCTACTGTATGCATTGCAGTCAGCTGTCCTAGCTGAGCTCCGGGTACTGGCCAGTACTAACCAGCTGTGTGACTGCTCCGTTTTGATGTCCAATACAGTGGAGCCTTCAGATGACTCTAGCCACTATCTGACCACAACCGCGAGAGAGAACCAAGGGAGAACCAGCAAGCTGGATCCAGGCAACCCATGGAACTATGAGAGAGAACAATAAATTGTTTAAAGCCGCTGCATTTTTGGGTGGTTTGTTATGCAGTAGTGTGCGATGTTTGGGTCAGTCACTGACCGCATATACGACAGTCCCATTTATATATATATAAAAGGCTGAGTGACTGTCTGACTGACTGACCAGCTGGTAGGTACGACGTGCACTGACCACCAGGGTGCAGACGCTCAACACAGGAGCTGCTGAGCTGCGGTGACTTGGCAGCAGGGGTTCTCGGATAACGCACCCCAGAACCAGAGAGGAGGGAGCCTGACTCCGGGGTGCGTCACCCGAGAACCTCCCTCTTGCAATCCGGGACCCCTCAGGAAATGTCAGAAAGACAGTTTTGTCTCGATCCCCGCAGGCCAGGCTGAGGGACCCCACCTACTGGAGGGACTCCGCTCACTAGGCAGATGCCCTTAGAGCCGCGGCATCACCCCGGGAGGTTGGCTCCAGGGCATGTCTGGCCCATCTCACCCAGTCCTGCCCCGCTGGCCACCTTCTAATTAATTTCCTTTTAATGTGCACGAATCCATGCACCAGGGCACTAGTAGAATTATAATGGAGCTGAAAAGTTCCTCTCAACTAGTGACATCACAGCATGGAAATGTCCTAACGTAGTAACACAAGGCATCACTTATGTTTGTGGTGATGCTGGTATAATTAGGTACAGCACAGTACTTGATCATGACAAGAAATAACCATTTCACTGGTTTATGTTTTTGCTATACTATACTTTTTATCATTATTTTAGAGTACACTCTTTCTAGTTATTAAAAAAGTTGGTTATAAAACATTATGCTGTATTATGTCAGCAGCAACCTCAAATATCTTGTGTTTACTTGTTTTTTGATTGCATCATTTTCTCTTGTATTTGATTTAATCTCATGTTTTGTACTGTAACATGCTATTCTTTTCCTCCTCATATTTATGATATGTCTCTGGCATCTATGTATACACCGTGGGATTCAGTAAATGTTTATTAATGCAGTCGGGAAAGTCATCTTGCTTTATCATTGCCTTCCCTTGGACACCAAGTATGCTTTGTGTGGATGGAGGTGGAGGTGTCTGTGTATGACTTCAGTCTATGTCCTTCACTTACAATAGCCTCGTATCTTTCCCCACCCCCTCACTTGGTAGAGCTGAGCTGCCATTTCTCTGGAATCTCTGTCTCTGGTCACTCCCTGTCCCCATCTCTTTTTCTTACTACTCAGTGAGGTTTTTTCTTTCTTATTTAAATGACTCTTCTTTACAAAGGTCTAAAATACTTACTTTCCTCTTTCAAGGCAGGGATGGTCATCAGAGAGAAGATGGATGCTCCACCCTGTGCTGTGGAACAGAAGCTTAGGAAAGCACCAAGGCTGATAAGGCTGCCTGCTTATCTCCCCAGGGCAAAGGACCAGCTATTTACTAAGTTAAAATGAGAAATATTCCAAGAGCAAGCTCTGAAGTCGCCCAGCCCCACAGTGTGCTGCGGAGCCTCTGTGGTATCTTACTGATGAAGCCACTAGATGGAAAGCTTAGCGAAAGCGCCAAAGGATAATTGTTTTGGGTTTTAGGGCCTCTGCTGAGGTGTTACTGATTTTCCAGTTCCCAGTAACCTCGGAACTGACTTCTCAGAGAAGTACCACCATGCTCCTTTTCCGCTTTTTGTTTGTAGCGTTTTTCACACCCTGATACTGACTCATTCATTATTACCTTTGCTGTGAAACACAGAAGTCAACTCAGTTTTTTCTTTAGAATTCAGAATTTTCAGAGGTTACTAGAAAAGTCTTTGGATTAGTTCCCCTTTGAAGTTCAGATCTTCCTTAGCTCATATTCGAGAGGGAGTTATGGCTCTGTGATGGACTCATGACATTTCTTATTGGGATATAAAAGGTCAGATTTTAATGCCTTCTTGTGATATATGCATCTGGCTCAAGATCAGGCAGTTGTGAATGATGGAATTTAATTGTAATTTAGGGAAGGGGGTAAGAGACGAGAAATTACGGCTTGGCTGTAGTGCCTGAGCTATCCGCTATTTCTTAGCAACCCGCACGAAGCTTTGTGGGCTGGAGCTGCTCCTTAAAGCAGCCGTGCAGCGACACTGAGGTCATGGTGCGGGGGCAAAGGCAGAAGCTCACCTGGGCTCATGTTCCAGTGATTACCTGGCATCTTACCTTGGAAAAAGGACAAACACCAAGATATAACTCCTTGTCTTCTGAGCATTCTCGAAATTCAGATGCATATTTACCTATTTTGTCCAACTGCTTCAAAATTCTTACATTGTCACTTTCTCTCCCCACCCCCGCCCCCAATAAGAATTCTTGAGTACACAAAGATCTCTACTCCCTTTTTGTGTGTGTGAAAGACTGCTTACGGTCAAATTTACTGAATGAGAGTTCTCCCTTCTGAATCTAAAACAAAATAAAAACAAATCACTTCTTTCTCTTCTGTTTCACATGAATCCAAGAATTGATCCAACTGAGTGGGTATGAGTGAATCATACATTTATTAAGAACAGAGATAATGTGATGTGGAAGAATCCCTGGGGCTGGATTTGAGTCCTCAATTCTTATTAGCACGCAGACTCTCTGAACTTCTCTTTCCTCATCCGTAAATTACCCTTTAGCCTCAGCTCTCTTATCTAGTAAATTGCTTTGAGACTTAAATAAGACAGTAGACTCTTTGGAATGGCTCTGTTATCTCAGGTTTTGGGGCATGCTAATCCACTGTTTGCGGTTCCTGATAATACTCTCTTGTAATGAGTTATTTTCCCATGTGATTTTAATTTTGGCCTGTGGGCTCAATCTCATCTAGGATTATTTTTGGTCCGCATGAGTCATATGTACCCTGGTTTGTGGGAGTATATTTACAGAGAGGTTGTATATTTGCCATGGCTGGGTATCCCAAGGATTTTACTTGTCCAGGATGAATTTTCACAGTATCTTGTCAGTTTGAGATTCCAGCACCATGTGGAGTGTATTTGGACTCCGTGTTCACATGTGGCACAGACTAGGGCTGGGGGCCTGCCAGGCCTGGTGCTCCTTTGATTCTTCTCTGGCCCCCTTGGGAGGTTCTCCCATTCCTCTTACACAAAGGGGGTGGGCTTTATGTAGAAGTCTATGCTCTAACATCATACTTCATATGGGCTCAAGGCCTCGGCTCTGATTTTCATGGGGATTTTATGACTCTAGTCCCTTGCTGTTTGGGTGTGCAAACAAGTTTGCTATCCCCAGGATTCTGCTGCCTTCATTCATCTGCTATGAGTTCTTTTGCCCCTTTCTGTCTTTTGAATGTAACTTTTTTTAGTATCATAGTTTATCCGCATCTTTGTTTTTTTAAAAGGAAAGAAAATCTTAGCTCAATTTGCAACATTGCTGGTACTAAAAATCAAATGTATATTATTTTTTAAAGGTTGTTTTCTTATTTTATTTAATTAAAAAAGAAAAAGCATATATATGTGAGGTGTACAACATGATTTTATACACAGATACACAGAAAATTATTATTATAGTCAATCTAATTCACCTATCCTCACATAGTAACCATATTTTTTTGTGTGATGAGCACCTGATGTTTACTCACAGCAAATTTCCAGTATTCAGCACTACAGTACTATTAACTGTAGTCACATTCCTGTACCTTAGCTATCTAGACTTATTCACTTTACATAACTGAAACTTTGTACCTTTTGACGAACATCTTCAATTCCCCCTGCCTCCCATGCCTGGTAATCACCATTCTACAACCTGCTTCTATGTACCGGACATTTTAGATTCTATATGCAAGTAAGATCATGCAGGTTTTCATTTTTTTCTTTCTGTGTTTGGCTTATTTCAGTTAGCATAATTTCTTCTGGGTTCATCCATGTTATTGCAAAAGGCAGGAGCTCCTTTTTTTAAAGGCTGAATGACATTTCATTGCACAAATATATACATATATATTCACATTTCTTTATCAATTAATCTATCAGTGTATACTTAGGTTGTTTCTATATACCTTGGTTATTGTGAATAATGCTGCAGTGAACATGGGAGTGCAGCTATCTCTTCAAGGTAATGATTTTGATTTTTGGGGGGTTTACACCCAGAAGAGAGATTGCTGGATCATATGGTATTTCTATTTTTAGTGTTTTGAGGAATTACTATCCTGTTTTCCATCCATAATGGCTGCATCCATTTACATTCCTGAAAACAATGTACCAGAGTACCCTTTCCTCCACCTCCTCAACCATTCTTTTTTTAAAAATAATAGTCATCCTAACATCTAATAGGTGTGAAATGATATCTCTTTGTGGTTTTGATTTGTATTTCCTTGAAAGAAACAAATGTATATTCTTACTAGAGGCCTGGTGCACGAATTTGTGCATGGGTGGGGTCTCTCCGCCTGGCTGGTAATTGAGGCTGATCAGGGCTGTCTCGCCCAGTCCCGATCAGGGCCTATCGGGGCCAGCCGGCCAGGTGGGAGGGACTGTGGGAGGTTTGCTGGCCTTGGGAGGTTGGCTCTGGGAGTGCACTGACCACCAGGGGACAGCTCCTGCATTGAGTATCTGAACAGACCAGTTGTTCAGTTGACTGGTCATAATGGTCGCTCAGGCTTTTATATATATAGATAGATGAGCATTTCCTAAAGATACTGCTGTTCGCTGAGAAGCACTTCTCAGACATTGGTGCACACAGACATCCCTGGGAATCTTGTTAAATGCAGATTCTGGTTCCTATAGGTCTGGGGTCCAGGTTCTGCATTTCTCTCAAGCTCCCAGGTATGCTAATGCTCCTGTTCACACTCTGGGTGGTGAGGATTTGAGAGAGACCAGTGATAACTGCTTCCCAGTCGCTAATTTATCAGTTTCTGGAACTCGTTGGGCGTGGCTGCCTGATAAAATCTACACTCATCCTACTACTCTCACAAATGAAACATTGTGCTGAAAGCTGTTTAAAAATTGTAAAGAGCTATAAAATATTTCTCCACTGGGGGGAAAAATCCATAAATTCACAATGGAATTAAATATAATTGACCTTTAATGCTCTTTAAAATATGCAGGAGCTTTTCAAAAAGCTTCCTTCTATGTCCTTATATTCTTTTTATTAAACCTATTTTTTTTCTCAAGCTGAAATTCTGGGCAAATGAAGAAAAGAATTAACTTTATAATTCAATTTAAGTTTTCTTTGTTTAATTACTTACATTGTTAATATTAATTTCTTTTTTGTAATTGTATTATATAATTTTGTAGGCTTTATTCTGGAAACTTACTTATATGGTTACTATTGACTGGAGAATTTGAGTTTCAAATTATTGGTATATCAGGCTAATCTTCAGAAATTAAGAAATTATTTGTATGATCAAAGATTCAAGCGAAGTTATAAGGTACTATTGCCCTTATCTAAGATGGGAAGCATTTTCCAAAATTTCTCCTCAACCCCATGATGTAGAAAAGCAAATCAAAGTTTAATTGGAATCCTGGCAGGTCAAACTGGCTATTTACATCTTGATTTTTCTGGGTTAAAATTGGTGTGCCCTATAGAATTAACCAGGGACATAGAAAAAGGTGTAAGATATGACATCTTCCCTCATGTCGCCTTGTAGAACACTGGGATGCCCTTATAACTGTGGTGCAGTGGGGGGTGACATGGTGGGAGGTGGCAGGGAAGAGGGGCAGGGCCATGGGCCAGGTGACTGGCTCTGTGATGGCTGTGCCTTCACTACCTGGACAAGGGACGTCACTTCTCAGATCTCTGTTACCTCATCAAGGGCACGGGGGGTTAAGCTGGCCCATCTCTGTTTCTTCCATCTGAAACCCTACTGTACACTCCCCATCACCATGCCATGTTCCATCTACAAACCAGTGAGCCACACAACAGGAAGAAAACAGGTAATAGCATAGCTTTGAAGAGTTTGATCAAAGGGGCCTTTGAACAGGAACAGTGAAGACATTTGTGGGGGGAAAACCTGACCCATGTTCTGTTTCCCACAGGAAGAAAAAGTTTGAGGCTTGTGTGACCTAAACTGACGTTTTCAGGTCAAGAAAGGGTGTGATGGCTAAATGGTGGCCCTCCCAAAAGAAATGTAGGAAGGGAAGCATTTGAACCTGTGGATGCGACCTTATTTAGAAAAGGGTCTTTGCAGATATAATTAAGGATCTCCAGATGAGATCATAGTGGGTTAGGGTGGGCCTAGATCCATTGACAACTGTTCTTATAAGAAGAGAGCAGAGGAGAAGACGCATAAGGGAGACAGTCACAAGCAGACCTGGGCACAGATTGGAGAGATGCAGCTACAGTCCAGGGACACCAAGACTTGCCCACAACTCCCAAGAGAAGCATGGAGTGGATTTCCCCTCAGAGGCCCAACAAGGAATCAACCCTGCTGACACCTTGATTTTGGACTTCTGGCCTCCAGAACTGTGAGAGAATAAATTTCTGTTGCTTTAAGGCACCCTGTCAGTGGTAATTTGTTACAGCAGTTTTAGGAAAATAATACTGAGGGTATAGCAGCATCAATATTTACTGAATGTTCTAAATAGGTTTTATATTCATTGTTTTATGCCTCATGATCATTTTATAAAGCAGGTACTATCATTATTTCCATTTTATAAGTTAGGAAATTCAGGCTCAGGGAGGTGAAGTAGCTGTCCTGAGGTCACAGAGCTAATAAGTCACTTACCCTCTTCACCATTCAAATTCCTTAGCTGTAAGTGAGGCATTGGATCTATGAGGTTTTTTTTTTTTCTCCTGTAAACATTTTATAATTGTAAACTCATCATTACATGTGGAAAAGAGCTCAAACACATTCCAGGGATGATGGGTCACCATGGTTGTCCTCACAGAGGAGAAACAGCAGGAGCATTTGCACTTGGAGATTTTTGGAGAGAGGAAACCCAAGTCCCAGAGTGACACTCCTAAGGTGATGTGGTTAAGAGTAGGAGGCAACTCTTACAGCTCCTAGATTTGTAATCTGTGCCTTCAGTTCTGGGATAAATTAACCCAGATCAGCAGAAACAGAAATGCTCTTAATAAATGAGGGATTTGCATCACTATTAGGCTCCTGGTTGACAACATACATATATGTGTCTCAATAATAACTGTTTACCTAGGAACAGTCAAGGTTTCATTCAGGGAAATAGTGCCAATTACTAGCATTTCACACAATCAAGTGGAAAGAAATAATGGTCATTATTTCTACCAATGTAGATTGGAAAGTGATATTTTCTGGACAGAGACAGGATATTTTAAAGTATAACGGTGGAAATGGTGGTAGGGATAGTGAAGGAGTGGTGTTTTTTTTTTCAGAGAAGAACAGAAGAATCTGGTTTTTTATGTCTGATGTTTTTCACAGATGTGACCTATTGGTTTTGACATCCGATGTTCGTATGTCGGTTTGATTTATAGAGTGGCTAATTCTGAGGATAGGAAAATCAGGACGGAAATTTTGGAATATCAATCACAACCTTCATCTGCTTCCGTGTCTGGTCTGGCTATAATTTTCGGGCTCTACATGTAAATTAGACATTTTCTTCTTCAACAAAGAAATTAGAAAAAGTAGAGTGTGTGTGTGTGTGTGTGTTTGTGTGTGTGTGTGTGTGTGTGTGTGTGTGTGTGTGTTGGTAAACAGCACCCACATCTGCTTTAAGGTGAAATGATAAAGAGTTTTAATTTTATCTCTTATAAATGGGACAATCTTTGTTCTCAGTTATTCATACCCAGCTCCCATCAACTTTGTTTAGACTAGAGATTTGACTCAATATTTAAAAGAATAATCAAATCTAGTTGAAAAAATAGACCTCAGTTTGATGTTTTGCATTCTTTGCTTTTTGTTTGGGGTGAGGGGTGTTGCTGGGGCAGGTGGGCAAAGAGCAACTGTTGTGCACTGATGGGAAAGGTACAGGATACTAGTATATGAGTCCAGATGCTCCCCTCAGCTTGTGACCCCCAAATAAAGAATTGGCTTAGATGTGACATGACCACAGGCACTTCTGACTGGAAAGGGTTGAGGGTAGATCCTGTAAGTTTAGGGCCTCGGGGACTAAATTTTACCAAAGATCTCTCCCCCAACCCCGTACTTTATTTATTATTATAAGTAGTCTGCCTGGAATTCCGCATGAGGGCGATCACTTAAGACTCAGGGTACTCTGATGATCTTTTCCAGGGTCCTCAGTTTAACAAAATAATCCATACTTGTGTAATGCCTTTCATATGGTTTGCTTTTTCAAACTATCACTCTGTAGGTCACCTTAGAAGGTTAGAAGGCAGCCTGAAGCTGACTCAGAAGACTAGGGACTGAGTCTTTCCTTGTTACGTGGCCTTAACAACTTAGTGAATCTTAATGACTTCTCTTACTTTATTGTGAGATGAGGATAAATAATACTTTCCTACTTGGGAGGATGTTGGGAGTGCACCATGCAAACAGCAGATGCCAGAAGCATCATATCCTGGTTTCCATCTATGTTGAACATTTGTTTTGCATTCATTCTCAATGGGGCTGTGGAGTGACTGGAAGATGAAGTTGAGAGATGCAGGGTGCAAGCCGTCCTGCCGGTGGCCATACAAGGTAGTTGCTTTCCTGGTTTTGCCAACGATTTAAACTCAACCACCATGTTTCTCCTTGCTGCCTCAGTCCAGGGCCTTCCCCAGTAACAGCAGAGAGCATCTGGATGGTGTGGACATCAGTTGGCTAGAGAATTCAGTGTGTAGGTCTCATTCTTCAGCATGGTGACGGTGGGTTTGCAGCAGCACACTCACAAGTAGATAGATCAGAATGGGACCAACTCAGG
This sequence comes from Myotis yumanensis, assembly GCF_028538775.1. Taxonomy (NCBI): domain Eukaryota; kingdom Metazoa; phylum Chordata; class Mammalia; order Chiroptera; family Vespertilionidae; genus Myotis; species Myotis yumanensis. The sequence goes on from NW_027223760.1 coordinate 62,498,456, forward strand.
ATGTCTAGCCACTAGGCGTGTTCCTAAAGTTTAAAGAGTACAGATCACCCCACAATCCCTTTCCTGGAAATGCTGATTTTTTTATGGCTTTATGTGATGTGTTCTTAGCGTCCACAAGTTACCTTCATTGAACATCAGGCTGTAGTGAAGATCAGAAGCTTTTAAAAATTTTTATTTGATTTTTAAAAAAACAATATAACCTCTTTAAATATGTTTTAATTGATTTCAGAGAGATGAAGGGAAAGGGAGAAAGAGATAGAAACATCCGTGATGAGAGAGAATCATTGATCCGCTGCCTCCTACATGCCTCCCACTGGGGATGGAGCCCACAACCCGGGCATGTGCCCTGACTGGGAATCAAACTGTGACTTCCTGGTTCATAGGTAAATGCTCAACCACTGAGCAACACTGGCCGGGCAGATCAGAAGCTTTGATCCAGCTGCCTACTTTCAAATTCTGTCTTCTTAACTTTAAGCTGAGTGACCTTCTCTGAGTTTGAGTTTCCCCATCTGAGAAATGAATATAATAACATTCTTACTGACTGTTATAGAATAAAAATGAAATTGTATGAAGTGCCATGGTGCTTGGCATCTGGTGAGCTCTCACTAATGTTAGATACTATTTTTTCAGTCTAGATGAAATTGGTGTTTGTTGAAGTTTGAGCTTCAATTTTTGACAGATTGTGTGAGTTGATCCCCTAGATCAGAGGTTAGCAAACTAAGGACAGAGGGCCAAATCCAGCCCAGTTCCTATTTTTATAAATAAAGTTTTATTGGTACACAGCCACACCCATTGTTTATGCAAGATTTTTGTTATTTTTTTGCACTGTAGCATCAGAGTTGAGTTGTTGTGACAGATACCATGTGGCCTGCTAGGCTAAAATAGTGACTATTTGGCCTTTTATAGAAAAAGTTTGTCAATCCCTACACTAGACTATTGACTCAGTTGAGTTCTAATTCCCCCTTGGTGGCTCATTTGTCTGATCTTTGGTACATTATTTAATTGCTTTGTTTTCCTCACAAAGCAATTTTAAAAGGAACGATCAAAGAAATCTGGTTGGACATTTGGCACATGTTAGTCCCTGGAAGTGAAATGATACATCGTTACCATTATTGCTAACTGGGCAGGCGGGCCAAATATTGCATATATAATCATGCCTATGGGAATGTGAGCTTGAGTGATTGAGCATGTTATAAGATGCCTTTCGTGCAGCCAAGGCAGGCTTCATTACAAATTTCCTGCCTATTTATGGCCTTAACCCACAATCTCATCTTTACTTATACAAGTACTTTGTAATTATTGTTAAAAGGAGAAAAATTGTAGAAAAAAAATGAATTGAGCACAGCAGCTTAAGGTTTATTTTATACTGATATTCTCAAGATCTATAGTAAGACTCCAAGAATTGCAGACACAAATATCTCCTATACTTGACATTTTAAGACCATAGCTGAACATAAAAATGTGAGAATACAGATTATCCTAAAAATGACATTTTTATGATAAAAGTAATCTATTTAAAAGTCACATGAATGGCTATAGCCATTTGACATTGTTAACAATATAATGATGTGTTAAAATGCTAGAGGAAGGATTATGTCAGTGTTTGATGTTTTTTAAGTTGCGGCTGTATAAAAATGTCAAATAAGAATAATCTTATACTTGATGTTTTTCATTGGTTTTTCACTCTCAAAATAGCTCTGTGAGTTCTGGTTACCTTTTTGCTCCCACTTTAGATTTTTCCTTCCCTAAATATTTTTATTTGCCTACCCATGTCACTACTTTATTTCCTCCTTATTAAATTTTTTCTTCCTTTTGGTGTTCTCTTATATTCCCTTACAACCCTCTCCTTAACAACTTAGTGAGTTAATATAAAGAGTGAGTTCCTCAATTTTTTTTTTTGGTCAGAATCCTGAAATACAGGGTTTCCCCCCCAAAAATGGCACAGCTGGTGTGGTTCGGTGGTTGAGTGTTGACCTATGAACCAGGAGGTCACTGTTTGATTCCTGGTCAGGGCACATGCCTGGGTTGTGAGCTCGATCCCCAGTGGGTTGTGTGCAAGAGGCAGCCGATCAATGATTCTCTCTCATCATTGATGTTTCTATCGCTCCCTCTCTCTTCCTCTCTGAAACCAATAAAAATATGTTTTAAAAACTTAAAAAATATATATACATACTTTAACAGCTGATAGCTCAATTTTGAAAATAAAATGTATTTTAATAAACACTGCCTTTATAATTATGCAAAGTGTGTGTATACATTTTCTGGGGATACCCTATAGTATATATCCCCTTATATCCTTCTGGCCATATTCACGCAGTCTCCTTTCTTCACATCATCAGCCAAGCAGGAACACCAATTTATTATTTCAGGAAATAAACTTATCCATCCCCCTCCTTTTTTACCATTGTCTTTTCAAGTTCATAGAAAGTTTCTGGCCTTCCATAATTCATGTTAGCGAGATGTGTCATTCTCGGACCCGTGCTGCTGTGCCCTGTTACGCCGACAGGCACTCCCAGTTATGCACTGACGAGCGATCTGGACCATATGGTGGATGCTCAGCTCCGTTCTGCTTCAGGTGATCCGGACTTTTATAGAAAGAGCCTCTGAAGGGGAAAGGAGACACGGAGAAAAAGTCTTAGGTCAGTGCTGTGAGCAGTGTACTAAACCATGATACCTGGTTTTGGAATGGCTTGCATTTCTCCTGTCCGTGTGTGTGTGTGTGTGTGTGTGTGTGTGTCTATGTGAACATGCGTGCCAGACTGCATGCACATGTGTTTAGGTAGTTTGGGATATTTTATTGTCTTTGGCTCCCTCACAACACACACAGACCCTCTATATGCTCACAAAAAAAATGATAATATGTTTTTAAAATAAGCTCATATATTTAAGAAAGTCAGGAACTGAGTACTTCTTGGTTTTCTGAAGCGATCTAAGGTCTTTGGACCTCAGTTCCACCAACTTCTTTCTTTATACTCTGCAGATTTTCCTTTAACCTTTACCAATTCTGCCCTTTCTTTCTGCCTAAACACCCCCCCTCTTCTCTAAGCTAAACCCTCTACCCATGTCCTTGAACCCACTTCCTCAATATCCTGCCTGAACTGCATCTTCTGAGGAATGACTTTCGTCTACCATGTCTTTGGTTTTGCCCCTTTCACCAGCTGTAAACCTCCCCAGATCTTTTCTCTCCCAAGAGACCCTTCCTTGCTCCATTTGTCCTCAAGCTAACAAGTCCCCCTCCTTTTAATAGCCGTTCATGTCTGTAATTTCCACACCATCACCCTCAACTCCCTCCTCATGCCCTTGCAGGCTGGCTTCTGTCCTGAAGCTGGTCCTCGGAAGTTCACAGTGAGCTTCTGACTCCCAAACCCAGCCGCCCTCTGCTCTTGATCCTCATCCTTCCAAGTTTTCTTCTGTATTTGAGACCCATCTCCTTACAACTCTCTTTCGCAGCCTGGGTGGGGGCCTCAGGTTCTTTGTCCCTCAGCGATCTCCTTCGTTGCCCACACCTCTGCCCTTGCCATGCCCCACTGTGCTTGTTTCTGACAGCTCTCTCCTTAGTCCCCTCGTATTCTTCACCGTTGTAATCTCCTCTCCTCTCCTCTCCAAAGATATTTACCATCTGCCTCCAGGACTCAAATTTGCCAGGCTAACGCTGCTCTCCTGTTCTCAGTGTGATATATTGGTCATATCTCGTATGGCCCTAATGTGTGCAGAGAAAAAAGTCCATCAATTAAACGCTTTATTTGGGAAACACTATTTCCATGACTTTACTGAAATCAAATGTTATGTTTTCTTTTTTTAATTTGCTGAGAATTTTTTCCTCGCTGGCTTATAAACAGGACATTTTGAGAATTCTCCTCTCAGCAGGTTCCAAACACAAACTTGCATTACTATTCTTACAAAATAATAAGCAGCTTTGGGCTATAAAACCTTTCAGATTGTTTTTTCACAGAAGGGATTTGCACGCTGACTCATTCCTACTATATTTATAGCCTATTGCCAAACCACTGTAAAGGCAAGATTTCTAATAAAGCTATGGAAATTACATGCATTGCAATGGGGGTGAATACATTTACATTTGTAGTATTTTAACATCTCCAAATTTATTGCAGATTACCTTGTTTGTGCATGTCTGTGCTTTAATGGGTTTTTATAGCAGAAAATAGTGGTTTATGATTGTATTCCCAGTAGAAATTTATTATGAATCCACCATATGGAGTGCTATATAAAACTAAACTTGTAACACGGGTAGTTTTATTATTGCTAAGGAAGATCTACTGTACATTATTGAAAATTAGTGATAATAGAAATGTTGAAGATGGGAAATTGGTTCATGAAGGGAGTCTTTATTTTATGCTTAAATTGTCACAGAGATTTTAGATTTTGTTTTAGATGGAAGATCTATTCTTTGACAGTTAGGGTATCAGATAATATAACCATGTAGGACCTCTTTCCCCTCCTGATATTTGTTAAAGCAGGAGAGGGACAAAAGTACCAAATACTAACTTCATGCATAACTTCATCTTCTCATGAGAACCAATGGCATCAATTTCTACCATGCCTGACAACCATAAGCCATGAGAATTTTCCATGAGCAGTGGTCATGGGGGCTATTGCTAGAGTACATGGAATATTTTTTCCTTTTTCTTTCTTATCTAGCATTTATCATACATCCTACTCGAAGGATTTAAGATACCAATTTCTGTTAGATTTTGTAGTTCAAAGAAACTCTAAGGCGAGGACAGAAGAAGTTTCATATTTATGTCAATCAACAATTTGCATGGGAGTCCCCCAGGGACTTCGTTTTTGGCCAGTTCCTAAACCTCTACATGATGGTGGATTTTAAAAATGCACCTAAAGTTATATTTTTTTAAGTGCATGAGGTTAAAAAAGCACTTGCCTTACAGTTTCTGCAAAGAGCTTGTAGTTATTTTATAATGAGGAGAGACTCCAATCAACATAATTAACAACATTAAACAGCAGAAACCTTGTGCATGACACCTTCCTTTACTCTCCTTCATGAGAGTACATTTATTTGGAAGCCTTTTTACTATTTTCACTTACCATGTGCCCCCAAGGAGGCTGGTATCACAGGCACATCCACGAGACAGAATCAGGGGGGGTTGAAGGGGAGGTTTTCAACCGTCCAGGATCCTGTAGAGTGCACCTCTGTGTTGTGTGTCAGGAAGGGCAGAACTGAGTTTATTACTTTGTATATTTGAATGATGGCATTAACTATCTGCCCACGCTAAAATTTTTATTGTACCGACAAGTTAATGTTCTAAATATGAAGACTTGGCAACAGCTTTTGCCAAATTGTAAAGCATTATAGAAAAATGTTAAAAGTCAATGCATTATTTATCCTCAAACTGGTGTTTAGATGAGTCCTTTTCCAGTGAAGACAGTTTGGTGGTGGAACTAGCTATGATCTGAGAATGTTTGTATTTATAACTCCAGTCTGATCAATTTTTCTTGTTTAAAGTTCTAGCAAGACTTTAGCATCTTTACTATAAACAGCAAATGGTTCATTTAAAAATTCAATACATGTGAAGCACATTTTATACTTCATGTAAACTACTGTTGGATTTTTGAGAAACTTTTAATGTTTGGAAAATTCATGGACATCAAGAGATTGTTCTGAGGACCTGAGATGTCTTTAAAGTATGACATTCTGTACTTACTGGTTATCTTTGTTACCTATCTGACTCTGCTTCTGAATAAGAAATTACAGCTTTCACCTTCTGTAAGGTTGGAAGTTTGGTTGGCAGTTTTTAGCCAGGAGGCAATTGGGACTTACCAATAATTAAAAATTATTTCTAAAAACCTTGTTAAAATAATTTTTACTGAAAACTCATGTAAATTAAGTGCTTATCCCAGACAAGGAAAAGCTAAAGGACTTCATCACTACCAAGTCAGTATTACAAGAAATGTTAAAAGGATCTGTTTAAGAAGAAGGAAAAAAAAATATAAAAAATGTGAATAATAAAATGGCAGTAACTACATACCTATTATTAACTAGAGGGCCTGGTGCACGGATTAAAAGGAAATTAATTAGAAGGTGGCCGGTGGGGCGGGACTGGGCAAGATAGGCCAGACACACCCTGGAGCCAACCTCCCGTGGTCCCTCCCTGGCCAGCTGGTGTCGCAGCTCAAAGGGCGTCTGTGGAGTGAGTGGGGTCCCTCGGCCTGACCTGCAGGGGTCGGGACAAAACCAGCAGTCTGACATCCCCTGAGGGGTCCTGGAGTGTGAGAGGACACTCTGCAAAGTTGCTGTCGCTCCACAGTTCCTGCATTGAGTGTCTGCCCCATGGTGGTACTGGCTGGTCAGCAGTTCGCTTAGCCTTTTATATATATAGGTATAAATGTAAATGGAGTAAATGTTCTAATCACAAGACATAAGGTGGCTGAGTGGAGAAGAAAAGAAGACCCGTATATGTGCTGCCTACAAGAGATGCACTTCAGATCAAAAGATACACACAGACTAAAAGTAAAGAGATGGACAAAGATATTTCATGCAAATAAAAAGCTGGGGTAGCAATACTTATATCTGAGAAAATGGTCTTCAAAACAAAGGCTATAACAAGAGACAAAGAAGGATATTTCATATACAATATCCAAGATATGGAAGCAGCTTTAGTGTCCATTGATAGGCAGTTGGGTAAAGAAGATATGGTACATGTGTACAGTAGAATATTGCTCAGCTATAAAAAGAATGAAATCTTGTGATTTGCAATGACATGGATGGACCTAAAGGTACTATGCTAAATGAAGTAAGTCAGACAAAGAAAGACAGTACCATATGATTTCACTTATATGAAAAACAAAATAAATGAACAATCAAAACAGAAACAAACTGATTGATACAGAGAACAAACTAATGGTTGCCAGATGGGAAGGGAGATAGGAAGCTGGGTAAAAAAGCTGAAGAGATTAAGTATAAATTGACAGTTACAAAGTAGTCATGGGGATATAAGGTACAGCCTACGGAATCTAGTCAATAATATTGTAATAGCCACTTATGTGGGGTACTAGACTTATTGGGGGGGGATCACTTTGTAAGTTATATAAATGTCTAACCACTATGCTGTACACCTGAAACTAATATATTGAATGTCAACTGTAATCGAAAAATTAAAAAATTTAAATAAAAAATAAAACATTAAAAACATTAAGAGCTTAAAGGAATGGCTGGCTAGTAGTTAACCAGGGCTAGAAATGTCTCTCTTCAACCAGCTATTTTGATATTCTAGAGATACTGCCACTTTAATTCTTCTTAAACCTGTGCCAAAGCTGTTGTTAAATGCTAAGCAATAGTTTTTCATTAGGGATACCAGGTTAATAAAAGCAGAATAGTGCTCAGTGCAGTAGTTTTCCCAAGTGGATCCATTTTTCTCTTTTAAAGTCTTCACTCTTACTAATACACTGAAGCAAAAACATGGACTCAAAAGAGAGTGCACAAGAAGGTTAATCAGAGAGAGAGAGAGAGAGAGAGAGAGAGAGAGAGCATGTGGGAAACTGCATGGATTGACTTGGCCTCAGTCTTAGCCATGAATCCACGTGCAGTGGACCATAGCTATTCATTGGGTAAATGATTAAAAAAAAATAGAAATAAAACTGTTTTCAGTAAGACTTGTACATTATCATTATCTCTTTTCAGCCTTCCTAGTTCTCAGTATCATTTCACAGGCTGTCTTTTATTTATTACATTTTACTTGAATTCATTACTACAAAAGCCAACAACTAAAAATGAGCGGCATCATTTCCTAAAGCAGGCATCTAGGCATCTAGGAAGAAATTAAGACAGAAATGAGCAGACAGCTGTGAGACAATGAAATGACAGCAAGAAGGGGGACATTGTAAAGCAAATCAGAGAGTTTGCTGACATTGCACATCAAGGCTGAAATAAAAGGCTTATGTATCAAAGTTGCTAGTAGACCCTAAAACTTTAAAATATATATATTAGCCCTAGCTGGTTTGGCTCAGTGGATAGAGCATCGGCCTGTGGACTGAAGGGTCCGAGGTTCGATTCCGGTCAAGGGCACATGCCCAGGTTGTGGGCTAGATCCCCAGTAGGGGGCGTGCAGGAGGCAGCCAGTCAATGATTCTCATTGATGTTTCTATCTCTCTCTTCTCCCTTCCTTTCTGAAATCAATAAAGAAATATATATATATATATATATATATATATATATATATAGTTGATATAAAAGAAATTCAAACTTTTCTTCTGTTTTTGGCTTCAACAGCCTCTTAAAACTGTCTCTGGTATCCTAAGGACTATAAACTTGAGAAAGGGTTGGAAAATCATAGAGCAGATCCATGTGTAAGGAGAAGCATGCTATAAATTATACTTTTAACTTGCTCATGGATTTCTTCAAATGACCAACTTTCGGTCAAACACATGCTTTGCAGATGCCTCGGGCTAAAAACATGAAATACTTGTTTTGAGATTTTTTTTTTTTTGCTGAGAGAGTGACAGAGTGTTCAGTTGACTTAGTCAATTATCATCATTTCAATTGCATTTCTCTACAGCCTTTCCTGGAGTAAGAGTCTGTTACAATAACAGTCCATAAGTTTATTCTTTGGAAAAATACAAAAAATGATTGTGACATGTGCCATCAATTTTTAGCAGTAGGTCTCAGGAGTGGGAAGAAGGAATGTGTCAGAATCACCTGTGTGTGTGTGTACGTGTGTGCGTGTGTTTTTCTTCCAACATACACACTGTTCTTCCCAGGGAAAACCACATAATATCTAAATAGGTGGTCAGAATCTCTGATGGGTGGGGCTGTGTGTGCATGTATGTTTGTGTGTAGTTTGAAAAAGCTCTGCATGTAATGCTGATAGTTAATCTTCTGTGTTGAGAACAATCACTTTAAAAAAAAAGATATATTTTATTGATTTTTTACAGAGAGAAAGGGAGAGGGATAGAGGGTTAGAAACATCAATGAGAGAGAAACATCGATCAGCTGCCTCCTGCCCATCTCCTACTGGGGATGTGCCCGCAACCAACGTACATGCCCTTGACCGGAATAGAACCCGGGACCCTTGAGTCCGTAGGCCGACGCTCTATCCACTGAGCCCAACCGGTTAGGGCAGAGAACAATCACTTTTAAAAAAAAATATGTTTATACTGATTTCAGAGAGAGGAAGGGAGAGGAGAGAGACATAGAAACATCAATGATGAGAGAGAATCATCAATTGGCTGCCTCCTGCATGCAAACCCACTAGGGATTGAGCCTGCAACTGGGCATGTGCCCTGACTGGGAATCGAACCATGACCTCCTAGTTCATAGGTTAATACTCAACCACTGAGCCACCTTGGCTGGGGGAGGACAATCAATTTTTGTGTTTGAATTTAGCTCAATAACCAAGAGGCTATTTCCTCCTGTGTGCTCTCCATAATTTGGTCTAGCTGTCAAATGATCCAAACAGGCAGGCTTAGTGGCTAACAGTTAACTCCATTAACTGAGAAACTAGCATTCTCAAAGATTTCCAAAATAATAAAATAAATAAAGCTTTCATCTATATTGAAACATTTTGTGGCATTTTGTGCATACCTAGGTACACAAAATGGAAGAACTCTTAAGAAATATTAAAATTCTCACTGATTAATAGGTTCAAATGGGTACTTTATCCCCAATCTTTATTCTTTTTCAGAACTGCTGTCGCCACCTCTAGCTTTTTTAAGGTATCAGTAAACTGAATTTGGAATTGAATCATTCCAGACTATGGAGGACTCCAAAGATTCTTTGGAACCTCCCACCAGCTTGGTGTCAAAAGCTTTTGAAAATGACATCCAAATATCTTTTGATTTTTGTCACAACCACAAGGGGATTTTATTTTATTTTAATTATTGCAGACAGAGTTACTTATTCTTTCTAGCTGATAATCTCTGCTTTCTAGCTGAAATCCTGTATTCTGCATTTTTACATTGGTGTGTGTGTGTGTAGATGAACATCTTCTACAGTCTCATTTGCAGGAATAAAAGAGGAAGACATTTATGTAATAATGTGAATATACAGTTTTATAGACTCATGATTTTAACTTTTATTTCAATAATTTTCTGTTCTAATATCTTACTACTTGCAGGCATTTTATTTCACTTGCATTAGAAATATAACACAAGAATGTGTTTTTAATATCCATGATGTTTCCAATTACAAATTTAATCTATACTAGGACTTAATTTTTATTTTATGTTTTAAACAGATGATAATAGGGTTTTAAACAGAGAGATAAGTTGTTTCTAGGTGCAACTAGATTTTATCCTGGCTTTTCTCCAATTTTCAGACTAAATAACTTCATATTGCTATATAAAGTGTCACTAAAAAGAAGTTGTATCTATTGAATACCGTGTGTACCTGGAACTATACTAGATGCTTTTCATATGTTTACATTTATATCCCTAATAACCCTATGAAGCACTATATGCATAATGTTTAAATGAGAGAACTGAGAATCAGAGAGGTTTAGGCACTTGCTCAGGATTCCATAGCTTTTAAATGACTGATCTTGATTTATTGTTATCATCATTAATGATGATAATAATTTTTTACAACCACCGTTTATTGGGTAATTGCTAGATGTCAAAGATACTAAATGTTTTGCATACAAACATATTTCACTCAGACATCAATGGGATTAATATACACATTTTACCAATGAGGACATGGAAGAGCAGGGAGGTTAAGTAAATTTTCCAGGGTCACACAGATAGTGACAGAAGAGAGTTTGAACTTTCCAGCGTTGCATTAAACACTTTCTTGTGTGCTTCCCAAACGACCTCTATGTTTTGACGAATGGTAATATTGTTAGAATAAGTGACCAGTCCCACGGTGATCTTGCAGGACATTTTTCATTCATATGATAAACTACAGCATGCTGATTATTGTTTTTTTTAAAAAGTGTCATTGCTTTGTAGTTCCTTCGACGTGTTTTTGTTGCAACCTATATTGATTGGTGATCTGGCAGTAGGGGGTAATTTTCATGGTGACCAAACATGAATATATGTTAGTACAAATTAAGGGTTTGCTTTATTCATCTGCTTTCCTTCCAGTCTAAACATTGAGCCAAAATTGAGACATTGGACATGATAGTTTATTGAAGCCTGCCATTTTTGTCCAAGATTTGTTTGGCCAACCCTTGAAAGCCTTACTGAGTTTAAACTATTCCACAAGCATCAGTCAAAACACATGAGAATCATGGGAAAGAATGGTGCTTTTCCTGCACAGCTGCTCTGCAGAAAGGGGGGTTGCATGGGAAGGCATCTAGTCTTGGCAGAAGGTTGTTAGAAGCAAGGGCTTTTCCGTCCTCAGGAGAGAAGCCTGCAGCTCTCCTCACAGGCCTCAGTGATGCCGGAATGTCTCATTGCTTACATTCTTTTGATTCTTTTCCTGACTTCGATTTTGCTCTGGCACTTGTCTAAAAACAGAGCTGTCAGCACCTTCATTTCTTGTTCATCCTGTTTCCCAGTCAAGGATAAGGGGTAATAGGTTTAAATTCCAAGTGTCTGAATTTGTGAAATAGCAGTGGGCAATCATCAGTTCCAGAGGCTCTCCCCACCCATCAGGGGAGGGTTCTAATGGAAATCTGATTTGGGTTATTCCCCCAGAGTTTCCTGGCTCCTAGTGGTTTCTGGGTGATGGCCAGAGACAAAGGTCCCACCCAGGCTGTTCTCTGAATTGGAGAATTGACTGATTCACTAACCATCAGCTGTCAGCTGCGTGGCATTCCCTTCCCTTCTAGATCTTGCAAAGATTAATTTCTCGTTTTTATGATTGAGATACTTCTAAGCTGTAGAGTAATATTAGGTTGTCTACAATGTTTCCCTGGGAGAGAACAGCATTCAGAGAGCTTTCACATGTAGAGAAAAGAGTCTGGTGGCCTGGACAGAGTTGGTACTTAACAAGGGCCTCTTTTTCATAGGTCTCTGGTGAGAAATCCTCGTAGGATCTTTATGTGTCTTTGAATATGGAGCCCATCAGTGACTTGGTAAAGGAAACCTCTTAGTTGCTGAAGAACTAAGTAATATATTGATATTATTTCAATTAACCGACTTTAAGTTTTTTAAAAATAATTTATCTGACATCCACTCATCCCATTCCTTCAGCAAAGTCTTCTAAAGCACTTATTCGGGAAGCAGATAGAGTCTTGTGGTTTAAAAACACAAACTCTGAAATTAGACAACCTCGTTTCAAATCCTGGTTCCTCCATTTAGAGCTCTGTGACCTTGGGCGAGTTACTTAACCTCTCCTGCCTAATTTACCCATTTTAAAATGGGCAGTGATAATGATATGTGCCTCATAGGATTGCTTTGAGGATTGGACTTAATGCATAGGAAGCTCTTGGCATGTAGAAATCCCTTAACGACTCCTGTCGTTATTAATTAGGGCGCTGTGTGTATTCCTATTACATGTGCTGTAGTTCCTTACAACTCTCTAAGGAAAGGTCCTCCCCTGAAATTGTCGACGATGTTCTTAAGCAGTCAAAGTACAGACACAGAGAGACATAAACAAAACGCAGAGGTAAGTAATAGTATGTAACCTGTCACATGACTAAGAATCAGTGACTTTGGTTCCTTTCAACTTTAAGGTTTGGATAATACAGGCTGGAGCTTTCACAGGTAGACATTTTTTTCTGTGCCTATGTAGTCAGGGAAAGCTTCAGGGAGGAGGAGGACTCTCACAGTCCAGTCCTATCTTTACCCCTTTCCCCATCACATTCTGATTACCTTTTCCCACCATCCACCTTCAACCGTCCATCTCTAATTGAGCTTCTCAATGACCAATAGGCCCTTTTGCAATTCTATGCCTTTGCACACACATAATTTCCTTGCTTCCACACATTTCATTTTTTCCCAGTTATTATAGAACCACAAAAAGTTTTTTGAACAGTGGATCATTTGCCACTAAACTAAACCAGAACTCATGACCCTTGTTGCCCCAGCATGATCCCTCCACCAGCCTCCTCTGGCTCACCTCCCTCCTGGCCTTTACCTCTCAACCCAAAACTGCCCCATCTCTTTTTATCTTGACTTCTAAATATGAAAGGAGGAGTTAGTGGTGCCCAGAATCTAAGAATTTGCATTATGAAGTTCTCTGTCTAAGTGGATTTGAAATCCATTATTTTCATGGTTTTTACTTATGCATGCATTTACCCAATCAAGCTGGAAATAAGAATGAATCCTGATAAATGCTGAGCATAAATGGAAGTACTAATAGGTGTTATTTATGGAGAATAGTTTAAGTGTCATTCACTTTTAGGGTGAATTGCATATTATCTATTAGACTGAAGACCCTTTAAAAGGTGGAATTAAAAATTAAGTTTTTGAGGGCTTGGGAAAAAAAATGTAATCAAAGCACAGAACTTTTTAATGTCAGACCTGACAATGCCTCTGGATTAATATGATTAATGGCATGGGTGCTATTTCTGATTGCATACTCCTGAGTTCAAGAGGCACCTTTCTTAACGGCCTCATAGCCAGAGGCATGGGGAATCCTAACTGGTCTCTAGAATACCCATGATGCTGCATGGCCCACACAGTGTCACTAGGAGATGAGATGAGAAGGAAGATCTCCCGTTGGATTTGGCGATCCCTCTACCCTCTGAAAAACCGCAGGATCTTGAGTCACATCATCAGTATTTGCCTCAGCCTTCCCCCAACCCAAGGCTTTGCCTAAGCTGACCATGGATTTCTGAGGAGGCCAGACACTGAGCTTTTTTAGAAAAGCACTCACAATCTGTTATGCCTGAATAGTCCTATTTAACATCCCATAGCTTCTCATGCATGTGGGATCCAGGAGTGCACTAATTAACTATGTGACCTTGGGAGAGTCACAGTCATTGGGCTGAATAATAACTGTGACTCCTTTTAATTCTACGCTGCCTAGATCTCCAGCCTCACACTTATCTCCCTGCTCCCCAAAACTCTTTCCTCATTGGTTCCTAGTGGGAAATTCTGCACACCGTGCTTAACAGGCTGTTAAATTATCTTAATTAAAGTGTCAAGGGATAAAAATGGAAGATTACTCAGAGCTGCCACCCCAACCCTTCATAACCCAGCCTGAGAAGGCTTTTGCCAGGAAGATTCAGATGTATAACACATAGTAAGCACTCTATGGGTTAACACCGAGCCACTCTTTTTCATGGTCTTTAGACACAGAATGACATTGACATGTGTAGTCTCTTTTTGACAGACTTGCCATATTCCAGAAAGTGATGCCTCCCTCAAATTCAAGGCTTTATCCCATATAGGAAAAGGCTCTGACAAAGACTTAGGGGAAAAATGTAGAAGAAAAAATAAATTCAAGCCTTGTACCGATTCCTCCATTACTCGGGCCAAAGCAGTTGAGTTCAAAAGTTGGAATTTGGTCCTGATATTGGACCTCTCAGGGAAACTGATGCAAGCTACTCCTTCTGGGATGCTTCTAAGTTTGAAGAAATAGGTCTTGGAAGTACCTGACTTGGACCATAATTTTTATAAGCAAAGCAAATCCTTCCAAAATAATTAGTTCAGGAATCTTGTCTGGATGAGTCAAATTCTCAGGGCAGTAGCAGGAGCAGGACAAGTGTTTGAAGACAAGGTTGACATTACACATTTTCCAGGAGGGAATAATACACCAAAGTGAAAACTGCATGACCCAAACTGACCTGACATGGAGATGGAATTGGCAAGATGTGGTGTTAATAGCTTTCAGAGATCTTCTTTTCCACCTTTTCCAAGCCCAGGAACTTCATGTCTGGAAGCCTGCTTGTCCTGAGAGGAGTTTGAGTGTAATAGTTAAGAGCATACCTTTTAGGGCCAGACTGCCTGGGTGCACAGCCACGACCTTGGGAGGACTACTTAACATTTCTGTACCCCAGTTTCCTCACCTGTGAAATGGTGAAAACTAGGACCTATTTCATAGTATTGTAATGAGTGTTGAATGAGTTGCTGTGTGTAAAAGACTTAAAACAGGAACTAGCATGCAAGGAGTGCTGTGTAAGTCTCCAAGTTAAGCATAGATGCCTTAGGACCTTTGTTGAAAACCCAAATAATGTAGGGGGATGTAAAAACACAAAATTATGGTCAGTCATTTAGCATAAATTAATTCCTTTGTCTGAGGGACTTTGGGAGACATGGGGGCCTTGGAAAGCTAGAAAAAGGAGGAATCAGAAGTGATGTAGGTAAGAGAAGAGGCAAAGCGAATGCTTGCCTGGCTCAGAGTTTTGCTTGTGAGTCAGTTCTGCCTGTTGTTCTGTCCATTTTAGTTTCCTTTAACATTCTGATTGTAGAGTTTTAATTCATTATTAGTCATTATTCAGCCCTGGCTTTTGTGATGATGGTATTTAGAGACCCTGCTCCCTTGTCTAGGTAGGAATTAGGAGGTCTTCTTAGCACCTCTTCTCTTAGTATATCCCTTGCCTTAACATTGAGGCAGACCGTCAGTGGACACTGTTGCTATATTAACCTTGCTCCAGTTCTATTAAGTGTTAATGCTGGTTTCTCAACATAGGAATGATAAACATTTTTGCTTTAGTTTCCTCTTTAAAGAAGGTCCCCTATAGTAGTTGTTCTCCGACTTGCGCATGCACCGGACTCATCTGGAAGCTTGGTGAGACATAGATGGTCCTGCCCAACACCAGGTTGTGATGAAGTAATTTGCATTTTTAACAAGTTCCCAGGTGGTGTGCATGCGGCTGGTTCAGGGACCACACTTTGAGAACCCCTGCCCTATACGTATTAGAGTTCACACCAGTATTTGCACATTGGAATGACCTGGGGAACATTAACTGCTTCTCCCCCCCCCTCCCCCCCCCCCCCGGCCCGTGCCTGGGTTTGACCCCAGAGATTCTCACTTAACTGGTTTGGGGTTTGGCCAGGGCATTGGAATTTATGAAAACAACACAATACGTTTAGGCATAGAGGGTTATGACTGAAACTGTTGTGATTTAGGGGCAAAGCAATTTGCTGTGTGTTCCCAAGATTTGTCTCAAGGGCAGATGACAGAAGAGTGGATAGAAGTAGGCTCTTCTTGTTAGTGCTCCCCCTCCCACAAACAAAACAAAAAAGCTGTTTTCTGGTGAAGATGACTGCATTGTCCTAACAAGCAAAAGCATTTTTTTTTCCTGGCTACATTTTGGGCTCCACAGAAAAAGTAATAGCTGCTATAGTAACAGGAATGCTTGTGCAGTTAGTCATGGGGGGCAGGGCGATGAATGAAAACTGCTGTTGGCATTATAACCCCCAGGGTCTTTCCTCACTTATTCAAAGTGAGGTGCTGCACCCCTACTCTGTAGCTACGGAAACAGGGGCTCGTGCCCACTTACTGGCCATGGTAACCATCTAGAAAGAATTGGATTTTTTGTCCGCCCTTCTATCTGGACCAGAAGTTGGGCTATGAGAGCCATTAATATCCTATGGAGAAGGCTGATAATTGTGCCTCTTGTCACACTCTGAGATAGAGGCCGTGTGAAACAAGAAGTTTAACTAGCTGTGGCCTTTATTTGATAAAGTGTAGTTTACTTTCTACTTGAGCTTTTTATTAGCCATAATAATTCTAATTGAAATAAACATTTTGATTACAGCTCTGCTCTGCAACTGCTTAATGGGGAACTAAAATAACTTTCAATAATCATTTTGTTCAAATGGGATTCATTTAGCCTGACAGTTATTCCAGGCATTTATTGGCACGCGGCAGGCTGGGAGTGTTTCCGAGCGTAATTACGGGAACATTTTACACTGGGGTTAACCTTACCAAAATGACAGGCTGAAAAGTGGTGTGAAGGAGCAAATAAAACCCATAATCTGCCATAGAAACTCATAAATGAATCCCCTTTCTCTACTGTGTCTGATGCCCAGGGCTCTAGTTAAGATGAAAAGGAGTTTTCTTTGGAAACTGGCAGTCTGGCTGCAGGAGCACACTTTAATGAGGGTGCTCTGCAAACCTGGTGCTTCTGGGCAGGGGGACATTTTTACAGCCACTTGTAATTCTTCGGGTTCAGCTGGGGGGGCCTGGGCCGTAAGGTGGCCGGGGTTGGGGATGGGGTGGGGGGGAGATGCACCTCCCCTCTAGCAAAGGCTCCATCCTTCCGCAAACAGGAGGAAGCGTTTCCCTGTCTTCCCTCCTTCTTAGGGGTCAAGGAATTTGAGAGGCCAGGCTTCTTGGCGGCATTGGCCCTTCTAAAGCAGAGCTCCCTGCTTCAGGTTCTATTTTCTTTCCTGGAAGCCTTCGCCATTCAGCCTGCAACCCCACCCTGCGAGACCTTTAGTGTGTGAACCTGGAGAGCAGCACTGCCTAGGATGGAATAACAGAAGAGGCCATTGTGGCTTCTCAGGAGGCCTGGAACCCTCCCTGTTCCCGCTGAGATGGATCTGCAGGGCTGTGTCCGTTCAGTCAGTGGGCAGTTACAACTGGACCCAGCCGCGATCCGGCTCTTCTGGGTGAATGGGGACTGGATGGAACCCTTCAAGGGGTGTAAGGGCAGTCTTAAGGGCGACACAGTATAATCAAGTTCATTAGTATCACCACGAGTGCTGCTTCTTTACAGAATTTACATCAAACCCTATCTTTAAAGTTCTTTGAAAACTGGAAACTGACATTGCTGAAAAAATGTTCCTGAACAACACAGGGATTCACGAGGGTTTGGGGAAGGCAGTGGAACTTGCTGCTGGTGCTCTGGGTGGGCTCACCGGGGGCAGCTGCTGCTTCAAGGAAGCCCTCTGCAGCCCCCGCTAAAGGGAAAAGCAGGCCTGTGGTAAGAGTCCAGGCTGCAGTTGCCATTTCCAAGCTGCCCCCATGATCACACCTCTAGGGTGTTGCTTCTGTCGTAAGGGTGCTTCTGGCTCACCCGGAGTGCTCCAATGGGTGGGCATCACACTCAGGAACACCCCTGACGCCACTCTACCTCTCTGGACTTGCCAGTTACCCGGGCCAATGCACCTTCTTTATTCTTTGAGCAAGTTTGGTTGGGTTTTCAGTTACTTACAACTAAAAGCAGCCCAACTAATAAAGAGACATGTGGTGTGATAACACTGAAGCCAGGTAAGGTAATAAGGTAAATTTGTACACCTGGGTTGGGAGGCTAGCGAGAACACTGAGGATCTCCTCAAAGGCAAAGCCTGATTTATTAGAACTCCGGGTTAAATAAATCTTCTTATTTGCTTCAACCTCCATGTAAATACAAATAGGATCTATTAAGTGTTAACAAAAGTGGTTAAGCCCTGACCAGGCAGCCTGGTTGGAGTGTCATCCAGTACGCCAAAGTTGCCGGTTCGATCCCCAGTCAGGATACATATAAGAAGCAACAATGGATGCCTAAATAAGTGGAACAACAAATCCCTCCCTCCCTCCTTCCCTCCTTCCCTCCCTCCCTCCCTCCTTCCTTTCCTCTTTTTCTCAAAATTCAATTTAAAATAAAAGTGCTTAAGCCACACGCTCATCTAAAGGAAACATATCCACAGAACAGACACTAAATTCTTCGAAGTCACCTGGAAGTTTGCTTGTGATGAAAGGCCACCATCACTCTCACTTTTAGAACTAACTGGCCATGAGCCTTCTCGCTTCTGTGAGACTGAATGCAAAATCACCTTTTGTTCACACAGCCCTCCTGTCGTATTAGAAACCATCAGGGTGCACATACTTAAAACGCTTAATATTTTTACAAGCCTTTGGGGGCTACCCCTTCCTATAACCCCTGTGCCAAACCCCCCAACTTCTACCCCCAAGACAAAACATCAGGCCTTCATATTAAAGAAGAGAAAATCAAAACAGCAGCTCTCTCCAGGGGAATGGCTAAATAGAACATGAATTGAAGACATTGCTTCCCACCTGCAAAACCAAGGCCTGCTTTTGTTTCTGCTGTTCTAATTAGAAATTGTGTCTTTCTTGGATAATTTCCTTGTCTATCTCCCTTTGTGAACACAAATTTGACAGAACTGGGGCAGACAGAAAGCAGAGGAGTTTATTACACCCAGCGTTTATAGGAACACATCTCTTTTACAGGAAGGATTGTGTCCGTTTGTTTATGGGGGAGCAAAGGTGTAGGGAAATCTACCGGGCAGAGGTTGGGGGTGTCCTATTTTAAGCCGTTGCAGAAAAGCAAACGGATGAAAATTACAAAATGAAATCTCAATTCTTAGACTTTTTGGACTGAGGTGATTTTCGTGATGTTAAGAAAATTATGGCGTCGCAGCTGTCTGCCGTTGGGGACATCGGGAACATCCCCACGATGATAACTTTGAACTTCCGTCATTGCAGCGGTGGTGGCTCAGCACTGCTTTCCTTTGCGTTCTTCTCTGAGCTCGTTCTGAACTCACACACTCCCCCGCTGACTCGATTTCCGCCGAGGGCAGGTCTGGACGAGGCGTGTGATGGGCAGGGCCGCAGTGCCCAAGTCTGCGTGCTTTGTGGTTGTGCTTTTCCTTTGTGCCTGGAGGGGAATACAAACTGCCCACTGATGTCTTTTCTGAATATTTCAGTATTTTCGTTCTCACGATCCTTTGATTTTTAAGAAGAGAAAAATGAATGCCATTTTCATTTTCATTTCTCTTTCCAGAGCACTTTGCATTTTAGTGGGTACTTCAGTGTTTCAAACCAAAGAAGTCAGCAATGTAGACATTTCTGGTTTTGCGAGAGGCCAGTGGGGAAAAGTAATTTGGGGGCGGGGGGGTCCGTTTCCGGTGGGGCTGAGAATAAAGCCTTTGGGGCTGGTGTATGTCCAGCAGGTACATGGTACTGTTGGTAGCTCAAGGCCACCCCTCTGTTGAGACCCATTCTGTCCACACTGCCAGCCTCACAGAATATTCTTTTAAAAAATATATATTTTTATTGATTTCAGAGGGGAAGGGGGAGGGAGAGATAGAAATATCAATGATGAGAGAGAATCATTGATTGGCAGTCTCCTGCACACCCCCAACTGGGAATTAAGCCCCAAACCCGGGCATGTACCCTGAATAGAAGTAACCTTCTAGTTCATGGGTCGATGCTCAACCACTGAGCCACACCAGCCAGGCACCTTACGGAACATTCTGCAGCAGGTACGGCTTCTACGATCCCTTTCCTTCCCCCACAGAAGAGTTTCCTCAAAATTTCTCTCTTCACTGACTGGAAAAATCTCAACCCATTTATGATTGTCCTCACACACTTTGTTCAAACCCGGGAGAACTGGCAGGCACCTTGGAAACCAGGCTGTCGGGGGTGGGGGGGGTGGGGTGGGGGGAGGGAATATTTTACTCACAGCAGCACTTTGGGGGGCTCCTGACCAGAGAGTGACATTTGTCCCTGGGAGTAAACTCTAAATTACATCACAAATGAACATTTTTGAAATTAAAGGTGGCATTTCTGACCTGCCTCCTGACGGCCACAATCATGCTGAAAAGTGACATCATTTATGACACTGGCAGTTAAGAAGCCCAGGGTTTGAGGTCGTAAAACAGTTTCCAGGCCTGATTTAATATCGATTTTGCTGTCAGGCTAACTTTACTTTAATATTTAAACAAATGTTTAATGTTTAAACAGTTTGGTTTTTCCTTTTTCATTTTTCTGTAGCTTTAACCCAGTATTATCTATGGTGTAACAATTTCCCCGTGGGCCAGCTTCCGTATTATGCTGCCCCATCTTTAGCGGTATTCTGATTTATCATCCCAACATGGAGCATGGATCTAAACCTTTCCTTTCCCTTTGAGATGGAATGACCGTCCTGCTATTATATGTATATAATCCCTGTGGCCTGGATGTTCCGAAGTTGTATTGTTACAGGATTGGTGTGTGGTTAGGCCCTGGGGACAAAGTCATGCCTGTATAGAGAGGCTAATTTCTCACCTGAAGAGTTGGATTGGGAAACTAGATTTTGAGTGGTGAACACACAATGCACTATACAGACGATGTACTGTAGAATTGTAACCTTGACACTTACATAATCTTATTAACCAATGTCACCCCAATAACTTTAATAAAAAAGAATCTGGAGCATATCATAGTTTATTTAAATGTTAGATTTGAAGATCTGTTCACATAATTTTAAATCTTCAAAACGTATTAAGGAAAGTCATAGAACTAATATACTTTGCATCATTATTGTTAATAAGAAAAGCATTTCTAAGTGTTATAAGCATTAAATATTTTATATACATCAGTTTTCTATAGTTGTGCCTTCCATTTAAAACTATTTTAATAATTATAGATAGTAATTTGCATTCCTAAAGAAAAGGAATTGGATTGTTTGTTGTGCGTGGCCACTAGCTTTGGAACAGGCACATTAGACCTAGAAGAAGAAACTGAGGAGGTGTCGTTTTGAACTACAGACCCCTTATTATTTCATAAATTTGTGGTAAGGAAGGGACAGATTTTATTTGGTTTCACTTGTGCTAAAATCAATGGTAAGGACTTTTTGTCCATACTTGGTTTATGTAATTATAATGGGCGCTGCTTATATCTGGGACAAGATGGTAATCCCAGTGGGGATGACAATGTGTGAATTTCAAGAGGAAAGTGAAATTCATGAAATACACTGTGGGGAGCCACTTTCTCTGTGTCCTTCCTTCCAGCGCTACATTCAGACTAACTAATAAATCACCTAGCAAAACCCAGCTAGAATGGAATAAAACAAGTAAGTTATGATATGTGCAGGGCAAAGGGGGCAGTATTTTGTTTTAATAGGGCGTCCTTTCCCCTTGCATTCTTAACTTGGACATCTTGCCTATTTCTTCTGGGGATTTCAGAATTTCCCATTTCTCCGGCTGTAGAGATAAAAGGGCAGCCAATTTATGAACTGTGTACCATGGGGATTATAAATCTCTCATTTGTCTGCTCTCATTTCTATCTGATGTATTTTTCAAAACAATAGACTGAATTCTAATTTTTAAAGTATTATCTGACCAGAGACTGAGCTTGAAATTTCAAGGACCAAATGGGATTTCTGTTGTCTAAGATATTCCTAATTAGGCTGTTTCACCTGGTTTTCAGCTCACATGCATTATAAATATATAAGGAAATCCTGTGGCTTTTGAAAAAGCCCCCAAATTACAATTATTCATCTTTCTTAGTGTTCCATATACAACAACCAAATCCCAAACCACCAAATCCAAGGATGCTTCATTTGTTAGAAAAATAGGGGAATTGGCTTTAGGAGGCTGGGCTCCATCTCAGTTTCTTATATGTTACCCTCTAGGGATCCCCTGTGCCTCATCTTTGATGGTGAGGAGTAATTTCTGCTTCTTTGTGGAAGTAAAGGTTATGGTTTCAGCCTATTATGTCAGTCTGTCAAAAAGATTCTTTATTTCATAAGATAGAAACAAAGAGACAACCTTGACCCTCTGTCAGTCACATGAGCGAGAGAGAGAGAGAAAGAGAGAGAGAGAGAGAGAGAGAGAGAGAGAGAGAGATGAGGGGGAAACCATTCAGACTAGACTATACAACACTATCTTCCTCTTTCTGTGACTTTCAGAAGGCCATTTCCAAAAGAGTAGTCTGAAAAAATAAAAAAGAGTCGTCTGGAACTACCCACAGAACTACTTGGGAAGAGGGGTTCTTAATAAAAATACAGATCCTTAGACCCCCTCCCTACACCTAATGAGTCAGAATTCCTGGGCACGTGGCCTACACAGTTCTTATGAAACTGGGGCTAAAGCCCACTGCAACCACATCTACACAGGGTCCATGAAAAAGAAAGCAATGACTCCCGATGAGGTAATAAATACAAGGAAACATGGGGAAAAGGGAAACAAAGCAACTCATGACCAACATGGCCATCAAACACACTCTCAAAGATCAGTGAGAAATGCACCCAGTAGTGCTCCTTAAACCGGCATTCACGGCCAGTCTCATCCACCAAACTGTGCTGTCTCATTTTCACTGAGACCAGGAAACCCCTACATTATTTGTGCCTTTCGCTAATTCCCTCTTAAACAGGCCCCAGTTCTTCACAAAGTTTTTCTTATTGGGCTTCCATCTCAAGAAATGTCAGATGTTGCCTTTTCTGCCTGTTTTATGAGTCCCTCTGCCAGAAGGGCAGTGATAGGCAGTGCCACTGCCATGCCCACTGGGTAGTGTGGGCATGCTCATTGTGCTTATCCCACGGCATCCCAAAGAAGAATGGACCCATCTAAGCTGAGTGTGCAGGGACCATGAAAAGGAGCAGTTGGAGGAAGGGCTAGTTGGAAAGGAGGGAGGACAAAGTTGAAAGTGGATTCCTGCTTTGGAATATATTAGCTACTAATTTGGGTGTCTATCCTACCTTTGAGAATTTACCTGCTGGGGAGAGAGCTGGTCTCGTGATAGGGTGGGTTGGGGGGTGGGAGTGGGGGGCGCGGGGGAGAGTCGTTAGGGAAGGAATGGATTCTCGGCCTAGCTCATAGGGCAAGCATAACCTTACTCTCACCTCATACCCCCTCTCAAAAATAAAACATTAATACTTGCGGCTGGTGCTGTCTGTCAGAGACAGTCCTGGAGCTGAGCTCTGATTGATGATGGGCTGGCATTTACTGGTGGTAATAAGGCTCCCAGAGATCACCAAGCAAGTGAAAATAAAGGTGTGCTGATTGAATTATATATTCTCTTTCTGTGATTGAAAATAATATCAGACAACTGACTCTGGTGCCAGACAGATTACATAAGCACGAGTTAAGTGGTAGAATAAAAATGAGTGATTTTCCTCCTTGACTTAAACACAGCACTAAGTAGTGTGCCCTTGAATTCAGCAGAAAGCAATTTCCTCCTCCCTGTAACAGCTAGGGGGCATTGCAAATGCAAATTGAGTTAGCTTTGCATTTTTAATATTCCACATATCCATCCATAATTCACTGCTGAGATTTTAGAGATGTTATTGCTACTACTTGGGCACATTTAAATTATTTTGCACCTCTGAACTTTTGCATTAACTTTAGCATTGGTGCTTAAGATATATGTTCTAATCTATAGGAGGTCTACGTTTAAAGAAACTCTAGTCGTGGTGACTGGGGGCTCACAACAGACTAAGACAGACTGTCATTTAGCTTGTCATGTTCCCTTTCAAAGGAGAGCTTGTTGAGATAACTTTTGCCTAATAAGAAAAGATAAAAACCTCAACCACTTTATTACGATGCGTGGCAGTCTCTTGAAAGAATGTAAGTGCCCAGGATGTCACCCAGAGCAGGGACATACGAAGCGACTTACAGGCCCATGGTGGCCCATGAGAATTTCACTGACTGGCAATCAATAGTAACCCAGTTCCTTTTTAAAAACCTACTTCCATAATGTGTAACAGGATTAAGCTTACCTTATTGGGAGTGCATAAGACTGAGGAATGGCAAGCCATGAGGAACCAGCATGTCTGTCGCAGTGTTTGATAAAAGAAAGCATCAGAGCGGAAGTTGTGAGGTGTGGCAGAGGCCAGGTAACTGCAGTGATACCTTCCTACCTACAAGGGAAACGGACCAAGGGGGGATGATATCTCAGGAAGAAAATAAGTGATGTTTCCCCCCTTCTCTTCCTTCCTCCCTAAACCTAGGAAATGTGTTAGGATACTTCAGGAAATAGGTAGAGTTCTAGAGAAAAACAGGAAGGTAACACAGGTCCTAGCAACCTGTACAATCTGGAGTGAGGGAACGTAATCCCTTCCTTTTTTTCTCCAAGGTCATGCTTACATTTTAGATCACGATGTCAAATTAAAGATCAAATGTCACTAAGTGGGACTTGCTGGGCATGGACATTCTGAATTATAGATTGTTAAAGAGCACGACTTCCTCACGAAGGTCACGAGCGTCCAGATAGACTTTGATGAATATCCAATTGTGTTTAGAATGAATTATAAAAGGGAATGTCAGTTAGATTAAACCAGGACCCACTCCTTCACCTTTCCTCCTTCTACCAGACGTACACGTACCCCCTCTTCACAAGCCCTGCTGATCTAGTTCAGATTAAAAGGCTGAATCAGCTGGAAGACACGGACCATGAATGCTGGTGGCCCGCCCAGAGCTGGCCAGTTCCTTCTCCCTCCCATCCTTCTCTGCTGCTGCTGAGGGTGACTTCTTCTGGAAGGGGGGCAGTGAGGGAGTTTCCTCCCCACTCTCTCAAGGCTGGGACCCTTTTCGGTTTGACCTCCAGGAATCACAGGCCACCTGAAGTCTTTAGATCTTTCCTGTTTTACTCTCACTTTCTTGCCGTCCAGCTCAAAGAGAGCAAAACCAAACCCAATCTGCAAACTGTGGAAAAAGTCTTCTTGGGTTCCATGAAGGAAAGGGGACTTCTACTTTCTCTCTACTCCCTCCTTCTGCTTCCACTTTCTCTTCCTTGTTCCTGTTTTTTTAATTTTTTTATTTTCTCTGTTCCACTGTTTTTCTGTTTAATTTCCCACGGGAAGATCTCTACAGTCTCCCTGGAAGCTTTTCTTTCCAGATAGATCTCTGCAGTCAAGTCGCATGTAATGAACACCAAAGAGCTTTCACATTCTTTCCTCAAAACAATCTTTCGAGTGTTGTAGGTGCTGGTGTACAGCGGAGGGTGGTAGAGACAGCAGTCCCTCCCTGGCAGAGCTCATCTTCTACCAGGGAGGGAGCAGCAATGCATTCTGTGAGGAGTGTGTTGCCTAGTATGTGAAAAGCTGATAAGTGCTATGGAAAAAAAACAGAGCAGAGTAACAGCATACAAAACGGAGGGCTGCAAATTCAACATGCCATCAGAGGAGCCTGTTTGAGGCAGGACTGTCTGGGCAAAGACTTGAAGGAAGGGGCCCTGTGCGTGTCCCAGAATGGTGGGAGCATCAGTGCCAAGCCCCCAGGTTAGTCTAGTCAGGGAGCAATGAGGAAGCCAGCGTGGCTGGAGCTGATGAACAGGGAAGGAAATTATACAGCATGTGGGGGCAGACTGGGGAGGCTCTAGAGGTCATTGCAAAGACGCGGGCTTTATAATATTTTACTCTCTTTGTTTTTTTTTCAAGGACAAATTATACCAAACCCTAGATCCTTAGGGAGCCTGCTTTATCTAATATATTCAAATGTTCATAATTAGCATATAAATTGTGTATAAAAAGGCACTTCCAGAAGGCTCAAAGTTTGTTTGTTCTCTTCAGCAGTATAAATATCTTCTGGGTAGGATTCTTTTCACCCTGACTCATTTTGCAGCCTGAGCCCGCTTTAACCCCACAGTGGTTGCACTCATCCCAATGCCGGTCTGCATTCACAGATTCCACACTGGGTACATGTTCTTCAGCATGTAGTCGTGAAGATAAGGCAGAATTTGGTTCTTAGCGTAAGGTTAATAAGACACAGAAACCTAAAAAGAATTGCCTGCATTTAATTATTTGGGATATTCAACTCAGCATTTACTAGTACATTTTTATTTATAGCAAGAGGAGAAAGGAGCTAGTTTGGCTTAAAAGTAGTTTAGAAAGAGATATCATTGTTTTATTTGTGAAATTTAATTAATTGGGGATGGTGATGATGATTGGTAAGAAAATCACAACTCTATCAAAAGACTCTAGAAATAGAGTCTAAAACAGTGGTTCTCAACCTTCCTAATGCCGCGACCCTTTAATACAGTTCCTCATGTTGTGGTGACCCCCAACCATAAAATTATTTTCGTTGCTACTTCATAACTATAATTTTGCTACTGTTATGAATCGTAATGTAAATATCTGATATGCAGGATGTATTTAGGCGACCCCTGTGAAAGGGTCGTTCGACCCCTAAAGGGGTGGCGACTCACAGGTTGAGAACCGCTGGAAAACATATATGGTTCGTGTGTAATGTACAATGTATTTTCACACTCATGATCTCATTGGATGCTTATAACTATAAATGAGTGGGACAAGTGTTGTTATCCCCAGTTTTCAAAGAGAGGCTATAGGATTTACCTGAGGTCACACATTAATGGGTAGGGGCAGGACTCAAACCTAGGTCTTCTGACTTCAAAAGCAATGCCCCAGGGTGAGCCACTGTTACCCATAGGAAGATGAGCTAAAATTAAAGGTTGAGAACCACAGCTCTAAACTAGATCCACTAACGATTGTGTCACAGACTGTTAATGTGCTATAGAAATACAGAGAAGGGAAAAAGTCATAGTGCCTAGATTAAGCCGCTGGGGGCCTTCCTGGAAGAAAGGGAGGGGAGCTGGTAAAGCGCAGGGGCAAGCCACACTAAGCTCACCCCAGGAAAGGCTCCGGTCACCACCCACCCCACAGAATAACGGGGCAGGAGCTCTGCTGTTGGGTGTTCGGATCTTCCCTGCTGGGAACCTGCCTAAGTCCCAGGGGATGGCTTATGGGCCAAGAGTGGACCTGAGGAAGGAGGTTCAGCCCAGAACTGAGTCCTAAATCACAGCAGAGGACAGCCGCCTCTTTTCTTCCCCTATCTTTCTACCCCGCATCAGGCACAGTTTTCCTTTCCCTGATTCCTGGGTGAAAACTGCTGCCTCAGGCTGATTTGCAGGAGGTCGGTACAGGTAGCCAGTGTCACCAATGCCAGGGCATGAGGACTGCTGACTGTGTTGAAGGCTGCATTTCAACCCACACTGGCCCTCAGCTTAGCCCCTGTAAGCAGTTGAACAACCTCCCGATAGTCTTATAAGTAGGTACAACTTATCTTTAAGGTAAAACTTAACCAGCAACCCCTTACCCTATATCCTGTTTTGTTTTGTTTTTTGTTTGTTTTTTTAGTGATTAACTGAATTATTGCTTAAAAACTCGCAATAAATGAAAACAGTGATTGGGATAAAAATAGCACCTCCAGAAACAAATCTGTTTAATCTACAAACTACTCAGAGAGATCATCTTAAAGTGATAACATGGTTTTTAAAAAAATCATTTCAAGGCCCCACTATTATTTATTCCATTAAACGTTATTGTCCTAATGAATTGCTTAGAAAACAAGTTTTACCTCTATTCTAATTGGTGAGTGAGCTGTGAACTAATCAGAAACCTGTGCCATGGCCTCCATTAAGGCACCAGATGTACTTGGCTGAGAAGAGATTTGTTGAATAGCTTCAACCTTTAAGTGCAGAGGATAAATGGATGGTGACATCATTATACCTTGACAAATAGAAATTATATCATGCCCCTCTTTTTCCCTTTTCATTACCAAGGGTGATTTATTTCAGTGGCTTTCAATTCATAAACCTACAGATTGTCTGTAAAGTTAAAAACCTTTTAAATTTGTAACATGCAATAGAGACGGCTCATAGCACTCATGAACCACGCTGTTATAATGTTACTGGAGCTGTTTTCTCTGTAAAGGTACATTATAAACAGGTGCCAGGAATTTACAGCAAGCCTATCTGTGGAGCCTCATATGCCTGGCCTTATTTTCCAACCAACCACAATGCTAAGTTATCATAAATGACGTGACACAGGACCATGTTACATTTTATCTTCATCAAATACAGAATGAATGGTACAGAAAGGTCTTGGAATGAAAAGTTAAAGAGTCAATAGAATTGTTTGTATCATGAAAACATAAGTGCTGGCTCTCCCATAACCTTTGTTCTTCCAGGATATCCTGTTTATTGCTCTACTTGATTATTTTTAGTAGAGGATCCCTGTAATGCCTGGGGATTTCCATGAGATTTTTTGTTATTACCCAAGTTAGCATCTCCCCTCCATTCACTGAGGCCTGTGAATTTGAGAGCCTGGAAAGAAGTGTGGGCATGTGCCCAGATAATCTGTCCCTGGGTCTAGGTGACAATGACAAAATAAGTCCTGGGTGCTCGAGGGATGAGACTTGAATGGGCTGCAACAGGAGATAAAAACAAGGTAGTTTTGTTTTTCTGGGGCCCCAAATCAGGAGCTCGATGGTTGTATGAAGAGGGGAGGACTCTGTGTGTGTGTGTGTGTGTGTGTGTGTGTGTGTGTGTAAAATGGGTGGGGTGTATGGGAGGTCGAGAATGGGGTGAGGGAGAAATAAGAATACATTAGAGATAACGTACAGAAAAGGTAGACTGGATGATGGCATTCTTATCATTGTACTGAGGATGGGAGGACATTAGAACAAGACTAGCAACCTTGGGAAATAGATGCGGAAGAAATAGGCCAGGATCAGTGAGGCCTAAGTAGAGAGGAGAACCCCTGGTCTACCCTCGTGGCTATCAAGGGGGAAAAGTCTCCGTGAGGCCTAAAGCGCAGGAGGAGAGGTGAGCCAGGGAAGCAGGCCCCTTCCCAGTAAGTGGCACATAGGCAGCTGTGCAGAACTCTTGTCAAACGGGACAGAATTGAAGGCTGTGATTGTGATGGTACCTCATGGCCACAGGAGTTCGCAGGGCAGCATCAGTACTGACATGTCCTCACTGCAACTCATTTCCAAGTGGCTTATTGGAGAGCTCTGAGCAAGACTAGCAAATCTTCCATGAACCAAGTGGCCGAACTGCTGTTACAGAGCAAACGTGATCATGTTGTAAGTAGAGGCCCATGAGCTCACCTGTCATGCCGCCAACATGCGCCAGGTAAGCTGCTCAACCCCTGCTGACACAGGCCATTTCTAACGGAGAAACTGACAGTCTCCACATTTCCTGCGCCTTATATCCTATGCTGACATTTCTGGGGGAATGCCTGTCCAATTAGTGCCAGCGCTAGTTGGCATGCAGAGCACATATTTCATTTTCCGAGCATTTTATAATCCTGTGCTGTTCCAATGTCCACGCCTCACTCCCTGCCACTGCTTGCACATGTCTTAGGGTGTGACAGTGTTTTGACTCTGCAGTATCATCTATGGAGGTTCAGTGCTTATTTGATTACAGCATTCAGTATTTTATTCTAAAATTTAAAAGAACTCAGACAGGGTCCAGGAGAGCAACACAAATAATCGAAGGTTATAATATAGGACCAGGGAGAAAAGGTTAAAGTATTTGGCTTTGAAAAGAGACCAGTGATGG
The DNA here is from genome assembly GCF_028538775.1 of Myotis yumanensis. Classification (NCBI taxonomy): domain Eukaryota; kingdom Metazoa; phylum Chordata; class Mammalia; order Chiroptera; family Vespertilionidae; genus Myotis; species Myotis yumanensis. The sequence goes on from NW_027223760.1 coordinate 62,528,271, forward strand.
ATGACTTAATGGTGTCCACCAGGGTCTGTAAGTGCTGTTTCTTGGGAAGTTATTAAAAAAAATAGAAACTACCCCTAACATACTCTCTTGACCCATGATCTCTTGGCTCTTCTATAGGAAGTGATTTTGAGTATTTGTCTCTATTTACTCACTTATTTTGGGGGAAGGGGGGGTAAGAAATGAAGAGGATGAGGTGAAGGGAAGGCTATTCCATTCTGTGTTCTGGAACCCTTGTTAATAGCCCTTAAGTAGCAGGACAGGAAAAGAACATTAACATGGAGTTGGGGTTGGATGTATGGAATCTCTGGGCCCTCAAAATAAAATCACCTAATTCCTGTTATTGCTTCCCTGAAAACCCTGCAATCTATTTAAAAGCAGAGCTCCCCACCTCGCCCTCCACTCTTTCCCCCTCATGAGGCTGCGACCCATCAGGTCTGGAAGCACAGCCATCCTGGACTTTTCCCTTCAGTGGTCCTCAGAGCGCAACATCACGAGGTTTGGATTTAAATCCCCAGCACAGTGCCTCATGCAGAGAAATTTTCCCATGAAGGTCGGTTGAATTGAGTTGAGCATCCAAACTTTCCAATTCTTGAATGAGATGAAGGAAGACATTAAACGTTAGAAAAGGTACGCTTTCAGGAGCAGGTTTCAAATTCAAGGTCTTGACTCTCAAGGTGGGTTGAAGGTGAGGAAGCAGGAAAAACTTCAAATTTCCAGTAAAGTGTCCTAGATTGGAACAATATGTTTTGAACTATATAAAGAAAAGGATCATAGCTTGCAAACATTGAGAAAGAGAGGGGCTGGTTTTCTTAATGTCAGGAATTCCCCAAGGGAACAAAAGCGATGCCATCAAATTTACTTTTACATAGCCTGGTCTACAGTGACAAAGTGGAAAGTGAAATCATTCTTTGATCAGGATGACCTGCTATTATGGGTTGAATTGTGTCCCTCCCAAAGATGTTGCTGTCCTAATCTCCAACACCTGTGAATATGACCTTAGTTGGAAAAAGGGTCTTTGCAGTTGATCTACTTAAGACGAGGGTGGCCCTTAACCCAATATGACTGTATCCCAATAAAAAGGGGAAATTTGGACACAGATTCACATGGGGAGAATGCCAGGTAAAAATGGAATTATGCTACCACAACCAAGAGCACCAAGTCTTTCCAGTAGGCTCCATAAGCCAGGAGAGATGCCTGGAACAGACGAGATATGAGAGAGCTCAAAACCTGCAGAAGGAACCAACTCTGACAGCAACTCGATTTTGTACTTCTAGCCTCCAGTACTATGAGGCAATGTGTTCCTGTTGTTTGACACCCAGTGTGTGGTATTTGTCCTGGCAGCCCCAGAAAACAAACACATTTGGGTAAATGAATCAATCTCTATCTTCCTTACGACACCCTGGCCTGGGGCTAAGCATTAGCAATGGGGCCCCTCTCTCTTTAAGGGCAGCTGCGTGTCTCAGGTTCTCCAAGTCTCTGAGGTTTGCAGCACGTGTCAGCATTCCTTCCCTTCCTTCCCCCGACACTGAATCATAGTTTCAGGGCCGGGCATTTATTTACTAAAAGCCGTAGCTAGCAACAGATTTCATTTTCAAAATGCTTTTTCAAACTTTGCTTTGCCGCCTCCTCATTTGGAAATAGCCATCAACATGATCATTGACGCAACCTATCAGTTTGGTGTCTCAGCCTCCAGATGTCTCTTCAGGGATGGGTTCGCATCTGTTAGAGATGAGAAACTAAGTGTCATCATTGCTTTTCCTCAGGGGAAGTTACGGGGAAACAAATTGTTTTTGTCTCCTGATGCACTTTAAATGGAAGTCATCCTTTTGTTCTCTCAACAGCAAAAAACAAGCATTTGTCAAAAACTGGAGTTGGGCACAGGGCTGGTAACGACAGGGGAAAGATGTAAGCTGATTGTCTTTTGTCTTTGCTTCTTCATATGCAATTATTTTTAGTTTTCCTGTAGGACTGACCACAGACAAAAGATTGAAGTCAGGTTATGGGAATTCTCCTAACCAGAGACCCTGACCCTTGTTCACTGTCATCTCAAGACACTCCCTTTGTGCCTGGGTTTGGTACCTCCCACTTTTACACCACTGAACCGTGAATTTGTTAGGGTGTTGCCAGCTGGGGTCCTGAAAGCTATCTGCAGCTTTCCCCCCAGCTATTATAGCCATGAGACAAAGCCCCCTGTCATGTGCAGCCAGAGCCCAGTTAAAATATCCATCTCCTTATGAAAACCAGGAAGGAGGTATACTGTGGAGGCAATATCAGAACCAGAGAAGCTGGCAATGGCCCACGTGGGCATTAGCTGAGTGTGCTGGGTTGTTTGTTCTGCAGTGCAAACCCCAGGCTGCCTGGCCCCACAAGCATGACTATGCCTTTCCCCACTGCAGTCTGTCACCTTGAACTCCAGCTGGCAAAGGCCCAGGGATCCAAGAGCCATGGCTCTTTCTGGACCAGCCTCGACACTAATACCTTCTTTCTCCATCTTTTTATTTCCTGCTTCATTGTTGGCTCATTCCTTCAAGGAACTACCAGGTGGCAGTAATCACTGACTTACTGCCTTTGCATGCCCGGGGCCCCACAGCTGTGCAGTGACAGATGTTTGCTGCCTGGTTTTTCCATTCTGTTTTGGAAAACCTGGCCTAATTTGAAGCATAACTCACACGTGATGTTGAGGCTAGTCTGACCGCTACTTACTTCGCTAATTATATATTCTTACCTCTTCCATATCCACATTTCCCATTGTAGTTCAGGGCAGCAAGAAGCCCACTTCACAGAACTCCCTTCTATCTAGGAGTGGTCAAGTGATGGAACCTGATCAAAGAGATGAAAGGAAAATTCTGTGGAATAAGGACTCCATAAAAACTGTTGTTTTCTCTCTAAAAGGGCACAGTCTCAGTTGGTCCTCAGTTTCCTTCTCCATCTTCCTGTCAAGTTTGCAGATGTGACGTCTAGGGCAGTGCTGTGTAATAAAACATCCTGTGATGATGGAAATGTGCTATATCTGCACCGGTCAGTATAGCAGCCACACTTGTCCCATGTGACTATTGAGCACTTGAAATGTGGCTAGTGTGACTGAGGAACTGAATTTTTTATTTAACTTAATTTAAATAGCCACATGTGGCTAGGAGGGCATAGGGAAGTGCAGCATCCATCTTTCAAGCAAGAGGATGAAAGCAACACTCCAAGGCAGTGGCCCCGAAAGGCAAGAGGAGCCCTGGGTAGGTCTCCAAGTCCACATGGCCGCTGTGCAGGCCCGGGTTGCTTGTTATGTGAGAAAAATAGACCCTCATTCCGTTCAGCCAGAGTTGTTTGGTTTCTGTTAAATGCAGGTTTATGTGATCATCCCAGGTGCTCTGACCAAAACGTTCAGATACTCAAGTGTAACCTCTGGCAGAGCCAATTCTTGAAGAGAAAGTTGGATAATATAATCATGACACTATGTAGGACTTTCACCTGGTGGAACATCTGGTGTTACATTGAAATCTTTCTCCTCCAATCTGACTTTTGGATTTGCATTTCAAAGTGCTTGTCTAGCCACATATAGCCACGCCTTGTGCTCTGGGCAGGATGGCTCAGCACCTGGGCACTGGAGTCAGGGTCCTCGGTTTTGCCTCTCAGCTCTACCACTCACCATGCAGCCTTGGGGAGGCCAACCACTCTTATGTGCTTTGGTTTTCTCATCTGTAAAAGAAGGATAATCAGATGTTTACCTTTCAGGGTTATCATAAAGATGAAAATGAGGCAATGCCCAATCAAGTGCTACAAACAGTGCCCAGCACTACATAAGCACCCTGAGAACGTTAAATGCTATTGTGATTACTGTTGTTATTTTCCAGCCTTGTGTAAACTAGTCAGTTTCTCTGCACCTGCTTTCCCTCCTCTCTGGTATAAGTATAATGAGATGCCTGTGAGAGTTAGATTGAGTGGGATATCATATATAAGACAACGGCAGGGTGGGCAGTTATAAAGGTTCTCTCTCCTCCTTGTTGTGAGCCCTCTTCTGGGTAGCTTTTCCCAAAAAAGGAAAACATCCTGATAGCAGTTATTTCTGGCTGGGGTAGAGGAGGTGGGAATCTTAGGCTCTATGGGCCGGAGAAGTCTAGTTGAGACTCTCTGTACTGGCGAGAAAACCTGGACCCAAAGAGGTCAGGGTCTCTGAATCTTACAGCTCTAAGAGACTGGAGTAGTCACTGTAATTCAATTAGCCGCAACATTTCTGCAGAACATCCTCAGGCAAGTAAGTGCTACATGATGGAATTCCCACTTCAGGGGATTTCATCTTCTAAAACACTTACCGCTGCTCCTGGATATGGAGAGCTGACTAGATATGTGGGCCAGGAGTTTTCAGCAATGGGGATGATCTGTTGAGAACACTTTTAAGAACCAAAAGGAGGCAGAGGGAATGGCAAGGAGAGGCTCTGTCTAGTGTAGAGAGCACTGTAGAGCATGGTGTGGCTTCAGATCAAGTTGCAGCACTGCCACTCACGTCACTCAAAATCTCCCATCCTGTGTTCCTCTCCTCAAAATGGGGACTCTAGTACCCACTTTCAAGCACAGATAAAATGAATCAGATGAGATCATGCATCCGGAAGCACTTTGTGACATGTAGATTGCTCTGGTGGAGTGAGGGTTATCACATTTTCTAGCCAGTATGAATTAGAATTCTTTTTCCAATGACTTACGTCTTACCAAAATACATGTAAGAACACTAATAGAGAACCCTTAAAAAGTCCTCCATTCTGTGTGTGGATTTGGCCTATCTCGCTTGAACTCTAGAAAATTGGCAGTGTGAACTTAGACATGTCTCCATTTCAAGAAGTACAGAGTCCAAGGCTCTTACAAAAATTGCATGTTTCTTTTATATTTTGAGAGCTGTAAATCACCACAGATTACTCAGTTTCTGAAGGGAAATCGTGGTGAATTACGATCTTCTATGCACTTACTGGCAACGGGCTCTCCCATTAGAAGAGTTAGTGGTTGAAAATGACTCAAGAGTTTGTGCACACTGATCTGGGAAAGCTCTCTGAAAAATACCATGACATCGCTCTTCAGCCCTGGAAATTCTAGCTGTCACATCTTGTCTGGTTGCCCTGATGTATTTTACCCCAAGGGTGACATAATGACATCGCCAAGTGAATTCTTTCTAATTAACTGGCTAAAAGTAAACAAAATTGAACTCAACTGCTCCATATTTTGAAGGGTGTGCACTTTTACCTTTGCATGACTGTATAGGGGGAAGTGAGTGCTGAACACACAGATCATTCTGTGTGCTGGTTTCCATCTTTGCCTCAACTGCCTCCTGAAACCTAAGTTACACTTCAGAATAGAATAAATACAAGTTCATACTCATCAATACACAATTTAGATCAATGGTTCTCAACCTTCCTAATGCCGCAACCCTTTAATACAGTTCCTCATGTTGTGGTGACCCCCCAATCATAAAATTATTTTCGTTGCTACTTCTTAACTGTAATTTTGCTACTGTTATAAATTGTAATGTAAATATCTGATATGCAGGATGTCTTTAGGCGACCCCTGTGAAAGGGTTGTTCAACCCCCAAAGGGGTCACGACCTACAGGTTGAGAACCGCTGATTTAGATAGATGTACACATTAGTAGTTCATATGCTAAAATGATGCTTCTAGCAGTGATAAAAATGTGCCTGTTTGAGAACTAAACATCCTATATAATAAAAGCCTAATATGCTAAGTGTCCGATCATTTGACTGTTCAACCAGTAGCTATGGTGCACATTGACCACCAGGGGGCAGATGCTCTGACTGATAGGTTAGTTTGCTGCTGGGGTCTGGCCAATTGGGACTGGGCAAGACGGGCTGAACACGCCCTGAAACCCTCCTGTGGTCCCTCCCCCACCCTGATCGTGCACTGGTGGGGTCCCTCAGCCTGGCCTGTGCCCTCTCCCAATCCGGGACCCCTTGGGGGATGTTAGAGAGCTAGTTTTGGCCCGATCTCTGCAGGCCAGGCTGAAGGACCCCACTGGTGTACGAATCCATGCACTGGATCTCTAGTATAATTATAATTGAAGTACCTGTTCTATATGGTTAATTAGGATAAGTTTTAGGTGAGAAATTAGGCCCTGAACTGCTCTGAACTGTATCAGGCACTTCGCTGAGCACTGGAGCAAAGGTTATAAACAAGACATATCCCGGTTTTCACAGAGTTTACAAGATGTCATCTAATCTTCATGGTAGCCCTAAACTAGTTATTATTCCCATTTTATAGAAGAAGCAATTGAGGTAGCCAGGGACACTGGTCCATTGCATCCCTCCTCCTCATCAAAGTTGCTGTTTATTCAGCAAGACAGCTTTTGTTTTGAGTTATTCAGCACATATGTTTCCGTAGTCTGATCTGTTCTCTGTGAGTCACCCTCCATCCACTTTCTGTCATGGAGATCCAGCGTTCCAAGCCGCTGAGGCAGGATGGTAAGGTAAGTCCCAAGGTGTGCAGTCCTGAATGACCCCTTTAGTGTTCCCCACCCTGTGTTCTTGTTGCTAACACACCCTATGAATTTGCTACCCTAGGGGGCTATCGGGTTATTGCTGAGATTTATTCTGACAACACTGAGCATAAGATGTGAAAAATTTATAAAATGAACGTATGTGAAATTATGAAAAAAAAAGTCTGGAAACATTTCCCACTTGAATAAAATCCAGGATCTTTTTGTTTCTTTGCATCTCATAGGAGAAAATGCACGCCATGAAATTAAGACCGAAGGCAACATAAATATTCTGGGATGTTTGCCTCATCTTCTATTTGTTTAGCTAGTCAATAACCCATTTTCCACGCTGGCTCTGCAAAGCGCGTTATGTGTGCTTTGGGAGTAAGGGTTTTAGTTTAATTCCTTTCTCATATTTATTGAGAATGTATTACATGTGAGGCAGAGTGTTATGTGCTCTGATGGATCATTCCACCTTCAGGGGGATTGACAGTGACTTTGGGAAATACTGGCAGCTCGTGTGTGTCGGGGCAGGGACTTGAGAGCAAGTTGGATCTCAGCGGGTAGCGATGTTATGCGGATGGTCACCGTTCTGAGGGCTCAGTGTCAGCCCAAGCTTGGAGGAGGGAAAGCGCCACGTGTGTTCAGTGTGGTAGCAGGCCTAGAGCCTTGAGGGCGGGCGTGGGACTGAGCGGGGAGGGAGAGGGTCTGAGCTGATTGGCTGGCAAAGTAGACTGTGTCCTCAATGACAGTTTAGGAATTTTGTTCTGTAACAAAATGGGAAGAAATCAAAAGTTTTGACAAGAAATTGAAATGATTCTGTTCTTTGGGAAATGAAGCTGACACAGAAGCAGAATAAGCTGCAGCCACAGCAAAAAGAAGAAGGGGGAAAAGAAAGAGGGAGGAGGAGTCTTGCCAAGTTTGCAATTTCCATGGAAGTGTTTGCAATATCACATGAAATTCACTTTAGGGGTAAAAGCCTCAAAAATGCAAAGCAATTGAGAGTTTGCAGGCCTTTCCATTTCTGGCTTTGTCTGAGTGTTGAGAGGTTCAGATGGATTATGCGGGGCCAGAAAGATCAAGAAGGTCTGGTCAGTCCATGGTTGGGTTTCTGAAGGCTGAGTCATTCTATGGTTATCATCCAGGTTTGAGCATAGAGGAGGTCAACCTGGCCTGCCTCGGGTGCCTCAGACACTCCTTTCCTGGGTCCCATCCTGCCCTGGGTGTTTAGGCCTTGGCCTGAAACTGACTTCAGTCTCCCAAGGATCTGCACCAGGAAGGGCCACGGAGACCTTGAGGGGCTGTCTAAGTCAGCAATTGTCAACTTTTTCTATTTCATTTTTAGTAGCGGAACTATTCTTTAAAACAAACAGAAAATCCTTTTGGAAAAAGCCAGCTGTGTTAAGCTGACAGATGTGGAGCTGCTGAGGTTGAAAGTACAGATGGAGGGATGCACGAGCCCAGCCCTCAGGCACTCCTCAGTGTCCTCTGACCCCAGAGGGTTCCCTGGAACATGGTTGGAACACCCTAAGCCCAGTCTTGCTAAAATCAGTTTTGTGACCAGAGATGAGCTGGTTCAAAACTAAGTTACTAGGGGATTTGAAATTAGGAAAGGGAGATGGTGTCTATGTGGGGCCAACGGGGCTGAGAGACGGAAAGCTAGTGGTGAGGTTTTAAGAGAAAAAATGGCTGAAGAACCATTTTCCATGCTTGTAGTATCTTTGCTGGGTACCATTTGAAAATACAGCAAAATGCTATTCTAACACTTTTTTATTTCGCTGATCTGTTTCTCCTGTCAAAACCTAGTGTGGCCATGTGAGAATTTGATCCCAACATTTTTCAGGAAACATGTGAATAAAGGTAGCTACTCTTCTCTCCATCTGAAGTAAGGAATATGAAAATTCTCTCTCTCTCTTTTTTTAATATGTTGATTCCTCCACAGGAACAATGTGATCATTGGGTTGAATTATCCTTATGATGAGATTATAATGTGCATGTTTGAAGTGGAATATTTATCATATGTCATTGCTTCTGTCTGGCTTTAAACCACAGCTCTACTAAAGGCTTCTTATTAATTAGGTTTTAGTTTGATCACAAGGCAGTTTTGCTTCCTGAAATATCATATGTCCAAGAAGAGTATCATGTATTTATATTTAACATTTTGGGGTCAGCCCTAACCGGTTTGGATCAGTGGATAGAGCGTCAGCCTTCGGACTGAAGGGTCCCAGGTTCCATTCCAGCCAAGGGCATGTACCTTGGTTGCAGGTACATCCCCAGTAGCGGGTGTGCAGGAGGCAGCTAATTGATGTTTCTCTCTCATTGATGTTTCTAACTCTCTATCCTTCTTCCTCCTCTCTGTAAAAAGTCAATAAAATATATAAAAAAAACCCCAAAACATTTTGGGGTCAAACAATAGAAGGAAAGTGAATGATTGTAATAACCATGTAGTTATAACCAGTGATTGCAATAAAGCATCATCTCTAAACTTGAATGTCACTGAATATGGTCTTTAAAAATATATTGGTTTCTCTGTCTGTTTTAAGGCTGGGAGAGAAGCTGTGTTGACTTTTGCTTCTGCCAGAAAAGGAAGGAAGAGATTTCTATGATCTAAATTGGAGTCTGGATTAGATGGAGAGGATGAGCTTAAAAGTAAATAAACTAGAACTCTGTATTTACATGACTTTTGACACCATCAGCCCAATGTTCCACCCAAAATTCTAATATTTCTCATCTGCCCAGTATCAGTGTATCATATGGTATGATATTTAGGTTATGTTAGATCAGCGGTTCTCAACCTGTGGGTTGCGACCCCTTTGGTGGTCGAACGACCCTTTCACAGGAGTCGCCTAAGACCATCCTGCATATCAGATATTTACATTACTATTCATAACAGTAGCAACATTACAGTTATGAAGTAGCAATAAAAATAATTTTATGGTTGGGTCACAACATGAGGAACTGTATTTAAAGGGCCAGAAGGTTGAGAATCACTGTGTTAGATCTTTATATTATGAAAAAGCCAATAATTAAATTTTTGGAGGGTAATTGTCCTGATTAAAGTCAGTCAAAGATGTTGTCTCAACATAAGGAATGGTTTTAAGTTAGAATTGAATGAAGAAAAAGTTTTTCACAAACCCTGCTTACTATTACAAAGCAATAAAATACCAATATCTTTAAGTCCTGTTTTTTAAAAAAAGATATGCTAAGTGAATTCAACTTTTAAATAAATATGAAGAAGATAATTAACAAGATCTAGCCAGTGTTGCTCAGTAGTTGAACTCAACCTATGAACCAGGAGGTCATGGTTCCATTCCCCTTCAGGACACATGCCCTGATTGTGGGCTCGATCCCCAGCAGGGGATGTGCAGGAGGCAGCTAATCAGTGATTTTCTCTCATCATTGATGTTTCTCTCTCTCCCTTTTCCTTCCTCTCTGAAATCAATAAAAATATATTTTTTAAAAAGATTGTTAACAAAAATATATTTCAAATTCTTAAGTATTTATTACCTATCATACCACAGACTTAAATTTCCCCCCCCAATATTGTCTTATCCTCACAACACTGAAATGGTGATTATTATTGGGTACTGAGCCAGGAATAGCAGCAGGAGAAGGTTATATTCTGTGAAGAAATTTCAATTCCTTTGGGCAGTGATTGGAAAGTCTATAGACATCCTCAGATCAGAGTAGAAGAACAGAAAATTCTAAGAAATGCTTTCCCTGTGCTTTGGGAGGGTACTTGTCTACATATTTCTGGACTTGGATTGATGCAGTGGACCAAACCTGATTCAGCCTCTCTTTCACATGTTGGGGGCTGGGGTGGATTCCATTGTAACTTAAAAAAAATGGTAAAGACAGACTGTGGGTTTCAGATTTCCCAATCACTAATTTAAAAACAGGACATTGCTTGGCTTGAATGGTTAGTCAGGACAAAATGATGCACTCCATGTTAAAGAGAGTAGTCAGCCACCTTCAGTTTTTTGGGGGGAACAATGTGAGTTATAAATGGGCTGAAAAAGAGAGATTCAGGTAGATAGAGCAGACTGGGCATAAAGTACTTTGTTTTTCCATTGGAAAAAAATCCGATTAGAATAAAGGAATTATGAGATTTTTAAGCCAGAAAGGAACAGGAGGCTTCATTTAATTCATTGTCCATGGAGATGCCTGAGGGGAGGAGGTGGTACTTTCCAGGGCAGGGTGGCTGGGTCTTGCTTTGGTGGTTGGGGAAAGAGAGGAAGGAAGAGGTGAACATCCCTTCTCTCTGTGTGGGTCTATCCCATGCTCACATCAATTGAGTGGCTTGCAGGAGCGTTGATAGCATTGTTTTCAGGCTCTTGTTTCTTTGGAAAGTGGGTGTCCCCAGGGAACACTCTATTTCTCAGGAGGACCCAGGCACCCAAATTTACAGGCCCTTCTCTCCCAATTCTGCTGCAACTGGATGAGTTCAGATACAATGACAGGATGTGGCAAAAGGGGAAAGGAATTTAGAATTCCCTTTCTCCCCTTATATGCCAGAAGGCACAGAACAGGGCTCCCTTAGTATAAGGAGGAGAATAGCAAGATAGTTAAAAAGATCAACATGGAAATATTTTAATAATGTCAAATATGATTTAAGTTAATGTTCTCCTATTAAGAGTTCAGAAGTATAAATATTTTTTCAATGAAATCCACAGCATAGTTCTCATGTTTTTTTCCCCTCTGCCTGCTCACATAATTCTTTCACTAGGAATAATGAAAACAGAAGGAGATTTTTTTTGGTTAATATTTGTTAGGAGATAGAGATCCCTAAAATATGGGTCAGACATTTATGGCTTGCTTTTATAACATGAACCAGACCCACCCTTTTGATCCCAAAACACAGAGTTGGCATTTTCCCCCCTTAGTCAGACACTGTACAGACTAATCTAGAATTAAATATATCTTGGCCAATGTGCCAAGCTGACAATCTTAGTTTTCTCTCTCAATGCCCCCAAAGGGCAAAAAAAAAAAAAATATGTTTGTTCACTGTAAGAGTTATAGGAAAGGCAGAGTGACCATAACCAAGAGTCCCCAAAGTACGGTGGGTGATGTGGACCAATGCTTTTAAGATTTGGGCTCATGGGCAGTTGTGCTCCATACAGTCACTCAGAGACCTCAGCGCCTGCCCTATTTTTGTTCCAGCGTCATGTGGGAGCATCATCTTTGTCTACTAAATGAAAGCTAGTCATAGACATGTTCATATTTCAGCTAATGGGAAGGAGAAAACAGAAAAAAAATCCAAGGCAAGAAATCTTCTGTGCAGGTGAGGCATACCTTGCTCTCTCCACTGTGGTTCACATTCTGTTGGCGAGTACTTAGTTACATGAACCACATAGACACACCTGGCTGAAAAGGAGTCTGGGAAATGTGGTTTTTAGCAGGGGAGCCTGTGTCTAGGAAGAGAGAACAGTAAGTCACAATCATTGAGACCTGTAGTCATTGTCCTAAGGTGGCTTAAGAAGAAAAAAGATGTTTGTTTTTTCATATCAATGATAATATTTCAATTAAATTATGTGTGATTCTCTTACTATAATTATTCTCTGAAGCTCATCATGATTTTCTATTTTCCAGATTCTCTAAGGTTTGTGGACTTAACTACCACTGATTGATCACACACATACTCACATACACACACACCATAAAACAAAAACAAAACCTCCCAAGAGGCAACTTGAAGGAATCTAGTAGAAAGAGCCCTGGTTGTGTAATCAGGAGTACAAATACTTAGATCAACCTTGTTATTAACTCAGTAAGTGTCCCTGAGTAAGTCACTTAACTTACCTGTTCCTCATCCTTTATAATAAAAGGCTAATATGCAAATTGTTCCCACGGCGGGAGTTTAACTGACCAGGAGTTAGACGTGCACTGACCACCAGGGGGCAGTGTGGAACATGGTGGGCATCGGTGAAGCAGCACTGGCAGTGGGTGGCAGTGGAGGTGCTGCCAGCCCCAATGGGCCCTGAGGAGTGCGGTACCGCAGTGGGATGGTGGAGCAGGTGAGCGGGCGGCGCCAGGCCAAGGCGGGTGCGAATGGGGGCCCCCTGATCACCCCACCGGTCGCCCCACAGATCGGCCCTGATAGCCTGTCAGGTCTAGGGACCCTACCCATGCACGAATTTTGTGCACTGGACCTCTGGTCTATAAAATGAAGGGATTGGACTAGATCAATTTTGACTTTAAAGATTTCACTCCATCTTGAAAAGATGTCATGTGCTCCCACATGATAATTCTTGAGCTTTTAGAATCTGTTAACTGAAAAGACACAGAATGGGAAAACACTAGAATTAATTTAGTAGCATTTTAAAATAAATGGTAGAATATCTATTGTTTATTTAGTCTGCATTTAGTTTTGAGGATGCTGTGGTTCCAGGTTGGGAACAATTGAAGCAGGTGTCTTTCAAGACTCCTGGATACTTTTTTATTTTTTTGTCTGGATACTTTAAAAGTCTTCAGTTTTGAGATTCTCTTCACAGTGGGCTCAGGTGTGATGCTGTCAGCCTAAGGATATGGAGTGCAGCTTAGTTGCCTACTTCTGTGTAAAGTGTGGAGAGGAAGAAGAGACACCATCATACTCAATATATGACAACTCTTCAGAGGAAATCATTTATCCATTGTCCCATGAAGAGTTCCCTGATAAGATTTAATTCCTTAATTTCTTACAGCACAGTTAAACTGATCTCATTTTCTCCATTTTTATTTTTCTGAAATTATTTTTATTGATCTCAACAAAGGTTTGATTCATTATTCAGTTGGGTTCCCCCCTCCCTTTGGCCTGTATCAAATCTTACAGATAATAATTTCCGCCTTTGTGGCCATCATTTTTTCCAGTTCTAACTTTATGGACTGAATTTTGCACATCCTAATCTGAGGAGGAGATCTAATTCTTTCCATCAGTTTAAGTCTACACTATTATTGCCATGTGCACTTTAACGATTTGTTGACTTTGTTTGCAATACTTCTACAGACTATTTTATTGTCTTCAATTTGTTCATTGCTGGTGTCGTTTACAAGATGCAATCCTTTATTGAATATTTTGGTTTATTTTACTGTGCAGTTTGGTCCTTTTTTAACTTTGTATATTTATTATGAATTGGGTAGTTTTAGCACCTAAAGCAAAGATTCTTGTTAAGACACAGGCTGCATGGGAGGATTAACACTTCTGACCCAAGGTGGCGTCCAGAAACCAGGAGGGAGAGGTCTTCCTTTTATAGTCTCACATGATCAAAATGTCTGTCTGAGATCAACAGGCAGTATCCTGCTACATGTGCTACACAGAAGCCATTCCCATGAAAACCAGCGACAGTAGAATGACGCACACTATGGCATCATTTATCCTTCTTCTAAAACAGAGAACAGGTGTGGTGAGATCATGCGATTGAAATGCCTGTGAGCACTGAGGGGAGAGAAGTCCAAGAGTCTAAGGTATACATCCTAGAGCTTGAAAAGAGGCCGGGACAGCTTTTAAAACTGGGAATTGTAGAGGTAGAAACAGCAAGCGAAACCCCGAGGGTAGATGAGAGCAGGTAGAGAAAGTTTGTAGAAACAGAGGAGAGGACACAAGATGGACGCCTAGGGAACTTCAACACCGATGGTTAACCAGAGGAGGGGCCCAGGCAGGGGCTGTGGACACAGAACCCGGGAGGTGGGAAGGAACTGGGAAAACATGGAGTCACGGAGCAAGGGAGAAAGGGCGCCCGGAAAGGGGTGGCAGTCAGTGTGCTGAAAGTTGCCAAGAGGTCGAGGGAGACGAGGACTGAAAAGTGTTTGGTGGATTCAACCTCAGAGCTTTAAAATTATTCAGACCCCCAGGCCCAGGAGTTCTCCTCCAGGAATACGTCCTCCTAAAAGAAACTAAAGCGATGTGTGTGTGTGTGTGTGTGTGTGTGTGAAAGGTTTATGTGAATGTGTTTGTTATTGCTTTGTTCATAATTGAAAAGCTAACTATTCAACCTCAGAAGTACTTTTAAATCATTTTATGTACTGAGTTTCAGCAACTAAAATCCTGTTTTTGAAAACTGTTTAATGGTATGTGAAATAGATATAAATGCACTAAAATATTAGTGGTCATATCTCTGAGTATTGAGGTTATAGATAATTTTGTCTTTTCTTTTATGCTTTTCTGAGTTTTCTAAAATTTTCTATAATGAGCATATCTAATTTTATAGGTGAGGGAAAACATTATTTATATAGTTTTTTTTTTTAAGTGGCTAGGGGATACACGTTGCTGACCAGGCACAATAAGCTTTAATTAGGTTCTTTCTGACATGATAGAAACAGAAACCTAAGCCACCGAGAGCAAAACCAAGTTCAAGAAATGACCGTCAATTGATATAATTGATATAGTTCATCATTTCGATGTTTAACTCCGAGGGAAGGACAGCTGGAATCCTTGCTGGCGTTGCTGTCCTACCTCTGTTCCCCTCCTTTGCCTTCTGTCTATTGGAAGAGTATGTTGCTTAGTTGTTCTGTGGGTGACAAAGGCAAGGCTTTTGCAGCTTCATGCCCTGCCAGCTCTCACTTATAGATGAAGTCTCCAGTTATTTACCACTGTTTCAAAATACAAACAAGAGAATTCTTTGGGCAGCCAAAATGCAGCAGCCTGGGCGAGCAAAATTATTACTGGTCAAAGTTGGTGTTCAAAAAGTACAACCCAAAGGTTTTCAGAATGGGGGCAGGCGCGTGGGAAATGAGCAATGTTCTCGCACATTGTAACAGCATAATGATGAATTGCTTGTGCTTTTCCAAAACCAGGCTCGAGCGCCTCTGTTCACCTCTATTATCTGCTGTGGGTCTCCGAAGGCATATTACCATATTAATTCATTGTGTTATACAATTTGGTCAACTAAATGAGCTTACCTTATGCCCTCTTAATGGCATTGGCTTTTAATGTTGGTTTCGTGGGATACATTGAACAAAACAGATGCGTCAAGGAAATGTATTTAAACTTAATTTGGTTTTAAAATGACTAGTGGTCTCTCTAACAAATCAGGTACTAAAAAAGAAAAAGAAAAAGGAAAAGGAAAAGTATTGCAGGCAACACACTATGATAAATGTAGAGCTCAAATACCAAAGTATCCCCAATGCTCAGGGCGATCAGATGTGTTCTGGAAAGAAAGTCATGCACTACAAGTGTACCATTTCTAGATCTGAAGCTTAATCCATTGTGTGTGTGTGTGTGTGTGTGTGTGTGTGTGTGTGTGTGTGTGTAAAGGGTACAACACTGATTACTTACAGGGGTTGGCCTGCATGGGAGTGAGGCTGACATTTAATCACATGTCATAAACGCTGCCATCTCCCTGACTTACTGAGACAGCCTGAAGAAAGAAATGTGGCACGAATGGTGAATGACTCATGGTATTAGTTCATACTTGCAATTTGAGTCTCATAATAGAAATATGGATTTATTAGAGCCTCATATACTTTGGTTAGAATTACCACTTCCTCACTTTATTGGCTGAATGATCATTCACCTATCTAGACTTCAGCTTCCTTGCCTATAAAATGGGACAATGGCACTGAAATCTAGAGTTGTAAAGTCTAGCAATAATATAGGGACAGTGCCCGGGTAGAATTTAATGAAGTACACCCATACCTCTCTAAAAGTAATCCACATACCACCGAGGCACATGTTGGGGTGGCTCATTCTGAACTCCCAAGGATCCAGAGGAAATTGTTACTACTGTGGTTGCTTCTGGGAAGGAGGGCATGGTAGTTAAGGAACGAGAGAGGTAAGAAGAGTAACTTTTAACTCTATGCCTTTAGTTCCTTTTGAATTTTTAAAAATATATTTTTGTTGATTTCAGAGATGAAGGGAGGGAGAGAGAGATAGAAACATCAGTGCTGAGAGAGAATCATTGATTGGCTGCCTCCTGCATGCCCCACACTGGGAATCGAACCATGACCTCCTGGTTCAGAGGTCAACACTCAACCACTGAGCCATGCTGACCGGGCCCTTTTGAATTTTATACTTTGTGCATATATTATCTACTCAAAATAATAAATTTGATTTAATTGTAAAAAATTGTGACTAAAAAATTCCCCCCCAAACAAACAAACAAACAAACAAACAAACAAGACTGTGAAGGAGGATCTGTAATTTCTCTCTATGAGAGCTCTCTGGTACTGTTGAAACATTTAAAATTGTGTGTCGCCCTAGCTGGTTTGGCTCAGTGGATAGAGCATCAGTTTGCAGACTGAAAGGTCCTGGGTTTGATTCCGGTCAAGGGGATGTACCTAGGTTGCAGGCTCTGGCCCTGCTCAGGGGCATGCAGTAGGCCAGCGGTCGCCAACCTTTCGGACCTCATGGACCATCAGTTGGTAACCACTGCAGTAGGCAACCAATTGATGTGTCTCTCTCACATTGATGTTTCTCGCTCTGCCTCTCCCTTTCCCTTTCACTCTCTGTAAAAATCAATGGAAAAATATCCTCAGGTGAGGATTAACAAGAAAAATAAAATAAAATGGTGTGTCAGTTTTAAGGAGGGGTTCATATAGTATAATTTTGATGGAGTTCAGCATGAATGATGTCCATTCTGCTGGACACCATGGATAACAAGTGGGCAGTGGTTGGTGGAGGGGGAAGGCCCTCACCAGGCAGTGGCAGGGAAGGAAGCTGACATGATTCCACCGCATAGTTGATGCCTGGGGCTTCTTCTGAAGGTCCTACATAGTTACAGTGTGACCTAGGCTTTCATATGGCAGGCAACAGAATTCCTTCTTGAGGAAAAAATTATTTTCATTTCTTTCCTGAACAAATGTTTGTAGTCAGGAAAACACCTTGGTAACCTGCATCAAGGATGGAAGGTGATGCTCTGAGGACATGGATTGGAAGGAAATCACAATGAAATAGCTAATAGCTATGCATAGAAAATGTACTGGAAATTGGAAGTAGGGAAGAGTGGAGGAGAAGCAAGGAGGAGGAAACAGAGAAATCCTGGATCTGGGTGCTGGTAGAGACTAAAACTTCAAAGGGACAGTCCCCAATGAGTAATACTTGGTGCTGGGGTGACTGGGGGGATTCTTGAGAACAGGAATATCCATTACTATATTTTGAAGTAGTTTTGTTTCTATGAATTAAGTGCCATTTGTTTTCCCAAGTGTTCAGGAAAATGTGCTGCCACACACCAAATGCTTTAAGTCCAGGAGAAAGCCTGGGCTTCATGGCTCCTCTGGTGAGGATGGGAGGGCCCCACAGTTGCAAGAGACTGTGAGGGAGGATCCAGCTCCAACATGAGCTCATGGACAAGAAAGAGCATGAAGACAGTCCTGGAAAGTGCCAGAGAGCTATGGCGAGTGTCAGACTTTGCAAGAGAGGTGATAGGAAACTCGTGACAATTTGATACAGATCTCAAAGACTAGGATGATCTTAGAGGCACAGTTTACAGTGTGCATTTTCCACTATCCATGACAGCATCAAGCATTGCAGAGAAACAGCCCAGAATCATGTTACCGTCTCTGGCTAGATCTGTACTTCACCCAACAGAGAATTCCTTGACACTTTTCATCTTCAACATCTATTAAACAAACCATTGTAGGGAGTAAGAATACACTTGTTCTGAATTGTTTCTTGCTATTGGCCCAGTGTTTCTTTCACAGACTATGACTCTATGTTGAGATCCTCAGATGAGTTTACTTACATTCTTCTTTGCAGAACTTTGCAAATTAGACACTAGCACCTGCCTATACATTTTGCTGAATTCAGTATTTGGACTGCTAAATGTAGTACAAAATAAAAAAATCAATATAAAATTATGTTTTAAGTTCTTTCATCGCTTTCTCTATATTTCCCCAGAGTCTGTTACAAGGCTTTGATATAACTACAATCTGTAAATGGCAGCCCTACTCCCATTTTCAACAATGCCATTCATCCAAGAATCCCAAAGCGTTTTTTAATAATGGACTCATTAATCCTCATAACACTCCTTCATCTGACACATGTAACTCTCACAACATGATATGTTAGTACTTACTCTAGATTTAATTTAACAGATTTTCCCCCCTGTTAAAGGTAGGCATTTACATTGACCTCATTTTAGTTGAGCTATCACTCAGATTTGAACAAGTTTGAATGGCCTCAACCCAAAATGATATCTTCTGGCAGATAGAAGAAAACCATCCGAAGAAGCAATTATTTTTTTTTAAAGGAGAGGTTTCAGCAACAAATGGCCCTATACATAAGCAAGTGGATTTTAATCATGGGCTAAGAAAGTGAGACATTTTGCCACTTTACAAAAATATAAATTTGAATAAATTTCAGAAGTCTTAGGAGGGAGATAATAAAGGCTTAAGCTGTGACTGAAGGTTCTGGGTAGCAAGAGCTTAACCTCTTGTCTTATCAAAGAAGTTCATTTTTAATATTTCCTCTTTTTACACATGCCCTGTTTGATCTCTGTGTTTCCTTTTTTTTTTTGTTAATCCTCACCTGAGAATTATTTTTTTAAAATACATTTTATTGATTTTTTACAGAGAGGAAGGGAAAGGGATAGAGAGCTGGAAACATCGGTGAGAGAGAAACATCGATCAGCTGCCTCCTGCACACCTCCCACTGGGGGTGTGCCCGCAACCAAGGTACATGCCCTTGACCGGAATTGAACCTGGGACCTTTCAGTCCGCAGGCCGACGCTCTATCCACTGAGCCAAACCGGTCAGGGCAAGTATTATTTTTTCCATTGATTTTTAGAGAGGATGGAAGGGAGGGGGAGAGACAGAGAGAGAGAGAGAGAGAGAAACATTGATGTGAGAGAGACAAATTGATTGGTTGCCTCCCGCACTCGTCCTGATCCGGTGCTGGGGATCAAGCCTGCAACTGAGGTACAGGCCCTTGACCTGAATTGAACCTTAGACCATTCAGAATTGAACCTGAGACCCTTCAGTCCGAGGACTGACCTTTAACCTCTGAGCAAACCAGCTAGGGCTGACCTCTATATTTTCTGTGGCTAGAAAATTCAGAGGTTTTTTGGAGTTAAAATCCAGCAGTAGCAGAACTGAGGTCAGGTATCTGAGAAAATGTGGCTAGTAGAATGGATTTTGGGGGTGGGCTACAATATCTATTGATTCATGTAAGCAGATAAGAAAAGTTCCGAGGAGGAAAAAGCCTATGAACCAAAGTTAGTGGGCAAAGGGGAGATGGACAAGGAGGTAGCACTTTGCTGGCAGAACTTTGGACAAATGTTCGTGAGCAGTATTCTTTTGGGATATCCTCCACCCCATGGTCATTCCTCCGTCACTTGTAAAGGCAGGGCATTCTGAACAGACATCTCAAGCCGACTTCTCCCTGTGGCTTCCGCTGTCACCTCTACGTAGATTACTCTCAAGCCTCTCACCTCAGACTCTACCTCCTGCAGCAGTGATTTCAACCATATCAGACCCAATGCCCCTTTCATAAAAATATTTTTAATTTCCTTTTCATTATTATGAAATTCATATATAATATAAATCACCTATACACATAATAAAAATACTATAAAAACGAAGAAGTTATTAATACAATATATATTTCAGCATGCAAATCCTTGGGCACAACTATACCAGGGGACAAGACAAAGAGTCAGATGTTTGCACCTTACAAATAATACAAGGATGACATAGTGACAAAGCCAGGAAATACAGGTGTACTGTAGCAGCAACTCTAATGTCATGACTAGTGTTGCCATTGGTGGTATGACCTTATGAAATGGTCACCAGTTCTTGGTCAAGTTTTAAACCAAGCAACATACAATCTACCATTTGACTAATATAGCAGCTGCATTCCGGAAAGTTGGTATATTGTTGGAGATGCAAAAGCACTTTGCATTTATATGTAACATAGAATTAGGCTCTGAGCTTAGATCATTGATTTTTTCCTACATCAGTGGTTCTCACATTTTTTTTTGTCTCAGAACCCCTTTGCACTCTTAAAAATTATTGAAGAACTCAAGAACTTTGTTCATGTGGGTTACTTGATATTGATATTTACTGCATTAGAAATTAAAACTGAGAAATTTTAATAACATTTATTTATTTAAAAACAATAATCTTATTACATGTTAACATAAATAACATTTTCATTAAAAATGTCTTTCCAAACAAGAGATAGTTTGTTGAAAAGAGTGGCATTGTTTGACAGTTTTGCAAACCTTTGAGATGTCTGGATTAATTGGAGACAGCTAGGTTCTCATATTTGCTTCTGTATTCCATTTCTTGTGATGTGGTATTTTGCTGGAAGCATTTGAAGAAAATGCAGCCATACCTAGATAGGTAGTTGGAAAAGGCAAAAGTGTTATAATAGGTTTTCCATTGTGGATAATGTTCTTTGATGAGACACAAAACTCAACAAGTGATAGTTTCTTAAAAGCTATTTCAATGTCGAACCTGAAATTATATCAATGAATATCTTGTACTCTGTTATATTAACATCCATTAGTCTATCTTGCACTTTGAGTGGATCTTTTACCGTGCATGCTTGGGTAACATGATGCATTGGCCATTTGTAAAGTATTGGCTCACTGAGTTATATAGATCTTTTAAATGTTGACATATTTCATCATACAAAAGCAACAAATCACATTCATTAATATTGCCACTAAGCTCATCAGAAAGGTCTTTAAGTATTGGAAAGCTGGAAAGCTCATGGTGGTAGCTGCAAATTTTCTACAGTTCTAATTCTTGCTTGAATGTTTAACTGTTATCATTGGCAACATGTGCTTTTTAAGTTATTTCTAGGAAATGAAAAATGTATATATATACATATATATATATTTTTAATTTTATTTTTATTGTTGAGAGTATTACAGTTGTCACCCAATCCCCCTTTACCCCTCTTCACCCAACTCCTGCACCACCCCAGGCCATCACCTCACTATTGTGTGTGGGTTATGCATATACACATATAAGTTTTTCGGTTAATCTCTCCCCCCCCACCCCTACCCCTTTGAGATCTGTCAGTCTGTTCCATGTTTCCGTTTCTCTGGATCTATTTTGTTTGTCAGTTTATTTTGTTCATTAGATTCCATATATAAGTGAGCTCATGTGATATTTGTCTTTCTCTGATGGGCTTATCATAATAATATCCAGGTTCATCCATGCTGTCTCGAAGGGTAAGAGATCCTTGTTTTTTTACAGATGCATAGTATTCCATTGTGTAAATGTCCCACAACTTTTTTATTCATTCATCTATTGATGGGCACTTGTGCTGTTTCCAGATCTTGGCTCTTGTAAATAATGTTGCTATGAACATAGGGGTGCATATAGTCTTTCTGATTGGTGTTTTGAGATTCTTAGGATATATTTCTAGAAGTGGGATCATTGGGTCAAATAGCAATTGCATTTTTAATTTTTTGAGGAAACTCCACACTGTTTTCCACAGTGGCTGCACCAATCTGCATTCCTACAAGCAATGTACTAGGGTTCCCTTTTCTCCACATCTTCGCCAGCACTTGAGTCCACTTTGAGAAACTGTGGATCAACTTTATTCATTTATAGACCGTTTCGTTTCCTCTTTTCAATTGGTTCCTTACCTCTGACTATTCAAATCATTTCATGTAAGTACTCATGTATTAATAGGAACTTCTAGAAAAATTCGGAGATGGCTACATCCAAAGATGTGAAAGGCCTGGTAGAGTGTTGGGGTCAATGTAATCCTCTCTTGGCCTCACTTCAGAAAGCTTTAAAAAAACCTTTTACTATCCTTCAGAAAGAATTGTTTTAAGGCCTGGAGGGGAGTGGGAGCCCCTTATTCTAATCTGACTTGAGCTGTAGTCAGAACCTACTTTGGCCCTCAGCTCTAGTTATGGGACAATGTGGTTTTGAGAATGTGTGGGATTTATAGCTTGAAAAATGCCAGAAAATCAGGAATTTAAATCCCCCCTGATTTATGCCCAGCTTGTCAAGGCTAGAGCCTTAAGAATGCTAAATGTTTGAGCCCACCTGTGAGGGTGAGCTGTGTTCTGCTTTGCAGATGATGATTATTAACAATGGGTACCCCCAAATGTGTTAGTTGCTCTCAACTGTAACCTTGACACTTGGTCCATTCCTGCTTTGTGAGGTGTTATAAATTTATAAGAACATTCTCTGACTTTCTTAGCCAACATTTCTGAAACTGGTTACCTGGGAGCCAGAGGGTTAAGCATCCTTTATCTCTGTTCACGTATCTGAGGAGCTTTCGTGTTGAATGCTGAAAGCATTCCACGTCTTGACTACAGGATGATTCTTTACCCCCGGAAGAGACAAATACAAGCACACTCATTTGCTGTGTGCATTTGTGGCTGCTCATTATGGATCCAAGAGCATTTGGTGCAAAAAAAACTGGACCCTCCTCCCCACACGGTTACTGTAAATGGTTTAAATCAATCCCTTTTATGCAGCCTCGGGTACAGGAAGCACAATACATAGTGACTAAATATGCCATTTAAATTCTTCTCAGGCAAAGGTTAAAAGAGAAGTGGGGGGAGGAGCGGGGAAAGCCAAGATTGGCGAGGTAGCTGTATTCAAATATTTTTGATAGGTTTCTAAGATACATGTCTCTTTTTCCAAAGCAAATGCATTCATGCCTAAGAAAGAAAACAAACAGGGAAAATGTTAGCTCTTATGCTGGTGAGCTCATGAGAAATGCCAAAAGAGTTGTTTGCACCCAGCCACAAATATCAGGGCTTCTTCATTGTTGAGCTTTGATGCTCAGAATCAGGCAGAACGTTTCCATGACAACTAATAGATGTTATGTTTATTTACTGAGTGGCAGGGAATGACAGTGTCAGCAACTGACATTTTTGTTTCTTTCGCCTCTTTTTCTCCCTTGTAAAGATTTGTTTTAGTAGATGAAAATGCCAACAGCGTCTTCTATTTTATTTGTCAGAGTTTCTACGGCAAAAGTAAACAGCAGTTTAATTTGATTCAGTTATTCCATGAAGCATCCCTTAAAAGCCCATTGCTTTATGGGCTTTGGAGAGCGCTTACAGCAGGCAGTTGCTGGTGAGATGATTTGCAAAGTGAAAAGCAAATTTCAGGTTTTATTCACTTGAAAACGACCTAACAACTGCATTCCAGGCCGTCTAAATCGACGCAGGTCTCATTAACGTCCTCTAAATTTCACATGACCTTGTTTATGCTGCTCCCCG
Source organism: Myotis yumanensis (assembly GCF_028538775.1). Classification (NCBI taxonomy): domain Eukaryota; kingdom Metazoa; phylum Chordata; class Mammalia; order Chiroptera; family Vespertilionidae; genus Myotis; species Myotis yumanensis. The sequence goes on from NW_027223760.1 coordinate 62,551,844, forward strand.
ATATGTTCTAAAAGGGTCTATTAAGACTTATAACAAGACTACAACCTCAGCAGAGATGGGAGATGGCACCGCAGGGTGGGCGGGTACAATTCCTCACTGGTTAAAAATAACACCACTTGGTTATCTGCCTGTGGCTTGTCTGCCCTCTAAATTACCTGCGGTCAGTTTTTAATGCTGAACTGGCTTCCTCTTACTATCCAGCTGGTGTGTGCTCAAGGGATCCGAACCAATGCTAGCATTGGCTTTAAGAACACACAATTAGCAAGGCAAGCTGCTGCTGGGGACCGGGCAGGAGGCGGGTAGGGGGGGAGGTGGTTATTCATGTTAGTGCTAACGCAGAGAACTGGCTTTTTCTTAGTCCCTGTTTTGTATTATCTGTGCTGCTGCTCTGATTAATTCGAACAATTGAAGCTTGAGACACTTCCAGTTTTTGAGACAAGCTCTCCAAGTGCTTAGGAAACAAGTCCATGTGTGACTATTGCCTGAAACACCCTCCCTGACCTCCTGAGTGAGAGTCAGGTAGAAAGGCGCTTCATCACTTCGCTGGGTTCATTTGTTGCAGGCATGTCTGTCACAGCTGGAAAGTAGGGATTGAGTCTTACTCATCGTTGTATCCGCAGCACCTAGCACAGTTTCTGGCACAGCAGGCATTCAGGAAACCTTTGTGGAATAAATAACGAGTGAGTGAATTGTCATAATCAAGCTCTTGAGTGGAATTAGGCATTCTGTCCTTTGATTGTATTGCCATTACAGCATCCCCCCACATTTCTGTCTGTTTCCAGTTCTGTGGGATGAATGCCTAAGTGTCCTCTTAAGGATGAGCCAACATTTCTCAAGAGGATGGTCTCTTTTGCATGCACATCAAGAGAATAATACAACAGAAAAGTAACCAAGGAAAGGATAGATCCTGATGAGAGTCACGTCTAGCAGCAAGTAGGTTGTGAGAGACGAGGAATAGCACTGAAGACCTGGAACTTGGGTTTTCTGTCACTAGATAGACACCATCTCTGAGTCTCAATAAACTCACATCTAAAATGAGGTGTTTCAGCCAGATCACCTTTTCCCAAATTGTGTCCTAATGGACACCAATGTCTACAGTGTATTAATAAACTCTTCTGGAACAACCAAAAATCAACCAATAACTGTGTAAAACTAAATGAAAAAGGGATACTCAGAATCCCATGAGTAAGCAAAGCCTGAAATTTTTGTTCCCCCTGCCCCCGCCCCCCCCAAATTCCTGTGTTGAAAACCAATCCCTAATGTGTTGGTATTTGGAAGTGGAGGCTTTAGGAGGTGCTTAGGTTATGAGGGTGGGGCCCTCATGAATAGGATTAGTGCTCTTATTAAAGAGACCCCATACCAGCTGGTGTGACTCAATGGTTGAACGTTAACCCTCAGCCAAGAGGTCTCAGTTTAATTCCGGGTCGGGGCACATGCCCAGATTGTGGGCTCGATCCCCAGTGGGGAGGTATGCAGGAGGTAACTGATCAATGATGTTTCTCTCTCATTGATGTTTCTATCTCTCTCCCTCTTAAAAAAAAATCAATAAAAACTAAAAAAAAAAAAAAAAAGTAAAAGATCCCAGAGATCTCCCTTGTCATTTTGGCCATATGAGGACACAGAGAAGAGGTGGGTGTCCGTGAGCCAGGAAGTAGGCTCTCACCAGACACCAATCTTCTGGTGCCTTGATCTTGGACTTCCCAGCCTCCAGAACTGTGAGATATAAATTTCTGTTGTGCATAAGCTGTCTCATCTATGGTATTTTTGATATAGCAGCTTGAGTGGACTAAGAAAGTAATAAGATTATAGATATTCCTGGGCTCCCTGCTGTTGCTGCTCTGTGGCAGATTTCATGATCTGGTCTTTGTAGTGGCTTAAATTATAAGGTCTTTATATAGTGAAAGAAAGACATGGAAGCTCAATGGAAAATGGGCAAAATGACAGAATTTTCAAGAAAGTTCTAGTAATCAGACATCTCTGTTCCCTCTGCTTTCTTGAGTTTACTATATTTTAAACTACTCCAAATAGATCCTAACCATAGCTGGTCTTCCATTAATATAGCTGAAAAGGTCTGGTGAATGCTATGGAATTCTCCCCCCACCCCCCACCTTGGAAGTGGTATTGTTTTTCATGTTCCATATGATGACGTCAGCAGGTTCTAGTTAAGTCTAATTGCTGTCCCCTAAGCAGCACCTGTTCATGTTTTCTTACAGTGCTTATGGGCATTCTTCTGTGGCCTTACTCCAGCTATCAGAGTATCACTTGACTAATGACACATCAAGTCTCTCAGAAAAGTAACCAAGGAAAGGAACAGTAAGTCATCCAGCATTTGGAATATGAATTTTGTGTCACACACAAATACATTGTTTGCACAATGTTGAACTTGCCTGCTTTCTCCTCCACTCTTTTTTTTTTTTTTTAAATATATTTTATTGATTTTTTACAGAGATGAAGGGAGAAAGATAGAGAGTCAGAAACATCGATGAGAGAGAAACATCGATCAGCCGCCTCCTGCACATCCCCCACTGGGGATGTGCCCACAACCCAGGTACATGCCCTTGACCGGAATCGAACCTGGGACCTTTCAGTCCGCAGGCCGATGCTCTATCCACTGAGCCAAACCGGTTTTGGCACTCTCCTCCACTCTTATATTGTGTATGCCTACAAATACAAATCTGATTTGTAATAAAAATACTGATTTTTTAAAATGAGAATTTGGCATTACCTTCAACAGTCAAGGCATGGAAAATGATTGCATCATATGACTTCAGAAGTAGATGGGATATTTTACAGAGAGTCTCATCGAGGAGTTTTTAAACTGTGCCCCATGGAGCCCAAGGGTTGTCTGAGCTGCCTGCCACAGGAAATACTGGGCTCCAGGTCTCTGTCCTACTCCAAGCAGCTCCTTCATCATGTATTTTAGTTATCAGAACTGCTTGTAAGATCTTATTTTAAGAATAGCTCCATAGCTATGTAAAAGTCTGCAAACCACATACCTAGTCTAATCCCTTTGTTTCAGATGAGAAAGAAAAGGAGGCATTTACTTTCTTTCAGGTGGAATTTGAGTAGCAAAGTCCCAACTGGCCCTCACTGTGCCCACTCCCCGTCACATCGTCTTCCCACTCAGCAATAATGTTTATCAAGGTCAGATTTATTTGAAGTTTCTGAGTCAGAGTCACAAAATTTTAGACCCTGAAGGAACTTTTAGTTTTCTGTTTTTTATTTTTATTTTTATGATATTGTCCACAAATGATTGCTCATATTCACTGTTGACAAATTATAGAAGATACACAGAGCTGGGTAAGATGGGTCAGGAAAAGGAAACTGGTCAAAGTGGCTGTGACTTTTAATAATTTCTATGATTTGAATTCAGTGCGCAAAATATCACTTTTCATTTTCAATACCATCGCGGCCCTTTCTAAGCAGGCTTCTCTGAATTGCAGAGTGCTAACACGTGGCAATGACATTTCCCAGTTTCCCTTGCTCGGAGAGTCTTGGTTAGATTTCACCAGAGGGGACACTCCCTGGAGATTTGGACGGCAGAAGGGAAGGAGAAGTCCTTATTCTCTTATTAGCAAGAACAGAGAGCTGATGTGTTTTGCTGGTGGCTTAGATTAGAATATCGTCCTAAGAAACACCCGCTTCTGTACTGTGGGCAGCTGAGAGCATCTCATTGTAGGTCTTTCTGAGAATCAACCATGTTAGTGCTACAGAAGCTGAGGCCATGGGTGGTGGCTTCCCAATAATCAGTATTTACCGATTTCCGGAACGTGGCCTTCCTGCTCTCTTGACTCTCCTATGGCTGCGTGTCCTCTCATTCCCTGTATTAAACCGAGTAGTTTCTGTTTTCTGGATGGAGGCCTAGTAGTTTCAGAAATTTATTTCTTCCAGGAACATGACATAGGGGGGATGTAGGTGGGTGGTAAGGAAATGGATATCTGAAGCTGGAGGAGACAGCTTCAAATGTTTTTAATTCCCTCATGTGATGTGGCCAAAGAGAATAATAAACCAATAGGAGCCTCCCTGGGCAGAGCCAGGGGCCCTGGAAAACAATGGGCAGAGGACAGAACAATGTTCCAGGAAACAGAACCGGCCTCGTAGAGTGACTATCCCCACTTCAGGGTTAGGGGTCCTTCAAAGTGTCTGCTCAATGGATTCTTATATTTCAGTGACTGGCATGGGACTTGTCTTTTTCCTCTTCCAAGTGGGAGGGTGTATTGAGGCTATTCTTGATGCGTTTCCTCACTGTTGGGGTGTGTATGGTGGTGGTGGGGGGTGGGGGCAGGCAGCTTTACTCCTCAGCTCATAGGTGATCAGATCAGGAGGAGTCTCATTTGGATCTGCTGGAGAAGTCTGCACATCTCCCAGAGATCCAAGACTCGTGCTTTGGACTCTGCGAGTGGTTAGAACTTTGCGTTGTCTTTCCACCCTGCATCAGCCGGTACCTTACCTTTTAAAGAACACAACATTTATATTTTCCTTAATAGTAAATGTAACATTTGTTAACTGTAGAAGATTCAAGAATTATAAAAAAGCATAAAGCAGGAAAAAAATAATGCCCAACCCAGGAAATAATCACTATTATTTTGTTCTGATTCTTATCAATCTTTTAAGTTAATATACACATACTATATTTCAAAAACACAGGTGATGTATATCCTTTAAGGGTACTTTGCATTAATTAGTATAGGCCAGGTTATGCTACTGTAACAAAAGATCCTCAGTTCTCAATGGTTTATAATATCCAAAGTTTCTCCTTCATGCTGCATGCTCATTGCAGGTAGTCCCAGCTGTGCTTCACATCATCTTCATTCCAGGGACCCATCATGAAAGAGTTGCCTCTGTTTAGAACAACCTCCTGGAAGAGGGAATAGAGACTATGGCAGATCATGCACTAGCCATTAAGCTTCTGCATGGAAGTGACGTGTGACACACGCTATTTTTGCTTTCATTTCATTTAGGAAAGCAAGTCATATGGCCAAGTTTAATATCAAGTGGATAAAAAATATATTCCTCTCAGGAAGGGGTAGAAAATATCTATGAACAATAATTCTTATGCCGCTTAGCTAATTTAATGTTCCACACTCCTTTGCAAGTACTGGAATTGTTATAAAATTAATGGGGTGTTGCTTTCTCAGTGTGAGAGTTTTTGCACATCTCCATCTTTGTTCTCTTTCCGTGGGCAGGGAATCGTGGATGGGTTGGAGACACTACCACCAGTGGAAATGAATTTGTTATCAATAAATAGCAACATTATCTAAAGAAAAATTCTAGAAGTTGATAGAAGTAAACCCAAACCATAGAAATAGTACCAGCAGAAAATCTAAATGACAGTAAATCCTCACTCTCCTCAATAAGTTCTTGGAAACTGCGACTTTAAGTGAAACGGCACATAAGGGAACCAGTTTTCCCGTAGGCTAATTGACATAAACAGTAGTTAAGTTCCTACAGCATAGTTCTGGTCACAGAAACATCACCAAACTTCTAAATCAAGACCCAGAACACTTCCAATATCTAACATTGAAATAGATGTGAACTCTACATGCATTTAAGAAAGATGAATAAAAAGAATTCTTTTCCTAACGTGTTTATTCCAGTTCAGAGTCACAAGTGGCTGGAGCCCTTCTGTTGCAGGGTGACTCACACATGCTCCCTCAGACTGCGATGATTTAGATGCACCAGTTCATCGAACATGCACATCTCTGGGGTATGGGGGGAAGCCAGGGCTCCTGGGGAAAACCCATGCAGACATGGGGAGAATGAGCCGACCCCACCCAGATGGTGGCCCAGCCTGGGAATTGATTCTCCCCCCTCCATTGTCATAACGCAAGGACTTTGAACAAAATGACGTTATTTGAGGACACTGTACTTTCTCAATTCAAGGATTAACTTACTCAACAGAAATCTTCAACAAATGGTGATCCCAACCTGGCATCTCCACGCTGAGAGCGGGGCAGTTTCCTGGCACCATGGCAGCCCTTCCTAGCAGCTGGTTCAAGGTTCCATATGTAATCAGAGCCAGTGTTTTGGGTTCACATGCCCACATCTACCTATCTCTGTCAGCCTCCCACCTTCTGTTCTCAAAGGCTCTGCCTGGGGGGTCAGGCTGCAGCCTCGTAAATCTGAAATCACCTGCTCATTTTCTCGGTACCCAGCTGTTCACTGGATGGTTTGAGAACAGAAGGAAAATGTCCATCCTCCAGCGCCCCCTGTGCTTCTGGCCCTTGGCTCCTGGCGTCACCTCCTGTGCTGAGGAGGGTGTGAAGTGCAGTCACCATCCATTATGTCCTCACCGGGCCCACAGGTGTCTGCCCAGAGATGGGGGAACATTCATAAAGCTTCATGGCTGCCCTGCCCTTGGCTTTCTAATTGTCTCTATTCTGCATTCATTCAATGTGCAGAGAGTCAGTTATTCACAGACAATAGCAATCCATGCTTTCCTTTATCTTGCAAGTGTGGTTTGACTTCCAAGTCCACCCCCAGGATGCCCCCACGGAGCCCCCTTTGCTCAGCTTGTAGGGAGGTCACCTTTGCGTGCAGCCCCAGGTTTGCACAGCCAACAGCCACCTCTGGCAATGCACCATGCTTTCTCTTTAGCCTGTGTCCCATGCTCACTGTCCCTGCTGTCTCCTTTCCTAGTCAGCTTCAGGGGTTGTTTGCTTTTATTTATTATTCACTAAAGAGTGTACATGTTTTGCATTTAATAAGCCACTGCACACACAAGGCTCCTTACTGAGCTGGCGTGGACTGTGGTGTTTGCTAGATCGACCAACCTCCCCTGAAGGCAATGATTAACCCTCTTGTCTCCTGCTGTCTGCTGGACGCGCCCAAAATGAACACAACTCTAAAACACAACAGTATCCTTTAGCTCTTTGTTTTCAGTCGAGTCCTCTAAAGAGGCAAATTCCAGTGTTTTTCTAATTTTTTTAATATGCCAGAAAATCAAAGGAAGGCTGCCCAAACTGTAGGATTCTTGATTTGAACACAAACACCAGGAATGGAGACAGGGTTTCTGTCCACAGTATACTCATCCACAGGTTTGACGGTTTTCCTCATATGCCTTGTCTTTGGTGAATGCGGTGGAAGAAGAGAATGCTAATTGTACTGTCTGCAAATATGGGCACTTCTTCAGGAGACAGTAAATTTAGTGTCAGTGGAGGGAAGAAAGATCTGGAATGGTGTGGGTCTGGGCCTCAAGGATTAAATAGCTTTCGTCTCAGTGCATTTGATGATAGTTTTCGACCCTGAGATTCTGTAAGTCCATGTGACTGTGTTGCCTCGTCAAAATGAGCTCAGAAGGAAAAAGCAAATGGAAAAGCAGTTCCCGAGACACATTGTTCCTCTCCCTTAGGCAGTGCTCTGTTTGGATATCTGAAGAGCAGCTTTCTCAATGCCTGGAGTTTATCTTTGGCTGCAAGACAAGCAAACACTGGGCCTGGAATCAGGAGAGAAGGAGGGGGAGTAACAACAAAAAGACCCCTTGCCAGGAGTGTAGAGGAGAAGCCAGCGGAGCCAGCCTCCTGACTGTCACTGCAGGGTTCTGAGGCTTGGGACAGCTGTGGAGCCCATCACCTCCGGAGGGAGGGTTTGTTCCGTCCCTGGCTTCCTGGCTCCCACCCTCTCTGCACATTGTCTCTAGCTGAGTTCATTCTTGGCTGGTCCTCACTCAAAGGCAAGAGAGCCAGGTGCTGGGGTGGAGCCAGGTTACAGACTGCAAGTTCATCCACCTTTGTGATATGAAAGCTCAGGGGGGAAGTGTGAGATGGAAAGCTTAAAGGAGTCTTGAATCCACTCTGAGGATGAGCTGCGAAGGAACTGGCATTTAAGAGAACAAGATGGTGGTTTAAAGAATGGTTTTTTGAAAGTTGGGGATTTTCTACCTCTGCCAAAGCAACACACCCCTGTGTATTGGGGGATGTCTGCTGTTAGCTCCTCTTGGGCTGCATGAAGGAGAAACAAATGGCTTTTGTTGTTCGGGAAAGATTTATCAAGCTCCTTGGCCACCCTGTAGGAGAACAGTACCCCAGGATTTGTGTGGAGTTGGTGTAAAAGAACAGGCTTGATCTCTTTGACCATGTTAGTGTTGGGTAGATAGGGAGTAAAGACATGTATTAAGCTGTTATAAAATGACAAAAGCTAAAGAGCTTCTTGGTATCACTGGAGAATTGATGAATTGATGATAAGGGTCTGACCAGTCAGGATAACTCCCTCTCTCACTCTCTCTCTCTCTCTCTCTCAAAAATCCCAACATGATGCAGGCTCTTCTCTGGCCCAAGCTTAACCAGGTCTAGTCTTGACCTGCCACCCACTCTCAGGAGTTAACTCTTCCCAATATAAATCTATACTCTCCAACTACTTCAATTGGCATCTCTACATCTTAAACAGAACACAAATCTAAGTATCCAGTAACCCAGGTTTGTCTTTGAAAGCGTGGGTGAAGCATACATTTTAAAAACAGATATTTTCATAAAAACAGAGGTATTGGTTTTATACCAATAAAGGTTGAATTATCTTTATACCAGAAAGGTTGAATTACCGATGTAGAATCAATATCAATTATGTTAAAAAGCTCCAAGTTAAAAAAAATTCTTTGATTGGATTTTAATATCTCTAATAAGTTTAAATAAGGCAAACAGATAGAAATTACAGAGAGACATATTTTGGATCAAGCAAAGATATTGATAATAGAATTTTTCCAAGATGAATATGGACTGACTGGCTGGTAATGGGCTTCCTGGATTCAAGGTGTTCAAGCAAAGTCTAGAGAAGTATTTGTTTATTAAGTAGTTTTAAGGTGCACAAACAGCAGTGAGCATTATACTTCATTAACTAAAGAGTCATTAATTTGTGAGCCCCTAAAATGGAACGTAGAATTATTTTTACATGCACATTTTTGGGGGAGATTGTTTTTTTCTTTCTTTTTTAAAATCACAATCTTTTTACATGATAAATCACTTATTGATTGGCTCTCCATGTAAAGAGTTAACCTCTCCAAGTAAAGCTTCCAATTAGGTCTTTACAGCTCCACCCTTAAATGTAATTATTCCGATAAGGATCAACAGACATTTGAGGATAATTTCTAATATGAAAGATGGAAATAACAATTTTAAAAAGAGAATAGAGACAATGATACAGGGAGAAGAAAAAGATAAAGCAATAACACACACACACACACACAGAACCCAACTCATTAATATACCTAGAGAATTAAGAAGATATTTAATGACAAGATGGGCTGGGGACTATATAAAAGGAACATTCAGAAGACAAAATGGAGCTCTTGGAAATTAAAATTATGAGGGCAGATATGAAAAATTCACAAGAATAATTTGAAGACAAATTGAGGAAATCTTGAGAAAGTTGAAAGAGAGAACAAAGAAATGGAAAATAGGGGAGGGGAAAAAAGTGAAGATTAGTCCAGGATATCCAACATTTGAATAAATGGGAGACCTGGATAGCATAGAGGATGTTATCAGAGAAATAATTCAAGGAAAATTTTCTGGACCCAAAGTACATGAGTTTCCAGGTAGAAAGAGACGAACAACTATGCCCTTTAATATGTTTCTTAATAGATTTAAAAAATACTCATGTCACGGTATAGAAGTATGCAATTTTATAATATTGGATCAAAGAGGAGATTCTAAATTTCTAAAGAGGAAGGAAGGGAAGAAGGAAGGAAGGAAGGAAGGAAGGAAGGAAGAAATAAAGAAATGAAGACCAAATAAATAGGTCATATACTAACGACTGGAAGTCAAAACACTTGAAGAGTAGAATTGAGTAAACAATTTATTATAAAGGGAAAGTTATTGCAACCCAGAACTTTATACCCAGCCAAGCTATCAATTAGATAGAAGTAGGAGTGGTGTGAGTAGTGGAGCTAGTACAGTTGGGGTGGGGGCAAGAGGAGAGATACTTTTTCACACATTCAAGATACTATGTAAACAATGGCAAACTCTAGATAGCATACACACCAGGGATGCTGGAGCAATGCTCACAGGGGACGTTCATAGAAACAGCATGAATTTTTCCCACTGCCTACCACATCCAGGAAGTTTTCCCACTGCCCAACATACCCAGGGGACGAGCACAATCTGACAGAGCTAAATGTCAGACTCTGGAGAAGGTACTCAGATACTTAGACTTGGGGGTGGTGGTCGGACTTTTAAACTGCATACTTAGGGAAGCATCAATATATCCTCTGTGTAATGAGAGGTTGGGGTACAGTGGTAACAGTACTTGGCAGAACTTATCTGCAGACCTTTTCTGCCAAGACACGATTTTTAATTAAAGATAGCATCAGTCCCTCCCTGGAGTGATCAGTGGGCTAGGATTCAAGCCTTGAGGTTGCAACTGTCCAAAGAAGCAAGTGGTGGTGGACCTTATATCATCAGCATTCATAGTTAGTAAAGCACCAGCCCTTGCCCTGGAGTGACTGGAGAACTGGGGTCCAATGTTATTGATGATCAGAATTGATTGCCTGAAGCACGAGGCATACCCTGTTTAAGCTGAGCTTTGAAGGAAGTCAGCTCTTCCTGGGAAATCAGTCTGTAGGGTATTCATCTTGGACAAGTTATCCAGTTCATCTTAGAAGAGCTCAAACAGTTTTCTTTACATGCACCTTTTCAGAGGAAACTATTGGATGATGTGTTCCACCATATTGAGGGGGAAAACAAAGAGGAAGGCATACAATCCAAGAAAAAGAGGATACACGTGGAAGTGGCCAAGGTAATTACCAGGATGACGGTGAAGGGAGGTTGCCAGGAGGACAGCTAGAAATGTTCCTATCCTACATGGACGCTCCTAGGGGTGAAAAGGAAAATAAGACCATAGATTTGGACTTGTTTTCTTTATTACCATTTGAAAAACAAATGCATTTCCCTGTCTGGAGTCACTGGCCACACATTTTTTTCTTCCAGCTCTTAAATCACTGACATGGAAAAAAGGGGGAAAACCAAAGTGAAATACAAATTGAGCCATGCGTCAAGAGGCTCCTTCGTTGGTCCCCAAAGTTCTTAGAGCCTGTCCAGACTCCTGGATTCTTTGGCAAACCCACTCCCTGAGAGCAGCCAAGTATCCTTTACAGTTACCTTTCCAAGGCAAACTGGGGAGAATTACCTCAGAGGTCAGATCAGATAATATGAAACAGCTGCTTTCTAGAGTAAAGGTTTGCTACCTTTTGCACAAAAAATAATCTGGGGATATTTTTAAAAACATACAAATATACACACACACATACAGATTCCTGCCTCGACTGTAGAAGGTCTGATTCAGTGAGGTATGAATTGAAGCTCAATTGTCTGCATCTTTAACATATGGTTCCATCTCAGAGAAAACCAGTCTATAGACTGGGTTCCCAGGATCCAAAAAGTACACTTATGATGGAATCCCATGAGCATGTTCCCTTCTCATTAACCCCAGCAGCATGGGACCTGCTCTTGGCGAATGAGTTGGCATTTTTTTAAGAATAATATGAAGCTCTCCTCGCATGGGAATGAGCTTGTGCTCAAAAGAGTCATTCCCATGTCTTCTGAGGACTGTTTTATGGTCCTATCGGGAGCTTCAACAATATTATGCCACCAGTGTTTAGGTAATTTAGTGACATAAAAGTGATCAAGCAGAATTATAAGTAGGATTCCCAGGAGAAATAATCTTGCTTTCTGTCCGAGCATCGAAATATTTTTTTTGGCTTCAACAGAGGGCTCAATTCTCTTCTTGTCAAGATCTTAATCCTCCAAAATCAATTTTGCTTCATCACCACTGCTGCCACCCTCCCATAGCACCGCCAAAACCTCATTCTCCGTTGGGTCTTGGTGCTTTAGTTAAAGCACTTACTTTCTGCTTTGTATCATAAGGACTCTGTATATATATATTTGTTTCTCTAACTGGAGTATAGACCCTTTGAGGTGAAAAAAAAATATCGTTTTAATCCTTATCTCAGCTATACAAAGTGCCTATTGGGTGATACCATATTAGGTGATAGACTGATTCAGTGAAATTGTATACTTTCCCCAGTCACTTAACTTCATAAAATATAGTGAGTATAACTCATAGTATTTTTGATGTTTTTCTAATATTTTAAAATTAATATTTTTTTCTAGTTAGTTATTAAAAGTAGAAAATTTTTTATCAAGAAAATAGTTTCAAAATGAAAATGAATTTTGGAATAACTACTTCCAGAAATTTAAGTGGATCACACCCACCCTTTAAAAAAAGAAAAATGACAACAAATCACTTCTCAATTTTTATGCTTCCACAACCCACTTTCTCCATTTTTACTAATACAATAATAATAATAATATACAGTTATCTCCCCTTATCCTCAGATTTGCTTTCTGCAGTTTTAGTTACCCATGGTCAATAGTGGTCTGAAAATATTATATGGAGCATTCCAGAAATAAACAATTCATAAGTTTTAAATTTCACATTGTTCTGAGTAGCATGATGAAATCTTGCACTTAAATATTAAGAGGAAATATCTAAGAGGATTGTGGAGGCATTCTTTTATTTAGATCAAGTACTCAATCTCTACTCTTTCAAGAAATTTTAGCAAAACCTATAATCCCTACAATTGGCAACATCAATGGGGCTATTGATTCATTTAACTTGTTTGTTGGTTTGGATTAATTGGTGGTGGGAATCTAGCAAGAGGAAATGAATTTCTTGACAAGAACAGTGCTAATATTCATAGCTAAACTGATACACACTCTTATTCACCAAGGGAAGCTGGAGAAACCTGGGTAGAAGTATATCACTTAAGGGTTGGGAAGAGCCATCAGCATGTACTTGAAGCACCTCGGTAGTCTAATCACAGAAGAAGAGGACGGGTAAAGAAAAAGGGAATGAACAATGGTGATGAGTGGGATGTGTGTGTGGGGAGGTCATGAAGTCTGACCATTTATCACATGAAATATTGGACTGGGCTGAGGTTGGGTAACTTTGGACACTGCAAAGGCCCTATCCTTACTCCCTGAACCTTGGGGTAATCTTTAGACATTACCATTAATTATTTAGACTCAGAAGGCTGCAACAACATCTTGATTCATTGGCAAAGTGACAAGCATATGGTGTGTTTTGCAAAGCCCTAGCTTTCTGTTGAGAGGAAGCTAACATTAATTCCTTACAAACCCTACAGGGACTTTCCAAGCCAGCCGTTGTTAACATAGTTTGACATCAAAGTTGGAGAGCTTGGAGGAGTTTTGAAAAATAAGTTAGATACAAATTAGTAGCTCTACGCAGGCTGGTGACAAGGAGGCTTCTGAGGCAGCATAGCTTCCCCGCATAGAGCACCAGAGCATCGGACAGCTTTGCAGTTTGATGGATAGTCGAGGTGGCAGGTCTATTTAGTGGGTCCTACAGGATGGTGCTTGGAATCTGGTGTTGCCTGCAGTGCTTGGCACTCTGACAACCTTGGCTCAGGCAAGAGCCCAGTTCAGAGTCACTGAGTATGTGGTATGATCATGGTCAGGGCTGCCTTCTGGTTGATGGAGGCAAGCAGCCCACCCTCTGCCAACACACAAGCTGTTGGAGGGCACCCTCGGGGGAAATGTGAGAGGTGGGAGAGAATGGAAGGTCAGGGGTGTGGTGATATGAAGTGAAAGGTACACGAAGAACTCCTCATCATCTGCGGCCCAGATACTTACTGTTTTCACTGCTTCCGACAGGGCCTCAAATTTAAACTGCAACGTTCATGTTCTAGGGAGAGATTTGTTCTTCCAACTTGCAACAGACTCTTAGGGACTTCCTAGGCAAATGCTTCATTTCTTGCTCTCTGTCTTCTCTGTCAGTTTCCGGATCTCCTTAAACCTCTATCCAAAAGGCATGGTAATGTTTGAATTTTATTCGTTGAACAAGTTTATAGAATGTGGTTTGCTCAAGAATTCGGTCTCTCTTGGTAATAAGGGCTCACAATTAAGGCACAAAATAAACAGAGCTTTTCTTAGGAACTAAGGGGGAAAGCCTTTGATAATCCCAGCAAGACAGCAAATGAAAATATGCACTATTCAGCTGACTCGGTCTGCCATAGAGTGTGTAGATAGGAGGAAGCAGGATCCATTTGGCAGTCCCACCTTCTCTTTAACTGATTGAGAATTAAGGAAGAGAGTGTGAGCAGGTGTAGAGCAAAAATAATTTAGATGAAAAAATACTGGAAAAAGAATCTGAAGCGTCTACATGGGCCGAAATAGCTGATTCTGGATTGTACATGGACAATTTGACCTCTTCAGCCCAGGAATAAAATGTCTACCTTGAGAGGGGGCCCTTGGTCTGTTTCACCATGCTTTAGGCAAATCCACTTGTAAATTGTCAGAGATACAAGCATTGGCTGTATTTATAAAAAATATGTTTTTATTGATTTCAGAGAGAAGAAGGGAGAGTAATAGAGGGATAGAAACATCAATGATGAGAGAGAATCATTGATTGGCTGCTTCCTGCACGTCCCTACTGGGGATCAAGCCTGCAGCAATCTGGGCATGTGCCCTGACCAGGAATCGAACTGTGACCTCCACTGAGCCACACTGGCTGGCACATTGGCTGTATTTTTAAAATACCTCCTTGTCTGGAAAACTCTCTTATGTCCATCAAAACCTTTTTGGTTACAAGTAAACCACTTTCCTTCTGTCCCCATTGAAAATAAAATATGAAGATGACCCACCATCTTTTTCATGGCTCTCTCATCTTCCCCAAGCTCTACAATCCCTGTTTTGTTAATATTTCCCAAAAAGAGCTATTTTTTCAAGTGTGTACTCACCTATTGAGCACTCCCACGAGTGGATTCGCCCCATGTTTCACTCCCTTTCATATTGAGGATCACCTCCCTGGGCCAGGGGATTCTGGGAAAGTGATAATAACTACCAGGAGCTGGATGTCCATCCAATCTATGGCTCTAAGTTCTCAGTTTTGCTCATCTGTGTTTTATCTATCCCGATAAACTAGCATGAGATCATTACCATGATCTTCTTGGTACTTCTCTAGGTTCAAGCCCATGTTCTTTTCATGAGTGGACACTGCTTTCCAGTCTGAACTTTTCTTCACAGATAGAGGGCTCACCATAATGGGAATGGCATGTCATGGTTCCTCTGAGACCTTGGCCCACCCGCCCAGCAGGTTTGGGACCTGGTGGGGAGGATGCAAAGAGCTAGTCCTGGTCCCTTAAAGACAACTTCCTCTTCTGTGCCTGCGTGTGCTATTTCTTTGTTCTGGGGTTTCACCCACAGCCCCTTCTTCTCAATGGGAATCTTCTATTCTTTCTTGGGGACCCAGCTCAAATGGCATCTCATTAAACCCCTGTGAGGGATGACATACTCCTCTCCACTTTCTATTCCTGCAGACGCCCGAGTGGAGGTCTGAGAGGGCAAGACAAGGGATTATTTAATTTTTTTTATATTTCCAGAAGTTAACAGAATACTTGGCTTATAGTAGAAATTCTTAAATGGCGATTGAATTAATTCATCAACCAATTAATTAATACTGGAGTTTGGAGAGGAGACAAAATTGAAAGTCACTAACATAGAGTCACGTGATGCTGCAAGATGCCACAAGAGTGGCTCAGAGGAGAGAGGAGAAAGAGAGAGAGCAAATGGCCAGGAACCCAGCCACAACATACCCACAGTGGTATGTGTGTGCACGCATGTGTGTGCGCGCAGGAAGATGAGCTGGCAAAGGAAGCCATGCCTGGTCAGAGTGCTTGGAGAAGCACCATGATATTGTTATTCTACAGAGGTGAAGAAAGATTTTTAAAAATAAAATCCATATCCCATAACAGGGATCAGTGTGTTTGAGTCCCTGCCTATCCCTACAACTTAATACCACCCCTCTCTTCCTCACCCACTGGCCTTTTCACTCCCAGAAGTACCAGGAGTTCTCTCCAGCCTCACAAATTGGACACTCACTGTACCCCTGCCTGGCCCGACCCCTCCTGCTTCCCTCAGCGACCTCAGTACCGTCTTCTGAGGCCCTCCCAGAAACGCGCCTCCTCAGAGGCTGTTCTCACCACCCTCCCCAGCGTAAGGCCCCACTTGACTCTCCTTTGCAGCCTCCTGCTTATTTCCTTCACAGAACTGACCAGATTCTTAATTGTTGTAGTCATGCATACAAATAATTCTTTTTTTCCCTGTCTGCCCCTAGCTTGTAGGATGGGACCTGGTGAGAGAAAAAGATAGAAAGTAATAATAAACGAAGGCAGATTTGCATCTAGTTCCCCACCAGCGCTGCTCACTCCACCACCCCTGCCGTCTCCTGCAGGGCCGGGAACTGGGGTCCCCCTACAGTTTCCCTGTCAGTGATTTGCATAGGCCACAGTCACCACTTCTCTGCCAGGACAGGGCTCTTCAGATCCATGTGAAACAGCGAGAGATGAGGGCTCCTTCCCCAAGTACATGGTTTCACTGTGCCTTTTACACCCAGCTCTTGCCCTTTCAAGAAAGCCGAGCTGCAGTGCAAAGATCTCAAGGAAGGTTCAGACCCCAGAGATCCCTGCGTGGAGGCGTGGGGGTGGCTCCATGGCTGTTGTGGGCTCTGGAAATGGAATCATGGGTCGCGGTGCTCCCCTCAGCGGGTCCGTGGGGCGCCTGTGAAATCTCTGCGAACAGTCCCTGTGCACTTATAAAACCCCAGGTCGCTGACAGTCACAGTGCTCATTCGCTCTGGCCAATTGAGTGCTAATAAGCTGAAACTGGGCCTTGGGGATTTGTCTCCTTGGCATGTAAATTCCCCGAAGAAAAAAAACACGCTCCCCCAAAAGAGATTGCAGCCTAATAGATTTTTTTGTTTCCTTCTCCATTTTTGTAAACTAACTTGGAGCCTGCTTTGGAAGCTCTTCCCTGTTGGCTGAACCACAGCTTCTTTCTTTGTTGGTGTCTGTGTTCCATCCGGGGCTGCCCTCCACCGGGGGCTGCCCTCCCTGGGCCCCAGGGGACAGGATGGCCTTTTCAAGAAGCCCCAGAACTCCAGGCTTCCCACCGTCTGGGGAGTGTGGGGCCACCAGTTCTTGCTTTCACATCTGTGCAGCAGATCTGCTGCCTGCAGAGAGCTCTGACGGCTGAGGACAGGCCCGGGGCCAGGGTACCCAGGTGGGCTTTCTGCTCCGGTCTCTGAGGCCCACTGTGGGGCTGCCCCTTGGAGAAGCCCAGCTGAGGCACACCCACCGCCTCACAGATGGCTGACAGCCACCCCCGCCCCACCCAGGCAGGGCAGGAGCCTCTGGAAAGCCTGCCCCCTTCCCATGGCCTCAGGCAGGAGAAGCCACTCCATGTATGACTTGATGCCCGGTGACTGGGCGGCAGGCGCTCACTTCTTCCTTGTGGATCAACCACCAGGCCTAACAGCTTCCCCAGATTTGGAACAAAAAGAAAGGGGCTCTTTTCCTACAAGCATGACTGTCCCTCTCCAGACAGACGGTTCTGGTGGATTTAGGGGACCTCCTAGACGTACTGTGGTTGCACCTTGCAGCTCCTCTGTAAACACTGGCATGTCAGTTTGCCCAGAAGAAGAAGTCCTGACATTCTGTCCGGCCTCCTCAAGGCCCAGGGACACGGAAGGAAAAGCAACATTGTACCAGAAATCTGGTCGGCGTCCCCATGGGTGGCTTATGGGGTGCCGTCTGCCAAACCCCGTTAGGAATTTGCTTGTACCTTGGAAGTTCTGCCAAGACATCTCTCTAGTTCTGGGCAGAGACACCTTTGGGGCTAAACTGTCCTGAGAGAGAGCAGAGAGTGACTGGGGAGGTGGCTGGGGTAGGGAAGGGTGGTGAGGGGTATTGGCCACAGGGTAAGTTACAGCTGCGAGCCCAGCTCCATTTTCTCAGCTCCTCTGTGAGAAATCACCACTTTGCAGCCTGCACTTCATTGTCCAGGAGGGCGGCTATGGGCCCAAGGGTAGGCCAGTCACTCAGTGGCCAGGAGCTGTGGGCACAGAGGCTGGTCACCCAGGCCCCAGGGTTGCATTTGGTATCTGCCCTTCTGGTTGGTGCTGTTCCTCTAGGGAGGGAGGCTGCCAGGAGATTGAAAACAGAATTTTCCTCCTAGAAGGAAAGTTTCATTGTATACATTGTGTGTACAGTGTGTGTGTGTGTGTGTGTGTGTGTGTGTGTGTGTGTTATATGTGCAAGAGAGACAGAGATAGACAAAGAGAAGATGATGGTGTGTGGGTTGCTGGGATTCTTAACCCAAGCATTTCCCAACCCCCTAAATTTGATGTAAAATATACAGAGTAGGCTGCAATCAAACCATTGGCACTGGACTAACCCTGCCGGGTTCTGGTCTCTGTCTGGCCTGGCTTCAGGCCCTCTCTCATTGCTCACAGTTCTTACCCTCACCCACCGGGCATTACCCCCACCCCCCTCCACCTGCTTTCCAAGGCACAAGCTGCCTCCTTCTTCCCTAATGAAAGATAGCATGTACCGTATCCATTTATGCCCATCAAGGGCATGGCTCACATCCTGGCTGCTGCTGAAAGGAAACTGGCAAATGGAACCCACACCTGGTGGCCAGATTCCCCTGGCTGGATTGCGCTCTCTCTGATCAGCTGGGTGGCAGGACCTCGATTGTTGCTAGGTGAATGGAGAGAGCCCGCACGGAGAGGAAGGCCTAGGCCTCGTAGGGGTTCAGGAAACGTGCAGGCTCTGTCCCTCCGATCTCCAATTGCCAGACTATCTCCACAGGCAGCATGGTTTTGTTTAAGGAGAAACATAAGTCCCCCTGGGCAAGAAGGTGGGAGGACTGTGTGTTATTAATTCCCTGGCCATTGGCTAGCAGTGGCAGCCAGGTAAATTGTTTTCCACATTTATGTTTCAGTTTTTCTCCAATTTCTGCTCTGTTCGATCCCCACTCACCCCTGAAAAGTGGTGGCAGCCAATGCTTCCTAATGAGAATGTGATGAAATGGGTTCTGTGGTTGGTGCATTTGGCTTCCCATAACGGAAATGGGCTGCAAATTCAGTTCTCATCACTGGGAGACCATGGAGACAGGTCAATTCTCCTGCTGAAAGGGACACACTTAAAAATGCTCACGAGGTGAGGCTTGGCTTCATGAAGGCCCATACTTTGGACGTCCTTGTGGGACACCTGTTTAAAGGGGCCACTGGCCCACCATGGCAGCACAGTGTGCAGACACTAACGAAATGAGGGTGTTTGTTCTGTGAGAGGTGAGAGTAGGCAAGGACTGGTATGTAGGTATATAAGCATTTGAAGGACTGCTTCTTAGAAGAAAGATTAGCATTGTTCTCAAGTAATCATTGATGAGTAAAAGCTGAAAGAAGTCAAATTTAAAAAAAATAATAAAGGAAGACATTTCTAACAATTAGAATTATTCAAGTGTCCAATTCAATTCAAACGAATATGAATTAAACACTGATTATACAAAGATGAATAAAATCTTGATATCCGTGAGTCATAACTCTATGGTTTTCTGTGTGAAACCTAAACCTCACAATCATTATATTTAAATTGCCATCCGTCTAACAAGTAGTCTCCATCTTTATTTCTCAAGGCCCTTTGCTGCCTCCTGTGCCAGCAGTTTGATCATTCCCAACTCCCTGTCCATTCCTGTACTCTTGACCAGGAATGCCTTTGCACCTTTGAAATGTGATTTTTAGATTCTGCTTTAAAACTTTGCTTTAACCCTAGTGATTTCCACTTGCTTCATTTCCCCGAGTCACCTCCATAGCCATTCAGTTTAGTGTTGTGTGTACCTGGTTGCCACGTGGGCTGGTTGGCTCCGTTCATTCTGTTGAGTGCTGCTGTGGATAGGACATCTGCTCACACCACCCCAACTCCTCCAGGAGAGGTGGCCAGGGGGTAAATTCTGTATGAACTCTGATATCTGAGGTAGAATCTTCAGCCTTCTAACCATCAAAGCCATTGCAAGATAGTTAGTTTCAGATTTCACAGAGGAAGGTAGGCAACACCAAGACCCCATGCCGGATTTCACCAATTTTGACTAAAACTATAGCCCACTCAGCTATCATTGCAACTTAGAATGTTGGCCAAAATGAACTGATAGATTTGTATAATACATTTATGACACAAATGATAAAATTGTGTGTGAATAAGTAATTGATGGTATGGTTTTATTCACTTTGTCATTCATTCAACCAATATTAACAGAGTGCTGCTATGTCCAATGATTCGGGGCAGACTCAGAGCAACATGAAATGTGGCAGCTGTCCCCGAGAAGGGTGTGTGGGCTCGTGCACTCCTGGGATGATTTTGAAGGTGAGATAACCAGGGATCTGAAAGCGTTTTTAAACTGTGAAGCATCGCATAAGATACAGCTCTTATTGGTTGCTAGGAAATCTAAATAGAAAAGTGTGGTGTTTGTAACATGTCTGTGTTTCTTTAATGGCCATTTTAAGTGGCCTTGGTTTATTCACACATATTTACAGTACAAACCACAACCAGGGGCTGGGGCTCCCATGTTTCCTTTCCTAATATCACCAGACCAGCCAGAGCATTTAATCTGACCCCTGAGTCTCTCTGAAACTTCTCTCCCATCAGCCTCCCGTCCCTGCTTATGCGGTGCAGGCCCAGGTCCCAGTCTCTTTCTGCTGCTCCGGTTATCATTTTAGATTCTCTTTCAATGTCATTGAAAACTTGGTGCCGTTATCCTGTTCCTCTTCCACACACTGTACTTCCACTTCTCTACCTGGAGGATGTGAGCTGGGTCTCTCCACACAGAATTTAGGGAAAGAAAATTCTATAAGTAGAATGTTAATCAAATTGTCGCAGCGTAGCCCTTAATGGGCAATACAAAAGAATAACATTAAAACGAAGCACTACCATAAGATGTTCTGCTATTTTAGCTATAGTGCTGCAATCCTCAATTTAGGAGTCAAGCCTGGGGTAAGAATTCAGTCTGTCCTTGAGTGACCTCTGCTGGTGATTCTAGGTTGAAGTTGAGTTTAAACCTTCAGATTGAAAAATAGAAAAATGCTAGGGAGTTTTGAAATGATGGCCAAAGACAGTATAGGAGGAGCACACGTGTTTGGCCCTGAGTGTGTGTGCTTAGACATCTCACACATCGTTACTTCTCACACAACCCTGTGCGGGATTATAGTGGAGGGAACTGAGGCCGAACAACTTACCGGGGCCACACAGCTATTAAGTAGTGGCAGGATTCCAACTTAGGGCCATCCCATCCACAGCCCAGGCTGCCCTGAGCTGGTCTCCTCTACCACCACAGAGCGATGCTGTGATGGTAAGGATGCGCAAACTGGTCCTTACATCGAGGCTGCTCGTGGAAAAGAGGTTCTAATGGGCATGAGATGTAACTACCATCGTATTATCACCACAATAAAACAACTCCGATCTCCCCTTGTCTTCCTTCCAGTGTGGCCCAGGAGCTAAGCCCTCCTGTGTGCTAAGTTGTGAACGGTTGTTCCCTTAATGTAGGTCAGGGATTGGGGTTTTATTTCCATGACCAATTTGGCTCAAATTGTTGGCGGATCATGTTGACTGTGAAGTTGTGGGCACAGAGATGTATTTTCATCGTGGAGATTAACCTCATAAAAACAAATATCCAGCTGCTTTCCTGGGTACAATGATGTTTAGCACCTTGTGCCTGCCTGTCAGGGGTTTCACAGCGTATGAAGTCAAGTTACAAACGGGGAGGAAGGACTAGCCCAACCCTAACACTTTCCAGGTGTGGAACAGGTGGTGGGGAAGAGAGGAGATAAAGTCACAAGAAAGGTGGAACCTAAGCCTCCAGGAAGGGGGGTGCTAAATAAGCGAAGAGGTGGAATGTGCGCACAGAGGGGTGAGATGAGGAGCTATAAGACGCCAGCGGCCAGCGGCCCACCTGGGGAGCTGGAAGTAGACTTGGGGATGCAGGTCACTGAGGCTGGGGAGGCTGAGGCTGGACTGTAAGGGGGGATTACTTCACTAAGAGGATGGTAATCCTTTTTCTCATGAATTTAAAGGAAAGTGTGGAAGCGTTCTTTCTGGGACAGGAGCTGGACCTCACAACATCTTACGGTCCTTGACACCAAGATCGATGTTAATTCAGATGCTCAGAAGGAAGTGAAATAAACACCTCCCATTACTGGTTGCGGGGATGTGCCAGGCACTGCGCTAAGCACTTGGCAGGCATTATCTCATGTGACACCTCCAGCTTTCCTGGAAAGTAGATACTATGATCATCCTCACTGTACAGGTGAGGAATTTTAATGTCCCAGACACACGCATGTGCACTAAGCATGTAGGTGTCTGAACTGAAAGTCTAAAATGTGGGACCCCAGCTTCCCTTCACCGTACCCTCTGTGCTTCACGCCGGGTCATTCACTTCAGATGTGCAGAAAAGCATCGTCTCCAATGTGAGATGAATCTTTCTTTTCTCTGTCGAGGCGATAGTGCAGGGATGGGGTTAAGTGTCATGCTGAGTATTCTCGGGACACTTAGGTAAACCGAACAAGTTCATGTCCAAAGATGAGTGTGCAGTGGCAAAGAGCTCACCTTTGTCAGGAAAAGGCACTATGGCTGCCATTCTGAAAATTTCCAGAGGGTGGCGCTACTTCATCAGTAATTCTACACCCTGTCCTAGTGGTTTTAGGTGGGTTTGGGTGAAATTGAAAGTTCAGGAAACCTTAACAGGCACATATTTTCTAATCTATGATTTTATCAGGATCTATGATTTTTTCATGACTGGATTTCATGAAATGGGAAAGATTAGAATAAATTGGGAACTTTAAAAAATTAAACCCATTTTCAACAAAATTCAGCTAATTGTTCAGAACTGTACTGAAGCTACTGTTACAACTTAAAAACATCACGGTTCGGGGTGAATTTTCTCTTATTAGAATGGAGTTTCATATAGAACAAAATTATAATGTTGGAACATAAGAAACAATGCCAAACAAGTGACATAAATTAAAGAGGGAGGATATCAACTCCCTCAGACTAAGTATAAAATACATTCTAGTATTTTAAAGTGAGATGGAAACTTTCTTGACAAAATGAAAGCTTTCTCTTCAGATATGCAGTCACAGACTTCATCAAGAGATTCTTCTCTTTGATTTTAGCCTTATCTTTCCCTTGAAAAGACTTTGAAATGGATATTTCTGTAGTTGTTGTATTAGTGAAAGAACCTGATTTTAGTCCCTGCACACGTTTCCAGGCCAAATGGTTAAATATTTGATGTTTTTGTATCACCCCCCTCTGAGGCCCGCGTCTCTCCTTTGTTTTATTAGCAATACTAAAGCCAGCGTGCCCGCTGCCTGGAGAAGGGCAATTGCATTATTTATTCTCTTAGAAGTAGCATTAAAGCTTTATTCCCCGCCCCCCCCCCCCCCAAGCAATGTTTTCTAAATGTTCCCTCTGATTACACAACATTTTTAGTCTGTCCTGCTAAACCGTATATTTTAAGAGACACTTTCAAACAAGTGTGTTCAGGAACTGAAGTGTCCAGTGACAAAATACAGCCCTCCACGCAGCGTCTAGAAGTGAAGTTGCCCCCCTAATAAATATACAGCGTGTGTAACGGCAGGCCTGGGAGGTCTGTTGGTATTCGTGGGAGTTAACAGCATAAATTCCAAGGGAATTCAGGGAACAGACACTTAAAATAACACCAGCAAAGCCACACTAACGGCAGCTTACTCAACACGGCCTGTTTAATGTGGTGTGACTTTTATTAGGGAATGTGTTGCACGTTATGCCAGAAAACAAAAACAACTAAATAGGCAAAACGTGGGGTAATCCTTTTCTAAAGGTCTAATGAGAAACAAAGCTGAGAAAACCACTCTTCCGAATTGGATAACAAAGAGATTTTGTGTAGGGCTTCCCCCAGCCGTGCTTGGCGGTCAGATAAGTGTTATCAGCAGCCAGGTTTCCAGAATTCCTCGTCCACGCTCTCTCTTCATGTTCACGAGGGTGGCGGCGGATGCTAGAGGGCCTTTGCTCTCTTTGCCAGAATGCGCCCCCCCCCCCCCCCCCCAGGGGCACCCTGGGAGCGGTTTATGCTTCTTGTTGAAGGTTATCTTTATTTGCCCATGTCGTGGGGTCAGCAGAAGACAACCCAGTGCATTCACTGTCACAGGGCCATCGACCTCTGTGGTCCTGCAGTGGACCTCATTGAAATCCAATTCAACAGCTGCCGGGTTCTGGTGGAAGTCGGGGGTGGGCTCGGTGGGCTATTTTGTACTTCGGTCTCCATCAGGAAAATAATTAAACACGGGGACGTGGCCACCTCACTTGCTTTATCAACTAAGTGAAGAAATCCAAAGTGGGTCCAGGAGGAACGTCTGCGGATATTCTTCTCTTCTACGCTCTCCCCCATCCCATTCCCCTTCATTAAAAGCAATAGGTATGCTGGAAATGTCCTTTTACTTATCAGCAAGTATGTGCAACTTTTCCACATACAACCATTTATTTTAATGTCCGTTCTGGAATAAACCCTTGTAAACCTACCTCCCATGCAGAACATAAACTTAGGACATTGGGATTCGAGCAAAAAATATAGATGGTTAATTCTACTTAGGGAGATTCTTATTTGATAATGAAAGACTTTGATAGTAGTAAAATATAGCATTTTGTATTCTAATTTTTTTTTCCTTTTGGGAGGATACTTTCTAGCAGGCAGAATGTACTTCCTGTTCTATCTTCCAGTTAACGCACATTTTCCATAAGTGGAAAGAAGTAATTATTAATGATTTTGTTATGAGCAGTGATGGTGCAGACACTCTTAGCTGCATTGAATGGAATTTATGATTAGTGAGGTCATTATTTTGTCCTTTCAAAGTGATCATAATAACCTGGTATAATTGCTTAATATGACATTTAAACATGCAACTGTGTGAATTAACTGTGTGTTATCAAAAATATCCATGGTCCCAAAGTATAAAATTAGCGAAATCTCAAGCTTTCTCTTCGTTGTCTGCACTTAAAGTTTACATCAGATCTCTTAACTGCTGCTGTATTTTTCTCTCCCAGCTTTCACTAAGTAACTAGGGGTGGTCATCAGACAATAAATTCTCTTTGAAATCCCTTCCAATTTCCTTCATGCTAGAATGCAGCTTGCCCCTGAGAAATTTAAATGCCTTTGTTTGTTGTGGCTTAAACTGCCTCCTGACTTTTTTCCTCTAAGTAGTTGTAGCTGATAATAGTAAGAAAAAAAAAAATGAGATTGCTCTAGAGAACATACCATATAATAATATATTTTTACCACCTTAATTCCCTTTCAAAATAATGTCCCTGTTAGTGATTAAAAGAGGAGTTTAAGAGTGGGTGTCATAGTGTCTATAAATAAACTTGAGAACATGCGTTCTAAAGAGCCATATTTTTACAATCTCATCTCCACTAAACAAAACAATATTTTCTGGCACCTGTACACTCAGCGTCTCATGTAGTTCTTATTATGGAATTTCCTTTCTCCTTTTCAGATTGAAGATAATTACTGAATATGATAGAAACTTTATAGCCATTAAAAATAGAACAGAAAAATGTTACCAGACGGCAAGTTGTTAAAAATAAATATGAAACAGGACTTGAGTCCTGTCTCGAACACTGCGTTTGCTTGATTCCAGTAGGATGTAGGTTTCTTTCTTCTTGATCCTTTTCTTTTTCAAAACAGCTTTTTTTTAAGAGCTTAGGAAAATGTTACCAGATCATCGCTTACATTATAATTTAGTAGACAATCTGGCTATGTGTAATTGCTGTTTTTTGCTTAAAATGGCCAAATATTAGAATTTTTACATGGCTTATCCTCTAATTGCCCTCTCCCATCAGCTTTGGCAGGACTGTTTTGAGATTTGGGTTGGGTTCAGTAGAGAGAATGGCATCCAAAAACATAACGGTAAAAACAACAGTCCATGGGCCCCTCTGCACTTTCCCATTCATCAAGACGTACTGACTCCTTTATTTTGGGGTGAGAAGAATGAGATTGGAAATGAAATCAGACGCATGGGGGTGCTTGTTCCACTTAAGTTTGCGAGCTCTTTCAAAAGTCCTGATCCTCGCGTGTTTGTTACCTGGATTTTGGTGATCGTAACACAAGTGTATACATATGTGCAATTGCACAAATTTGCTTACCTTATGTGCGGTTTTCTGTGTACCAATTAATTATACCTCAATGAAGTTGAAACAAATTTCCCATCCCATTTTCTTAAGGTTACCAAAATGTTCTAATCTTAAAAACAAAACAAAAAAACTGATGGAATGTGGTCAATCTTCAGAGATCTTCTGCAATTTTAATCTGAATTTGATCAGCTTTGATCATTTCCAAATTAATCTTTTTTCAGAAATAAGGTCTTTTTTTAAGATTTCATAATAACACTTATTTTATTTTACCAGAGTAAATACAGCATAAATCTGCACCCCACTCTGTGGGACTATAGTTGTCAATTTTAGAATTGCTATATGAAAATAGGGGCCAGCTCCTGGTTCAGTATCAGAATGTAAACTGTTCCTTTCCCCAGAGTCAGCGAGACAGTCTGTGAAGTTTCAGATTCATGGAAGGACAAGCTGCCCTTCGCCACACACAGTGATGTTTTTCTGTTTTCCTTTGCTAGCAGGGTTTGAGCACTTGCTATATGCTAAAAGTTTGCCGAGCAATTAAAATGCAGCGTGTCAATGTAATCTTTAGAAACTTTGAGTTAGAAACGAGTTGTATCCGTATAATTACATAGGAGGAAACCGAGGCTCCAGGCGCCTAAGGAACGCGTTCAATATTGCACAGCTAATAAGCAGCTGAAATGTGAACTCAGATTAGGGGTAATATTTCTACCAAATTCTGTTCTCAGTGATTTACCAAAATGATCCTAATGATCCCATTCTACAGATAAGGAAACTGAAGCATATGCAGGTGCCACTGTGCAGTTCTAAGCCATTATTTACCAACATATATTCTGCAATAAAAAGAATGTCGTGGTCAAATAAACTTAGCAATGCTGCTTATTCTAGCTCCTGAGTGAATATTCACCCTGCTTAGTTGTTCTGAGAAATCCTAGAACAATCCTGCTTAATTCTGTTTCACTCAATGTTCCTCAAATTTACATATCACGGAAACCCTCTCACGTGTAAGTGTTCTTAATATTTTGCAGAAGCCACTTTGGGAAATAGTCATAAGTACTATTGCCTCTGCCCTCAGCAGCTAGGCTCAGGGAGGAAGCACCCCTCCGTTTGATGACATGCTGCCTGTTGGCATGACCTCTTCTGGAACATGAGGCTCAGCATGGAATCGGGCGAGGCAGGAACCCTGAGGCCTCAGGGACAACTCGCTGGCCTCCCCGTCGGGTCTCAACTGCCTCAGTCTGGTGGCCAGAGAACAGGAGCTCCGGTTGGGAACAGTCTGTGAGGTTGGATTTAATGCAAGTGTGTTCTTGAGAGGCGGGGCCTGGTTTCCCTGCTGAGAAAGCTCACCGGTCACCCCCTGATGGCGGCGGTTGCGCCTACAAGGTTGTGAAATTAAAAATGGCCCTGGGAGTTTTGCCGAATGACAGTTCAGAGCAGATCCTTGGAAGAAGCAAGATGTGGGAGTGAGGCCGAAACCGGTTTGGCTCAGTGGATAGAGCGTCGGCTTGCGGACTGAAAGGTCCCAGGTTCGATTCCGGTCAAGGGCACGTACCTGGGTTGCGGGCACATCTCCAGTAGGAGATGTGCAGGAGGCAGCTGATCGATGTTTCTCTCTCATCGATGTTTCTAACTATCTCTCTCCCTTCCTCTCTGTAAAAAATCAATAAAATATATTTAAAAAAAAAAAGATGTGGGAGTGAGGAGTGGGAGGGTGGGGCTGGTCTTTGAGCAATTACAGTGGCTTTCAAGAAAATGTTAGCATTAAGTGAAGTAAGCTGGCCAGAGAAAGAGAAGTACCATACGATTTCACTTATATGTGGAATCTAATGAACAAAATAAACTAACAAACAAGATAGAGACAGATGCAAAGATACAGAGAGCAGACTGACAGCTGTCAGAGGGGAGGAGGTTGGGTGAAAAAGGTGGATGGATTATGCAAAATAAAAAATAAACTCATAGGCACAGAAAAAAGAGAGAGAAAATGTTAGCATTTGTCTTACTGCTACATTTGCCTCACTGAAGCGGAGCTGTTTTTCTCTCTTTTCAATGAGATATTCAGGGCGCTGTGAACTCGGTGGCAAAAGTTAACTTTCTAATGAAAAGCCTCGCACGCTGTGTCCCAGAGGCAGGGCCTGTGTGGGGCTGTTGAGAGAAGCGAGCTAAACGAAGCGCTGCTCAGAATTCCGGGAGGTTAATAGCCAAATCAGCCCAGCAACGGAGACACCAGCTGTAGTTCTTCTCTTTCCTGCTTTTCTTACAATTCAAGGCATCTGGGCACCATCTTAGTGTGCAAATATCCCATTTT
This sequence comes from Myotis yumanensis, assembly GCF_028538775.1. NCBI lineage: Eukaryota > Metazoa > Chordata > Mammalia > Chiroptera > Vespertilionidae > Myotis > Myotis yumanensis. Next base: position 62,580,142 of record NW_027223760.1, read on the forward strand.
TCAACTTCTGGGGGGTTTTGCGCTAAAGGAGTCATTTGTTTTTTATTATTATTAATGGCATCCTCTTTTTGACAGACTCCAGACAGCCTTGCCAGTTCAGGTCACCAAGGTGAGCTGGGAGGTGGGCGTCGAGCCTGATCCCTCCCCTGACTGAAGCTCAAAGGTCACGTCGCCCCTTCCTTCAGCTTCCTATGTCCGGTGCGAGCACGGGAATGGGATATGGCGGGGACTGAAAGGGCCTAAGGCCGTACTACTTAAGATCAGAAAAATACCGTAAGATGATTGAGCCTACAGGTCCTCAGGCTTAGCTACACACCAGGATCACCTGGGAGTTTTCAAAGCCCTGCTCCTAGGTCTGCCCCCTGAGATTGTAACTTAATTGGACTGGGTGCAGCTCGGGGAAGGAGGTTTCAAAGAGCTCCCCCTGGGGGGTTCCAATGTGCAGCCAAGTTTGAGAACCACTGGTCTAAGCCAGAGTGAATTCTGCAGTTCCATGGAGGAAAATGCATATCTCCCTCCCCTGAAAATCCATCGACCACTCTCTCCGCCTCCCATCGTCCTTCACCAACGCCTACTCCAAAATCAAACCAAAAAGGTCCAGTGATCGGTGGGTTGACAAACTAGGTTAAAGACAGTTTTGCTTAGTTTTATGCTGGCAGGATTTTTACAATAATGCCCATTTTTAATCCCCAAGATCGTTCAGGGAGGGGAGCATGTCTCACATCTATTGCACCCCTGATTTCTTGCAAGAACTCAGGGAGCTAGGGAACTGATGGCCTGCAAATCCTCTCCTTGGGAAACGCTGCTTCTAATCTAAAGCAGGGACTGAACAGCGGGGTTCTCACCCCTAGGGTGTACCTGGCGTATTTGACACACCCGGTGGCTCACTTTGGACACCTCCCTTCTCTATGCAACAGTTTTTTCAGTAATAAGCATGTATATTTAATAATCATTTTTTATTTTGTTAGTTTTTCTTTAGTTGTAAAATAATTACAAATTGTAAGAGGTAAGTTTCCATTGAAAAATATGATTCAAATTCAGTTAAATATTTCAGGAATGAACTAAAATCTGCACTTACCAAGAAAACATTTTACACTTCACAATGCATTCTGTTTCATTCTGGTACATTTTAAATAAATCAGAATACCAAGTAGTCACATATAATGACAGAATGGAAGTAGCTAGCGTTCAGTTTTTTGTCTGTATAGTCACTTGCTATTGTTGTTTATTCTAAATCTGGAGTCTATGGTACCATGGGGCTGAAGACACAAACTGAATTCATAGCTAACTTGAAGGATTCTAAGTCATTGCAAGTTTATCCTGGGAACAAATGCACATAGCAGGTAGCTGAGCTCACAAATGTGGGGGCCCAGCTCGGTGACTGGGAATTTTTAAAACTGACTTCCATGGAGAAGACAATGTTTATTAAAGATAAGTAATGAAGTGTGCTGATTTGAAGGATATAGATAAAGTTTTCTCTGTTTGTTTGTTTGTTTGTTTGTGTCAGTTGCTTAGAGCTTAGACCAACAAAAGATGGGGCGGGGGGAGGAGGAGCATTTTATCCCTGACATTGTTGAGCGTGGTAATAAAAAGCAGGCTGACTTTAGTCAGTTTTATGATTGTTTGAAATTCTCCACAGGCAATGCACACCTTGTTCCTTACCCCCAGGACAGAACTCGCTCCCCACCCTTCACCCTGGTTCGTCACTCTGTAGATCCAAGGGCACCAGATCCAATGGGGGAAGTTGCAGCTAAAACCCAGGTGTCCTGATCCCCACCTCGGCGCTTTTCTATGTCCAACATGTTTGTGCATAAAGTATTTGTTTCTGAAAAGGGCTCAGAAACATTAGGTGAAACTTCCAAACCACTCTATAATGAACAATAATAGCAAAGCAAGCTGAAACATCAGTGTCAGCCAAAATGCCTGTTTGGTCCTGTGTGTATTGAGTTTCAAATCATTTCAGCTTAGAAGCCTGGGTGACATGTGTCCCTTTAGAAAATAGAGATTGCTTTCACTTTAATAAGGAGAAAATTGTTATTTCATTTTATTAACAAGAAGCTTGTATCATCCTGAGAAATTCATTGTCTGCGTGCAGCTTGAATATTGTATTCATTATGTTTCCTAATCTGTGTGATTACTACCTGTGTAATTTGATGTCTGGCATCTGCGATCGGAATTTTTTCAGCCCATTATATTTCCCATCTTTTTTTGTAATGAAGGGTAAGATTGGGACATGGAAAATTGCAGCAGACTGCCTAAGGCGAATTGCAACCAGCCGGCAGCTGGATGGATCAGCAAAGGATGCGAAGTTACATGGGGAGACTGAGAAAGGTGGCCTCCAGGTCTGCAGTCTGCTGTGACAGCCCCGAGTAGGAAATGGAATTGGCCAGTTTTCCAACAGGGCAATGGACCATTCCCAAATTATCTACAATAACTCGGATTGGCATTATCCACTCAGTGAAATTATTGGGATAAAGTATGTGGGGTATAAGTGGGTAGTGTACTGCTAACATTTTGTTATCAGAGGTAAAAAGTGGGTGTTGGGACAAAACCAACAAACTTGCAACTAATTATTTTTAGATAAATACTAAGTGCACAGAAACAAATCCCAGAACAAAAAAGTAAATGATGCAAACTACCCTTTGCTTTTCTCTCCATTCTAACTACAAGCAGCCATTTTATGTAACGGAGAAGTCAGGTGGTATACCAGATGTATGTACCTAAGTGTGAATCCTTCGTCTGATCCATAACACGAGCAAATTAGAACTCTTGTATTCTTTATATACAAGGGGGACTAAGAGAGCTGTTATTAAATGACATATTAACCATATATGATTATGTATGTAACATGTCTATTTGGACCATGGATCATAAATGGACCTTAGTAATTGATTAGAACGATTTAATTTTTATGTCCCAGAGGCAAGTGGGGTATTGATGCCAGAGCATTTACTTGGCGCTGTGTTGCCTGATCTATGTTGAGATAGACTTGTCCAAAAGTTTCCTGACAAGTATGGTAGTCTAGTCAGGAAACGGCCCCTTGAGTCATCCAGACCTAGATTCAGATATTTACATGAGATACTGAGGAAGCTCTGAACTCTGGCAGATGTTTACTTTTTAATGAAAACCCTCGCCTGAAAACATCCTGCTTGATGTTTTGTCACAAAAACTATCACACTGTGAAGCTAGTTATATCACTCCCCTCAAATCCCTGCTGGCCCGCAAAGTTTCTCCCATTGTGTCCTCAGGACACCACTGCTCTGTGAAGCACCACCAGAATTTCAATGGGTTAAAAAGTACCATGAGTGGTTTTTTGGATGAAATTTACCAGGATATACAAAACCATGATATTAAGCACATTTATAGAGTTTTATTATAGAGTTTTTATTACCCTTAAGAAATGTAGATGCCCAAGAGTGCGAGGAAGGCCCCTGAAAAATGACATTATAATTAGGCTCCAATATACTAGTAATGAAAGCAGGGCAGGAAATTGCAGAGGTGCTACCTAAGCCTTCGTGAGTAGCATTTGCCTACTCACAGTTGTACTGGATATCATTTAATGTGATGCTCCCAGAGCTCTGTTTACACAACTTGTCTTAATGTTTCAATATATGCTTGAGATATCATCTAGTGATATTGTACATGAAAGCTGCCCACTACAACTTTCTGTCATGGAGAAGTTTTCTAGATCTGCACAGACCAATGCAGTAGCCATAAGCTATGTGTGGCTGCTGAGCACTTGAAATGTGCTCAGTGCAACGGAGGAACTGATTTTTTAAATTTTATTTTAATCAATTAAATATGAATAGCTCTGTGTGGTCTAGTGACTATATCATTGGACATCACCGCTGTATATGAACTGTGTGAATTCCCACTTGATCTTTTCTTGCAGCAGCAGATTTAGCTGGGTGACCATTGTTGCTACCTCCTTTAGTCCAGGCTAATGTTCCCTTGGCAAACCAGCTTCATCTCATGTTATTTTCTGCTTTGCTTTAGTTATATTGGAGCCTTTCTTATTCTTCATATATACTCTGCTATTTCTTTCCTTATTCCATTTGCTCATTTCTGTCCCTGTTTCCTCCTTCCTCTACTCATCCTTGTGATTCAGCTCAGGTCTCTAAGTTGTCTGCTATTATAGTACTTCTATTTCTCTGCTGTGTGTACCCTCAGTTCTTAGCAGAATGTCTATTTAGTCCCTTCAGTAAAACCGTAATCTATGTAAGACAAGCATTATTTTTTTTTTTTTGGTGGCACTCTTTGTAGGGTTTTTGTCAAGCATCTTCCTTAGATGAACAGCACTAAAGTATTAGAAATTAGAATAGTCCTCTTCCCCTGCCATGATTCCTTAGTGCCTCAGAGCAGAAATGCTGTGGCACACACAATATATTAGCTGTCTGTTGGTCTGTAAAACATTACCCCCACACTTGGCAGGTTAAAACAACACACCTTTATGATCTCAGTGTCAGTGGCTCAGGGATTTAGGAGCCGCATCGCTGGGTGGTTCTGGTTCACAGTTTCTCATGGGGTTGCAGGAAGCTATCAGCTGGGGCTGCTATTGTCTAAAGGTTTGACTCGGGAAAGATCCATTTCCAAGCTTGTTCATGAGGTCATTGGAAGGTCTCAGCTTCACACTGGCTGTTGACGACAGAACTCAGTTTCTTGTCATGGGGCCTTTCAGTAGGCTGCCCTCACAATATGCAAGCTGGCTGCACACACACACACACACACACACACACACACAGAGAGAGAGAGAGAGAGAGAGAGAGAGAGAGAGAGAACGAACAGAACCCAAGATGGAGGCCCAGTCTCTGTGTCTCAGAAATGACATGCTTTCCCTTTTGCCATATTCTTTTGGACATAGAGACCATGCCTGGTACAATGAGGGAGGGACTACACAAGGCTATGAATGCCAAGAGGTGGGGTTCTTGGGAGTCAGCTGCTATCTACTTTAATGGCACTTTATGCAGTATGATTCTAACTTAAGGGTTTCTGGACCTCAGTAATAGTGCTGGAATCAATGAGGGAGAACACTAACTAATGTTTCTTCAGGTGTCAGGCCCTCAGCAACCAACTCTGACTCACAACCTTCTTGAATGTGGACACAGATGAGAAAACTTATGGGCAGGAATAGAATTGGGCTCAGGACCCTTGTCTTGTCTTTAGATCTGCATCGTTGTCACTGGATGACACTATACAGATAGTGTAATTTCTGTCCGGTTTCCCTTGGCCAAAGCCAACACTCTAGCTTTCTTATCTATAAAATGGGTATACTAATACTTCCGTGTTACCCAACAGGCCTGGTGTGGACCCAACAAGAGCATTTAGTAACCTAGAAGGCACTTGATGTGTATGGGGAAACCTTGGTGGGCCTAATATACTAATTATGAACACCACCCCTTGGTCCTCTTTCTCATCACACCTGCTTTCCCACCATCGTGCTGCTCTCTACATGGCCACACATGGCTCCTACTTGAACAAGTCCAACCGGACCAGCTGTTTTCTTTTGGTATCTTTTTATTGCAGCTAAAATTCCACGGGCTGCAGGGGAAAAGCTGCTGAAAACACCACAGGCCCTGGGCCTCACTTCAAAGCAGCTTTCATCATTCTTCACACGCTGTTTTTGGGACCCTCGTCTGTTCTCTCCCGGGGACCAGATTCTCCTGGAGATTTTCCTCAGTGATATCACTATTCACAGAACTCTGGCCCTGGACATCATGTTTATATCTGATTTGTACATGTCCACATGGCCCATAAAGTTTATAGAGGGGTTGGAGAGCTTTTCTTTGTTCATAAATCTTTCCCTATGGCCTCCCTCTAGGAGTGGGAAAGAAGGGAGCGGAACTAGAGAGGAAGGGTGTACCAACTTGAAGGGAGAGAATGATTAGAAGCATGAGGCTCCCCTTATTGAGCTTCTCTCCATTATTTCCCTCCCTTGGGATCAGTTGGACTGCAGAGCAGAGAGGGTTTATGTGAGGCCATGAAAGCTGACCACTGTGGGCAGGTCAGATAAATGTTCTAAGTCTCTCTTTCATCATATGTTAAATAGAGATAATAATAGGTTGTCCTGAGGATTAAACAAAGTAAGGAACATCATACATTTAATATGGGCCATAGAAAATAGCAAAAATGCAATGCATTTTAAGTGAGAAAAAGTGTTAAGGGTCTTCTGTGCTATCCATCCACTGCCCTGCTCCTGTCTCCCAGGCATCCAAAGACGGTCACCTAGCTGATTCTGCAGATGTCTTCACCCCAAAAACCTGGCTGCCCAGAACTCCCTGCAATGGGCAAGCTGACACCCCCAAAACTTACTACACATATCTATAAAAATAAGTCTTTCCAGGCATAAGTTTTGCATTTTTAAAGCTGAGATTTGTTCCATTTCATATTATTGGGTACCGCTCCGTGGATGTCTATGTAGAAGTTTCTGAATTTTAGGAGGAAGCATTTCCAAATTTAAAAATGAACATTTCATATGTACCTTCCCCTAACTCCCACCCTGTTTGGAATAGGAAATGTCTGCAGGCCAGTGGAGGTACACTGGAAGAATACTAGATCAATAATAATTCACCACTGGTCACACAAATTCCCTTGGCAGTTCCAACCAATTGGGGTTCAGGAAATTCATTACAGGATGTGCCCACCCAGGCAAGGCAAAGAAGAAATGATTGTGAAATTATTTTTTGAATTGCTTCCAACTGTCAAAATAGGTAACCTAGAGTAAAAGAAATTTGATTCCTGAATCATTTACAATTGTCTTGAGGATGTTCTCATCTCTGAAATCTAAGTGCCACCCCAGCCCCCCAATTGCCATTGTCCTCCATGATGTAGCAAGAGTAATTTTTTTTTTTTTAAAAAGAATGCAAATCTGAGTAGCCAGCCTTGTTTATAAAACCTCAGTGACCTCTCATTGCTTTTAGGTTAAAACAGAACAGATGACTATGGTCTTCTTGACCCAGGCCCACTGCACAGCTCATCTGAGGTCCTTCTAACTTCCAAGCTCCATGTGCCTTTCCTTCTGTCTGCAAAGCCTTCTCCTTCCTCCCTTTGTCTCATTAACTCCTACTCATCCTTTGGATCTTATCCCAAACACCACTTGTTCTGAGAAGCCTCCTTAACACTCCCCAGCCCACTGAGACTACCTAGGGATTTTCCAGTAACATGCTGTCTTCAATGTGGTGGCCCTTTCTGCGACCACCATTAAATGATCTATTGTGTTTGCTTGTATACTGTTTGTCGCTCCTGCCAGAATGTGTGTTTACTGAGAATCTGGGCTTTGTCTGTCTTTTCCATTCTCTCAGCATCTTAAACAGTGCTCAGAGCTGACTAGGTGCTTAATGAATAAACATTGCTCCATGAATGTCAGAATTCATGCCCACGGATATCCACCCATTTCTCCATCTTGTAAGGCCTTGATAAATAGAATGTGGCCTACATCAGCATACTATCTGATGGATCCAGAAAGTCCCTAGCTTGCTTAGAGTAATAGAATCAGAACATTTTAGCAATGGAAAGGATGTTGGATTTTATTAGTCCAATCTCTTCGTTTTATAGATGAGGAAACTAATGAGCAACAGGGGTAAGGTCGTTCAACTACTTACTATAGAGCCAAGGCCAGATACAGTCTTCAAAATTCCTATCATGCAATCAAGCTAGTAGATGTCCAAAATACCAAATAAATGCATATTTCAGACATAACTGTAATGTGAATGGCTGCCACCCCCTTCTCCCCATCACTTGGCCAGCTCCTGTTCCTGCCTGAGAAGACACAAGCCTTCATTACATGATCACTCTCCCCTATTCTGATACCACCGAGGGCCCTTCCTTTGAACTCTGCGTTGCTGTGGCAACTACTCCTTCATGAACATCAACATCTCTGTCCACAATTGCCTATGCTGAGGTGGATGGCTGCCAAGCAAATCATAGGCACTTTTTTTTGAGTCAAGAGGGCCGAAAGCCTCAGATCAAGTTCAAATTATTTGGAGGATGTGTATGTCAGGGACACTTAGCATCAGTTCCGATGGGAAGGCAGATAAAAGCTTGATTTAGGACGCGGGCAGGGGAGGTGCAGGGCAGCTCAGCCTCAGAGCTTGGAGAGCTCTTCCCGAAGCTCTTTGATGTGAAGGAGATGTTGGAAGTTGCGTAATTCTTGCAGGCGGTCCAGACACAAAGGCTGCTCAAACAATGCAGAGGGGCCAGTACACCAAAAGCTTGTTTTGTTTTTCCTTTCTCCCCTGCTCCCCTTCCCCTTCATCTTTCCCAGCGACCCAGGATCCAACATGTAGGTTTTATTCCAAGCAGAGGAACATTAGTGTCGCAGGAGTGAATGTTCAAGGCTCTTGGGCTTGGGATGTAAGAGGGGCCATGAAAGGTTCTGCATATGAAGAGAGGTGGTCAACACCGGCATAGTGACGAGTGTGGGGGTGAGAGGGTAGCCTAAGGTGACCCCCTCGGAGAGAGAAACAAATGCCTTACAAATTGGTCACATCCCATTTAGCTCATATTAATTTACATCACCACCCCCAGGGCTAACAGGCAGTATTTTTCTTCCTTTTGTTTCTTCTCCCCACCCCCCAAGTGACCTCCTCTCTTCTTTTCTCTTTCATCCAACAGTGTTGGCCTGACTGTTTTGAGTTTGCTCAAATTTTATTTTCCTCTTTAACTGTTACGCTTGCCAACCCCCAGATCTTTCACATTGTAAAACCCGTGCTACACATGTCCCCTCGCAGCCTGCTTTCCATCAGCTTTGCCTAAATCAAGTTGCTGGATCAGTCCCGTGTGTTCGCAGGATAATAACTTTCCTGAGCAGGACAGAATGGTGCAGAGCGAGGGTTGCCTTTTCTGCTTCAAAGGCTTGAGAGATGCCTTTAACCACAAAAATGGGAATAGAAGGTAATGGATCTACAAGAGTCCCACGATGGCAATCTCGCTGCTGGAAATGTTCATGAATTACCTGTAATTTACCTCAACATGTACCATATGTTGGACTGCAAGATGCACTTTTCCCTTTTTTTTTTTTTTTCCACTTAAATGGACTGCTATTCAGAACACTTTTTCCCCCCTTGACATGGAAATGGATGTTGGGACTAGGTTGGGGGGAAGTGCCCTGTAGAAGTTTCACAAATTAAAGTAGGCACATGCTATCATCTGAATGCTTTGTACAAGGGAAAGAAGGTGGAATTAGGAGCATGTCCCTCCTTAATACACTGTCAGCCCCACAGGGTCAGGATGAGAAGATTAAAAACACTTTTGGAGGAGAGAAGGCGGTGAACCACCAACTCACTCATTCCTTCATGCATTTCAAGCACAGGGACAGACATGACAGGCCTCTCCATGGCTTGATTTATGAAGTCAGGAGACTTGAGGAGTGGCTCTGCCAAAACAGAGGGAGGCCCGTTTCCTAATCTCCTGGAGCTCCCCCTTGCTTTCTGCAGTTTCCCGGACACATCTACCCTATGTTCTCTCTCCCATGTATACAGTGGAGCCTCACTAACGTCTGTTTCTTAAGAGTGTCAGAACTTTTACTTCTTCAGATCTTTTGAACACCCTCAGAAACTCAGTTTCCTCATCCCTCTGAAGCTGAACAGATGTAGAGGGGGAAGAGCCAACAATGGCCAACCTTATTTTCCACCCAGAGCCATGGCCTTGTCACTCGCCCTGCCACATCTGCGTTTTTGAAAGGAAATGTCATAATATTGCTAATCAATAGGAAGAGTGACAGGCCCATTTGTCAAGCATAATCCAGCACTACAGCTGTTGTCCTCCTCTGCATCTTTCTCTTGGGCTTGGCAAAGGGAAGCCCAAAGAAGGGCCTGCTGTGTGTCGGGGGACAATAGGGAGTCACTGGGGGAAACAGTGGGCGTCTTGCTGATGCTCTGCACAAGTTGGGCCGAGTATAATGGCAGGGCTGGGGACGAAGCATGGAGTTCCTAACAGCAGTGTGCAAAAGCAACCAGACACCCCGCAAGCGCAGAGGATCTCCTGTATCAGGAAGTCTATTGACCCTTAATCTGAGAGTGCAACTATTTATATGTTTTTTTTGAGCTGCAGATGTTTCTTGCTGGTTGGCTGGTCAGAGGGAGGAGCAGGTCATCTCAAAGAAGGAATGAAGTGGGAATGATGATTTTCATCTTTTCTCTAGAGGCAAATGTAACCGGAGGGTGAACCGTGGTGGAGGGCAGGCTTCGGTCTCTGCCCCACTCCACCGTGCGCCTGTGCTGACATAAACACATATGGGCAGGCTGGCCACGGTAATCAGATCGGTCATCCGTGGGGCCTGGGAGTGTGTTGAGGTCACAGTACTAAAGTGCCCTTTCCCACCCCACCAAAATAATTTTTAAATTAGGAAATTAATCTTAATCAACTCTTGTATCTTCAACTTTAGTTAGTTCAGATTATTGTTATGGCTTTTCATGCTTGGGGAATCCCCAAGACCAGTAATTTTGTTAGATTGGTGCAAGGGAGCAAATGCTGACATTAAAAAGGGAGACCTTAAAGAAAAATTGGTAACTTTTCTTGGCAATTTGCACCTCTCTCCTTTGCTTCTTCTTGCCTTAAGGAGAGGCGATGCTCTAGAAAATAAATGCCTTTGTTCTTAAGGTACACCCAGATTTTGGCATTAGAAAGCAAATAATATCCAATTTAAAGACAAAGGTGGTATTGATAGTTAATTGTCAGATATATATCTTTTAGAAAATATGTGAAAGCAAAAAAATATCAGGATGGAATATCTTGCCAATTAATAGTCCAACCCTGAGGTCAGTGAATGTGTTTGCAGGATCCAAAATCCAAAAGCCATTGAAAAAAATTTCTTGATTAAAGGAAGACAATGAGCTTAAAATACTATAACATGTTGTTATAGACTAAATTGTGCTTTCCCCTTGCCCCCTCGCCAAATTCACATGCTAAAGGCTTAATACCCAATATGTGAGTGTATCTACGGATAGGGTCTTTAGGGGTTATTAAGATTAAAGGAGGTAATAAGGGAGGGACCCTAATGCAGTAGGACTTTGGCCTATAAGAAGGGGTTGACCTCTCTCTCTCTCTCCCTCCCTTCCTCCCCCTGTGAGGACATAGTGCGAAGGTAGCCACCTGCAGTGCAAACAGAGAGGATTTACTGGAAACTGAATCAGCTGGCACTTGGTCTAGACCTGCAGCCTCCAGAACTGTGAGAAATAAATGTCTGTTGTTTAATCCACCCAATCGATGGTATTTTATGGCAGCCCAACTGATTAATTAACATAGATTCTCCATCAAAGTAAAGTACCCTGATAATCACATTCCAGGCATGGCATTCTTGCAGTTCCCCTGAAGGCATCAGTATAGGGTAATAAGATTGATTTTATGAAACATTAAAATATCTGTACAAAGGAAAGCAGTTCTCTTTATGGCAGTTTACTCAGAAGACCAGTGGAATCCCAGTGATGACCCCTTTGCTGGGAATCCTGTTGGAGAGTCTCTTACAATTCAGAGTCAGTAAATTATCCTTGAATAGCTTCAGTAGCGACATGTTCTTGTTTTTAAAGATAATTTAATTTCTTTTTTTTTACATGTATAAGTTGTTCAGAGCAATCAGAGTAAGTCTAGGAATCAAGCTGATAATTAGAAGTAGGCTACCATGTTTTGGGTTAACCACAGGGTGTAGATGTGCAGTGATAAGGCTTATGGGACTTACAGCCATCTCAGAAGATTATTCTAAAAGTGTAGCCTGGGCCATAACTGGCCAGGGGACCCTCGTAGAACAGGAGGCTGGCCTTCTAGGAGTACCTTGCTCTCAGGGGCTTTCAAGTTTATTTTATTTGATCCTTACAAATCTTTGGAGGCATGCTATTTTCATCCACTGAAAGGCAGAGCTTATTTTGTTGAATAAATTCTGGTAAGTTTGTTCAAACAAAGCAAAACAAGAACAAAAGCCTTCTTGATACTGATGTGATGACAAAGCACAGGTTCTGGAGCAAACAGTGAATGTGAGTCTCAGATCTGTCACTTACAGTCTGTGTGATCCTCCCTCAGTCACATAAGCTCCATATGGCTCAGTTTTCTCACCTGTAAAATGGGTGGAGGTCGAGCATTTAGTTAAATTAGATGAGATAATGCACGTGAACCACCCATGTAAAACAACGTTCATGTCGAGCAGGCATTCTGTTCAGTTAGTTCCCTTCTCTGTTGCTTTTGTATTTGGGGATAAAAGCTGATTCCAGAGGCAAGGATACAACAGTAAATAATCACAGTGTCAGCTTGACAATGACCTAGACGTGGAATGGAAGGTGCTTTTACTCTAACTTTGAGGTACCAAAGGGAAGGACCCTGCAGTTTGTGAAAAAGGCTCTGAATGACTTTCCTCTCCTCGTGTGAGAGTTCTGACTCTGTTTATTTAAAACTGTCACTCAGCAGCTTTTCCACTGATCCCCTCACCACTCTCTCACTTAGGGACGACAGCACCAAGGTGCCTTTGCTTTGGATCTCTGCACCTGGAGAAGGGTTTTCAGGCCAAAGACTTTTTCCCTACAACATCAAAGCTGACCACTTATTCTCCAAAGAAACATTTCAAAGATTATGAGGCAAAGAGCGCTATGAAATGAAGACTTGTTGATCGAAGCAGAATGAATGCCAGGGGGACATTCCAGGGTTTCTTTGGGTGTTTGTTTTCTTCTTTGGGTTTTGTCTTCACACAAGGAAGACTTCCTAAATCTTATTTTCTTCATGATGATCAAAACTAGTAAATCAGTCTAACACAATTGAAGGCATCTTCTGGGTTGTCCTTTGCATGTCTAGGCTCACCTGGTGCTTAGAGCTTCTAGTGATTGACTGCTGAGGACGCCATGGCGTCTGGAGGTCTTTGTGTGGTAGGGAAGAGCAGTGGCCATGTTGACAAAGGTTCTTTCTCGGACCTGAAGAAATACTATGCCCACGTGGTTGTCTGTGCAATCCATCCTCTCACCCAGTAGAATTCTTACCCACAAGCAAACTCTACTGATGTGTCAATACAACAACAGAGGAAAGGCTTAAGAATTTTCTATGATGTGAAATCTTTCAAATTAGGCAATGAATTAAAGTTGCCAACTTTTTCCATTCCCAACATCCTCACCAAACAACTGGGGAATATCATATTGTCAAGTACTAGGTCAATCGATGTAGACAAGATCTGGCTTACGGAAAGAAAGGTGGGTGGTCAAATGTTCTATGTGCTCCCGAATTTAATGAGGAAGATCTTTGGGGGTACAGTTATATAGAAGGCGGTGACATGATACACTGGATGAATGCACACACAAATAAACTTGGGAATCAGACAAACCTGGATTTGAATCTCAGCACTACTGTAAGAGAATCCATTAACCTGAGCCTCAGTTTCCCTATCTGTAAAATGAAGAAAATAATACCTACCTATAAATGAGGACCCAGGTTGTCTCTCCATCAGGAAGCTGGGCTGTATGTACTATTATTTTGTAACAAGCATCCCTTAGGGATGATTTCCCCTTAGATTGACCAATTTCCCCTTAGGCTGACCAATACAATTGGGAAATTGATGAGGCTGTATTAAAACAGTAGGTGCCAGTTTGCTGAGTCTGAAGACTCTGCTGTTACAAAATTCTTTAAAAAGCTAAGTTAAAAGGAAGTGGGTTTAAACCTGAAGAACTAACAGGTTGGCTTAGGAAGCTTACAGGAATCTGTACTTGTTTTAGTCTTAAGTAGAGAAATTCCCTAGTTTTCACCCCAGGACTTTTAAAGAATGGAGTTGAACTGGAGACAATGAGCTGGCAAGTGAGAGAAATGTGGGTTTAGCTGCAGGGTCTGCTGGTCCTCCTCATTAGGAAACCAGGGTTTGGTACTATTCAATTGGTTGCCGGGTCTCCCTATTATTCTATCCACATTCGACTCACCCCAAGGAGAGTGAAACAGTGACCCTGAGGTCACCTAGTGGGCTAGAGACCTTGTTTAAAGGGCTTCTACTTTCCTTCAGTCCCTGTTTGTTCCTGAGCTAAGCGATCTCCCAACTGTTGGGTCCCACAGCTTTTCAGATGACCCTGCCCACCACCACCACCCAGAATGCGACAGTCCAGCTGGGTCCCATGTTCCCTCTGGCTGTGGAAGTCTAGGAATGGTTTGGTGAGGAAGTGAGAAATAAATCCTCAGGTCCAACTTCACCCAAACCTGCCCGTGCCCTTCCTGAGCTGTCGAAAGACTCTGACAATGATGTCCAAACTGCACCTGGGGATTTGTGTGACTTGGGGATCTTTTAAAAGTTCCAATACCTGGTTATACTCCATACCAACCAAGTCAGAGGTCTGGTGGTGGGAGCCGGGCATTATTCTTTTTCAAATAGCCCTGGGTGATTTCAGTGTGCAGCAACGTTGGGGAACCATTGGACTGAGCTTTACAAACAAGATACTACCTTAAGGCTCATGAGTGTCTTTAAAGCATCTGACACGTAGTAGGTGTTCAATAAACAATAGCTTCCTTTTCTGTTAGTAAGATGATTAATTATTGATGATGATGATAACAGTAATAATAGTAATAAGCCCTTACACATTTATGGCACTTTACAGTTTACTCTTATAGCCATTATTTTTATCAAACCCTCACCATTCTCCCAAGAGATAAACATGAATATTGTCTTCTCCTTCTTTCAGATAGGGAAACCGAGTCTTATTTTTTAAAAAAGAGAAAGCGACCTTCCCAAGCAGAGCCTGACCTAAAGCAGATTTAAATCCACTTCTGACTCCTACTTTAGTGTTTTTTCCCAGCATGCAACACTGCCTCTGTGCTTAAGGAGCTTCTACCACGTGGGGGAAGACACATTTGTGCTCATAAATGTATTGAGGATGCCCAGTAGCCAAAACATTTCAAGGTACTAATTACTTAAAAGCATATGCAGAAAGGCAAATGGAGAGCCACACCCAGTGTCAGCTTCTTAAGGATGCAGCTGGGTTGGAGGAAGTGGCAGGGTCTCCTCCTTCTCCCCAAATCCAGCCAGTAGACCAGACCTCCCTTACCTCCCTGACCTCCCTGACCGCCCCACGCAGACACAGGACAAGGAGCTGAGTAGATCAGAGAATAGACCAGGCCTGCGAGGTCTTCATCCATTTGCTAGCACAAGAGTGGAGGTACAACATGCGTCCACCATGCCTGAGTGCTGGGGGTAGATAGGTCCAGAGAGCAGTGTCCCGGTCTTCTCCCCACATCTGCACAGGATAGTTAATGGTTAACCCTGTCCCCTTCCCACCAGTCAAATAAGTCTTTCTTCCTTGTTTGGGGAGGGGAAACTGTGAGGATTGAGGGAACATTAGAAACATTGGTTTTCATATGATTTGCTCCCTTGTGGGATGAAATGGAATCAAGTAAACATGGTGATGAGAGATAGAATTCTTCCTGGAGCAAGTGCCATATAAATGACATGAGAAGTGGGAACTGTGAGGCTGAAAGTGTGGAGAGATAGGGTGTTGTGAATGGGGGGAGGTGCCATAGATGCTGAAGAGTTGACATGGGTCTTGAAGAAGAAACAGGAACTGAACGAATGAAATCTTTGGCGTAATATCTTCCAATGCCCTGACCTAGGGTGTGTATTGACTTTTAGAATCTTAGGGACTGGTTTGAATGAATATGTTATGGCTAATAGACTACTGACTAATCAGGCCAGGCTGAAATGCCTCTTTGGGGTTGGTAATGGTAGCCCAGGGTCTTAAGGATGTGTGACAGGGGTAGGATCTTGCTCAGCCAAGTTGGCTAAATAGTCCTTTTGAGATACACTACTTTTTATTTGCTTCTTAAATGTTGACAAGAATGAATGTCACAACTTTGAATGTTGGCTTGAGACAGCAAACCCTAGATTTCAAGCCTGGCCCTGACACTTATCATGGGTTTGACCTCAGACACGTGACATGTCCCCCCCCCCCCCCCCCCAATAACATGAGGATGAAAGTAGCACCTAAAGGGTTGTTCTGAGCTTTAAATGAGATACTGCATGTGTGATGTGAAGAGTTCATCCTGATGTACAGTGCACGCTTAGTAACTGCAGTGGCCGTAATTGCTGTTTATTGTTATTACTGACATCCTGAAATTCCTACTAATGTACAGATGACTCTAAATGGGTTGTCAGAGCCAGAGCCACCTACTTGTTGCCAAAAACATGCCTTGCCTGGCTTTTTGTCATCTCTGGGCCTGAGACCTTTCCTTTGACTTCCAGGAGTTTGTCACCTTGGATGAGAAGCTGAAGCAGATTTCCGCCCTCCACCCCTCATTAACATTCCGTCCGTCTTTCAAGTTCCATTTCAAATTCCATTTGGGGAAGTAAGGAAACACTTTATGGAGGGGCTGCGACGCATCTCTTCCTCTCTGCTCCTGCAGGTCTTTATGATTTTATTATGGTATTTATCATACTCCATCCAGCATTGCAGTTGCATACCATCTGTCTGTTTCACCACAGTAACTGACCTGAGGGTGGGAATGAGAGTCCATTTATCTTGGAATCCTCCAAAGTGGATAGTAGAGTACCTGGCACACAGTAGATGCTCAAGAAATATCTGTTGAATTGGAATGATTCAAAAATTTTAAGAGACTGCTTTAAAATCATTCACCTTCTTAGCTGTCCATTGATTATTACAATTGTCAAGGTTAATTTGGCAGACTATCTATCATGAAGCAAGCCTAGGCTTCATGAACCAAAGGTAGAGTGATTATCATTCTTGAGTTTTTAAACATACATATTTGTTGATTTCAGAGAGGAAAGGAGAGGGAGAGAGAGATAGGAACATCAATTATGAGAGAGAATCATTGATTGGCTGTCTCTTGCACGCCCCCTACTGGGGATCAAGCTCGCAACTGGGCATGTGCCCTGACTGGGAATTGAACTAGTGACCTCCAGGTTTATTGATCGATGCTCAACCACTGAAACACACCGGTCGGGCTCATTCTTGAGTGTTTGATGCCCTCCCTTGTGGACATGGATATAAAATATAGAGCAACAAAATACTGGAAAAACTACAGGTAACTGGCATTTATGGGATCCAACCCTGCCGTTGTGCTACAATGTGATCTTAAACAAGCTCTGAACCTCTCCGGGCCTCAGTTTCTCCATTTGTAAAGTGAAAGTGCTCTCTCCCTTTTACTTATAAGTTTATGTAATGCCTCGCTTCTATATTTAGATATAAAGAGGAATTTTGCCATTGTTCTTTACACCTCTCCCCCCTCAAAACAATGTTGAATAGGTCAGAGGTGTTTTTCTTTAATTACACTATATCTCTAGTACCTATAACACTGTCTCGCACATAGGAGCTGCTCAACAAATACTTATTGAATAAATGAGTAAACAAATAAACACATTTAGACACAATTTAGTAATGATGTGATATAGTACTTAGGAATAGTTATAGTCCTCCAAGATCCCTGTGCCCTGGGGGACTCACACTCAGGCAAGATGAGCACAGAGGAGGCAGATGGGAATATATGGATTGACCTTCTTGGTTAAGTCCATCTATACCCATGTAATTCATATTTTACATGGGACAATTTTTTATTGTGTGCAAATGTCCAATATGATGTAAGACATTTTCTGCCTGGTAACTGTCAGTACAAACCCCAGTCGTTTGTGCCAACGAAAAAATCCACCCCACCCCCAAACACAAACACATCTGAATGCAGGCACACTCCCACGGAGGACCGCTGACTTGTCCTCTGACCAGATTAGAACAGGAATGGGGAGCACTGCGTGTCCTCTCACCTCACTGCAGGAATTTATAAATTAGTTATGAATCTGTCTTCGTACCAGCTCTGGCCCTGCCTTGTTGGAATGACTAACCGCATGGAAGTCGTCTTGTGGAAAGATCTGTCCCTTGTTTACTGTGAGATAGAATTCCTACTGGGGAGCTGGGTCACCCTTCCAGTCCCGTCTCCTGGGAGATAATGGCCAAACCCAAACTGGAAGCTCATGGAGAAGCTACGGGATGTAGAATTCCATGAATATGTATTTCATATCTACTTTGAAACCTGAACAACCTGAGTTACAAAAACCTTAGCTGACAGAGCATCCCTGGCCCTTGTTTGGCCCAAATTTTCCTGGTGCTGAAGAGAACCTTGATTTGAATTCAGGTCCTGGGGCTTCCTCTGCTCATTGGCTTCTGGGTCTTGCATTTTCTATGTTGGAATGTCTTGTTAGTATTACCCAGAGGCTAAACTCTGTCCCCAAACCCCCGTGGTTCTTAACAAGTAGTGCAAGCCATTCTGCAGGCTCACACCAAAGAAGAAAAGTAAACTTTCAAACTAGCTTCTAGCACAGAAAAGCAGAGAGTCCTGGCAAAGGTTTTAACACATGAATTCTTGACCAGCCTGCATGGGAGAATCACGTCTTTAGAGGTAACAGAAGAGATGACTCAAAACAGGACTTCAGTGAGCCCCAGTGCCTGGAACTGCCGCCTGACCACATGCCTGTGTGGTAAGACAAAGGAACCGTTAAATCTGTTGCCTAGCCAAAGGGGTGGGCTCCGCCAAGGGGTGACACTTCAGATTATGTTTCCTGAAGAATACAGGTCATTATAGTAGAAAGATGGCTATAACTTGCTGAGGATTCCAGGGGAGATCACAGACCCCACTTGTCCCCGAATTCTGCTGCTCAGTCACGGAAGTAGTGTGACGAAATGCAGTGTGTGTGAGGCTTGGGTTACTGACATTTGCTAGTAGAGGGTTTTTTTCCCCGCTAACTTGGGAAATCTGAGTTTTTACACTGTTGCAGAACAAATAGATCCGTGACTAATGTTATACAATTTATGTAGCTGGTCTCACATAATTTTCATAGTTGGCTCACATTTACGACATGAAAAGGTGTTTTTCCCTCTCTGAGATTTATGAGGTAGAATGGAGTTTGCCTACCCACAATCCTCTGTGCTATATTTATATTCCCAAAGACCCTCTTCTCCACCTCACCCAGTTTACAGGTGAGGACACTGAGATTGCCAATGGTTCAGTGACTTGTCTAAGGTGCCATCGTTGGCATGCAGCAGAGTATAACCAAAGCCAGGTCCCACAAGTCCTGGTCACAAGCACATTTATTTGGGTGGTTAGGAGTCTGCCTGAAAGGTGATATTCCTGATTCTCTTCTATTCAAAAGTAATGGAGACATCTCATTGTATACTACTCATTTTGTCACCATTGTATGCTATCCATTTTGTCACCATTGTATGCTATCCATTTTGTCACCATTGTATGCTATCCATTTTGTCACCATTGTATGCTATCCATTTTGCATTTCAGCTACCACACAGTGGGAGGAGAGAGCTGAGGGGAGCTCTGTTTACTGTCTACAGACTGATGGTAACCCCTTGTGTCTGTTTCTCCAACTGTCAACCCACGGGTGGGCTAGATTCTGTCCTAGGGAGGGACAAGGAAGCGTTCAGTTGTCTATTTGGTGGATAAAAAGAAAACGTTCCCTAGGAGAATGGGAAAGCAAATAGAAGTGCCTCATAATTTAGTTAGTGTGGCTTTTCTTTGACCCAATTCTCTTAATGTTGGATGAATTTCTCTTGCAAATTGAATAATTTTCACAAGTCAATTACATACATTCCCTCAGCCCGTTTGAGTGTAATGAAATAGCTTAATAGAATAAAACAATAACCCCCGAGATGATGATGTTGGCCATTATTAAGTATAACAATAGGAATTAATTATGATAGCAGAAGGGATAATTGATGACTCGGAAAATGGATTCGAAAGCTCTTTTCTATCATGACTTCAGAGACATCTCAAGAGCAATGTGACTTCCTGAATGCATTCAAACAGGTTTATTAATAACACTAGGGGCCCAGTGCAGGAAGTCATGCACCTTGAAAGGAACTGTGGGTTGCGAGGCTATGGTGAGCACAGGGGTGGATCTCGGCCCACCACTGCTGCTCCCACGTGCTGATGGCACCGGCCCTGCTCACACCTGCTGATGGTGTGGAGCGATTGGGGCTGGTGCTGTCAGCGGTGCAAGCAGTAGTTGCTGCCCTGATCACCCCTCAGGAGCAGGGGGAGGTGGAGAAGCCCTCAGGGGCAATCGGGGCCGGCAGCTGCTGCTCACACCTGTTGATGGCACCAAGCGATCAGGACCAACGCCAGGTGCTGGCAGCTGGTGCAAGCAGGGCCAGTGCTGGAAGCAGGTGTGAGTGCCCAGGGGGACGGTGGCACAAAGGAGCAAAGAATTTTCAGTAACCACCAGAGGCTCACCCCAATGACAGTGATTGGTGCCCTGCCTTGGTCTGGCATCCCCACTCACCTGCTCCACCATCCTGCTGTGGCTGATGCCCAGTTCTACGCACGCCCCCTGGTGGTCAGCGCACGTCATAGCAACCAGTTGTTCAGTTGGTTGTCTGGTTGTTCCGCCATTCGGTCTATTTGCACATTAGGGTTTTATATATATAGATATGTCCCCCCCCTTAATTCCTTACATTTGATTAGTCCTCTACAAAACATCTTCATTGACAGAATCTTGTTTCTAATTTAAACAACACTTAGATAGAGCTTGCTATGTGCCAGACCCCATTCTGAGCACTCCACACATATTAAGTCACTTGAGACCAGATTCCAACTCTCTGCTCTGTGATTCTGGGGGCTCTTTACAAATGAGGAAGCTGAAGCTGAGGGGGAGTCGGACACTGACTCCAGGTCCCCCATCTGGGAAGTGGTTGAGTGAGGATTGGGAGCCAATCTACTTCCTAAGTCCCTGCTCTTATCCATGACACTGTTCTACCTGCTGCTCAGTGTTACAACTACCTTCAAAGTGGGAATGTTTGGTTCCATTTTCCTGAGGATTAAACGTTCCCTGAAACGGAAATTAAATTATTGATAAAAAATGTAGAGCTAGTTGGTAAGTGCCAGAGCTGGAATTCAAATTCTGGCTTATTCCTCTCCGGTCAGTGTATTTCCTGATGTGCGTTTATGAAGTAAATTTCTTTTATGCAAAGTGGTCTGTAATCTTTCTAGAACTCTGGTGCACTGAGTAAAACATAATATTTCCTTTTGAGAAAAAAAAATTTGAGGGGCAATGGAAACATATGCAGTTCATTTTAATTAGAAACATTGTTAATTTGGGAGCATAGACTTGTAGAATGATTAAACTACAAGGGATCCTATTGTGTCCTAGCAATTCTTACATTTACTGTGCATATGCAGTCCTGGGATCCAGCCCAGGAATTCCCATTCAGTAAACCTGAGGTCAATCTCAAGACTCTGAATTTTAACAGACACGCCCGGGTTATTAATTACTTAATGAGATCGATGCTCGTTGCTCAGATTTACCGAGATGCTGGGAGAATCAGGAAGCTGAGGTCAATACTCACTGCACACTTTTGTTTGTTTGTAAGAGGACATGTTTCATGCATGAAATTCAAAGATTAATTTATTCTCAGAAGAATCACAAACTCACCAATGCAATTTATTCTTGTGTTACATTTTTCTTATAAATGGTGCTAAGAGCCACTGAATCTTAAGAAACTAAATGCTATTGAGGTTTTTCAATTTAGTGAATGTAAGTGGCAGCACTTACTTCCCCCAAGAATGTAGTTTAATTAATTTTATCAACATTAATGCATGAAATCAAATATATGCAAAGTTACTTTACAGAAACAGAGATCTAGAGAGAAATAGACTATATCCAAGTCAGTGACATTAGCCCATTTAAGAATGGATATATTGCCCTGGCCAGGTGGCTCTGGCTTAGTTAATTGGAGCATTGTCCTATACACCAAAAGGTTGTGGGTTTGATTCTCAGTTGGGGCACATGTCGGGGAGAACTGATCGATGTTTCTCTCTCACATTGATGTTTCTCTCTCTCTAAAAATCAATAAACATATTCTCCTGTGAGGATAAAATTTTAAAAAAGAAAGAATATTATCAACAGAAGGAGGCACTCTGTGTGAAATACGAAAAGTGGGGATTGGAGAACCAGAAGGGCTGGAACTATCTGGAACTGTGAGGTGAACAGCAAACCTGGGATCTGTTCCATTCAAGGGTGTGCTCAGGACTCTTTTAGAGAGCCTGCCCAGCCACAGCCCGCTTCTCCAGGCCTTCGCCCAGTGATTGGTTGGTTCTGGAAGGCTTACTTGTAGTATACCACCCTGCCCCCAGGCCACCGTTGATTGCAGGAGCCAGGCACCTGACACAGAACTGGGCATTCGATTCGCCATCACAGAAAACTATAATTAGGATTCAAAAGCTCTCATTAGTTTCTTCTAGTTGCTTCAAATATAAACACAGCCGAAACCAGTTTGGCTCAGTGGATAGAGCGTCGGCCTGCGGACTGAAAGGTCCCAGGTTCGATTCCGGTCAAGGGCATGTGCCTGGGTTGCGGGCACTTCCCCAGTGGGAGATGTGCAGGAGGCAGCTGATCGGTGTTTCTCTCTCATCGATGTTTCTAGCTCTCTATCTCTCTCCCTTCCTCTCTGTAAAAAAATCAATAAAATAAAAAAATATATATATAAACACAGGAGTTTCTGGAGCCCACGTGGAGAAAAAGGTGCCTTAAAGAGAATGCCCAGAGAACATGAGCTATGGCCTCTGCAATCTGGGGGCCTCAGACCCTGGTTTCTGAATCACGCCTGAGAAGTTAAAGGGCATGTGCAGGGCTGAAGAGGTATATGGCAGTAGAAGTAAGGGGTATCACTTGGGAAGTATCAGCCTTCCCAGAATTCTTGGCGGGGAAAGGGTACATGCGTTTTTCTCAGGCCTTTGAAAGGATGGCTTGAAACAAGAGCAAGTTATTCTCTTACTGGGAGCCAGAGTCCAAAATCAAGGTGTTGGCAGGATCACACTCCCTCTGACTCCTGCAGGGAAGGACCCTTTCTTTGCCTCTTCCAGCTCCTGGTAGCTGTCGGCAGCCTCCCTCTCATCTCTGCTCCCACCTTTACATGGCCCTTTTCCCTGTGTGTCTCTCTGTCCAGATTTCCCTCTTCCTGTAAGAACACCAGTTCACCAAATCCACTATGACCTCATCTCCACTTACCTAATTACATCTGCCATTTGGAAATAAGGTCATGGTCAGAGGTTTAGGACTTCAATGTATGTGTGTGTGTGTGTGTGTGTGTGTGTTGTTTTTTTTTTTTTGTGGGGGGAGAGGGGGAACTTCAACTCCTAACAGATGCGTAGGTATTGAGGAAGAACTCTCAAGAACAGGCAGAATGGAGACACAGGTGTAGACGTGCTGTGGTAGAGTTTTTAGGAATACTTTTGGAGTAGTAGAGCCCATCATCAATATATGATGAGAATTTATCCTGAATATAGAAAAACAATTTTCTGTCCACATTTGCTTCCTCTGTACGCACACACACATTCCTTTAGTTCTCCCTTTTGTTTCCTTTCTCCTAGAAAAGATTTTAAAAGGCTGAAAAACTACCTTTGTGCATTTGGATCAATTTTCCATTTGAAATAGCTCAGCAAACAGCTGACTACACCTGATGGGCCCTTGGAACGCTCCAGCTTTAAAAAGGGCTTGCTACAAAGAAAGTGGCAAAGGCCTATGCGGATTTTAGGAGAATGAAGGCAAAATTGAGGATCTGATGTTAAAATAAAATATCCAAGAAACAAAGCTCTAGGAAGGAGTTAATAAAGCCAAAGATAACAATGCAACATACAGGAATCAGACAAAAATGATTTTAAAAGGAAGAGTCATTCTCATTGTTTGAATTAGCCCCTATAACTACAGCTTCTCTTATTAGGTGTGCAGTAAAATAGGCTTTTTAAAAAGAGCTCTTGATATCCCTTATCTTCCTCAGCAATTTAATGAAAATTGAAGTTCTAGCCGGTTTGGCTCCATAGATAGAGCTTCGGCCTGAAGACTGAAGGGTCCCGAGTTCAATTCTGGTGAAGGGCACATGCTGGTGTTGCGGGCTCAATCCCCAGTAGGGGGCGTGCAGGAGGCAGCCAATCAATGATGCTCTCTCATCACTGATGTTTCTATCTCTCCCTCTCCCTTCCTCTCTGAAATAAAATAAAAATATATTTTAAAAAAAGAAAGTTGAAAAGATGACACAGACCCCATATGTGAAGTCAGCTGTGTCCTTCTTTCTCTTCTCCCCCACTCTTGGCCAGCTCAGGACATTATTAGGATATCTTATTTGACTTCCTTCTTTCCAGGCAATGCATTATGAACCTATCAAATGATGTTTGGCAATCAATTCTTGATCTCTCCTGAAGGGCAGTCAATGACACCATCTAAACTGTCATCTCATTTCTTTCCTTGAAGAGAATCCATCTATTTCTTTTGAGCACATAGAGATTTCAGACACAGGTACGTAAGATACTAACCCATTCATGAACAAGATGACATTTTTTCTCATCAAGACTGTCAGACGTTGCTTCTGTGGGAAGATGGACTTAGTTATTAAAGGCGTCTCTTTCATATAAAGTTCCAGTTAATATGCTATTAACTCATCTCACCTCTTCGTTGTGAGGTCTCTTCATCTCTTACTTTTATTTTGGGGGTGGAGGAAGGATGTTGGGGATTCAGATATGGAGAAACAGAGGGTTAAAGCCAGAATTCTGAGGTTCAAATCAGGGGAAATTACAGACTGCTGAATATTCATGATGTAGACAATATGTAAATGAGGCACAAGATGTTGTAAATATGTTGGGAGGACCCCCAACGAGATAAATAGGGTAGAGATAATAGCCTAAACATTAATAGGATAAAAGTAAAACAAGTGCAAAAACCTTGAAATTGTGGCTCAGTGATTGAGGGCATCATTTAAAAGTTAAAGGCTTAAAAATGTTCTTACTTTTTGTGCTCACACTCTAAGTGTCTTTTTCACGTGCAACGCCCATTTACCGAGAGCACAGTCGGTTGTGTGGAGTTTTCTTTCTCCTGCAGGTCCTGAATCTTTCAGAGACAGACAGAGTGTTCTTTTCGGAGGGTTCGGTGAAAGCTCCAACAGCCGGTGCATCTTTCTGAATGCTTGTGCTTCAGGTCGGCTGGGGGCCATTTTTTTGGCTTTTCAAATTAATAATTTGAAAAAGATGCAATGCCTATCCATAATGACTTCATCTTGTCTGCAGAAATGATTCAAAACAGCAGTTGCTACACACAAGTTGGTCTCATTAAGTGAGATTTTGATGCAAGAGCACAGGTACGGGTGTCAGCGCTGCTGCTGGGTAACTACTTAACTGTGGAAATAATGGCCGAGCAGAAGGCGGGAGAGAGCATTAACACTGATCGGTATTCTGCTGGGGGTTCAGCGTACTCGATTTTCCCTTTGTTTTCCATTTGGAGCAATGTACTGCACTTAAGCAAAACTCCTTAGGGGTTGCAAGCAATGTAATTGCATTTTTTTAAAAAAAAAAAAAAAAAAAAAGAAAGAAATGTGCTTTAGAGAACATGCTAAGGTATTTCCGAAAATCTTTGTAGAGACCCTTATTTTATTCTATTGTCGATTCCATCTCTTTGTTAGAATATACTGCTGAGGGGTTTTGATGTGCAAATAACTAAAAGGAAACAAAACAACGACATTCCCACAAAAATAAACAAAATCTTGTACATTATCTGGGAAGAAATACATTTCTTTGGTGAAACTTTTTTTGATTTTATTTAAATGTAGAACCATGCCTCTTAACCATGTCTGTTCACATAGCCTATATCCTGCCATTCTTTGACCTGATCTCTGAATAGTAATATGCAAAGGCAGCAACAACAAACCTGAGGGGGACAGAAAACTCATTATCAAAAAGGTGGGGTGGGGGGACTTAAGAAACATTTCCATGACAATAGAGACTGTCTTATAAAACGGTGACCAATGCTGAAAGTGAACTTGACTTTTTCAATGTAGAGTTCAGTGGCCTTACGTACGTGTATTCACCTTGTTGTGCACCTGCCGCCATCCATCTCCAGAACTGTTTGATCTTCCCCAACTGAGACTCCATCCCCATTGAACATGAACTCCCCAGCGCCCCCGACCCCTGGCAGCCACCATTCTACTTTCTGTCCCTGTGATGCTGGATGCATCTTGACAGTGATGCCAACTCTAAGAATTCCTTGACTTCAGGAACTTTTTGTTGTTTATTTCTAAAACCCATCAGAAAAAAATGCACAGCAGCTGGGGAAGGCAAAAACCTCCAGGGACCCATTTGAGAGACTGATTATGCCAATAACAGCTCATGCAAGGCGCTGTCATCCCCGAATGAGGCAGGCTTTCGCCCAGGTCGTGCCAAACTAAAGGCAACATTTCTGCTCTGAAATGGCCGGTGACAGAGAGCACATTTATGCTGCAAGTGGGAGAGGAATTCAATCACCAGGGCCCAGAAAAACCCGTGCATGGAAATGAATGTGTCCGGGATCTGGCATGCGCTCGTTCCTGGGAGAGGAAGCATTTGTTCTGGAGTCAGTGTGATTAAAGTGCCGCCGGGCCCATTGGCCCATTTGTCTCGCTTTATCTAATTACCAGACCAAGGTGAAGACTTGGAATGGTTAGCGATGGAGCCTACTCGGCCTTGAGCTGGATGTGGTCCCAGGCCCATGAATGAAATGCTGTTTCCCCCATCCCTCCTTCGCCCTTCCTCCCCAGTGCCCCCACCTCCACCAGCAAAACAAAATGAATTCAAGTTGAAAAATAATTTACACAGGCAACGTAGAGAGTGGAAAGCAAGACTAACAGGCAATCTGGAAAATTCTGACCCGGAGGAAAATGCTATTCCCTTAGTGGCAGAAAAGGGCCATTTCCCCCGAATTATCTCAATAATTACTTCGATTCACCATTTCCCTTTGCCTATGTGAACACAACCTAACCTTAAATTATGCCTGTGGTCCCGGGGATGTCATTCTGGAAAGCCTTGCTTATAATATATACATTTAAAAATTTTAACAAGTGTGTAGAGTTTACATAAGGAGAAGAAGTAAGCACATGGGGACATGAACTTCCTGTAAAGAAAAAATAACCCGACCCTAAGAACAATTAGTCCATCAGTCCCACTTAAACATGCAGTAAACCATTTATAGATGCTCTTCAGGGGGAGTTTTCCCTGACTCAGGGGCATGAGTTCCCAAGTGCATGCCAACGGAAGATAGGATGTTAATTTCTGTTCCCATGTGCAGTACTGGGAACCTTCTATCGGGGTTCTAGGGAGATCTCTTTCAGGACGTGAGAACAGCTAAAGATATGGTTTCTTTTTACATATGTGTATTGCTAAGCACTCAGGGGCCATAAAAGGAAAAGAATACATCATAAAAATGAAAAACTTTGGTAGGTTGTTCCACGTCACATATTAAATCATGGTCACAGCAGAATACATTTCTTTATCAGATTAGCTGGGAATGGGACAATAGATGGTTATACTTTGATGTGGGAAAGGGGGTCACTCAGAAGGTCATAGGCATGTAGCCAAAGAGGACAGGCATCTTTGGGGGTCTGCATTGGGGGCAGTGCTAAAAGTGGAGAAGGGATAACAGGAGGTGGTGAGGTCTCAGAGAGAAGCCTTGCCCCCCTCCCCACCCCAGGGCTGGCAGGCTTTTGGCAGTTCTCTACAACATGGTGATAATTGGGCTTGTCCAGCAGGACTGATTCCACATGAGAGGTAGATGCTCAGAGACCCTCCCACGGAGGAAGGTAATAACGAAGCAAACCTGGGGATGCGTGGTGGGTAGGCTGTGGCTCTGAGCTCTGGTTGCCTTGGGTACCAGTCATTTTCTCCAGCTCTGAGGTAGGGTTCACAGCAGTGAGAAGAATGACTAAGCTTCCTTAGGAGGGATGTGGGGGAGGAGAGCCTCTCTTTTTTTGCTCCCTAAAGAGAGGGGTTGTGGCCCTGGCTGACATGGCCCAGTGGTTAGAGCGTCAAAGGGTTGTGGGTTCAATTCCCCGTCAAGGGCACATACCTGGGTTGCAGGTTCGATCCCTGCCCCAGTTGGGGCAAGTGTGGGAGACAATCAATCAAATTGTCTCACATCAATGTCTTTCCCCTTCCTTCCTCCTTCCCCTCGCCCCCCCCCCATCCCTTCCACTTTCTCTTAAAAAAATAAATAAATGGGAAAAATGTCCTTGGATGAGGAGAGAGAGAGAGAGAGAGAGAGAGAGAGAGAGAGAGGTTTTAATATACAAGCTATAATTCATTAGGTTGGTGTGATGCCAGCCAATTAGAGCCAAAACTTCTTTTTGAGAGAGAACATGCCTTGTCCATGTATGGCTGCCTTCTGGCTCACCCATAGTACCCAGGTCAACAGGGCATAACTGAAGTCCCTGAGGTTTCATCACCTAACAAACTACGCTGAGTGAGTGGTAGCAGCTGAGGTGGGAAAAGGTTGGTTTAGGCCACTGTCCTCCAAAAGTCGGGGGTTGGCAGCCTTGAAGCCTACTGGACCCTTCCCTCAGGCCATCTACTTATGATACGAAAGCAGGACTGCCATGTGATGTGTGTAAAGAAGATGCACCATGTGTGGGTTGAGAGCACAGACCTGAGTATCAGATCTAGGTTCAGTCCTTGCCTCTACCACTTAGTGTTTGACGTTGGGCAGGATACTGTGTCTCAGTCTCTTCATCTATAAAATGGGAATGATAATTATACTTGTCTCATGGGATTGTTGTGAGAATTAAATGAGATAATACATGTAAAGCACTTGGTACAGTGCCTGAAGACCCTGTATGGTAGGTATTCTTATTATCCTCATTTTATAAAAAAGGAAACGGAAGCTCTGAGAAGGTAATCACTTTTGCCCAATGTGTGCCACATAGGTGTTATTATCCCCCTTTTTAACAGAAGGGCTAGTGACTTGCTCAAGGTCATAACCTCTGGCCTTCAAAATTAGGAAGGTGTATTGGAATGCAACCAGTGAGAGCAGTCTCTTAAAAATTCCCAACCTTCACAAAAAAATCCACAAACCACAGCAAATGATCCTGCTCTTCTGCTTTCCTACAAGAAGCTGTTGTGGACACCAATTCTAGACCTCCTTGCTCAAAAGGGAAGAGAAGAGAGTGGAGACTTCTAGAAAAATAGGCCTGATACTCAAGAATAACACAGAGCCCATTAGAGTCTGTGTTTTATACGTGGACTTATTTATTCAACAAGAAATGTTTGTTCTGTAGAATAAATGATTAGATGGGCATCACATACATTTAATAATATATGACTCCTCACCCTTTTTTGAAACTTCAAACTATTAACTGGTTCCTTTTTCTATTCAAACAAGACAAGTGATTTTGTATTTTTTTTTTCTTATTGAAGTGACCAATTTTTGTTGTTTAACTGAATCAATCAATTGTTTCAATGTCTTGAATTAAAGGACAGTGTTTGAGTTGCCACATGGCTTTCTATCGGCTCTCATGACCTAAGTCCAATTAGTGAAATGGTGGCTCAGATAGAACCTCCCCACTGAATTAGATCCTCCCCCTCCTCATTCAGTTGCCTATTCCTTTCACTAGCTCAACTAAATCAGCAAGTTGTTTTGAATATAATCATTTCCCCCCACATTGTCCATAACCACAAATAATCACCATCTTAATATGTCATGTGTTCTATCAGCAAAACAGGAAAATTGAATTTCTTGTTTTCCCTTTCTATTTCAAGATAATCTTGGGAGAATTAATGGGATATGTAATGCAATTTTAAAACTATAAATCTATTTCCCTTAATATGTTCCCAATATTACTATATAATAGACAGGTATTAGTGTGAGGCTTGACAGCGGTACCCAACGCTTATTTGTTCCATTGATTTTCTTCTGCCGCAGGTGCACTGAAGTGCAAAGTGTTACATATACTTGCTGCTTGTTTTTGTGGTCTGTTGGGAAGAGAATCATAGATAGAGCTATTTAATTTTAGGATTGGAAAAAATCTGAAAGGTAATATTGATGAGATATGAGTGTTTAAGTCTTTTCAGCTTTCTGAACAGGAGACCAAATAAATCAAACATTTGATTTGTAAATAAACTCTGATATAACAAATATGTTCCATTATTTAGCACAATGCCTAACCACATATATACTTATTAATTATAAATGTCACACAAAAGAGTCTTGGGTATATGATGCTAGCCATTTATCAAATATTAGAATAAGGCACCATTTTCAAGATGGTTTGGTGTACTGAATGACCACTGTCATTTATTTCCTTAGTGAAATATGTGTATATTTATATCTCAGAACCAAGATACGGAGAAACTATTCTTTCTCCCAGTTGTATTCTCTGGCAATACTCTCCTCACCAAAACTGCAACTTGCTAGGAAGTTGTCAGGTAACATTGCAGTTCACCCTTTGTCTTGAACACAGTCTTCAGACCCAGGTGTGAGCTGCCCCTCTGAGTCTTCCACGCCAAGGTGCCCCCTGTGTCCACAGTCCTCACCCATAACTTCAGCACCACCCTGCTAACTGCTCAAGGCCTGTGGACTCACATTTCTCCAACTAGATTATAATCTCCTTGATGCAAAACAAGCATAAGAAAGGGTTTTGACTCACACTTCACTTTTATCTCTTACTAGAGGCCTGGTGCACAAATTCGTGCACCGGTGGGGTCTGGCCAGCCCACCCAGATGGGGGTCATCAGGCCGGGCTATTTGGGGGGAAGGGATGCAGAACATTGGCCAGCTGGCCCTGCCCCCAGCTGGCCCTGCCCCCAATTGATTGGGGTAGGGGGGACCGGGGGGGCAGCTGGGGAGAGGGGCTGTGGGAGGTTGGGGGGGTCCGATTGAGGTCCCGATTTTGCCAGTTGGCTGCGGCAGTGCGCATCATAGTGACCAGTCACTTGGCTTTTATATATATAGATGGCCTATAGCACGAAGTCAGGCACATAGGAGGTACTCAGGGAGTAGTTACTCACTAATTACTCTGTAAAAGACAAAGATAGATCTATTCTTCCTCTGTGAGACATGAGAAGTATTTTCTCAGTGATTACATCATGCGTAGCTTTAAGTAGGAATAAAAAAAAAAACACAGAGATCGGAATCTATAGTTTGTGGTTTAACCTTTCTCCTGGGAAATGTTTAAACATTTTCCCCAAACATTCAAGACTTTAAAAAATTATGGTTTCCAGTACTTATCCAACATGTAATTCACGGGGCTGAAGCCTGCCCTTCCTGCCCACCTCCCAGGCCTCCTCTCACCTCTGCCCTGGTTCTTATTCAGGAGGACCCTTTCTCTCTCCCATGGTCCATCATCCTCAGGCTACCACCTTCCTGATTCTTTGTTTATTCTTGTTTTATTATAGCCACAATCAGTAAGGCTTTCCTCAGAATCATCATAAATGCTGATATGTTAAGGAAAATGAAGAGTTTTCTGAATATATTATTTCCATTTAGAAAAATTTGAAAGTTACAATTTGGAAGGAAAGAAAATAAAAACATTCATTATCCTACATCCCAGAGATGACTGCTGCTCATAGTTGGTAATACCATTCTACTTTCTAGCCTATGTTCTAAACATTTTTATGCATTTTATTATTTCACAAAACTGGGATTATTCTGTACATGATATAAAACGTTTTCTTACAATGTTACATATTTTTCTACCACAATGAAAAAACCATTTGCTATGCTTGAGAATCACCTAGAAAGGATGTCCAACTGCCTATTCTTTATACATATATATATATAAAATTGATTTTTTACAGAGAGGAAGGGAGAGGGATAGAGAGTCAGAAACATCAATGAGAGAGAAACATTGATCAGCTGCCTCCTGCACACCTCCTACTGGGGATGTGCCCACAACGAAGGTACATGCCCTTGACCAGAATCGAACCTGGGACCGTTCAGTCCGCAGGCTGACACTCTATCCACTGAGCCAAACCGGTCAGGGCTAACTGCCTATTCTTGGTTCTTCTGCCTGGAGACCCTAAATCAGTGGGTTTGGAGGAGTGTCCAGAGTCTGTATTTTCGCTGATTCTGATACCATGCTTTCTCAAACCATACTTTAAGAAACATGATCCTACAACCTAATTTTCATAGCTTGCATAGTATTCCATTGTATAGATATATATACATACTTCATTATTTATACTATCTTAAAAATTCTCATTTCAGGAGTTGCTCCTACAAGTAGAATGAAATAGAGTGATATGAGGAAAAGAAGGATCTGAGGTCCCCAAAACCTAAAATCTATTTAATATGTTGGTTTAACCTACTCATAGTGTCATTTTATTCAAACTATCCATGAGTAAGTCCTGGAAATGAATAGGTTCTCCCAGTAATTTTAGGGGTGAATTTGGTTGGCAAAAATTACTTTTGAAAAATTTTACAGAAATGAAAACTACTGCTACAAAATCCAAGTATAGCCCAAATACCAGTATATTTACACCAAAAATGTCAAGAAAATCCCATTGCCCTAAGCCCTTCCTACATTTTCTATATCCTAATTCTTCCATGACTTTATGTGCAATGTCTCTGCATATTTCTCCTAATGTATATGCCATTGCTGATGTCTTTCCAGAACATGCTTACCCTTGACTGTCTTATAAACCCTTCCCACCATCTTCTCGACCACTATCTGAGTATCTCCGTGGGTGCACGCCATTGATAACTGTCCAAGGTGTATTTAAAAACCTGACAACATAATACATGGGCACTTCAGCTAATGCTGGGTGAGGTGAGGGAGGAGGAGATAACACCAGGAGGATCAGGAATCTGGTTTTCATGGTGGATTAGCCAGAGAAGCTTTTGTTAACTTTGGAGGCCACACCTGCTTAAAGTCAGCGGTGGCCGAACTCTTGGCAATATTGCCTGACAGGGAGACCCCACTGACTGACTTGACCTCTGCCCCACGTGCAGTTCACTGTTTACATCTGTCTGTCATCATAAGGCTCGTGGAGACATACGTAGGACTGGGGAGAGCGATGGGAGCTGGCAATGCTAATGGGGCAGCAGGTAGCTGGGAGTACTGTTTATAAATGGTCACTTGGTTAGGTTTAATCTTTGTTTGAAGCTCTTCATCTTTAAGCAAATGATTTTAAGGAGGAAAAAAAGTTTGTCTGATTTTGATGTGTACAAAGTATCATCCAGTATAAATATATTGGTCAAAGAGAAGACTGAGAACACATGAGTCCTGAGACAATGGTGATGGTGATGAAGATGGTGATGGTGACGATGATGATGATGATGATGATGACAGAAAGTTCCAAAGGTTTGAGATGTTTAGACAGTTTATCTGAGAGGCTCCAGCTGCCTCAAGACAGAAGCTCAGATAATCTCAAAACATGAGCCCTATAAGTGGCCTGTAAAGAGATACCGGTTTCAAGTATTCCCAGTTCCCAGTGACGAGAGCTCATATGCATGAGCCTTTCTTACATGACTCCACTGTAGGCACCTGGGTTTGTGTCCCAGTTTCTCTGTGGTTAGTGGTGCTGCTGCGGACACTCCTCTACATGCCTCCTGTGCGTGTTTCCTGAGTTATAGACCTGGAAGTGTCCACAGGTCTGGAGCCCCGGCTTCCGGCAGGGCGATTTAGAACCAGGATCTTGGCCTGTGGATATTCCACAGAAAATTGCTGGAGCAGCTTCTCCAGGAAGAGCCACCTGCCTGCCCCCTGGAGGGCTTTTTACTAACCAGCCTCCTGAGGGACGTCCTGAGGAGTCTCGGGCCTCCTCCTTGCCCCCGGAGACTCTCAGGCATCTCC
This sequence comes from Myotis yumanensis, assembly GCF_028538775.1. Taxonomy (NCBI): domain Eukaryota; kingdom Metazoa; phylum Chordata; class Mammalia; order Chiroptera; family Vespertilionidae; genus Myotis; species Myotis yumanensis. The sequence continues at coordinate 62,613,678 of NW_027223760.1, forward strand.
CCCAGTGTCGCTGCGCTTGCTTTTCTTTCCCTGAGACCGGATGGGACTGCTGTAAAGCAGCTCTGCCACACACAGAGCCTTCACGCACAGCCTGGCCCGTCTGAGCTCGTCCTCTGCCTCCTCCAGACTCAGAGGGCAGGGGTGGGCCAGGGAGCTCTGGGATCAGAAATCTGGCACCAGATTTGAAGTCAGGCAGCCCAGGTTGAAACCTGACACACAGGCAATAGAGTAACCTTGGGGGGGGGGGGGGGGCGGGGGGGACAGTTCACTATTTTTAAATGTCAGAGAACAAATAACAATCCTTTAATTTTGGCTTTCATCTTCCTGTTCCCATCTCTCTTGTTTACTTAAGCACGGAGTCTGATGACAGCTGGCAAGCTCACAAACAGAAAATGAAGATAGACTGGCTCTGACTGCTGAGGGTTATCTCCTAACGAAGTCCTGTAAGGAATGCCTAGCTGTCTGTCCCTAGCTGGCCTTTGCTGGAAACAGCTATAAAGCCTTCTTACCCGCTAAGGCCAAGGACCGCCGTTGTTCTCCCTCACCAAGTCCCAGTTCACCTCTTTCCACCCAAAACCACTTGCAGCATAGACTAGTGATGACAAGCCTGAGTTTCACTACTTACCATCTATATGACCTTTAGCAACCTTTAAGTTTCCCCCCATCTATACAATGGGCATACTAATCGCTCCTATCACATAACAATTGTTTGCAGGATTAAATGAGATGTCTCCCGTGAACATTTAGGTAAGCGGTGGAATGTTTTGAGCACTCAGTAAAGATTAGCTCAGCGATTCTCAACTGAGGCTGGTTTTGCTCCCAGGAGGCATTTGACAGTATCTAAAGTGTTACACTTCGGGGAGGTGGTGCTGCTGGCACCTAGTGGGTAGATAGAGTCCAGGTGTGCTACTAAACAGCCTACGATGCACAGCACAGTTCCCTCTCAAAAAAAAAAAAAAAGATATATCTTCAGTACGGCTGAGGTTGAGTGGATTAGCTTCATGGCAACATAGAACGCTATAAATGGAAGAGGTATGACAAATGATCAATCCTATCAACAGTTGAATATTTTGCCGAAACAAGTGATGCTCATGGAGGAGGGGTCAGAGTGCAATGTGTACATCTGTTGATCACAGTTTCCTTGTTATACTATAACATGTGCTCAGCTTGCGAACAAAGAAGAGCCCAGCATATCCTGTGCACTTAGCTCCCTTCATTCCTTTGATCTTAAAAGACAAACTGCTGAGTCCTGAGGCTTCACTTATTTATTTTAATGAATAATTGTTTCCCTTATAAAAGAAATGCCATATGAACTTGTTGCTTAAAGAATTGCAGCTTACCATTCTTCTTGACTTTGCTCTGAGCCTGACTTATTCCTAGTTGGAGCAGACTCCTTAAGTGGCTCAGCTTGGTGAGGCTGCCAACTTCTTGAAAGCTATGTCATCAATTCACGTTTATTGAACAGCATCTATTTGCTGGAGAGATAGTCACGAATAAGGTGAGTGCATGGTCCCAGTCTAGTGAGGAAGATGGAAACTCTACACCTAGTTACCAGTGTGAAAAGTGTTATGAGAGGGGACGGGTGACGCGGAGCTTTAATGGAGTTCTAGAGGTGCAGGAATGCTTGCTGAGAAAGTGACACTTAAGCTTGTCACATGAAGGACTTGTGAGGTAAGAGCCTGTGGAGACTGGAGTTGACGGGAGACAATTGAAAGGCATATTATAGGAGTATTCTTGCAATAACTGCCCTTGATTTGAGTTTGCCACATGGTTGTTTAGTTTAGAGCACATAAGAGCACATCTACTCACACACGGCCAGCTGTGTCCAAGTTTAGGTAACATTTTAGATTCAACGAAAAATCATAATACTTTTAGCTCTTTATGGAAAAGCAGAATTTTACAACTTAGCAAAACAAGAACTAATTATGCACTCTTCTGCCTTTCCAAGTCCTCAAATTTACATGGCACACATCTTCCCGCTAATGGGTTCCTTATTTTGCTTGTCTTGTTCAGCAGAAGTCAGAGCTAACGCAACCCCATGTTGAATAGCTCTCTCTCCCTCAAAGTCTGTTGATATGCCAGTTAGTATGAATCATCCTAAATGTCCTCCCTCATGGGCAAGACCCATTGGTCAAGATCTATAAAATGATATTCCCTCTTATGTGGCACTGAGTGCCCTGCCAGGGCAGGCTCTGCCGAAGCTGCAGGCTGATGCACCGGCCCCGCCACTCATCTCTCGGGGTCTCAGGAAGAAACAGATCCCACAGGCCCACCGTCAGCAATAACGAGCAGTTTATTCCGGTCTGACCTGCAGGTGAGCTTTGCCATGAGTGCAGAGTTGCCAAATTTAAAATCACAATAGGACAGATTATTTATAGTATAGATATGTCCTATATGTGTAATATAATTGACCAAAAAACTACTTACTATTCATCTGAAAGTCTTTGCTCACAAACCATTGTGAAACATTAGAAAAACTTTTGTTCGTTTAGATTCACTTTCAGGTCCTTACTCAAATGTCATTTTCTCAGTGCTGCCTCCCCTGACCACCCTATTTAATATTGTGACCCGATATTCCTTTCTTGCCTTTGCTTCATCATACATCAAGTTAATTATGCATTTTGATAATTGACTGTCCTTCCCTCTAGAGTGTAGGCTCATTTAAGGCATGGATTTTGTTTCATTGTGTTTTTAATTCACTGCAGTATCCTCAGCACCTAGATCAGGTCCTGACATGTGGTAGATGTTCAGTAAGTAGCTGTTCAAATAATCATCACTCATTCATTCATTTGTAAACTCTTGTGGTTAGAAGCATAGACTCTAGAGACCCATGGACTCGAGCTTGAATTATGGCTCTACAGTATATCTGTTGTAATGTCAGATGAGTTTTATAACTTTCCATACCTTAGTTTCCTCCTCTGTAAGGTGGATATTAGAATAGTACATCCTGAATGGATGTGATAAGAAAAAGATAATTCCCATGAAGTCCCTAGCACAATGCACAATGCCTAGCACATTATAAACATTTAATAAGTGGAACTTGTTATGCAGGTAACGAATATTTGTTGAGCATCCTTTCTGTCTCTCAGAGTGTTCTGCGTGTTGGGATGGCCACCATAAGCAATTCATGATCTTGGCCCTCAAAGTGATGAGAACCTGGTGAGGAAATAAGAAGACTGTTCATAGGTTATAATAAATGGTGCAGAAAAACGATGTCTGGGAGCATTAGGAGGACAGCTGACCCAGAGCTGGGTGGGTAAGGGGAGTCAGGAAAGGTTTTATGGAAGACTTGATATCTGTCTTGAAATAATATGTTGTTAATCAGAAGAAGATGAGATGGGGAAGGGGAGGGTAGAGGAAGTATTCCAAGAAGAGGGATCAGTGGATGTCAGAGCCCAGAGCAAGGAGCAAGCACAGGACTTATGTGCTGGAGAAGAGCAAGCTGGTCAGAGTGGCTGGATTATGGAGAGAAGCATGAAGAAGGGAGGAAATAAGAGAGGAGCCTGGGGACCAATAGGCCAGATCCTGAAAGGGTTTGATAAGCCTTGTCAAGGAGTTTAGAATCCAACCTGGGGGAAGGGAGGGCCTTTATGGACAAAATTTACATTTGAAGAAGATGTCTCCATCTTCAATATGGAGAGAGTAAGGAGGTTTGGACAGTCATCCAGATAAAACAGGATGGGGGGGGCTGAAGTTCTTGGGGGTGGGAAGATGTGACTTAGTTAGATGACAATTAACAGGAGAACAGAGAAGTTTTGAGAATTGGTTGTCTAAGAACGTCTACTTCATGTGAATTTATTCTTATAATGTTGTTGTCTGATTTTGCTAACAGTTTAATGCTGACCTTACAAAATAAGTTGAGAAATATTTCATCATCTGGAATTTACTGGAGGAGTTTGTATAGAATTGGGATTATTGCTCTTGGCAGAATTCACCAGTGAAGTCACCTGGGCCTAGAGTTTTCTTGTGGAAAGATGGCTGATCGTGATGTTCTAATATTTTATATACTTGCTAATTTTTTTGCCTAGCTTTTCTATTATTGAGAGTAGAGTACTGATAGCTCTGACTATTACAGTTGTCTTATCTATTTCTACCTTCAATTCTGCCAGTTTTTGCTTCCTATATTTTCAGGCTTTGGTATTCGATCCATTCATGTATAAATTGTTATAGTTTCGAATGAATTAACACCTTTATCATTTTAACATGTCCCTCTTTGTTTCTAGCATTTATTTTTTTGTCTTACACTCTATTTTTTCCTGATTATTAGTATAGCCACTCCAGCTGCTACAGTGGAACAACAAAAATATGATTATTACAACTTTTAAAGTCCTTGTCTGCTATTTCCATAATCTCTGCTAGTTCCCTGTCAGTTTGTATTGATTGGTTATCCTCTTCAGTAGGAGTAGTGTTTTTTAGCTTCTTTGCATACCTGGTAATTTTTGATTGGATGCCAGACATTATACATTTTTTTCTTGTTGGGTAGAGGATATTTTTGTATTCTTATGAATATTCTTGGGCATAGTTCTGGGATGCAGTTAAGTTACTTGATCCTTTTAGATCTTGCTTTTTATTTGTTAAGCAGGCCCAAAGCAATGCCTGGTCTAACTATCCCCCACTACTGAGGCAAGACCTTCTTCAATACTCGACCCAGCACCCCTTGAGTTATAAGCTCTCCCATCTGGTTGGTGAGAGCAGGCACTATTCCCAGCCTGGCATGAGCCCTGGTACTCTTCCCTCTTACCCTTTTGGGTAGGGCTTTCTTTCCCCAGCCTCAGGTACTTTCTTTGTACACATGCCCTGACCAGTGGTGGCGGCTGCCTCTGAGACTCTTTCTCTGAGCAGCTCTCTCATTTGCAGTTCGCTGTTCTGCCACCAACACTCTCTGTAGATTCTCAGCTCTCCTCAGCTGGAGCCCCTTGGACTCTTCTTGGTTTCCATCTTTCCTGTGCCATCACCTAGAAGTATTCTCCATGCAGGAATCAGTGGCAGTCATGTGACTCTTTTCTCCCATCTCTCGGGAAGGACACTCCTTTGTTGCCTGGGTCTAGTGCTTTAAAGAAAATGCTTCATATATGTTGTCTTTTTTGGAGGAGAAGGGATTTCAGGCAGGGGGAAAAGCTGGCCCCTGTTCCTCCATCTTGGCTGGAAGTGGAATTATTTTGAATCTGAAAAATTAAATTATTTTACTCATAAATACTTTAGTACATATCTATAAAAGATAAGAACATACAGCTACAATATAAAAGCATACAACTACAATACCTCTATCTCATCTTTTAAGATTGATGATAATCTTTAAATATACATTGTTCAACTATGTCATAAGTGTCACTTTATTTTAACCATTTGTTTGCTTGAATCAAGATCCAAATAAGGCCCATACCTTTAGCGTACTTGGTGTTTCTCTTAAATCTCTTTTCATCTTTGGGTTACTCATCCATCTCCTTCCTCTCTCCCCATACCTCACTTTCTCTGTTTATTTATTTATTTTTTGAAGGAACCAGTCTTTGCCTTGTGGAGTTTCCTGCCATTGTAACTTTTCTGACCCACTCCCATATTTCTCTGTCCTCTGTATTTCCTGCAAATTATGAATGGATATAGCAATTTGATTAGGTCCAGGGTCCATGTCACTTTTTCATGTGCTTTATTAACTCTTTATATATGAACTAATTATGATGAAATTCCTGAGAAACCACAGAACAGGATTATTGTAAGTTCTACTACCAGAGGCTTCTCAAAGGCATGCTTTGTTAATCTACTTCTTTATTTACCATATCTAACCCAGGATCATTCCGTCATGTGTAAGAGGAGCCCTTTAATTCCATGAAGAGGTTAATACAGGGAAAGAGATAACCCAGAAAATGTAAAAATATATTGAATTACTGAGTTGAGTGCCCTAGAAAGGACATACAAAGAAAACTGACTATGGCTGAATTGACGCTGGTGTGAATTTAATTTCAGATTTTATTATCCTAATTTACACATTCATAAAAATGAAATAGGTCATTATCAAGTGCTTAGTTTTCAATGTAAGTCATAAAAATGTGTACACATACAATCTAGCCTGACTTATAGTTAGGATTTTCATTATGGTCCCAAGTGATCTGGCACCATAGGATAAGACTGTGGTGAAAAAAAAACTTATTCATCTTATTCCTCCCTTTCTTCATTCATTCACTCACTCACTCATTTCTTCACATAATTAGTCGGTAATGCAGTCATACATCCACTCGTGAATGAAGGTGGCAGACACAGGGCACACAGTGATGCATAGGAGGGAGGCCTTCTCCTTGAATGCTTCAGCCTCGGGAGACGTGGAGGAACAGCACAACCTTGAATGTTATAAGAGAGGGTTGTAAAAATTGCTGGGTGGGTGGTGGTGGTGGGGGGGGCGGGGAGTCCAAAGAATGAAACGACGTTACCTGCCGTGCAAACTCAGGAAAAGGGGATCTTGCCTCGGCTTTCTGAATTTTACTACTGAAAGCACATATAACTTTTGATTACCTTCATAAAAGAGCAAAATATTTAATGTTTGCAGTAGATACTCTCTAAGCAACTGTCTAGTCCTAACATTTTCTGAGATTCTGAGCTCCGAGATCTCTGTGCTGGAAGTTGTTAATCATGGTGACAGAATCAGCCCAAGGCTCTGTTTGTAGGAATGACTGTGATTTGGGGTAATGGAGAGATGGAAAAATAAGGGAAAGGTCCCAAAGGGCAGGGATGAGAAGCAGAGACAGCATGATCCAGAACTCAAAACCCCATCTGTGAAGCAGACTGGGTTCCAGGAGACACCACATCCAAGGGCAAAAGTATAAGATCCATCATCTGTATGTACCCTGAGATCAAAGTCCGCACCTGATACCTATTGTGCACTTACTGTATGCCATGTACTGTTTTGTTTTCATTTCTTAAATCCTTACAAACACCCTATGGGATAGTTTTTACTCACCCTGCTTTACAGGTGAGAAAGCAGGCACAGGGAGGCTAAATGAATCATAGGTGGTAGGTGGCAGAGCTGACATTTAACCGGGAACATCTGCTGCAGGGGCTGCTCCCTCATGGGGGAGGACACGTCACAGGAATGTCAGTCAGCCAGCTGGAGACCCAGGGGAACTGAGGGTGTCGTTCCAGTTGGGTCTGAAGGCCCAAGAACCATGAGAGCCTCTCCAGACTGAGAAAACAAGCCCAAATCAGGAGTGCAAATGCCGTGTGGCTTTATCTCTGTCTTCTAGTCTTGGCTTCTCAGGCTATTTTCTCCTTTCTACTGAGTTCTATTGCTTCTAAGCTGGAAAACAAAACAAAACAAAACAAAACAAAACAACAGCTGACTCTGAAGAGTTCTGGTCTAGGCTCTGTAACTGGCTGTGTGATCCCAGCAGGTAACTTGATCTGTCTGGACCTCAGGTTCCTTATCTGTAAAGTGGCCTAGATTTTCAACATCCCTTTCAGCTCTAAAGCCTTATGATTCTAAATGAAATCCATAAGGCATTTATAAGAGAGAGACTCTCGGACAGGCCCCCACTCCAGACACTTCACGTGACATTCACTGCATGGCCACCACCACCTGTTTCTCCAGCCCTCCTTCTGGAGCCCTAAGCTCCACGTAAAACCGGAAGGTGCCCTCCCCTTGACAACTGGGCCATCTTCTTCCTACTTACCTACTTACTGCTCCCATTATCACACTCCCTGCTGCTTGAAAATTGTCCCATCTTGCCAAACAAATTCCAAGCCTGAGTCCTCTCAAAATCTTTTTTAAGCTCCTCACCAGGTAAAGGTTTTATCTCCTTGGAACTTCCGTAGTATTTTGTTCATAAACTTTCATCATACCCAACATACTCTACATTATATGTATGGTTATGTCCACTTCTAAATTCTAATGTCTTAGAAGGAAGCACATTGCTAACTTACTCTGGCGTGCTTCCATTTTCCCAAACCTCTACCATGTTGTCCTGTGTATGGTGTGTTTAGAACTTAAGAATGGTCCACTGAAAAAATGAACAGAGAAATGAATGTGCAAACCGGTGAAGGAAAAAGTGAGCAAATGTATAGAAACTTGGTAAAAAAATTTTTAAAATAACATGACATACAAGGAGAAAACAGAGAGCAGGTTTAAAAAAAAAAAGCCAGGCAGGGAGCCCTGCTGGTGTGGATCAGTTGGTTGGAGCATCATCCTGTACACGGAAAGGTTGCAGGTCTGATCCCCAGATGTGTATGGGGTGTGTATGGGAGGCGACAGGTCCATGTTTCTCATATCAATGTTTCTCTCTCTCTCTCCCTCTCTCTTCCTCTTTCTCTAAAATCAATTGGTCTATATCTATATCTATATCTATATCTATATCTATATCTATATATCTTTGTCTATCTATCTATCTATCATCTATCTATCTATCTATCTATCTATCTATCTATCTATCTATCTGTCTATCTATCCATCCATCCTTGGGTGAAACTTTTAAAAAGCCAGGCAGGGAAAAATAACTTCAGATTCCCAGAGTTAACTTCCTTTACATCTCAGAAATACGGGGGGTGGTGGGGGGTGAGTCTGAGACCACACTCATGGCCAGATAGTGGCCAGGTGCCAGTTCCAGGGCAGCTTGCCGTGGGTGAAAGGGACATTCGGTTCTTTCAGGACATCAACGAAACTGTGGAGCGGGTCAAGCTGAACTTTGCTAAGTCATTAATTCCCTCCTTTCATCTTCATGGGTTTCACTGTAAATCATTCCTCATTCCTCTGGTCTCTGTTTTCTTTTCTCAAATTTGTTCCAGTGATTAGAGCCCCGAATAAAAAATACAAATGCTAAATTTCCCGTTGTGGAGTTAAAAAGGAAAAAAAGACCAAAGACCTGGCATTTGCAATAAACAAGCATCCCTGAAAGCCACCTGGCTGTGCTGAGGTTCCTGCTGGTGGGGGTTTAGAAATCGCATCTTTAGACAGTGCAAAAGGTCAAAAACGCCAATAAGTTAACTTCCAAGAGTTTAAATTAAGAGGAGGAAAATAAAGAGTTAGATAAACACCTGGATCATTTCTATGCTCCGGTGATCCAAAATAGATAGGACTTGTCTCTGAGACGGTTTTATTTCCCTTGGAAGTTCTGGAACATGTAAATGGGGGGAGGGCAACCTGAGGCTGAAGTCAAAATGCGGTTTTTTTTTAAGTGCCCGGATGCATATAAGGCAGAGACAGCAACCAATTTCCAGAAGAGAAATCACACCGCATTGGGCACAGCCATCAGTGGTTCCACGTAATAGCAACATCACTCACACGGAACTTGGTTTCACTCGCTGATATTAAGAAAAATTGTTGCCTGCACTATGATGCACAGGGCTGTCAAAACCACACACACATGGCCTTTGGTCTGAAAATTATTTTGTTTTTATGGCATCAATTCAGCAGTGCAAAGTTCATAAATTTGTGTTAGGACTATGAGGGCCACATCACATCGCAAGAAGAAAACAAAACCTTGCTGCTGAGAAAATGTAGGTCCCGCTCCTGAAATTGCCATCCAGGTCTACCTCACGTTTTGGAAAGGTGCGACGTCCAAAGGGGCCTGCTTCCATATTTATGACAAAGGTGGTTTCTCAAATCTGTCATGACACTGATTGACACGCCTTCTGATGGATGGCTATAGGAGGACCAGCCCTAAAGGTAAAAACAACTGCAGCAAAGAGCATGCCAAGGAGTAGGGGCAGATCTGTCCATCAAGTTTCACAGTTTCCAGCTTTAGCTCCAAAACCAAAACTGGCCGTAGGAGGTGTTATTTCTGTTCTCAGTTCAATCCGGGAACAGGCTGTCTTTTAGAGGCAGAATTTTGACAAGGGCAGCGGTCTCTAGTATTGGGGATACAGTTTAGGATGCTTCGATTATTCGGCTCAGTACCTGGACCAATTAATTCTGGTGTCATGATAGACAGCACATGTATCCTGGGCAATAGTAGCGAGTGTGGAACTAAAGGATCTTTCTGGATTTATAATAATATCAAGACCGCCTGCATGCCAGTGGCCGTAAGTGTTACTTGTAAAATGATCACCATTTTCTTTAATGAGCTTGCAGTCTTTTTGTATAAACCGCCACCATTAGACACAGATGTGTCATTTCAGAATCCGAGTGCAGTGGTGACTGCTGTTTCAGTAGAATGTGACCTCAGCAAGGCAGGAAATGAAGGATGAAATAGAAAAAGGGGAGTGCTTTACAGCTGGGAAATTGGCCTCCGTTTGCAAGAACGCACAATGCCACTGCTGCATTATCTGCTCAAGATGGACAATCATTTAAAAAATTGATGTTTTATAATTAAATGTGTTTTCTGTAAAAAAAAAAAAAAAAAAAAAAAGACAAAGAGCCCTAATTGCATCCATGTGGAGGTTTAATGCTCTTGTGAGAAAGTCAAATTGGCCTGAAGTGGACCAACTCTGAGGTTCTGTTTGGGGAGGTTTTTCTCGGCAAGGGAACTGGGCTATTGCTTAGAAACAGAGTGATGGTGGCATCATCAAGCTCACACAAGCATTGCTTTTAGGGAACATTTGAAAATGAGCCAATAAAGACAAAACTGAAACCTATCATTTCTTTGTAAGAGAAAAATGAGTAGAACAGGGTCTGAACACCGATACCGGTTCAGTCCCTGGGAGGTTCCTGGGTGGGGGTAGTTTTGAGATCAGTAGCCATGAGCAGGGGAATGGTGACAGTTTCTGGACACTGTCTTTCTGGGGAAGGTTTCCTGAAAGCGCCGGAAAATCGCTGTTTCTCTTAAAGGACCCAAGCAAGAGAGTATTTACATGCAACTCGATGCTCTGCCTCTAAAAAGTTCTGAAGGCAGCAAATGCAGAACTCTCTTCCCCGGCTTCTCTTTACTTTCTTTCTCGTTGATGCTCAGCAGCCAAGGGGGAGGAGTGGCTGGTCTTTTCCAGGATCAGCTGCACTCACAAAGAGCTGAATTTTGAAACTTTAAATGGAAAATGGATGAATCCGCAAAGCAGTTGCCCTCGAAGTGAAAAAGTTCTCCCGTGCGTCAGGAGGATGAATCCAAACTTGGTGTGCCATGCCGTTCTCCCTCACATCAGACCTAAGGGACCAACAGGGAGCCTGACATCCACCCTCCCACCCTGCCCAACCCCGGTCTTTGTGAGGACACAACCCACAGCACCTGCAGAGCTGGCTGCAGGCACGTTTCCCGGACCATCACTGTGGGGTCCTCCGGGGCCGCTCCTCTCCTCCCCCACGTGGTAGCAACGAAGGGACACTGGGAACACAGAACAGACTCAAAGCCTTTGTCAATTTGTGGTCTTGCCTCCTGCTTGGTGGGGATCCAGCCCACTTCATGCTTGCAATCTGTCCTCAACATGCTAAGTGACAATGCTGTCTCCTAAAGACAAGGGTTGGCTCTGGAAGGAAGAGCTGATGTTGAGCAGCCACCTTCTGGGCCCGGCACAGAGGACAGGAGCCACAAGGAGATTAGTGGTCACAAGTAGAGGCTATTTTTAAAGATATTTGTGTTGATTCCAGAAAGGAAGGGAGAGGGAGATAGAAACGTCAATGATTAGAGAAACACCCTCACTGACTGGGGATCCAGCCCGCAACCCAGGCATGTGCCCTGACTGGGAATCTAACCGTGACCTCCTGGCTCCTGGGTCAATGCTCAACCACTGAGCCTCACCAGCCAGGCTGCAGCATCCCATTTTTGAAAATCAACGACACATTTGTTTCTTGGCAGGTAGAGGAATATACTCAGCAGTTAAAATCATTTTGGCCTATGTTATGTTCCATGAATGCAGCTGGCCTTCTTCTTGAAATATTAGCAGCCCCAAAGTTAAAGAGTTTTGTTGAATTCATAACTAGCGAAACAAGAACATGTAGATCTAAACTTGCAATAGTTTTATGCGGAGTAAGGATTGTGGGGGAGGGAGATACGCAAGAGAGAGAAAGATTCTTTGATTCCAAAGAGGGTATGAGAGTCCCTTTCTCCACATAACAGTCATCGTTAAACAGACCAGAGCTGACTGTCCTTATTTAGCCTTGTAATGGCATCAGGAGAGAACTGTATGCCTCCACCTCCACTTGATCTTTCATTGGCACCTTGACCTACACCTTCATGCTTATCTCCAAAAGAATGATGCATCTACTGAAGTACATCAGAAACAAGCTCAACTTTGAGGAGAGAGTCAGAGACAGGGCATGAGCCACTGGCGAGGGGAAAGCACAGCCCAGACCCTCCACTTGTTGCTGCACTTTCTCTGTGTGTCAGGTGCACTTGGACCTCGGGGTGGAGAGGAGGATGAATAGCTCTGGTTTGGGTGTTTCTCCAAAGTGGTGCCAAATAGATTGTGTTGGTCCAATAGAGATTCTAACTAATCTGTTTAAGGCTCAGAGGGGAATGCTCAGCTTCCTGGGCCACCAGGGGGAAAGCTGGGAGGAAGGGGCTGGTGATGTGTGTGGGGAAAGGAGCAGGAGAATGGGCAGGCCTAGTTCTTTGTGCTCGCTGCCTCCTTTTATGTGCCGTATGCAGTTGTTCAAACCTGGTTTTTTTGTTTGATTAAGGCCTTTGATTCGATAAAGCCTTTCTCCCTGAAACCAGGTACAACCCCAGATTGGTGCTTGTGATATGTCAGGGGCTCTATGTGACCCTTACATTGCTTTTGATGTGGCAGCTCTTGCTTGCCTTGTCTATTCTTTGGAGGGACATTCTCTGTTGCTTTTTCACCCCAGTGAGACTGTGATGAACATTAAACACTGAGAGAAATAGAGAGGTGAAAGGAATTGCCCATGGCCCACAGTAATGACGGGCTCCATGGGAATAGGCGTTCTCATCTCACACCTCGACAGCCACAGCGAATCTGGAAGATGCCTGGAAACATGGGAGCTATATTTCTTTAAAAGGCAAAGATTCTCTGGGGTGCCAGAGCAGGAGTCCCCAGATAAGAGCAGAGTTTCTGGATTCTTGGTAGCACAGGCCATGCTGGGAATACTAATGAGACCTGACACAGCCTTTGTTCACAATCCATTGCCCACAATCAGCCCACACTCCACAATTAAGACATTTCCTTTTTCCTCTGAATGTGTCACTTCCTAAGTGAGGATGAAATATCTTATCTTGATTTCCAAAGTGTACGTTCACTCCATAGCAGCAAGAAGGTGTGGAATAGAGCTCACCCTCATCCTGTCACTGGGCTGACCTTCAGACCGCAAGGGACACCTCTCTCTGTTGGCACCAATTCACTGAGACAGGTTTGGCAACTATGCCAGTCTGTCCACAAGGACAAATGGTCTTTTAACCTGATACACATCGCAAGTTATAAAAATAAATCATAAAACAGCACAAAGATGCCAAATTCACATCCAGAGGCATCTGTTGATACCTAAGATCACATGTGAGGGGACTGAATGAGGAACTCAGAGCCAGGCCGGATCAGCCTCCCTGGAGGAGGAGGCATGCCTTCCTGGCAGGGTGATTGGTGAGCATAGGAAGACATGCGGGGTTGTTGGGGAGGTTGGTAAATGCAAGGAATGGGACTCAAGATCCACTTGAAAGCGAATATTCAAGGAGTTAACAGCTCTGGGATCATAGTATAACCTCTGTGCCACTTACCAGAGCAGAGCTTTGATCTTGGGCCAGTAGCTTAACCTCGCCAAGACCCATTTTCTTCATCTGTAAAACATGGCTACTCAGCGTGCTTACCTCCTGGGCCAGAGGGTACATGCAAATGCACGTAAGATTGTAGGGTAAGGCCTGGCACAGGGAAGTTCCACGTGAATATTAGCTGTTAGTTTCAGGACTCAGTGCGTGCTTGGTCCTAGTGAACAGAAGCCAGTCACAGAGCCCAAGACTTCTGCAGTTAGGAGTCCCTGGAGGACCTGGCCGGATAGAGGTACACTGGTGTACTGGCATGAAGCTAAAGGGAGGTTTCTCAACAGCACTCCTACTCAATGTGTAAAAAGAAAGTCGTTTCTAAGCCAAGGCTCAACAACAAACTTACAAGCAGCCAGTATGGTCTCAGACATTGTTATTTGTAAAGTTTTAAAAGTTGGTTGATAAGAGCTCCTTTGGAGGGAAGGAATTACATTGATAAGAAAAGATTATTCACTTGCGTTGTTAGCCTTAGCAAAAAAAAAAAGTGCATAATGCATATTGAATTTGTCATTTGAAAAGCTTTAACACATGAGTGTCCTATCGCTAATGAAGAATTTGGCCCATATTGGCCTCTGAGTAATGCTGAATAGTCTCACACAATCTCTTTTCTGGTTTGATAGTGATGCAGGTTGATTATTTCATTTTGTGAAGAAGAACTTTTTATATATAATATCCATGCATTACATATTACATATTATATAGTTTTTCTTTGTATATGTGTAGAATAGTCCTGGAAGAATACACAAGAAACCATTAACAGTTATAACCTTTGACAAGAGGCTGGGGGAACCCAGGGAGGTAGGGAGATGTATTTCTTTTTCTTTTCATACAACTTTGGACTCCTTTCACTTTTTTCTATATGTAGGATGCAGTTTTGCAATAAAAGAGAATTGGCAGAAAGGATTGTATGAAGGACTAGGTCAATGGTCGGCAAACTCATTAGTCAACAGAGCCAAATATCAACAGTACAACGATTGAAATTTCTTTTGAGAGCCAAATTTTCTAAACTTAAACTATATAGGTAGGTACATTGTTATTAACTTAATTAGGGTTCTCCTAAGGCTTAGGAAGAGCCACACTCAAGGGGCCATAGAGCCGCATGTGGCTTGCGAGGGGTCACTAGGTCACAAGGAAGCAGGGAGGACAGTTGGGCCATGAGGCCCAAACCCTGCTACTTCTTGTTGCTTATGGATTACAGATGTTGAAACCTATGAATAGAAACCCTGAGACTTCAACCCCCCTTATTTCCAGACTCAGGGAACCTTTGGGGCAGCAGATGTCAGCTGCCTTTGGAAACATGAACCACCAAGTGTGCAAAACACAGAAGCCATGGGAGAGGCGCCTGCCCTGGCCACGTGGCTTGTTCCTTTAGCCCCTGGGGTTCTCCTTGCTCCTACCACTGGCCAGGCACGCTGTCAGGTCAGAGAAACATGGATGAGAGATATGTCACTGCCCCAGTGGCTGCTGAGGAAATTCCAAGGTGCACAAGGTTTGTGGGGAGCGTGGACTTGCTTAGTCTTAGGCAAGATGGCTGGGCAAGGACTGGAGTTGAACCTACATTCCAAGAAAACACTGAGGCTTCTTTTTCTAAGCCTGGCTGCAGAGGCGGAGCCCAGGGTGTGGAAGCAGTTTGTAAGCCAAGAGCACCGCACAAATGGAAGGGCCTGCTCTTATTATAAGGGCTTGGGGGCTGCGGTGGGAGAGGATCTGGCCCCTATAAAGGATTTGCCCCGTGAACATCAAAGAATCAACAAGGGGGGCTTGGGGAGGAGGACAAAGGTAGACCTTGGAATGTTGGCTCTTCCTCAAAGGCACTTCCCTATGCATTTTTCTTTGTTGAGAATCAAATCCAGAGACTCCAATGATAATGATTCTCATTTTTATTACTGTTTTATTATTCAGGGTTGGCTCAGTCTTTCTTCCCCACCAAAGGCATTTGAATGAAGATAAAAAGTGCCAAGTGAATATCTTGATAGAACCAAGCCCTCTCTCTGTAATCAAAGTCTTAGTGGACAGATGTGGTGCCAGCGGCATTCAGCTCTGCCTCCAGGTGTCATTGCAGCGAGGACCAAGGCTGGCCCAGGCTCATGGCACCTGGGGTTTCTGAATGGACAGGCAATGGAGAGGGGTCCCTTTTTAGTGTTTCCAGCAGCCTGATTCTGGCTGTGCTCAAAATACTTAAGGGGAAGTTGCCAGAGAAGACAATGCAGTCGAGATTTTCACTAAACCCATTGGAATTAACAATACTGTGGTTGATAAGGTTCTTTCCAGGGCCAATGGCTAATGTCCAGTAAGAGAGACAACTATGGTGTGACACAATATGTCACCACTTGTTGACTGTAAACCCAAACCTGATTCAATTTTAATATAGAATATAGAACCAAGAAAAGCAAATTAAACAGAGAGCATTAAAAGAAACTAATGTGTTAATAATAATAATAATAATAATGATAGTGGTAAATTACCAACAATAATAGCTGCTTTGACATCTTTTAGAACAAAGAGGAGAAGCCAACATTTGTTGAATGTGCTTGGTGATAGAACAGAGGCATCAGTCTGACCTACAATCACACGCTGCTCAACTGCCTGAAAATTTTAGCAAAAATCTTGATGTGTTTGTAAGGCCTGTATAACATCTGAGAATGTTGGTCTAAATGTGGAAAAAAGTAAATGCGCTTGCAACAGATTGGGTATTTTCTAGTACAAAGGGGGAAAAAGGTTTCAGTAGACTCAGTGACATCCAAGAAAAGGTGTGTACCATCTTCCATTTCTTCATTTATTAGTAAAGTCTGTGCTATGCACTTTGCAAGCCAGGATCACTCTATGCTAAGAGAGAATGTGATCACGATTGCTCATCTTCTTCTATGTGGCCCTTAATCACGGCCAACTTATGAGACATTTGTCAGAAGTGGAAGCAAAGAGAGTATCACAAAACTTTTCTTTCCACTAGGTGGTAAAAATTTGGATATTTGAATAGGCATCAGAGAGATTAACTCTGAAAGTCAGTTTCTCCATCTTTAAAAGAGGGGTGATAATAGTAATAGTATCTTAGAGTTGGTATGAGGGTTAAATGAGTTAATATGGAGAAATTGATGAGAACAGTACCTAGCAAACTGCAAGTATTTGAGATGCAAATGCACATGAGAAGGCTAAGAACGGGTGCTCAAACTGAGAAGACAGAACAAAAGCAAGAACCAGGGAAAGTTTGAAGGGGAGCCCAGGGGACAGAGAATGCATATGCTTGGCTGTGCCACAGTGTATATGAAGTCGAGTGTAGCAGAAGATGAGGCTGACAAGGTGTGCAGGGGCCTGAGCATCTGGACTTCACTCTGCAGGCAGTAGGGACATGGTTTGAGCTATTTTCAGGAAGGTCACTGAAATATTACCAGAATGTGAGTTGGTACGAGTAGCAAGGAGGGAGCCAGGAACGCCTGGGAGGACCCTGAGAATCTGGGCGGAGTTTAGTGACAGCCACCCTAGGGCAGTGACCAAAGCATGGAAGTCAAGTCCAACAGGCCTGGACCTGGTTGGGTTGGGACTGGGTGGTGGGGTGGGTGCAGTGGTCATGGAGAGGGAGGAGACAAGAATAAGGCTGAAGTTTCAAGTCTTATTGACTAGGAAGAGTTGGATTTTAGACAGGTGCCAACAATGATGGGCACAGTTTGTGATACTATATTGCTTGAAAGTCCCTCAATGAAGGATTCTTTATGAAGCAGCTTGGAGATGGATGCTACGATGCTGCCTGTCATTTATATTGATGTGAATATTGTCATTCAGATTTCTTTCCAAGCCCTAAACAAGGTCAGCTGTTCTGAGGAAGTTTTAGCAGGAGATAGAGAAGGCAGCCAAGAGGCGGGAGAGGGAAGGCGGAGTAGGGGGTGGACAGGGGAGAAGCAGTGCTGGTGAGGTGCTGAAAGTGAAAAATGGGGGAGAAGAGATGGCCTAGGATAAAGGCACAGAAAGGGAAGTGGGACTATACCATCTTCTGAAAATATCAGCCTTTTATGTTACCAGTATATTATTACCAAGTGATATACAGATTAAAATATGGGCACTATAAAGAGAAATAATACATACTCTAACCACAGGAAAAAAATGCTAAGACATACAGGGTGGGGCAAAAATAGTTGTTCATATGGAAAACAAAACAATAATTAATAAATAATAATACAAGAATAAACTGGGTTTTGCATACTCACAAGTGTAAACCTACTTTTGCCACCCCACACTCCCAAATGCCTAATTTTAGCAGTGGTGAAATCCTAGATGATTGAAATTGTTTACCCTTTGTTTCCTGAGTTTTTCCCTCATTGAGCATGTATTATATGCTTTATGTTTACGCTGTGCTTTACATTTTAATATATGTTTGACAGTGTAAATATTTAATAAATTCTATGAACAGGAAGAAACTGTCCCTGCCATAAAGAACTCAAAATCTTTACACACACACACACACACACACACACACACACACACACACAATTTATGCTATTGTTTTGTGGCACTTAGAACTTATATTCTAATAAAAACAGATGTGCAAACAATATTTTGGCAAGCAACACATTCAAAGATTGGGGACTGCCTGTAGCTGATTACATCGCCAGTGTGTCAGAACGAGGGTTTTAAGTTCAAAATGCTTGCTAACAGAAATCATTACAATACACAGGCTAGCTTGGAGGGAAATGCTGGCCTAAAATTTGGATACATTTAAAAGAAAATGTTTCAATGTGTTTATATTCAAACTCAGCCTCAAAGAGGTAACCTTTCAACTTGAGAATCATTTTGGACAACTGTTCTTGAAATTGTCTTGTATATAAAAACCAATTGGTCATGACTATTGGAAATACGTTACCTTTTTCTTATAGCCAGAATATGCAGCAAATGAGCGCTCTCTGAGTGATTTGGCAAAAAAAAAAAAAAATGATTTTCAGACTATTTTGATATGGGAACTGAACTGTTTTGTTTTTCTTCCTTTCTCTGATTCCTGAGAAAGGTAGATTGCAAATATTTCCTTCAAGAGGGTTTGAAGATTAAGCCTTCCTTGCCTCTATAAAAGAAGCATTTGGTGTTTATTTGCTGGAGATTTGAGGAAATTGGGGGAACAGTGAAGTGACTTGTACGTGTAGTAAGTAGATGGGAGCTCCCCTGAATCAGAAACATGTTCCCATAGGGCTCCCATAGGAAGAGATCAGTGGGTCTGGGGAAGGAAGGAAGGGGCCCTTCTCCCTGGCAGGGTTCTGGGAGGTGGCAAGTCTCCAAAAGGAACGGCTAGGGGCGCAGGGCCATAGGTCTGGGTTTTCCTCAGCTATGGCTTTGAAGGGACCAAGAAAAAGGGGCCAGTGGTCTTCTCAGAGTGATCATGTTATAAACAAACATCCCCTAGTTTCCCCCCTGCCTTCAAGCCTAGGCCCTTCTTAAGACCCTAGATCTGGAAATAGCCCTGACTTGGAAAGGAAGCCCCAAGAATGATTGAAGTTACATTTTGGATGTATCCTGGCAGAGTGGGGAGATGGAACTGAAATGAGAAAGCATCCCAGATGATATGCCATCTGAGCTTGAGGACTGAGAGTCAAAATCCAGTGCAATATGGAATAAAGGGATGGCCCAATGATGTCCAGTCTGGGATGTGCACACATTTTACAATGATCCGAAAGAGCTCACATGCGGTGTGCCTGCTCAGACCCCACTTTAGTCGGAGGCAATTATTCCAGGATGGTTGGCCACAGAAGGCTCACAACAGTGATTCTTTCTGGGAAACACCCCCTGTCTAAGGAGGCAGCTTTGCCCTCTTCCTAGAGATAGCTTGAGTCTAAAGATGAATTGATGCAGAGATACAAAGACCCAGCCTTTGCCTCAACTTGTGACAACTCTGAAGGGCCATCTCAGCTTCAGAGCTCCAAGTGGGATCAGCTGAGGCCTCTACTGTAGCTCAACTTCTCCTGCCCAATCTTGCTCCCCTCTCTTCCTTGCAGATGTTGATCTCAAGTGTGTTCCCCAATGACGTTCCTGTACACCAGTCTCTGTCTCAGAGTCTGAAGGTGTCTCCAGGAAATGTGACAACAGGCTGCCTTACACCTTTCCCATTAAACAAATACAATAATTTTAATTCTGCCCAAAAATAGATACCTCTTTACATCCACACATTGTGGTGTCTTTTGTATTTATTTCATAGAAGTGGATTTGAACATGACTTTTTCTTCATTGAGAGGAATCTTTCGATCATCTTAAGAATTAAGAATTGGGACAGAATGGGACCAAGATGGCGGCGTAGGTAAACACCGGAGACCGCTGCCGCAAACAACCATTTCAAAAATACAACTAAAAGACTGAACGGACATCACCCAGAACCACAGGAAGGCTGGCTGAAGAGAGACTCTACAACTAGAAGGAAAGAGAATAGCAAATCGAGGCTCAGAGGCGGCGCAGTGTGGAAAATACAAAGGTACCGAGGTGCGCGCGCAAAGCGGGCTGGTGGCTGAGGGCGCGGTTGTCGTTTTCTGTCGAGAGTGAGTCTCAGACTCTGGGCTCCAGATCCGGGCGAGTCTCTAGGGACCCAGACTCAAACGGGAGAAGCGGGATTATCCGGCATCAGTTGGAACCTGAGGGCAACTTTCTCTCCGAGGTTTGCAGCGGCTGCCGGGGTTCTGAGAAGCAGAGCCTCTGGGAACGGGACTGAGCGTGGCCATAACTGCTCCCTCCGCCCGCCCTGTTGAGCCCGCCCCGCCCAAACCCTGCGCACAGCCATTTGCCGATCGCCTCAGGCAAAGGCTGGATTAGCGCCTCCCCAGAAGGCAGACGTTTTCCGTACAGCTGATTCCTATAGCCAGCCGGCCTGGGGGTCAAATCCCTCTAGTGTTAACTACAACAATTAAGGCTTGGCTAGAACAAGACTGCGCACAGAGACCACAAGGGGGTGCACCAAGAAAGCATAAAAGATGCGGAGACAAAGAAACATGACAGAAATGGAGGATATGGAGCTAAGAATCGCAATTTTGAGGGCTTGCCATAAATTTGTGCAGAGCCTCACGAAAACTAATGAGACCCTCGATGCTACGATAAAGAAATTAGAAAGTAAGCATACACGGACTGAAATAAAGAATATTATACCCAATAGCAGACCAGAGGAGTACAATAATCAAACCAAAGATTCGACAAAAAACACCCAATTGGAAAAGCAAAATGAAAAAAGAATCCGAAAGTGTGAAGATAGTGTAAGGAGCCTCTGGGACAGCTTTAAGCGGTCTAATATCAGAGTCATTGGAGTGCCAGAAGATGAGAGACAGCAAGATATTGAAAACCTATTTCAAGAAATAATGGCAGAAAACTTCCCCCACCTGGAGAAAGAAATGGACTTACAGGTCCAAGAAGCGCAGAGAACCCCAAACAAAAGGAATCCAAAGAGGACCACACCAAGACACATCATCATTAAAATGCCAAGAGCAAAAGACAAAGAGAAAATCTTAAAAGCAGCAAGAGAAAGAGGCTCAATTACCTACAAGGGAATACCCATACGACTGTCAGCTGATTTCTCAACAGAAACTTTGCAGGCCAGAAGGGAATGGCAAGAAATATTCAAAGTGCTGAATACCAAGAACCTACAACCAAGATTACTTTATCCAGCAAAGCTATCATTCAGAATTGAAGGTCAGATAAAGAGCTTCACAGATAAGGAAAAGCTAAAGGAGTTCATCACCGCCAAACCAGTATTATATGAAATGCTGAAAGGTATCCTTTAAGAAGAGGAAGAAGAAGAAAAAGGTAAAGATACAAATTATGAACAACAAACATGCATCTATCAACAAATGAATCTAAGAATCAAGTGAATAAATAACCTGATGTACAGAATGAACTGGTGATTATAATAGAATCAGGGACATAGAAAGGGAATAGACTGACTATTCTTGGGGGAAAAAGGGGTGTGGGAGATGCGGGAAGTGACTGGACAAAAATCATGCACCTATGGATGAACACAGTGGGTGGGGAGTGAGGGTGGAGGGTGGGGTGGGAGCTGGAAGGAGGGGAGTTATGGGGGGAAAAAAGAGGAACAAATGTAATAATCTGAACAATAAAGATTTAATTAAAAAAAAAAAAAAGAATTGGGACAAAAGTAAAAATTGTGGGGCCACTCCAGAACTTCCTTCTCTTATTGGGCCCCAGCCAGATTTGCTCATTTTCAACACATGCCAGAAGCTCATTTTTAACACATGTTCATTGCCATTGATAAAACAAACGCCAACTCCAAAGGAAATGCAATATTCAAGTAAACAAATAAAATGCTGATTTATAACATTTTAAAATCTCCCTATAGATCAAAAGGGGTCATCTTTTCATCAGAGGTTCTCTGAGGTCAGTGTGGTGCTCTCTCCCATCACTCTGGGCCAATGTGTAGCCTGTCTCTCCCATTGCTCAAGCCACTAGGAGGAAAACAGGAAAATGGAAGACGGGAAGTAGTCAGCAGTTGTGTGTTTGTGATTCTGTGTAGCTAAATGCTAACGCTGTTCTTCACATTCCCATTTCCTTCTTCCTTGGGAAGATGTGTCCATAGGGGTGGTGGCAGCGGGGTCTGAATTCTTTATAGACCTGTTGGATCATCTCTTCATCACTATTAACCAGGGATGCAGATTCAGAGAAAAAAATAATGGCCAACATAGAAAATTTCTTGTAGTTAACATTTTCCAAAAGAAGGCGTCATGTTAAACATTCAAATAGTGCATCGATATAGCCCTCAACAGTTATTATTAAGATTGGTAAAAAAAATA
The DNA here is from genome assembly GCF_028538775.1 of Myotis yumanensis. NCBI lineage: Eukaryota > Metazoa > Chordata > Mammalia > Chiroptera > Vespertilionidae > Myotis > Myotis yumanensis. Next base: position 62,636,056 of record NW_027223760.1, read on the forward strand.
ATCCTAGTGCTCAACTAAGTTTGTAAAGTTACACATTGAACCTCTAAAATATTAAATGTAGAGATCAGATCGAGAATCAGTAGAGATGGATCTGAGAAGAGGCAGGAGGACTGGGGAACATTTTTTTTTCTTTAAACTGAAAGATCTGAACATAACTGAAAAAATATAAAGATTTCTTTCTCCTACAAAAAGCAAGGTTTCAGTGTGTGCTCTGTATTTCGCCCATCCACATTTGGATTAAGATAATTAAATATAATTAAAGATGACACATGGCCTCTTTAGGACAACTGTATATGAATTGTAAGAAGAGGGGCCCAGATTTTTGATTGAGGCAACTAAATCCCAGTCTGATTTGGCCTAGACCAAGATTTATGATTTGAAATTATTTGCTCAGGCAAAACCAGCAAATTAGCCTTATTAGTCACCTTACTGGCGTCACCAACTGGATACCATTTCCTACTTCTACCCAAAGTATCTGTGTAACTACCAAGGGCTTAAAAGTCATGGGAAGTCAGGGTTGCTTGAATGCTACTGTTCAGCTTCCCAGAGATATTGGACCAGAGACATGATACTAATTTGACAATAGTGTTAAATCCAAGTGCTTCCTGACTATAGGAACGGGGTGTGGGGAATGGGTAAACCCATTCAGTTTGGGGACTCTTTGGACCTGAAATGTGTCCCCCCAAATTCAGCTGTTGTAACCCTCAGTGTTGAATAGGACTGATGTCCTTGTAAGAGGAGGAAGGGACACACAGAGGAAAGGCCATATGCAGACACAGGGAAAGGAGAGATCTCCCCAGAAACCAATCCTGTTGGAACACGGACTTCCCGCCCCCAGACGTGTGAAAAAATAAAATTCTGTTTTTTAAGCCACTCTGTCTTTGGTATTTTGTTATGCAGCTAATACAGAGACATTGGTTATAAGTTCCAGAAGACTGTCAATTTACTAGAATGGCTTTGATGAATCAATATAAGAATAATGTCACCATCTATTGTGCCTTTTATTTGCTGCCAGTTAAAGGCTTGTGGTGTTTGAATGCTCATTTCCTTGTTAGGTTTCTGCTCGTCACTCTTGGGTTGAGCCACTCAGATGTTAGCTGAGTTATGTTAAAACCGATATTAAGCCCTAACCAGTTTGGCTCAGTTGATAGAGCGTCAGCCTGCAGACTCAAGGATCCCAGGTTCAATTCCAGTCAAGAGAATGTACCTTGGTTGTGGGCAAATCCCCAGTAGGGAGTGTGCAGGAGACAGCTGATCAATGTTTCTCTCTCATTGATGTTTCTAACTCTCTATCCTTCTCCCTTCCTCTCTGTAAAAAATCAATAAAATAAAAAAATAAATAAATAAACCGATATTAAGTAAAATAATATTTTTCCAAATAACTTTAATTTTTCCATTAGTTAAGTGACATTTTTATTTAAGAAAACCTGGAAACTTGTTTAAAAATGTAGAAAGAAGAATTACTTCTAGATAATCATCTTCAAAATATATTGGACATGATTATTACCATGCCTATAAAATCCTATTCTACTCTTCTCATTTTTATCTTACACCATAGAAAAAATTTACATTATTTCAAAACATTGGCAGACATCAGTTGCAATGATTATGTTTTATTGTCTCACTAGAGGCCCGGTGCATGAAATTCGTGCACTGGAGTGGAGGTGTGTCCCTCAGCCCAGCCTGCACCCTCTCCAATCTGGGACCCCTCAGACATCCCTCTCACAATCTGTGACTGCTGGCTCCCAACCGCTTGCCTGCCTGCCTGCCTGATTGTCCCTAACCGCTTCTGCCTGCCAGCCTGATCACCCCCTAACCACTCCCTGCATGCCTGATTGATGCCTAACTGCTCCCCTGCTAGTCCCATTGCCCCCAACTGCCCTTTCCTGCAGGCCTGGTTGCCCCCAACTGCCCTCCCCTGCCAGCCTGGTCCCCCCCCAACTGCCCTCCCCTGCCAGCCTGGTCACCCCCAACTGCCCTCTCCTGCTGGCCTGATTGCCCACAACTGCCCTCCCCTGCCCATCTTGTGGCGGCTAGCTTGTGTGAGGGCATGATGGTCAATTTGCATATTACCTCTTTATTATATAGCAGTGATGGCGAACCTTTTGAGCTCGGCGTGTCAGCATTTTGAAAAACCCTAACTTAACTCTGGTGCTGTGTCACATATAGAAATTTTTTTTATATTTGCAACCATAGTAAAACAAAGACTTATATTTTTGATATTTATTTTATATATTTAAATGCCATTTAACAAAGAAAAATCAACCAAAAAAATGAGTTCGTGTGTCACCTCTGACACGCATGTCATAGGTTCGCCATCACTGTTATATAGGATAATTTATGCCCCTTTTGCCATTTTTCAATATCATAGGCAACTCTGTGGTGATTTCTTCATGCACAAAGTCCTTGCAGTATTTAGAATTATTCTGTAGGATATATCCTCAGAACTGGGTTTACTAAGACAAAGGTTATGACCCTTTGAAAGACTTTTGTTATCCTTTGCCAAGTGGCTCTCCAGGAGTTGTAAGATGTGGGCATCCACTAACAAAGTGTTTCTCTGAAATGAAATGATGCTTTCATTTGTTTTCCTCCCAGCGCATATGGATGGTATTTTTCCCTTTTCATTTTTCCCCCCATTGACCTCCTATATTATCTAATTATCCCTCCACTAGGGCACTCCTTTGGGCAAAGGCATAGCATTCATAAATGTCCTCTTCAAAAAAGCAAGAACATTCCCTAGGAATCCTCATCATGCATTGGCACAGACCAGCTCATTTGTTTTCTGAGCAGATGGAGTACAAGTGGCCCAGGTTTTGACTGGGAGGCAGGGGAGAGAGTGAGAGAGGAAGAAGGGTCTGGATCCTGCGTTGTCATCGGAAGGGGTGGTTGGGCGGTGCAGGGGATGGTGCAGTGGGTCCTGGGTAAGTGGGAGAGTGAAAAATGGATTCTGAAATATCAAGTCTGAAAAGACATCAAAAGAGCCAATGTAACCTTTATGACAGCCTTGATTCAGAACAGATCTGTTCCTAAGACGCACGAGGAGGTAGTGCAGTTAAAGAAGCTGGTTTCGAGGGATGTAGCTGAAATTGGAGTTCTCATGCCATTGCCTGCTAATTGGGAGCCCTGGAGCAAGTCACTTCATCTCTGCCCCTCAGTTTCCTCATTGGTAAAGGGGATTAAACACACACACACACACACACACACACACACACAGCCCACCTTATAATGCTGGGAATCAAGTTCAAACTTGGTCATTGATATTCAGGTGCACTGTGCCTAGGACATAGGGTGTAGGGGGTCTGTGATCATGAAACCATAGGAAATGATGGGAGAGAAAGTCCTCTGTAAGCTTTGCAGGGTGGTGGGGAAACATAAGACACTCTCACCCATCCTCAGCTCAGTATTACACATCAGTCAGAACCACTGAAGACAGCGGTTTTCAGTAAACTGTTCTGTCTTCTTTTGTTAAGAACCAATCCCCAAATTCTTCCACCAGCAATAATCTGGTTTCCTTGTGATGAGAATAATTTTAATTACGAGAAATTCCTACTGTGCCTGAATATTTTCTTTCTTGTTTTTTTTTAATCAAAAACTCATATATTCAAATGAACTACTAAAGCAAAAAAAAAAAAAAATCTCCTGATAAATTAACAATAATTAAGTTTAATCAGATAGTGTGATCCCTGGTTGTGTGTGTCTGTGTTTAAGCTTTCCCACAATTACGGAAGTTATGCATATACAATTTAAAAAGTACCAGAAAGTATTAAGAACCAATATCACATCTCCCAAAGGCAACCATCATTAATAACTGCGGTTACTTCCTTCCAGTATTTTCTCTATTCAGTTTTAAATAATCAGTTTGGTCTTTAGGCAACATAGTGAAATAGAGGTAGTATTTTATTTTGGAGTCTGTGCCGTCTGGGAGCTATGCCATCCGGGAGTTATGCCATCTTAGGATGTTACTTGGTTTCTCTGAGCCTCACTTTCCTCATCCATAAAATGGAGCCAATGTTACCTGCTTTCCAAGTCAGGATTCGTCCAAAATAATATCCACTGGTCGGTTCGTAGGAACTGCAGTATACAAAAAACAATAGGACATCGCAGAAAACAAGCTAGAGTTTCAATTATTTATAAGCCATGTAACAAATAATTTTTTCATGTAATAGAGAACAGTGCTCGCGCACATAACTAGCAAATGTGCACATGGGGTGCTTTGTAAGCAATGGTAATTCTATTGTAAACGTTCAATAACACCATCAGTTCTGGGAGGGCCATCACCTTGCTGGACTGCTGGGGTCAGAGGCTCAGCTGTCTTCCCCTCAGGAGGCGGTGGTCTGACAGTGAACGATGTCACGCTGTCAGTGCTCAGGGCGTATTGGAAACATAAATTTCATTTGTATAAGATTTATCCCCTGCTTCCTTCTAAAACAATTAAAGGGTACAGATGTTCCAATACAATTTAAAATAAGGCACAGAGGAACGAAATAGAACAGAAGCATTCTCCTGATTTTAGTGTTTATTGAGCACCTACTATGTGCTGGGAGCATTCTATGGGGAACTACAAGAAGGGAGCTCCCAGGTGAGGAACCAGATTTTCAGTGTGACCTGAAGAGCCCCTGTATAGAACCACCCAGGGTGCTTCCACAAAGTGAAAAAAAAAAAAAAAAGATTGCTTATCCCCTGCCTGGGGTGTCCCTCCTCATGCAGAACGTCTGGGAGTCTCCACCATTCACCACCTCTCTGGCTGCTGGGCATGCGTGCTGGGGTTTGAGAACTTGCAGAGAGGACACAGGCTTAGCAATGACTAATTCTGCAGTCACGTTCATGTCATCATCAACTCAGCAGAAGCTGAGAGGTCAAGAGTGGGGACTTAGGAACCAACAGACCTGAATGCAATTGCTGACTCGCGGGGAGTCTGCTGGAGCCTGCCAACCTCCGGGTCTCAGTTTTATCTGTGCAAAGGGTCTATTGTTGGCCACCCCAGGGTGGTGTTGCCTTAAACGAGAAGACTGTTCTGTCGGAAAAGGCTTAATGCACTGCCTCATTCACAGGAGGTACTTGAAAAGTGGCAGCCATTGTCGTCATCCGCCCAGAAGGCCAATGCAGTCACGCCTCAGTCTTGGTCCTACTTGGTCACCAGTCAGATCCCAGCGGCACAACAGACATGTCTGGGGCCAAGGTCATCTGAGGCTTTGACACCAACGCTGCCCTTGGAGCCTGGCCATTAACCCACAGCAGCTGAGGGCTGCAGTAACTGTGACCCAGCTGGAAAGAAAGAGGTCTTGCTCTCCCCTTCCCTTCTGCCCTGCTTTCCCTCTCCCTCCCTCCTCTCTCTGTCCCTGTTCAGTGGGAATGACGCCTCACCCCCAGGACTGCAGGCAGAAACCTGTTAGCAGTTTTGTCAGAGCCTGCAATAGCAGATGGATGCAGCCCGCAGCCTCTCGCTGCATCCAGGATGTCTTCATCTGTCCTCCCAGGACCCCAGCAAAATGCTTTTGGCAAAGGCAGGAGGAAAGGATAAAAATTAAGTCTAAGGTGCCGCGTTCAGTGGGGCTTTTATGGGCTTGGCTGTGTGGTGATGATTTAATGGCAGTCGAGAGGCAGGTAATTAGGAGCAAGCCGCCCTGATCACCCTTGTACACAGCCCCAGATAGCTCCCCAACACTCCCGAAACCTTGTTTGCTTTCTCCGAGGCAGAAATCCCAGCCGGGCTGCGCCTGGCCAGCTGTCGCGCTAACGAACTGCCAGCGCAGTCCTGAATGGAGCTCTCTGCCTGGCGAGGCCCCCGAGCGCCCGTGCTGTCTTCACCCGCGTGATTGCCTTTATCTGGCTGGTGCAGGAGCCGCTCCTAATCACGCGGCTGCTGGCCTCCAAGGGTCAAACACGGGACCATCGCTACCTAAACAAACGAGGGGGATGTCACCTTTGGGGGAGACTGATAAGCAGTTGGCAGGCAGGCCACGGGGAAGAGAAGGTGCCAGCAGCCAGCAATCTGCAAAGGCCGTAAATATGTTACACTCTCAGCGGGGAGACGGGCAATATAGGCACCAAGAGGCCTTTGTTTAATGAGCTGTCAGAAAGCAGGCATGAAATTATGTTGGAAAACATGTGCAAGCTGCAGAGACGGAGCGGGGGCCTGCAAATGGCCCTCGTCCTCGCCGCGGATGTTCAGAGCATCTTATCAGTCTGAGCGCCGTCAGAGGGTGAAAGCTATCATTAGCAAACTAATGGTGTTTGAAAGCTACAAATTTTTCTCTCTCCCCTCCATTTTTGACTTAAATGGATTATGGGGGGGAGGGGATCCTAATGTTTTTTTTTTCTTCTTTCCTTGAGATTTTGGTAAACATGCAAATTGGAAGAGAACCAAGAGCGAACCACAAAGAGAGTATCTCTGGAAGCACAGACGGAATGGTTATACTTGGAGAACAACCAGCTCAGAACAACCAGCGCATCTTCCTCCCAATTCTGTCGAGACTCTGTTTGGAGAAGCCTAATGTACCTCCAGCCAGCCTTTTATTTCAATCAAGCCCGTAAAAGAAAAGCATAAATTTAAAATAGGTTGCTCTCTTATTCTCTGAGCATTTGAATTCGTGGGTAGGTATAATACACCTTCTACCACATCAGCTAGCAAATGTAGAGAATAATTTTCTAAAGACTTGAAATTATTCTTGTGGGTCATGGGACTGTGGTGTTTATTTCTATTAAGGGTGGAAGTTAAAGACTTAAAAACCTGGCAAGACCCAGCGGCATCACCGATCCAGAGCACTGGGCCTCAGTTCCTAATTTCTGAAATGAGGCATGAGGCCTCGGTTGCCATAATATGGATCTTTTCCCTTCAGGGCACAGCAAACCCGCGTGTCCTGCCTCCAGTAAAAGCAGGCAGCCAGAAACGACTTGTGTGCAACCGCTTTCCTATTAAAGGCCTGAGACTACAGGGAGAGGTGGCCACGTTAGCAGGAACGGTCCTTTGGGATCCACATTGTCTCCGGGTTGAACAGTGGCAAGCTGCTCTCCTCTAACTTTGAGAAAAGGAGGGGGGGCGGAGGGGGAGACCTGAGTAGTAAGTAGTAAAGTTAGATTAAAAAGGGAAAGGGATGAAGGTTAGAGAAACATACAATGACCTAAAAAGACAACTAGGAATCAAAATGGGCTTTCGGATGCACAGCAAAAAGCAATAACTGACAGACACTTGACAGACTGTTTTCTTGTTCTTCATGCTTTCCCCCATTTGCAGGGGAGAAATAGGGGGGCAATGCATCTGAGGTCACCTTGCCAATACAAGTATGAGCCAGCAATGGACCCCGCTCCTGGCCCCCTGGGGCCCACATTCATTCCCACTCAGAATAATCTTCTCTGAAAGCATCTTTAGTTCCTCTCTCTCGGGCATTGACAGAGATTCTGAGCACAGTGCCTGATAGGTCCTGGCTGTTCCTTCTGGGTCTCACGTGGAAGGAAGAGAGAGCTTTAGTCCACAGAGGTGGGAAAAGAGGAGGCAAAAACAAAATTGGGAAGAGGACACGCATGCCCAGGGTACGTGCTATGTCCAGAATAAGGCCTGGGAGCGAAGGAAACCATCAACAAAATGAAAAGGCAACCTACAGAATGGGAGATATTATTAGAAAATCCTATATCTGATAACGGGCTAGTATCTAAAACATATAAAGCATTCATACAACTCAAAAGCAAAACAAAACCAAAAAACAAAACAAACAAAAAACCACCAAACAACCCGACTAAAAAGTGGGAAGAGGATCTGAATAGATATTTTTCCAAAGAAGACATGCAAATTGCCAACAGGTACATAAAAAGGTGCTCAACATCACTAGTCATCAGGAAAATGCAAATGATAGTCACGGTATCACCTCACACATGTTGGAATGGCTATCATCAAAAAGACAAGAGAACGAGTGTTGGTGAGGACATAGAGAAAAGGGAACCTGGATGCATTCTGTATCTCCATGTCGATGTCTATTGGATGTCTCAAATATATCATGTCCCAACCTGAAATCCTGATCTTCCTCGCCTATAGAACCTGCTGTACCCACAGCCTTACCCATCTCAGCTAATGGTGTCGTTGCCCTGGTGCCCTACAGGCCGTCAGTAATTCGGAAGCACGGATTTCTGTGCCTCAATGAGTGTTTACTGTAGTTAAAGCAAAGGCTCACTTGTTGTCAGGAAAGGGTAGGGATTCCATATTATAAATCCTTTAAAGCATGAACTAACCTTCCTATAGAGGGTCATTATATTACCTCTTTTTAAGTTCTGTCATATTTTAACCTGCAGAAGACCCCATCCTTGTGCATTTGGGGACTATTCTCTTTCCTAATTAAAGTCAGATGGTTGGCTTGTAGGTTTTCCTGGGCTGCCTCTTAACAGCTGTGGTGCATTGCCAATGAGTTATCAGTGGACAGACGTGAGATTCCTTTATGATGTTAAATGACATATTACAGTGTTTCTTCTACAAACTACAAAAGCTGAACATCATGGACAATATTAAATCTTGTGCAAGACTTGTTCTTTTTAAAAAATACATGTTGATTTCTAAAATATTGCTGCACCATGGTTTTTTTGGCCGTCTTCCTAACATGTGCTCTATTTCATGAGAAATGTTTTCATAGAATTGGATGATCTCCTTTGGTCTTAATTTTTTAGACAACAAATAAAAACAGCAAAAAATTATATTATGACCTTAAATGCTGGAATGAAGGCACAATTATTAAACAGCAGTTAATTTTAATTTTAAAATTAGGTCTACCAATGTAATAATTGATTCAGACAAGAGTCATCAACATATGCCAGGCCACTTAATAACAAATTGTGTGGTCTCAAATTATCTTCAAATAAATTACTTAGTAATTGCAATGAGTGATTAGAAGGCCATCACCTAACCAAGTAGTCCAAATCAGCATCGGTAATAAGATATATTGTCTTTATGCCTCCTGATATGATAGAGAAGCATGTAACATCACTTATTTAGTGTTCAAAAATCTTTAACTTGAATATAATCATGAGGAAACAAAAGCAAAATCCAGCAATAATGATTCTATGGTTATGTAGGGTTGTGTAGGGAAAAGTCCTTGCAAGAAAACGCACTTAGGGTTGACAGATCATAACAAACCCACTTTCCTTTGGACTTGTCCAACTTTTTTCTCTGGTTCACAATTGGTTATTTGGATTCCGGATGTTCTCACAGAGGGAACTCTGACCCTTTAAGTCATGCTCCATGTGGTTACACCGAAATAATGCGTGTTAGATGGACACCCTAAAGACCTCAAGCCATAGGCAGACACTGGGGCATGATCACTCCTCTGCCATGTTATGGAACAGATGCCAAGGGAATGTCCATTTTTGTTGGAAGAATAAATGATCTCTCTCAGCAAGAGCTTTTGCCTGACAACAGTGTCCTCGGGCTGAGGAAGGTGGTGCCCACAGCACTCTGCTCTCTCATCACACTTCCCTTCCCTGTCCCCCCAGTACCGTACCTCTGGAAGCCCCCGAGAACCCCATTTATGCTGCTACACTGACAACATCCCCTTAAATACTGATTTTCAGTCTGTTACCTATTACTATTAGCAACATGGCAATGGTAATAGCTTCCTTCTGTGCAACAAGCGTGTTGTATACACATCATGTTTCAGTCGGAGAGGGGAGGTCGATCTCATCAGTTGCCTTTTCCAGATGCAGACACTAAAAGACAAGGAGGTGGCACGGCTGGCCCAGGTCCCTCGGAAGCTTTCGAGGATGCTGTGTTTGTTGCGTGAGACTTGCTGCTTGTCCATCACAGGCTCAATTTGGGATCTGAAAATAGGCAGCGTGTACTCTTAGGAGTCAGGAGACCCTTCTCTCAGGCGCCTTTCTTCCTTCCCAGCCTCTTTTGAGATGATCCTGTTGTGCGGTGAGCCTGTAAAGCAAGTCTAGTGTAAACATCATCTCACGTACACTCTTCACACTCATGTCAGCTGCTGGGAACAAAGGAGACGTACTCGCTTATGAAGGGCACACCCTCCCCGCCATGCGAACTGGTCTCCTGGTCACACATCACTTGACACTCCAAGCACACTTCACACAGTTTTCCGTTTTGTTCTCCCAAGTAGACTAGCTACATGGATGGCAATAAATAACATGCAAAGGAAATTCAGTGTCAACTAGAGAGGTTAAACAACTGTTTTAAAATAAAGAGGCAAAATGTTTTAATTTATTAGGAATTAGCAACTACTTTTATCTGAATTCCACTGGATGAAAATTAAGAACCAAAAGTTATCCATTTGTTCTATCCCTCTTTTTTTCTTCTCCTTTGACAGAAGTAATGAGTAGGAGGGGCTTAGCTTTGTCAGATAATACTAGTAGAATATTTATTTTTTCACTGGAAATTCAAAAACAATATATAATGTACAGTGTAGACATGGAGCTGTTGGATATTGATGACACGACATAGTAACATATATAATGTAGAAAAAGTACATCTACAATTTCAAGGGTGTTTTCTCTGTACATGAACACACCTATTAAGAAACCTATAATAGGCCTGATATTAGGACTCCAGGTTTACATTAAATTAGCTTCATATTACATGAGCCTTATATTAAATGAGTTTAATTCGATAACTGGTTAAAAACTGAGGCTGAAAGAAATTGACTTGGATGTTAAAGGACCTCCATTCCACTCTACTCTGCCTCTCACTCTGTGATCTTGGACAAAAAGTCTAACTTTCCTTTGCTTCTGATTTCTCACCGATAAAACACGGTGATCAAAAATACTAATGCCAGTCTCCCTACTTCTAATGTTTACATCTGCACATGGACTGGATATGGAAGCAACTTCTAAGGATTCCAACTCTTTCTTTTAGTTGATTTGAGGGTTAGAACAAGATTAAAACTAACTGCTGAGCTTACTCAAAATTTCTTTTAAAGGAACTTTTATTTCAAAAAGAACTTATAGGGGAAATGTGAACAGCTTGGTTTATTCTCTTTTTGCTCAACTTTTAAAACAATAGCAATGCCTGGCCCAGTGTGGCTCAGTGGTGAGTGTCGACCTATCAACCAGGAGGTCATGGTTTGATTCCTGGTCAGGGTACATGCCAGGGTTGAGGGCTCAATCCGCAGTGGGGGGTGTGCAGGAGGCAGCCAACAAATGATTCTCTCTCATCATTGATGTTTCTATCTCTCCCTCTCCCTTCCTCTCTGAAATCAATAAATATATTTAAAAAAGAAAAAAAAACTAATAGCAATACTTATAATACTTATTAGCATTTATTAAGTAGTTACTATTTGGCTGGTACTATAAATGCTCGTGCTTTACATACACCATTTCATTTATCCTTACAAAATATGCATGAGGGAAACAATATTACCTCCCTCATTATATAATATAGATATGATATATATATATGAAATCTCCCTTGGTAGATGAAGAAACTGAGGCTTAGAACATTAATTGGCTTTTAGCAGACCACACAGCAGTTTCAAATCTAAGTCCATCTGATGGTGGAACATTCACTAACAATGATTATATCAGGATGTAGGGCCTTATTCTTCTGAAAAAAAAAAGTAGATAAATATTAAAATGTGAACAGTAACCCAGCCAATGTAAGTAAAAAGTTAACAAACTAACATTCCATTATACATATACTTGCCGCAGTCATTTCTTTCCATTTGATATTAAAGTTATTTTTACGGTCATAGGAGAGGAAACTAAAGTGATATTTTGTGCGCTTCAAGTAGAAAAAAGGGGGCCATGGTTGAATCCAGATTCCATTCTGCCGCAGCCAATCCTTTACAGAAATGAGGTTGTAATATAAATGAATGTAGTCTTGTACTAGACAGAAACATATATAGTCTTTAAAGTTATTCAATTTATATTGCTACTCAGTTGTTAAAGTGTTGGTGAATGTAGCATGTATATAAATATGACACCAATGACAGCTATAAAGATAAGCCTCTTATGTTGTAACTTCTCAATTTAAGCACACGAGACTGAATTTGGAGAATAAATCACGATAACGGGTAGCCACTACATTTATATGAAAATGAATAAATGTCTTATGCTATCAGTTTATTAACCTATAATGAGTAGATACTTTATCATCACCTTGTAGGTTTTTTGAAATACCTTGGCACAGTTGTGTGAGAGATAATGCAGACTCATCTGGTTGCTAAGAAATTAATTTTATTACCTAAGAAATTGATTTTCTCAGCACTCAATAGTAGATTGGACTGAAAGAATGTGTGACCGCCCCAACCCATGAGCCAGTATGTGACAAACCCAGTGGGTATATTCTTCCTTTTTCTGGGGGAGAGAGGAAGGAGTGAAGATTATACAGAGGCAGTGAGGGGGATTACAGGCAACAAGAGGTTTATGGGCACAGTGAGGAGGAGCCTCAGGAGCAAGTTCCCAGGATTCTTCCATGAAGTAGATAGTATGGGAATGCTTCCTGTCTGGGGAAACCCTCGCGTGGTGTATTGTGGGCAGCCATTTCTGCAGCATGATATGAGGGTCAATACAAGATCCTCTGGTCCTGTGTTTGCCACTAGACCTACCCTGTCACTTCATTATTTTGGATTTGCTCAGAGATGAAGGTGTTAATTTCAGCACACTCTACAGCGCAAATACAGAGTTCGGGAAACAAGAAAATTATTCAAAAAATGACCCCAGTACATTGTCTGGGTTGCACGGCAACATGCTAACTGAGACAGTGAGTCGCCTTCCCCGCAGCTGGACTCTACCATCTCTAACATCTAGCACCTCAGTTCTACTGGCACCTGAGCTGAGCATTGCCTGTGCAAGAACTCCCTCAGCTTCACTGTAGTGACAGGGAAATAACAGGGGGAGTGGTCTCTCGTCGGGAGCACAGCCCCTAGTGCCCCCAGCCCACTCCCTGCACCTGCTGACCCTTCTGCCCATACATCCCCGCCAGGCATTCCTCTTTTTTCCAGGAATCCAGGATGCTGAAAGCCGAACTTGCGCTCCCCAATCACATTTATAGGACGTTGCAGTGCATAGTTTGTGCATTTCTTTCTACCTATATTTCCCCTTATGTCCTTTCCAGTTTCACCTTTTGGCCTATTATTTTTATATTTGTTTTGGAATGTGGTCGGATAAAAATTAACAAAATGCACGTTATCTATGAGAAAGAAGAGTCTCCCATCACATTTCTAGGGGAGGGAAAAGCCCCCACCCCAACCTCCCCGGTGCTTCCAGCCACGTTACAGCCCAGTGGGTGCAGGGAGGTCTGCTGTGCTGGGTGCCAGAGAATCCGAAGAACAGGGCGTCCTGGAGAAGAGCAGTAGTCACACTGTGTTCATTTCCATGTACAACAGTCCCCGGCACATAGTAGGTGCCCAATAAAAGCTTGATGAATGACTTGAATGGCTTCTTTAGGAGGATCTGCTTTGCAAAATACAAAGGAAGGAAGATTGGGAGGAGAGCCTGGCTTCCCTGGGCCTCTTCCCATCTGCATCACACTCAGCGAGTTCCCGTGGAGGTGCAGCAGCCTAGCCACCTACAAACACCAGCGGGCCTGGCCTGCGGGAGTGACTAACGAAACGGGCCAGTTGTGAGAGTGCAAGTCATTAACCAAGAGGATGGTCCACAGCCCCTCAGTCACCCGTAGCCCATGAGAGGGATTAATTGGAACCAACCTCCCGTGTCTGAATTGTTTTTCATGCCATGAAAACTACAGCCAGAGGCCTCTTTCAGAAGACGTCCTGTCTGGGTCCCCGAGAGGCTGGGAAAGCAGAGCTCTGGCCCTGTGCCGACTGACTTCAGACACACTCCATCTCGGCCGGCTGGCTCAGCCGCATTCAGCTGCTGAAGAGCAGGCAGAGGTCACTGCGAATCAGCAACCTCTGCACAGAGGCCTTCCCAGCCGCGGCTCCTGGCATCCATCCACGTCCTTCCGGATGGATCTACGGACAGCATGGACGCCATCTCCTGCTGCCCTGTAAACGCTCGAAGCTCTCAGCATCCCCATCTGAAGCCACTCAGGTCCGCTCGTGTCAGTCGTCGGCTCCAATTAGGGAATCAGAAAAGAAATGGGTACGGCTTCTCCCCGATGGCTCTGGAGCAAGACATGAGCGGCACGGATCTCACGAATAGATTTCCCCCAGTCTCGGGACGAGGAGCCAGGCAGGCACAAAGTGCCCATGAAAGGGCGAGCTGCCATCAAGACAGTTCGGCCACACGTCCGCCCTGGAGCCACTTTGGTTGCTGAGCTTCCATCTTTACTTTATCACCAGCACACAAGGTCCGCAGGGAGCCAGTGAAATTATCTTCAGCCCCGGATCTGCCATTCCCCCCCACCGGGCCCTCCACTTAGCGAAGATTTTCCGTGAGGCGATGTCCAGAGAAGGATCTGAGCGGCCGGGCCAATTAGCACTGACCTCCAGCTTGCAGCGCAGAGGAGCCGGCTGTGGTTGAGGGGAGATGGGTTATCACTATGTAAACATATCCCGCAGCCCAAATGGTGTCTCTTCTGGCCAGTTGGTACTCACATAAACAGCAACCTTACATCCTAGGATGAGAGTCCAGAGAACAGGCCCCAAATGGTGGCCCAAACCCACTCCCTGATTTGCTCACAAGATTGCACCTCCTTAACTCTTCTGGGGTAAGCAGGAACAAAAAGTAAAGCATATATTGGTAAGCACATTAGCTGCTATCCTGAGTAATAAACCTTCTGAAATGTGAATAGTCTAACCAACTATAACCGATAATTCTCTCTCCTTAGACTAAGGGCTCTGCTGGTGGTCAGGGCTTGACATGACTCAGCTGGGCTTGCTCCTGCGTTTGTAATGAACCCGCCCACTGACCGAGGGGTCACTGGTCTGGAATGGCCTCAGCAAGAATGACTCAGCAATCGCTCCCGTTTGGTCTCTCATCTTGTGGCAGGCCAGCCCAGGCTTGCCCTTGGCCATAGTAGTCCAGGTTTTATTTTAGTATAATGTGTGAGAGCTTGCATAATTACAAATGATATAAAGAGTGAAAACAAAATCGAATGAGCTATTAAAATGGGGGGGGGGAGAATTGGGAAAAACGCAAAAGAAAAAAAAAGCAACAGCAATGGTAAGATTAGATATAAAATGCAGATCTCACATTTGCTAGAGTATGTAGGTCATACACTTTGCTGCCAGCATCAGACTGCAAATTTGAGCTAGAGCTTCCTTGTGGCTATTGCAAAGGGGAAAATATGGACAGCTCCATGTTTATTTGTTGTTGTTGTTGTTGTTTTGTTAATCCTCACCCAAGGATATTTTCCCATTGATTTTTAGAGAGAGTGGAAAGGAAGGGGAGAGATAGAAAGAGAAACATTGATGTGAGAGAGACACATCAATTGGCTGCCTCCGGCACACACCCTGACCATGGCTAGAGATCAAGCCTGCAACCAAGGTACGTGCCCTTGACCAGAATGGAGCCCAGGACTCTTCAGTCTGCGGGCTGATGCTCTATCCACTGAGCCAAACTGGTTAGGGCCAGCTCCGTGTTTTATAAAAAGAAAGATGTTTAGAAACACACTTATTCTTAGTACATCTATTCCCCTAGACCCGTGGTCGGCAAACTGCGGCTCTCGAGCCACATGTGGCTCTTTGGCCCCTTGAGTGTGGCTCTTCCTAAGCCTTAGGAGTACCCTAATTAAGTTAATAATAATGTACCTACCTATATAGTTTAAGTTTTAAAAATTTGGCTCTCAAAAGAAATTTCAATCGTGCTGTTGATATTTGGTTCTGTTGACTAATGAGTTTGCCGACCACTGCCCTAGACCTTGGGCACTTCTCCAGCTGACTGAGAAATGGAATTGAAATCCTTAATTGATCAAAAGGAAAATTTAACGCATTTTGTAACTAGATAGAGGTATTTTGTAATGGTTTACCTGTGGTGAAAACACTGAAACTGAATATTACAATATTTCTGTGTTTCTTTTTGGATAGAAGTTTTTGTCTACGGAATGTATAAAGACCACATTTTGAAGCTTAGATCATATCTATGATGATAAAATGGTTGTTCCAAGAAATGGTTGATTCCTGCTCTTTTACTTTTGCTTTGATTTCCCTTGCATTTGGGGTCAAATCCACAAAACCTTCTCTAAGACCAAGGTCCATAAGTTTAGTACCTATGTTTTCTTCTATGTAATTTATTGTTTCAGGTCTTATATTAAGGTCTTTGATCCATTTTTGAGTTAATTTTTGTATATGGGGACAAGCAGTAGTCTAGTTTCTTTCTTTTGCTTGTGGCTTTCCAACTTTTCCAGCACCATTTATTGAAGAGGCTTTCTTTTCTCCATTGTATAATTTTGGCTTCTTTATAAAAAAGTGTTTGCCCGTATACATGTGGGTTTATTTCTGGGCTCTCAATTCTGTTCCATTGATCTGTGTGTTTGTTTTTTTCTGCCAATACCATGTTGTTTTGATTGTTGTAGTTTTGTAGTATAATTTGAAGTCAGGGAGTGTGATACCTCTGATTTCATTATTATTATTTTTATCAGGATAGCTTTGGCTATTTGGGATCTTTTGTGGTTCCATACAAATCTTGTGATTTTTTTGGTTCTGTTTCTTTAAAAAATGTCATTGGGGATTACATTAAATCTGTATATTGCTTTGGCTAATATGGACATTTTAACTATGTCAGTTCTTCTAATCCATAAACACAGAACTTCCCATTTCATTGTCATTTTCAGTTTCTTTTAACAATGCTTTGTAGTTTTCAGTATATAGGTTCTTCACATCTTTTGTTAAGTTTACTCCTAAGGTATTTTATTGTCTTGTTTAAATTTCAAAACTAATTGTTTTTTCCGTTTCTTTTTCTGAAATTTCATTGTTAGTATATAGGAATGCAGTGAATATTTTATACATTTATTTTGTATGCTGCAACTTTACTATATTTGTTTATGGTTTCTATTAGTTTTTTGGTGACTTTCCCAGCACCATTTATTGAATGTCTTTAGGGTTTTCCATATAAAGAATCATGTCATCTGCAAAAAGTGACACTTTTACTTGTTCATTCCCAATTTGGATGCCTTTTATTTCTTTCTCTTGCCTTATTGCTCTGGCTAGGACTTCCAGTACTATGTTGAATAAGAGTGGTAAGAGTGGGCATCCTTGTCTTGTTTCTGATCTTAGAGGTGGCAACATGGATGGATTTTGAGAATATTATGCTAAGTGAAATAAGTCAGGTAGAAAAAGTTAAGAACCATATGATTTCACTCATATGTGATATGTAAAACTGAAAACAACAAATGAACAAACAAGTAAAACAAACTCATAGACATGGACAAAAATATAGTGGTTACCAGAGAGAAGGGGCAAGAGGACAGTAAAGGTTAAAAGGGATCAAATATATGGTGATGGAAGATTTGACTTTGGGTGGTAGGCATTCAATGCAATATATGATGATGTATCTATCATAGAATTATACATGTGAAACCTATATAACCTTATTAACCAATGTCACCTCAATAAATTTAAATTAAAAAAAGAAAAGAAATGGTTGATTCAATGGTCTAGTCCAGGGGTGGGCAAACTTTTTGACTCGAGGGCCACAATGGGTTCTTAAACTGGACCGGAGGGCCAGAACAAAAGCATGGATGGAGTGTTTGTGTGAACTAATATAAATTCAAAGTAAACATCATTACATAAAAGGGTACGGTCTTTTTTTTTTTTTTTTTTTAGTTTTATTCATTTCAAACGGGCCAGATCCGGCCCGCTGCCGTAGTTTGCCCACGGCTGGCTAGTCCCATGGTCGGCAAACTGCGGCTCGCAAGCCACATGCGGCTCTTTGGCCCCTTGAGTGTGGCTCTTCCTAAGCTTTAGGAGTACCCTAATTAAGTTAATAACAATGTACCTACCTATATAGTTTAAGTTTAAACAATTTGGCTCTCAAAAGAAATTTCAATCGTTGTACTATTGATATTTGGCTCTGTTGACTAATGAGTTTGCTGACCACTGGTCTAGTCTGATCCAAGGGTGGGGGTGAGAAGCAGCATAACAAGTCTTCTCAAATTGTCATTATGATGCTTATGAAAAAGAAATCGGCCACGCAATGGCTCATAGAGGCCAGGCAAAGAC
This sequence comes from Myotis yumanensis, assembly GCF_028538775.1. Classification (NCBI taxonomy): domain Eukaryota; kingdom Metazoa; phylum Chordata; class Mammalia; order Chiroptera; family Vespertilionidae; genus Myotis; species Myotis yumanensis. The sequence goes on from NW_027223760.1 coordinate 62,654,109, forward strand.
AAGGTTTCTCATTTTTGTGTATTAGGAGAGAGAGTAATCTGCTCTTTTATAGTATTCCCATGACAATCGTTACTGCACACCATTTCCCCGGCTTACTGAAATGGAGAAACAGGCAAATTGGTTAATGAAGCCATGAGGGAAAAGCTTCTCCTTTAACCTGTGTGCCCATTAATACTCATAACAGCTCCTGTGTTTTGACCACTTACTCCAGGCAGATGGGTTTGATTTCTTTCCATCATTGCTAAGTAGGGCGTGCTGCCTACTGGAGGCGGGCACATGATACATCCAGTGGTGAGCAGTGGTAGGATTTAATGGGATGGGGAGCCTCACAAGGCTTGAGTGGTGTGTTTTCATTAAGCCCCAAAGTTTTGATGACATAACAGAGAGAACATTTGGAAGCCATGCAAGTTGTTCGGGCTGTTCAGAAACTACCTTATAAATTGTAGCACCGGAGATCTAATGGTCTCTGGCGGTTAAAGAAAGGCCAGGGCTGAAGAGGGAGATGCGCCAAGGAAGAGAGAAAGAGAAAGGAACACAGGGCCATGAACAAACCCAGCTCTTGATCCAGCCCTCTTGAGCACTCTGTCTTCTGATCCTGTGCATGGCTGGAGTCGTCGGTTTTTGCTAAATACAGTCTTGCTCTTTCAAGGAGGAGGGGGACTGAGTAAACACCAACCCCAAGCCTAGAGGAAGGTGAGCTCCACCAGGACTTTATGGTCTGAGAACAGGGGAGGAACCGTTCCTGTGAAAAAAGGAAATGGCCTGGTCCAGAAGAGGAAATGCAGGATAGATGGGCAAAAGCAATAGATGTCAATTACAGTCCTATGCCATTTGTATACCGTTTTCTTGTTGAAGAAATTGAGACTTGGCAAGATGAAGTAGCAAGCCCCAAATCATGCAGTGATAGCTCAGATTCAAATTCAAACCTGGTTGCAAATGCCATTTGATTATTTGCTTCACTCAGATGCCTGCTGTACATTCCTGTCACTAATCTAATAATCTGCAGTGTATGACAAAAAAAACCTGCAGCATGAGCTTTTGAATGTTTAAAGAAAACATTAGATCTACAGCATTTTTTAATATTTAGTAAATGTTGATGAAAAAGATGACTATACTATGACATGAGCCCCCAAGCTATCTAAATCTTTCTACAAATAGAAAAAAAACAATGAGTTTTTTTTTAAAGTTCATGATCTCCTTTAGAAAAATTAAATGGTGAAAATGAGTTAATTGATAAATACAAATTCCTTTTTAGAAAGGACACAGATTTAATATAAAATAATTGCCTCTTTATGACTGATTTATCTTAAGCCTGACTGCATTTAAATTATATCTTGCCCTTATTCAGACCTTATCTAGGGAAATAAATGAACCTTTCATTCTGGAAGGAGCGAGGATGGAGAATGCCCCATGAGGAGACAGAAGAAATAGTCTGAGTTCTTAAAAGATGGATGGAGACCCTTTTCCCTCCTCCTGGTTGGTGAGGAAGGCATCCATATCCCACTGCAATAAATCTTGAGTCACTTATAGAGCAGGTCCTTCTAATGTCGGTCTATTAGGAATGCCCTCGCCACCCCCAGAGCCCGCCAGCGCTGTCATGTCCATTCCGAGGCTCCTCTGGGGGTCCGATGGGCCGTCCTCTCCCCCAGGGCCCATAGAGAGACCATGTCAATTGCCGTCTGTAAGACAGGGTGCCGCTTGCCCTACTCCTAGGACTCCATTCTCATGCTGTGCGTTTTCCTTTGAAGTAAAATATGTGACATTCTAAACCTTGGGCCCTTCTCCCCAGGCAGAGGGAAAGCAAACACTGAGACAATTGCTCACATCCTTCAAGGCCAATAGTTCCCACTGAGGCCCAAAGGGTGGGGAGGCCAGAGGGAAGGAGCAGAACGCCTCAGTTACTCTGCCTCTTCACCTAAACCACCCAATTACTGGATAGTTACCGATGCACCCCTTTGCATGTGTGGGCCTAGAAAGTTTATATTTTCAGTTGGACGGGTTCCATTGTCTCATAAAATTACATGGTACAAAATAGGGGCTAGGCCAGTGGTTCTCAACCTTCCTAATGCCGCCACCCTTTAATACAGTTCCTCATGTTGTGGTGACCCCCAATTTCATTGTTACAAATTGAGCATAATTAAAGCATAGTGATTAATCACAAAAACAATATGTAATTATATATGTGTTTTCCGATGGTCTTAGGCGACCCCTGTGAAAGGGTCGTTCCACCCCCAAAGGGGTCGCGACCCATAGGTTGAGAACCTCTGGGCTAGGCACTCAGCATTGTCAAATTTGGGGAGCACTTGGGCAAAATCTCATTCCTTTCCTTTGTGATAGTCTTTTACAAATATGCAGTTCAGGAACAGGTCTCAGAGGGACAATAGATGGCACACTCCAAGCTGGGCAGGTAGCTATTGTAACCACCATGGACTTCACTGGTGACCTTGATCAGAGCAATTCCCACAGAGAGGTGGGGACGAAATCCTGGTTGGAGTGGATTCGAAAGAGAATGGGCGGTGCTGGAACGGACCCTGGGAAGAGAGACATCACTTTCAAGCAGTTTCGCTGTAACTGAGTGCAGAGAAATCAGGCCACAGCCAAAGGATGAGATGAGATCAAGAATGTCCTTGCTTTGTTTTACAATAGGGTTGTACATTGATGGGAACAAGCCTATTGAGGTTGATATATGTAGAAAAGCTGATGCTTGAGTAGGAAGAGGAGATGGCTGGAGCTGCACCCTGGAGAAGAGAAAGAATAAAGCCTAGTGCACAAGTGAGCAACCTTGGACCATCACTCATCCCAACCAGAGGGCACATGGCCCCCACAATATAGGTGCAGGGAGATGGGAGGATGTGGTGGTCAGTGCCTATGAAGGTTCTCTTTAGATTGCTTCAATTTATTAGAAACAGAAAATAAGGTATTCGGCTAAGATAAGGGTAGGGAAGGAGCCCTGAAATGTGAGGGAAAGATATGAAATAGTCATCTAGTTGAGTGGCAGAAGGGATGACCTACATGAACAACATTGGGAAGCCTATTTCTGGATTAGAAAATGATAAACTTAAACATGACCCCACAGACTCTGGCCGTCAGAGCAAGCTTTGAATTCTGATTGGAATTGTCATGTGGTGATGAAATAATGCCTGGTGCCCAGGGCAGGGAGGTGCACAGGAGGTAGGGTTAACCCTGCCCGCAGTCTTTCAAATATCAAATAGTCTATAAAACAAAAGTGTTCTCAACTAAATAAAATAAAGACAGTCTCCCTAGACAAGGGTGGACCTGAAACTAGAACCTTTGGAAGATGAATTAAAAAACATTGGAAGGGCTTGAGGAAAAATCATTTCAAGTCGAGAAGCCAAAAGATAAGGCAGCTTCCAAAGGAAGAAACATAATCTAAATCAGAATGCTGTTTAAATGCTGGGGGAACAAGGCCATCAAGAATATTTTTACAGTATAATTTTGGAAGTGCAGAAGACATAAATATGTAAAGCAGCATTTACAAATGAACTTTTAAACAGGGTGTTTGACCTGACTTGCCCACTCCCCTAGGATGGCATTCAGGTGGTCTGCACTCCCTGCATTTGCACACCAAGTGTTGTATGTATCTGACGACGTGCATGTTTCTGGAAGTTAGTAAACAATGGTCATTGAATTCTCAAAATAGACTCTGCTTTTAAAGTAATACTGACTTCCTTAAAGAAAGAATGATCTTCATCAGAACACTTGTTATAGGGACAGAATATTTAGATCAGAAAATGTCTGAAACGAAGACTTAGAAACAGCTTGGGGCGATGGGAAACACAGTGGCCCAGGAATCAAGAGTTGGGATTCTAGCTCTAGTCTTGCTTCTAACAAGCTGTCTGATAAGGGACAAGTCCCCTCATTGATTAGGACATCAGCTTCCTCCCCCGTGAAAGAACGGAGCTGAGATGCACTGTCACCGAGATCTCTCCCAGTCCTCACGTAGTAGGTTCCGTGAACATGCACCACACTGCATGCTTTTTGTTAGTAAGAATGAGAAGGAATGTCTTTATCTAAAATAAAGACTTTGGAGAAGGACCTGTGGCTCCTCCTGGGTCCTCCTTTTCCTCCCCCAGTAAGTCACAAAGACAAGCCATCAACTGAATAAAGAAAAATAACAAGTTGATAACAGAGAAAACCTTGGCTGAGCTGGCAGTACCAAGCGACAGTTAAGGTTTCTTTTCATTTGTCTGTTTTATTTGCTTTATTTTTTTTATCTGGGAAATGGAGGACAGGGTAGAACCAGATGAGATTCTCTCAAATGATCACCAGCCATAATATCCAGGGCTTTACATTACAGCATTCTCTCATGGGAATGCTGTAGCTCCCAGAAACCACTGCATGACCAACACTTCAAATGCTTTATAAACTAACCTAAGAATCTTCAGCAAGTAGACCAAAGGCAAGAAAGCCACCCTTTAAATTCTTTTTAAAAAAATATATTTTTTATTGATTTTTTTTTTACAGAGAGGAAGGGAGAGGGACAGAGAGTCAGAAACATCGATGAGAGAGAAACATTGATCAGCTGCCTCCTGCACACCCCCTACTGGGGATGTGCCCACAACCAAGGTACATGCCCTTGACCGGAATCGAACCCGGGACCCTTTAGTCCACAGGCCAACGCTCTATCCACTGAACCAAACCGGTCAAGGCCACCCTTTAAATTCTTAACAGCTGATGCCCTTCACTGGAGACCAATGAAGACACAACTTGTTTTTAATGAACAGAAACCGTTGCCTAGGAAAATGGGTGAAGCTTACTTCCTAATAACTGGTCCTCAAGTAGCTGGTCTAACTTCATCTCACAGACCGGAAAGGCCAGCAAATGAAACCCTAATTGAGTAAAGCAGGTGGGCCACCCACCAGGTCTTCCTACACCTACGGTTTAGCCGCTGTGACAGTGACCGACCAAGGCCAGTACCCGGATCACAGCCCAATGCAAACAAGCTCACAGACGGTCTACATCTTCTAAAGAAATAAAGACACATGAAAGCCGACTGACTTGTTTAAACTTAAAAAAAAAAAAAGTAGAGGTAAGTAGGGGAAGGAGCAAGATAAAATATTTTATCATTTGTGTCCCATGCAAACCATGTAGGAAAATATTTTTGGTATATCAATGACTAGATTTAGTAGTGTGGTGTCTGTTTTAACTTTTTGGTCAGTTCTCCCAAAGGTAGTTTTATTTTGCTGAAAAGGCAAAGAAAGGGGTTAGAAAAATTAGCATTAATTAAACTTTATTTCCCTTGGCCGCGGGCCACACAGTTCACAGAGAGTGCAGCTTCTAGCCAAGTCCCCTCCCAAGCAAAATTCAGAACGCATGGCTTAATTCATGTATGTTTGGTTTTCGAGCAAGAAAAAAAAGAGAAAAGGGGGAGGATAAGAGGAGGAAAAGTAAGGAGGTAAACAGGGAGTATGTCTTCTGTTTGACTTTCTTTAATTTTCTGCTTTTAGGGGGAAGAAGTGAGGGGGGGCAGAGCAGGATACAAAATTGTGTTTCAACTACGTAAAACATCTATGCAGGTGTATAAATAACCGAATCTGATACAAAAGCTCCATTTTTCCAGTTTGGGTCAAAACCCTTGGCCCTATCTTTGACCCCTGCCTCACACATCCCTCCAATCTGCTTTCAAAATGAATCCATATCTGATTGCTTCTCACCACTTCACCACTACCCCAACGGGTCCAAGCCACAATCACCTCCCCCGCAGAATATTCCAATAGCCTCCGAAACCGGTCTCTGTGGTTCTTTCCAAGAACTTGCTCTCTGCAGTCTGAGCTGGCTCCCTGCTACCTCCATGACATCATCTACTGCTCTCCCCTTCGCTCATTCTGTTCCAGCCACGGCTGTTCCTCAGTGCTAAGCACTCTCTCACTTCAGGGCCTGGGCACTTGATGCTCCCTGTGTCCAGAGCATCCTCTCCCTGCATTTGCTTCATGGTCTGTGTCCCTGTCCTTTCATGGCTCTAGCGAATGCCCCCAGTTATCAGACAGGCCTTTCCAGTCCACTCCACATGAAGTGGCAAATCTCTGGTACTTTGTAGCCCCCTGCCAAGTTCTATTTTAGCTTACTTTTCTCCACAGCATGTACTACCGCCTGACAGGCATTGATTTGCTTATTTGTCAGAATCTCTCCCATTAGGATTTATGCAAATGGAGGTACTGTTTTATTTCTGGGTCCCCGGTGCCTACAATATGACCTGGCATATAGTTGATGTTTAATAAATATTAGTTGAATACATTGACAAATAAATGGATAAGTAACTAAAAGTAAATAAATACATAAAAAAGAAAAGGAGGTAAGGTGGAGGAGAATGAAGAAATGAAGAAACAACACACAACCTCCACATCCATCTCTCTAAGGTGAACATTTTAGACTTCCCTCAATTTTCCTAACTGTGAAATAAAGATGTGTTCCTTTGATAATCAAAAGAGAGTTAACATTTATTCTAACATAATTTTGTCAAATTTAAGATTTCCCTAAGATTTAAGAACAGAAAATGTAAAATATAAGTTTTTTTTAAAAAAAAATCAATGTTTTGGTTTTCGGAGGCTGGACAGGTTATATAGTAGGTGGGGTTTTTGAGATAAAGGCCCGAGTCGTCCTAACGGCACCATCACCCACTGAACAGACATGCAGACTCCTCGCCACCAGCTCTGTCTCCTGGGTCCCGGCGAGGCTAGGGCTGCCCATCCTGCCCAGCTCCGCCCTTTTCCTTCCCACCACCATCACCACAGACACCGTGGAGCCATGTTACTCCTCACTCACCTTCTACACCTAAAAGTCAATCAAGTCCTCTCAGTTCTTCTTCCTACAACTTTCTCTAATCTAACTCTTCTTGCCAACCCACACTGTCATGGCCTTGGGGCAGTCTGTATCACTTCCCCCCTAAATTCCTAATTTAACTCCTTGGACCTAATCAGTCCACCCACCTTAGGCGGCCTCCCCGCTTGCTGGAGAGGTTTTTCCTAATCGTATACCTGATCATGTCATTCTCCAGACATCTAAAATCCCTCGACTTAGTACACAGGGCCATTTTCAAACCTGCCCTGCCCGGCCCTATAGCCCTTCCTTCCAGCCCAACCCAACTCCAGCCCTGCTGGTTCCCCAAACTCCTTGGCCCTCTCCTGCCTCCATGCCTCGAGCATGCCCGTCAGTTTTGGAATATCAGTCCTTGGCCTAGTTATTGGACACCTACCCTTTAAAACTCACCCTCCTTGCCACCTTCTCTAGAAGTTCTTCTCTGGCTCCCTGGATGCAGAGGCGATGCCTCTGGGCCCACAGAGGAGCAGGTCTCTGTTTAAGTCATGGATTTACTCATGGGAATCTTACACCAGACTGTTAGCTTCCTAAGGGAAGGGCCCGTGTCTGCGACCCTTCATTTTAACATTTAGCTCAGTGTTTAATATCTAGTGGAAATTTACTAAATACTTGGAAGAGGAAAGGGGCAGAGGAGCTAGGGAAGGCAGCCAGTTAATTAGATTAGAGCTATAAATATATTGAGGGAAACGTGTATAAAATCTTAGGATGTACACACTAAATCTCTCTGTGGGTGTCTGCAAACCTTGGGGCTGAGAGATTTGAAGTGAATCGTGTGTAATGGCTAAAAGCAGACAGACCACGTGGCCCCAAGCACATTCCTTAACCAATCGGAGCCTCCGTTTCCTCATCCAGGAATCGAGAAGGACAAAATCGTCTCCCTGATAAGGCCAGTGTGAGGTGAAGCAGGACAATCCACAGAAAGGGTTCAGCACAGTCTCTGGGAGCAGTACATGTTCAATAAATGACATGAACATGATGAACGTGATGATGGTGGTAATCATTAGGAAACAAGACACCAAAGTATTTTTAACAGAACAGTCAGAGGAAGCCCAATAATAAAACTACCCAAATGTATCGAAACGGGGACCTCAGTCAATGGGATTTCAAAGGCCAGCCCCTAAATCAGCATCATCATGGAAGGCCTTGGCAGCATGCAAACCAGCATCTGAGAAAAGGGAGCGATGAATTCACAGCCGTTTCAAAACTGTGTTCAGAAGAGCCCTGCAGGGTGGCAATGCGCAGCACGTGAAATGAAGTGTTGCAGGATCACGCAAGGCCTTGCACACCATGCCCAGCAGTGACATTGCCCGCGGGGCTTCTCTGAGCGTCTCTGAGGAGGGGGCGGCAGCAGTCACCCACGTTTTAAACCATAGCATCCTGTGTTTGCTAGATCACCTTCTGGAACTTTTCAAAACGTGCCAATTCAAGAAAAGCTCCAAGGGCCAAATATTTGTCAACTGGGAAGAAGGAAGAGAACGCAGGAAGAAAAGAAGAAAGAACTTACAACCGCCAAATAACAGTATGGGTGAATAGTTTGTACTTTTCTCATTTTTCCTAAATTATAACACAAAAATGTGTTACTTCTGTAATAAAAACACACATCACATTTATCTTAAAAGAATCTTGTCAAATTTAAGAGTTAGCTAAGGTTTGAGAACAGACAATGAAATTAGAAGTTTTATAAGAAACTAGAGGCCTAATGCGTGAAATTCGTGCAAGGGGCTTGGCCCTTACAGCCTCGGCCAGCCCTCACAGCCCCGGCTTCATCCGGAAGGTCATCTGGAAGGTCGTTTGTCTGTTTGGTCTAATTAGCATATTACTCTTTAGTATGTGGGATTAATGTTTCTTAGTTTTAGGAAGATTTGAGATATCCTGTTAACTGTGATCGAACAGAAAGACAGAAGTTAATGCTGCAGGTCTCAGACATTCCCAAAGAGTAGACGCAAGGGGCTAGTGAGAGGCACCTGCTCAGACACCCACAGAGGCACGTACCTGGGCCCTATGCTCCTGGGATTCCCTCCTGTGGGCGATGGGCATCTGCTTGTTCCCTTGAGGGGGGAGGCCAGATCTCAGCTGACATCTCTCTGGGTAGATCTTTGCGAGAAAGCCTGCAGGTGCTGAGAGCCCAGCACACCTTGACCCTTTCCCCCGCTCAACCTGCACAGCCTGCAGGTGGGCGCCTTCTGAGGGCCCAGAGGCAGGCCACTCCCCAGGGCGCTGCGTTCAGGCTGGGCCGGCAGAGACCACCAGCCGCTCAGCGCATCCCTGCCGCTGGGCCCAAGTGCTCTTGTCACACACTCATTTGCTTGCAAGTATCTTTGGTGATTCTGTAAGTTTCTCCCTTTCATTCCACATTGGTTTCCTACCATTTTTATGAGAAGGAATTTATTGGTGCTTTAAAAAAATGTAAAAATGTCTTTGTGCCTAAATCTTTCATCAACTGGCTCCTCTGCAGTGTCTGTTCTCTATCTTGGTTTTTGTTTTCCTTTTCTGAATTCAGTGCATCTGCGCCCAACTAAATGGGACAGAGTGCGGATGGGGCGGGGCTGCCAGGCCCTGGGGCAGCCATGCTGAGGCGCTGCCCTTGCTGAGGTCCTCTTGCTGAGGTCTATAACTCACTCAGCTGCTTGGCAAGGCTCTTCCCCCAGGCAGCGCACCCCCCTGCCTCTCTCCGAATAATACACACAGCACGCGTGGAGCCATCTCTTACGCACACAGCCAGCACCTTCGGACCACAGTTCAGCTGCTATGTACACAGATGCCCTGGAGGGGCCGAAGGGATGTGCGCACTCCAGGTCTGAGCTGTCTGCAGGCACCTGGCGCCTCTCGAACTGGCCCCCCGGTTGCTTTCTCTGCCCGCCCCCATCATGGGAAAGGGAACCTGTGCCTCTGGATCAGGACACATGGTGGGTGCTGTGGGGGAGTCTGCAATGCCATATCCACTTCCCCACTCCCCCAGGTCGACCTGGCAACAATGTCAGAGAGAGGGTGGGGGGTGCAGCCTCTGCCCAGGCCCACACAGACATCACAGGCACTCACTGAAGACTCCTGGGAAGAAATGCATAGATAGGCTTGCGATTAGTTACAAAGGGAGGGAAACTGCCTCCCATAGGGCTGAGTGGGCAGCAGCTGTTTGCAGAATGACTCAGACCACAGTTTTGACTATGTAGAGAGGCAACCCCTATAATATGCATGAGAAGGACAGGAACTGTTCTCTCTGTTCGAGATTATCAGGGGTGTTTCTTTTTCTCTTCACCACTTTCTGCTTCTACTTTCTCTACAATAGACATTTTCACTTTTACCAACTGAAAAACGGAACTAAGCCATTTTTTCAAAAATCTGCTAAACACTTCTTTGCAGAGTGACAATTCTGGTATATGTGCGTGTGTGTGTGCATACTCATATAGATACATGCACCATGCACATATGTAAACAAATGTGTATTCCAGCATGTGTCTATGGCTGTATATGACTGCATGTGCATGTGTATACGTATGCACACACAGTCATACACAGTCACATACATGTCCTATATAATAAAGCCCTAATATGCTAATCGACTGAACAGCAGAACGACCAGTCGCTATGATGCTCACTGACCACCAGGGGGGCAGACGCTCAACGCAGGAGATGCCCCCTGGTGGGCAGTGGGTTCCCACAGGGGGAGCGCTGCTCAGCCAGAAGCCGGCTCATGGCAGGGAGCAGACCTGAGCCGGCAGGCAGACATCCCCCAAGGGGTCCTGGACTGTGAGAGGGCACAGGTTAGACTAAGGGATCCTCCCCCAGTGCACAAATGATATATAATGATAAACTTCAATGACCCACCAATACAGAAACTTGACCTATTGGTAAAGCCACAGAAGTATGTGCTTTCAGCAGGTCAACAGTAACAAAAAAGACAGTCAGCCATTCAGGATGACAGGGTCTGTCTGCATTCTCTTGGGTTAAGTGACTTTGCAGAATCATCCATTTGCTCTCCATGAAGATGGTGTCTTGGCTGAATCAAATGGGGAAGGCTCTGCCTGGAGCAGAAGTTCTGTCAACCATGGTGACAGTGATCTCAACTGTTACCTGTGCCCAAGGATCTCTCTTCTCTTCCTCCTTCCGAGTGAAAGATTGCACTTCACAATGGGAACAGGGCAGTGGAATGCTTTGTCTTGGGGGTGTGCAAACCTGGTGTCAGGTACAAAATACCTCTGTGCTCTGCTGCCATGGCTATCTCCCACCCACCTACTCTCCTGGTCACTAACCACTGTGCCCTCTAACAGGCAGCCCTTGTGCTGTGTGGACCCTGAGGATCCCCTGTGGGAAGAGCCTTTGGGACATCTGGGCCAGCAGCCCCCAGCACTCATCCTCCACACCTGGGCGCTCCCAGGACTGGCCCTCAGTGCCTGTGCCTGTCATCCAGGATGTGCAGAGGAGGGGCCCATAGGAAATGAAAGGCTTCACTGTGCATGGCCTAACCCTCAACAACGTACAAGGTTGGGCCCCAGAGGAAAAGGGGAAGGGATGCCCAGCCAAGTGTCTGAATTTCCCCTGCATCCCTGTGGAGATCTTAAAATGTGATGCCATGTTGGGTATCTTCTATGAGGGAATAGCGTTCTTCCTTAAATCACATGTGAAACAATCATTCTGAATATTTTCTTTACAGAACTTTCTCTTTTTTTTCTGGTTTGTCCCTTAGGATATCATTGATGTGTGTGTGTGTGTGTGTGTTTAAGAGAAAGAGTTGTTAACTCCAATAACTCATTGGTAGGAGGGAGGCTTCTAGTAGGCGCTGGGTGATATTGGAAGACTTTTAGCCCATCTACCTGTTCAATCATTTATTTATTCATTCAAATCATATAGATTGATTGTAATGATATGCATAATGGGTTTAGAAATCCAAGCTGTTATAGTAAAAAAAAAAGTCTACTTTCTGCTATATAAAGTACTATAGCCTTTGTTACTTGCACAATAATTCATTATAAGTATTTCAATTTTGAAAATTAAGTACTGGCTCGGCCGGTGTTGCTCAGTGGTTGAGCATCAACCAAGGAACCAAGAGGTCACAGTTTGATTCCCAGTCAGGGCACATGCTCAGGTTGTGGGCTCCATCCGCAGTGGGGGGAAGGCGTGCAGGAGGCGGCTGGTGGATGTCTCTCTCGGCCAAAATGTAAACCAGAGCAGGGCCAGTGAAAAATTTCAGTCTTTGTCAGGACTCTCACTAGTAAGAAAGAGTAATCCAGTTCCATGTATCTTACAGCAACGAAGGAGCCCATTGGTCCCCATAATTGGGAAGTCCAGGGTTTTAGGATTCAAAATGTCAAGTCTGCTGGGTCCAGGATGGACATATAAATTTTCATTCTCCCTCTCTCTCTCTCTCTCTCTCTCTCTCTCTTTCTCTCTCTCTGGAAAGATAATATAGACAGCTCAAAAACCATATCCTTATAGCTATATTGTACCAAATTGATGAGACATGCTCACTCTCTCCATAAAGCAAATCTCAAGAAAGATGGCCATTTCAAAGCCAATCACTCTGTCTGGGAATAGAGGACAGGGATTGGCCCATCCTGGTGGTGGGTCCCCTTCTGCATGTGGGGTCTGTGGAGTGCTGCTGGGGTGGGTGCCGTGGCCCGGGCTCTGGTCGGGTGGGATGCCACTCTGGGGTGTGTAGACAGACCAGGATCCCATGGAAAGGGGGGAAACATGATTCCCTAAACGAAAGTAAGGTATGCTTATGGGGAAGGTATACCAGATGGACAAATAATTTTTTAAAGCATCTCTATAAAATGTACCTGAAAAGGAAGGATCCTGTTGAAAATAATTTCAGGAAACTAAAATTGAGGACAGAGAAACAACTGAGATGATTTAACCGTGTTGACTGGAATATTACCAAGGACACACGTGGGCTCAGGAGAGTTTGCTCCAGAAAATACCTGTACAGTGAAGATCCCAGAATGATGGTTTCCTGATTTAAATGTTTGTTTTCATAGACGAGAGTCTAAACATCCTCAGAGTCAAAACAGCCTTTCCTGGAACGGAGGCATTTCCCCCCAACGCTGTCCGGATTTCATTAAGATGGGTAAACAGCATGTGGATGGCCTGGCCTTGCACCCTGACACAGTTTAGCCAGAGGCAGTCCTGTTTCCTTAGAAGCCGGTCCTCCCTTTCCTCCTGATGGGCTCTGTCCTGGAGGGGCAGCTGGGTTCATCACATGTCCGTTACCAGCGGGCACCTTTCCCTTTGGGGCTCTCCCTGTAGGCCAGTGAGAAGCGGGGACTTCACAGAGTATTCCAAAGGCTCTTCCAGGTCACAGGGCTCTGAAGGGGCTGTCTGTCACCAGTTCTCAGCTTTCGTGCTTTGCACAGTTTTATGACTTCTAATCTAGTTCCATCAGTTCTCCTGTTTTATGACTGTGGACCATAAGATAAATTGGGTCCTCTCTCCTCTCTGTCTCGGTCAGTGTCACAGGTTAGAGGACTCCCTGCTGGTCTGTAAACACCACAGCCTCTTCCACAAGCCCAGGGCCTCTCCCGGCTCTGTCACCTCACCCAGCACAGCTCCTGCAGGCAGAACACTGAGTTCCATAGCCTCCCTGGGCCAGGCTAAGCTGATGCCATTAGAAATGGGCTTAGCAAAGCTCTCTCCCTCAGAGACCCCAGCACGGCTCTGGGACAAGGCCACTCCTTTTGAGCCATTTCCTCTTCACTCTAAAAGTCCAACAGCCATGTGGCATGGGACAAGTCTCCTCGCCTCTCTGGGCGTGTCTATGAAGCGAGCAGACTAACCTCAGAGGTGTCTGTGGCCCTTTCCGTTCTAACAGCCCACGATGCTGATCTGCCTGGATGCTGCCACCCACCGCCAGGACATCGGGAGTCCGCTACAACCCCAACTCTCTCTGGCATCTGTCAGATAGCGGCCAGCCCCAGCCTCAGCCCCAGCGGCTACGTCTGCCACGGCAGGAGCAAAAGCAAGGACAGACAGGGGGACAGGCGCCCGCCACATGCAGATTGAAATGGGTGAGGTGAAGTCAGGAGCATCCTTAATGATGTGGCCATTTCTTTCTCCTTCTCCCCTCCAGGATTAAAGCTTGTGTGCTGACTGTTGAAAAATCAGTCATTAACAGCCAGGAAATGACTTCCCCATCCATCAGAACACTGCTCAGCCGTGTTTCAGCTTTTCCCCTCTCCCTGCGTAATTATTCTCATCCACTGCTGATTACAGTTTATAATAGCCATAATTCTCTCCGAATCAATCATGACTTTACTCTACCACAGGCTCACCAGTAGAAACATGAGGGAATGCAGATACCCGCGGCTGGGTTTTATTTTTTTGGAAATTGCCTGCTTTCGTCTGGATCTCATTTAATCATCTGTATGTTCAAAGAAAAGCTAAGATTTTAATTCAAAGGCATTTTTTTTTCCTACGTGCCCTTATCTTCCCTTCTTATTTTTTTTTTTTTAAGAGGAAATGATGGCTGGTTAAATTAAGCTAATATTGTGCAAGATCTGCCAGTGATGTTGTTCTGAGTGATTGGTGGCGGGCTTAAGGGAGTTCCCGTCATGAGCCCATGTGCTTCTTTGGCATTTACCTACCGGAATGTTGCTCAGGCCGCCATCCTGTGTGATTTCCTGGAAGGTTCAAGAATTGTTATTTCCCTTCACGGACCGATTAAAGCAAAAATTCCTATTGAAGTTTTTTCTTATACATTCTGGCAATCAGCCATTCACACCTTAGTAAGAATTTAAGGCACTTCACTTTTATTCAGTATTTACTACACTTATGATGCTCACTATACTGAGTCAGCGCTTTGGTGAGTTAAAAAGAATGAATGGGATCCAGTCCTTGCATCCTGGAGCTCACCTGGTACCTGGAAATGGTAGGAAGATAGAAATGCAAATAACTATTCCAACATTCATCACATGTAGCTTGGGTTCCTAGGGCACACAGTGTAGCAGGAGAAGGAGGAGAAGAGGCCATTTCTGCACCAGGAATCTTGGGATTCCTAAAGGAAATGTGATTGAGCTGAACCGTAGAGGAGGGGAAGGACTTGAACAAGAAGTCCTTCAGTAGGAATCACTCCCAGAGGCCTGGTAGGGAGACCCAGGCCTGGGGCAGGGTGGAAGCTGGAGGACTAGAGCCCCGGGGCGGCTGCAGCACCAGGCAACCCCCAGGAGAGGACCAGGCCCATCTTCACAGGCAGTTCTAGAAATGCTCGCTGCGCTGGCATTGACAGACACGCAGACAGGGCAGAACCACATCACTCGGAACCTGTTACTGGGAATGCGACCACATGGCTAATGGCGTTTGAGGCCTCCTAGTTATAATGATGAGAGGAGGGATTTCACAATATTGGACCCCAACCAAAGAAAAGTGGTCTTTTCAAACCCAAACAAAACCAGGTTGAAGTAAGGCTCTCACAGAGACGTTTAAATTTTTTTTTTTTTAATGTTAGCAGAGTCTTTTGGAAGCACTGGATTAACAACAGCAAACGCTGAGACCTGTTTACACAAAGAAAGGCTTATGCCCTGGTTGGGAATGGGGCTCACCTCGAGCTCACTCCTCCTCCCCGGTGCACGCTTGCTTTAGTGGGACCTACGGACTCTCATGAGGCTCCTTTCGCCCTCCTTTGCCATTCTCCCTGTGGATGAGACATTAAATAATTTATGCAGCACAACCCCGGGGTCTGCAGTCGGGGGAAAATGTTCCAGGTAGCTGCTAATCTGGAAGTTATTTTCTTTCCCCAAACAACCAGGGTGGTCCATATCAGTGGTTTCCAGCTTTTTTATTTCACGAGTCAGTAAAATTAATTTTAAAAAATCTGGGTGGTAATAGGGGGTATGAGGGGGGCATGGGTTTGCTGCTTTTTATTTTGCCAAGTCAAGGCATAAAAAATAACCACTCACATCTACTCTCTCCATTGTCACACACACACACACACACACACACACACACACACACACCTCGATACCAAAAACAAGCACACCGTAATCTCAGAATAGAGGATAGTTCTTTCAATTAAAAGCTTTATTTATTTATTTATTTTTTTAAATCTCACTTCACTGTCCTTTTCTCACGTTGCAAAAGAATGCTGACGTTTTTCGAAGGGGATGGCGGCCGCGGAGTCCTGGCCTGTGCGAGCCCTCTCTCTGGCTGCGAGGATGAGAGCTCAGAAGCGAGTCCCGAGGTCACCTCTCAGGACACGGGTTGCAGGCGGTGGCAGGAGCCCCTCGCTCTCCAGCACTGCCCGGGCTCATCGGGAGGCAGGTCAGGAGGCTGAGCAGGAGGCTGAGCAGGAGGCAGAGCAGGAGGCAGAGCAGGAGGCAGTCTCAGCTCAAGCTCAGGTGGCGTTTCACAGCAGCAGGAGACGGAGGCCGAGAACTCGGTCTTTTCAGGGACTATATCCGCCTGTTATGGAGCCTGTGGACGGGGCTTTAGGCACATAAGACAGCCAAGTACACAAAACTAGGACGGAGTTTTAAAAGCCTGGAATAGAACCTGGCCAGAGACATGTCTGTTTTACCTCCCTTTTGGCTAAGGTTTTCATTAATCCCGAGTTGGGGCAGAAGGAAGGGAAGGATTGATGGTTAATAATAACTGAAATACCTACTCTGAGCCTACTCTGTATGATGTATATACAGGGGTGGGCAAAAGTAGGTTTACAGTTGTCAGTGTGCAAAACAGTTTATTCTCGTACTATTATTTATTAATTATTGTATTATTTCTTGTATAACAGCTGTAAACCTACTTTTGCCCACCTCTCTATATACTGAATAGCTACTATGGTCTATGCCAAGATCTCTATCTACACTGTATCATTTAATCCTCAAGGCAAGTTTATGAAATAGGTATTCCAAACAGTTGTGTCTAGTTGGAGAAAACAAGTCTAAGGGAGGTCAAGTTCTTTGATGTCAAAATGACCAGTGTTCCCGGAGTCTATCCTGCCCACCTCACCAGCCTGCCCACTAGGGTTTGGGTACATTACAGGCCCCAAACCATTTTTCTTCTCTCACATAGCTGCCCCTGGAAGAAGATTTAATAAACTAATTCTTACTGAAATGTCAATGACTAACATAGTCTACTTAGTTCTTCCCAAGTATGTCCCATTGCAACCGGCTGACATTTACTTAATCCAAAAGACTAGGGCTGTAAGGTGAAATTTCAGGCATGAGTAGCAGGCAAAGGGGTATACCTAAAGCTAGAGCAGGCTTCCTCGGCCCCCTCAGGTAGCTGGCCATCTGTTTGTCATTTAAAGAACAAATAATGCTATCAGCAAACAAGTCTTTGAACACGTGAAAGCATGTATTAAAAAATCAGCCATCCAAATAAATGAAAAAACCCAAGGATGTCATTTGAATTCCTATTCAAATTGTTCAAAGATGGAAAGATGAATTAAGGGCGCTTCAGTAAAACCCGGCAGATAAGCAAGAAATTTCACATTAATACTGTGGAAAAGAAGAAAAGAGGAAAAAGTGAATTGCAGTTCGGAAGGAGCTAAGCCCAAAAGGCAAATCTTTCGTGTCCCCCAAAACACTTTGGGTCCAAGAAACTATCTGAGGGAGACATGGCCAAGACTTCGCAGAGAAACTGACCAAGGTGCCCTGTGGAGGTGGAGCGGGTGCTGAAGGCGTCCATCGCCACAGCCTGGGTGCCAGCCCACACGCGTGTCTGCCCCAAGGGGCTCCTGTTCTAACATGTGTGCATCTGCAGGGAATGCTGCTTCCTCACGAGGCTGCAGAAGAGCCCTCTCCTGATTTTCACAAAGATTTCTTACAGGCCAGTAGCAGCCCTGGCCCAGTCCCACTTCATCTGTGGTCTGTGCGCACAAAAATCTAAAGCAACGATAGCAAAGGAAGCAGAATCTCATAGGAATTCAGACCTTGATCCAACAAGGAAGGCACCCCCCTCGCTGGCCAGGGGTCTCAGTTGGTTGCAGGGTCACCCTGTACACACCCCAAAAAAGTAAGCCAAGGAATCACAGTTGGTGAGAGAATCACATTTAGTGGGTGTCTGCACATTTCCCATGTATCAGGCCACCAGTGACCAGGCAACCCCGGCCTGGAACAGACCAAGAGCAGTGACCATCTCTGCTTCCTACAAGGATCGGCCTGTGACTTGGGAACAATGTGAAAGAAGTTGGTGTGTAGGGCTAACGGAGTGTCTCTTGAAATCTACAAGCCAAAGAAGTGGCCCTTTTTAATCCTGCTAATTTAATGTGAAAGTGAAATAGGTTTCTTTGCAACCTTGACAGCTAGCTTTCTGGGAAGGTGTCTAATATTGGACATAAAATGGAGACATGAATCGATGAGACTCATTAATATTCATAGACAGCAGATTAAGGTTGGCGGAAAAAATTATTTATGAAATGGGCCTTGTCTTCCTCTCACCAAAGGGTTTTGTTTGGAGAGGGTAGAATTGGGTGAGAGCGCTATCACTGATTAGGTGTGAATTTGCAGATTTCTGGGTTTACCTCCAAAAGAAAGAATATCTAAAGTGTTTGCAAGCAAAAAGTAAAAAAAAATATTAAAAAATTGCTGGGCTGAGAACAGTAACTGCTTAAGCGCCAGGGCCCAGTAGTTGTGACGAGGCTCAGACACCACGGCTGGGATGGAAGGAAGCGGAAGGAGGGATTGGGAGTGTGGTTATGTAACAAAGGAACAGGCTGTGAGCGAAACAGGGCTCAGCTGATGTGGAGAAAGGTGGGGGGACAGGCCACAAAGGATTCCTATTTCATTTATGTGTGAGGGGATGGGAGGTAGCATAAAACTGAAGAACATAATTTACAATTTTTCTTCCATTAAATAAGTATTTGTTGGGCTGCCTAAGACTCCTTTGTGTTATTTCTGACTAGTTGGGGTGTGCTATTTTATAATCTAATAAAGATGAGAGTGAAAGTCGTTGAGTAAGGGATCATCTCAGATCCTCAAATAAACTCTGTTAACAGCTCTCTATCCTTACACAATTGGAGGATTTATTGCTGGTCCCTTACCTCCGTGAACCCTTCCCTCCTCTATCTTTCCAATCCTTTACAGGCCTGTGGAAATAAGCTGTTTTGATCTGGTGAAATTTTAAAGTGACAGATGATTTATATTTTTTTCCTCTGCCTCCTCCTCCTCTTCTCCTCCTCCTCCTCCTCCTCCTCCTCTTCCTCCTCCTCCTCCTCCTCCTCCTCCTCCTTCTTCTTCTTCTTCTTCTTCTTCTCCTTCTCCTCCTCCTTCTTTTCCTTCTCCTCCTCCTCCTCCTCCTCCTCCTCCTCCTCCTCCTCCTCTTCCTTCTCCTTCTCCTTCTCCTTCTCCTTCTCCTCCTCCTTCTCCTCCTCCTTCTCCTTCTCCTCCTCCTCCTCCTCCTCCTCCTCCTCCTCCTCCTTCTTCTTCAGAATTAAGCATTGAGAATGGCTGAGTGAGAACCTTAGATAGAATAAGACCTTGAACTATTTCCTGGGGCGTACAAAATACCACGGATTTTGAAAAAAGAGTTTTCTGGTGACTGTACTTAAAAAAAAAATTCAGGCCCAGCTAGCATGGCTCAAGGGTTGAGCGTCGACCTATGAACCAGGAGGTCACTGGTTCAATTCTCGGTCAGGGCACATGCCTGGGGTTGTGGGCTCGATCCCCAGTAGGGGGCGAGCAGGAGGCAGCCTATCCATGATTCTCTCTCATCATTGATGTTTCTCTCTCTCTCTCTCTCTCTCTCTCTCTCTCTCTCTCCCCTTCCTCTCTAAAATCAATAAAAATAAAAATAAAAAAATTCAGTCTCTACCCCAACCCCCAACTGTATCTCAGTTGCTTGTGCATTGTCCTGTACACCAAAAGGTTACGGCTTTGATTCTGATCAGGGCACAAACCTAGATTTCGGGTTTGATCCCCAGTCAGGGTGCATACAGGAAGCAATTAATAGATGTATCTCTCTCTCTCTCTCTCTCTCTCTCTCTCTCTCTCTATACCTCCTTCCCTCCCCCATCCTCTCTCTCTAAAATAAATAAACATATACTTGGGTGAGGATTTTTTTAAAAATTCAGTTCCCCTATGCATGGACCCAGTTCACTGTAATTGGGTTGGTTGCTATAATGTTGTACATATAATTGGAAAAGAGAAAGTAGACCTCCATTAGATTGTCTACCCACAAGGCTTAATTAGGTAAGATCACCAGACCAATTGAAAACATTTTTTTCGTAGATATAAACAGATGAAATTGAAAAACGCCTTCTCAGAAGTTCTCCCACTGCAGACACAGCTGACTCTCATAGCCAGTTAGCCTGGAAGTCAATTCACCCCTAGTATTGCCGACAACAATTAAGGCTTAACTACAACAGGACTGCGCACAAAGACCACAAGGGGGTGCACCAAGAAAGCATTAAAAATGCGGAGACAAAAAAACATGACAGAAATGGAGGATATAGAGCTAAAAAACGCACTTTTGAGGGCTTTCAATAATTTGCTAGAAACTGTCGATAAACTTGATGAGAGCCTCAAGAAATCTAATGAGACCCTCGATGTTTTGATAAAGAACCAACTAGAAATTAAGCATTCACTGACTGAAATAAAGAATATTATACAGACACCCAACAGCAGACCAGAGGAGCGCAAGAATCAAGTCAAAGATTTGAAATGCGAAGAAGCAAAAAACACCCAACCGGAAAAGCAAAATGAAAAAAGAATCCGAAAATACGAAGATAGTGTAAGGAGCCTCTGGGACAATTTCAAACGCACCAACATCAGAATTATAGGGGTACCAGAAGATGAGAGACAGCAAGATATTGAAAACCTATTTCAAGAAATAATGACAGAAAACTTCCCCCACCTGGTGAAAGAAATGGACTTACAGGTCCAAGAAGCGCAGAGAACCCCAAACAAAAGGAATCCAAAGAGGACCACACCAAGACACATCATAATTAAAATGCCAAGAGCAGAAGACAAAGAGAGAATCTTAAAAGCAGCAAGAGAAAGAGACTCAATTACCTACAAGGGAATACCCATATGACTGTCAGCTGATTTCTCAACAGAAACTTTGCAGGCCAGAAGGGAATGGCAAGAAATATTCAAAGTGATGAATACCAAGAACCTACAACCAAGATTACTTTATCCAGCAAAGCTATCATTCAGAATTGAAGGTCAGATAAAGAGCTTCACAGATAAGGAAAAGCTAAAGGAGTTCATCATCACTAAACCAGTATTATACGAAATGCTGAAAGGTATCCTTTAAGAAGAGGAAGAAGAAAAAGGTAAAGATACAAATTGTGAACAACAAACATGCATCTATCAACAAGTGAATCTAAGAATCAAGTGAATAAATAATCTGATGTACAGAATGAACTGGTGATTATAATGAATCAGGGACATAGAAAGGGAATGGACTGACTATTCTTGGGGTGGAAAGGGGAGTGGGAGATGCGGGAAGAGACTGGACAAAAATCATGCACCTATGGATGAGGAAAGTGGGTGGGGAGTGAGGACGGAGGGTGGGGCGGGAACTGGGAGGAGGGGAGTTGGGGGGGGGAAGAGGAACAAATGTAATCTGAACAATAAAGATTTAATTTTTAAAAAAAGAAAAAAAAAAAAAAAGAAAAACACCTTCTCAGGAATCTGATCGGCCGATCTTGGAGGCAGGAGACCCAGAAAGGATTCTGGGCAGAGCTTCATGCTAAACAACACAGCAGGGGCGAAAAGGAGGTGCAAACACTGGGCGACCCCCAACCATAAAATTATTTTCGTTGCTATTTCATAACTGTAATTTTGCTACTGTTATGAATTGTAATGTAAATATCTGATATGCAGGATGTATTTTCATTGTTACAAATTGAACATAATTAAAGCATAGTGATTAATGACAAAAACAATATGTAATTATATATGTGTTTTCCAATGGTCTTAGGTGATCCCTGTGAAAGGGTCGTTCGACCCCCAAAGGGGTCGCGACCCACAGGTTGAGAACCGCTGGTATAGACCCTCAAATTCTTATGCTTGGGCCACTGGGGGGGAGGGGGCGGCCATAGGCCTGAAGTTAAGAACCCCTACACTGCACTACTTTGGAGGGCGTCCAGGAGAAAGTGCAAAGGATTCAAAATGTTCAGTAAGTCATCATCATTTCACTAGAGGCCCGGTGCACAAATTCATGCCAGGTGGGGTCCGTCAGCCTGGCCAGCAATTGAGGCCTATCAGGGGGCCAGCCGGCTGAGGGGAGGGACCGAGGGAGGTTGGTTGGCTGGCCCCCCCGATCGGGACTAATGGGCGGGCCGAGCAGGGGGAGGGGCCACGTGAGGCTAGCTGTGAGAGTGCACTGACCACCAGGGGGCAACTCCTGCACTGAGTGTCTGCCCCCTGATGGTTAGTGCGTATCATAGAGACTGGTCAACTGGTTGTTCCAGTCGTTCCAGATGTTCGGTCTTAATGGTTGCTTAGGCTTTTACATATAAAGATTACTTAGGAAGGACTGTTTCCAATCTCAACAGCCAGTGAACAGTAACAGTCACACCTAAGGAGACTTCTCCTTCCACGAAGAGTTCGCACTAAACCGCCAGGTTTAGCAAGCCACTATGTCCCCAAATGCAAACAGGTTTCACTGTGTTTGCATCAGCAACAGCCCGGTTGTAGGGGATGCTAGTGTGCAGTCGTGGGAACAATTTTGCGGTCCTTTTTTCCTCTGGGTGTGGTGGGGACTTCCCAATAGATGAGTGTGGTTATCAGTGTCGGCTCCTGAGCCCAGACAGGGAGGAATGGTACTCACCTCATCCCATAAACTCCCAGCCCTGAGCGCTGAGCACTGCTACCTAGACCTGCGGCCCATCACCCGTGAGCATTGGGCGCCTTGGCTTAGCAATTCAGTCCAGGTGAGGAACCTCTACCCCAAATGTGTGATGTTGGCCCCTAACGTAACTTAGCCAATGCAGGCTTCCCGTGCGGCTTTTCCTTTTAAAAACATATCCTGTCCTTTAGTAGCGTCCCAATATGCAGCCAGTGAAATGCAGTTTATTAAGAAGCTATCATTTGGAGAAAGACATTAACAGCAGAATCGTCTCGGAAATGTACCATCTTCTTGTTTAAAATGCGGTTCAGCTCTGCTGTTTCCTTTACTCCAGCCCTCAGGTGCCCTCAGCACTAATTGAAGCTCTAGGTGAAGCTTCCAGAAGCCACCAGCATCACAGGTTTGGGTCTGCTCAGAGCCACGAGGCCAATGGCTTCCTCCCCTCTGTGGCTTTCGCTCCGAGGGGCCCAGGAGTGGTCCTTACCGTGGAATGGGGTTTAGGTGACTCCCCAGCAGGTGGCTGCTCTCGCATCTCAGGTGTTGGTCTCTGCCTTTCATTGGTTAGCGAAGATGACTCCCCAGCCCAGACAAGCTAGAGCAGTGGTTCTCAACCTGTGGGTGGTTGAACGACCCTTTCACAGGGGTCGCCTAAGACCATTCTGCATATCAGATATTTACATTATGATTCATAACAGTAGCAACATTACAGTTATGAAATAGCAACGAAAATAATTTTATGGTTGGGTCACAACATGAGGAACTGTATTTAAAGGGCCAGAAGGTTGAGAACCACTGAGCTAGAGGATGTGGCTTCTGGAGCTTCGTTCTCGAAGCCGCCCCCCTCCGTGTACTGCACAGGTGATGCAGCTGTGCTGGGTACGGTCTGTGTGTATGGATGCAGGCTCACAAGTGACGAGTGTGACTCTGGGACCAGGCTCTTCTCCCAGCCCCCAAACCAGGCCACAGTCCAGCCCCCACCTGCCCCACAAACTGCTTGACTGACAGCTGTCTCAGCCACACTGAGAAAGCCTGCTGGTCAATGGGGTCAGCCCCATAAGCCCATGGCTTCTCTTAGCTGCAGCCAGTTCTTCTGCCCAAAAGTCTTCCTTCTCTAAACAGGAAAAAAAGAAAAGCAAAGCAAAAAAACCCACAAACAAACAAAAAAAAATAAGTCTTCCCTCTCTATGTTGCAGCATCCCACTGTGGGGAAGCGAAGACGAATTCATCCTCCACCCCTCGGCTCAAAGGGAATCTTCAAGGTGAGTTCCTACTCCCACTGCAACCTGCTGGCACGCCCTGAGCCCGGGCCTCCAAGCCTCCTGCCTGGTAAGCCCAACTGGGGGATCTGTGAATCTGTCCGCGGGTGCAGGAAGTGCAGCGGTGTGCACAGCGTGGGGTGACTCCTCCCCTCTTCCAGTCCAGAAAAGTGAAGCGATCTTAAAACAATCAGCCAAAGGGATCAACGGCCTGTTTTCCCATCACAGCTCCTCGTACAAACCACAGCAAACCGTGAAGGAGCCAGGCGGCTCAGAAACCATGGGGGGTCCCCACTGTTCACATGTCCTCAACCTCAGACTTGTCACGGTGCCTTACCCAGGGCTGCCAGTCAAAGGAGCAGAGGACCTGCTGGGCCCTGGACGTGGCCCTGGCTTTGCCATGACAAGACCTGGGGTGAGTCCTGGCTCCTGCACTTGCTGGTGGTGTGACCTTGACCAAGTCCTGGGCAGAGCGATCTCATGGAACCGAAGCGCCCTGATGGCAAACAGAGGAGTCTAGGGTGCCTTGTCCTCCGCAGTGGCGTGGGTTCCAGTAGCGCCGTGTGCACATAACAGTCGATTCCGGGCTGCAACTGGACTTTTCCTTTCTCTCCATAACTCAGCAGCCCACAATCCTCCTGAGGGGGCCCCTCTCCCCAGGGCTCTCCTGCCTTGCTATCCCAGCATTTGCCGGGGTGACCCAAGGCCCAGTTAGTGGGGTGCTCAGTGGGGTGAGCTGGGGGGTAGGGGGAATGAGTTTGCGATGCCTTCGTCTCACCCACGCAGATGGATCAGGCAGCTGAAATTAATGACATTCTGAGCCACTGCAGTGCTCATCTGCTTAACAATCCAATTTCTAGGATGTTTTAGAAGTTGTTAGCTGGCTGCCAAAAATGAGGATCATTAAAAATAGATTCACAGCTGTTCAGGAAGCCAGAGATATAATTTTACCTTCATTATGCCTTATTGCAGATGTTATTGATTTAATCTCATTGCATTTTACTGTGTAATATCAATCCGTACTGTCTTTGACTTGGAAATCGGGAACTGTATTTATTCTTCTTATTCTCAGAGAAGGTAAGCTTAGACTGACAGCCACAGCGACGCGGGCTCTGGGTGGCGGCATCGTTCACACCTGGTGGTGAGGGTTCGGAGTGGATTTAGCCCAGCAACGGAGAGAAAAATGCTCTCAGAAATGGGGCGGCTGCTCCTTTTTTTAAGAGTGTGTCTGTGCACACGGATGGTTTATGTCCATGAATCAAAAGAACCCTGGGTTTTGCTTGCATGTCACCAAAGATAGTTGGCTCAGGGAATCTTTCACTTTCCTGTCAATTCTTTTATCCTGAAATTTTCACACTGAA
The DNA here is from genome assembly GCF_028538775.1 of Myotis yumanensis. Classification (NCBI taxonomy): domain Eukaryota; kingdom Metazoa; phylum Chordata; class Mammalia; order Chiroptera; family Vespertilionidae; genus Myotis; species Myotis yumanensis. The sequence goes on from NW_027223760.1 coordinate 62,679,286, forward strand.
ATGGCTAAAGTGTAATTTAATCTGAAATAAATTCGGCTGCATTAAGATATTGCTTTCCAGGGTGTCTTCCTCAGAACATTTGTCTTGAGATACCCTATGATTTTTTAAAAAGTTTCTGAACTCAGCAAGTTTGGGAAGCCCTGCATGATAAACCCTCCCTTTAAGGAGGTGTAGGATATGGGAGCACACTAAAGGCTCCAGGCAGGAAAGACACTTAGTTGACTTGGTTTAACCCAGCATTTTCCAAACTAATTTCATGTCAAACGTTTGTTCTCCCCACCCATCAACATCCCTCAGTGCTGGTGCGCTGAGGAACCCCCTTTGGGAATCACTGCTTTAAGACAGATCTGGAAGAAGGAAGGCCAGCTTATTCCTGGGAGGGCCACACCTTTGGCGATGGCCGTGGTGGCCGCCATCTGAACCCACAGGAGCGGGCCAGACTTACGAAGGTTCTGCATCAGCCTGGCTGCTGCTTCACCTTTTCCTCCCTTTCCTGTTTCACTGCCTGACCTGCCAATCTCAGTCTATCCCAGTCCCCCAACTTCCTGCCTTCCCACAGCCTCCAACAGCCCTGCCCCAGGAGAGCAGGGCTCCACTCACCACACCTCCAGGTCCATCTCTCAAAATGCAGTGGGGTCAGGGAGGCCCGTGCTACTCTATACAGACAGTCCTCGGGTTAAGTCGGACTCGACGCATGTCATTTCGTGGTTACGTCACCATCTCCCATTTATTTATGAAAAAAAAAGTTCCGTCATTTCGATGTATGTACATATGTGCTTTATGTTTTTTATTATTTATTTACCACAAGTAAAGGTCAGGAATTGTCATCTTTCTTTTAAATTTTTTTTACTGTTTCACTTCACTACTGCTGTGTCTGTGCTCCATGTGAGTGACGTAGGTGCTTATGTAGGTGGGTTCCGACTTACCGCAAAATCGCGTTGGAACAGATCTCAGACTCAACCCGAGGACCTACTGTATTTACAAGGTTCAGCCACTTCTTCAACGAAGTAGCCATGCACTAGTGAGAAAACTGGTTCATATACTGTGCTCCAAAGCCTACATGATATAAGGCACAAAGTTATTCCAAGTTCGTACTATTTTTGCTAACATCCATATGTTTCACGGCCTGCAGCAACTCATTGAGCCACTCGGTCTTGGTGACCAGTGGGCATAGCATGCACTAAGATGCAAACTATTTCTGTCTATATTTGTAAAACCTGGGGAAAGAGCCCCATATTGCCAATCCTGGCATTTGAAGGGGATCCCCGTGCACCATTGGGTTTGATGAGCTCACACTAGAGTGGACATCACACTCCAGCGGACATCGCCAGGAGGGCATGACAAGGATTTTAAAATATATATATATTTTATTGATTTTTCACAGAGAGGAAGGGAGAGGGATAGAGAGTTAGAAACATCGATGAGAGAGAAACATCAATCAGCTGCCTCTTGCACACCCCCGCCCCCCCTTCCCCCCCCCCCCCCCCCCCAGGGATGTGCCCGCAACCAAGGTACATGCCCTTGACCGGAATCAAACCCATGACCCTTCAGTCCGCAGGCAGATGCTCTATCCACTGAGCCAAACCGGTTAGGGCATGACAAGGATTTTTATCCCACTTCTGCCACTGCCTTGCACACTTGTAGATGTCATGAGCTTCCAGGCTGGCAAAGGTCTGTGGAAGCCTAATGTGCTGTGTCTATGGCAGATACTTCAGAGAAAATGTCACACCTGTGACGGTGATGTCTAACATTTGCTACTAGCTGGCAGAGAATGTTAACAACTTCATTATTTCTTCCCTCCCCCTCCCCACCTCTTCTCTATCCCAACGTAACTGATTTCCCCACAAACCAGCCAGTCCCCAGGGTGACTTAACAACTCTACTGAGGATGACAACTATGGGCAGAAGTCTGGGCAGGGTTTAGGGCCAAGGGTACAGACCTGATCTCATGGGGCACTTGCTCCCCATTATTCCTCACCCTCTGATAACAAATAGCTTCTGTCCCCCCTAGATTGTGAGCTATCGAGTGTCTGGCCTTTGACCCCTCCACATAGCCATCATGGAGTCTAGCACCAAGCTCAATGCCTACTTTCTGTGTTATTTCTTTTTTAAAAAGATGGATTTGGGTTTTTTGTTTGTTTGTTTCAGAGAGAGAGGAAGGGAGAGGGAGAGAGAGATAGAAATGTCAATGATGAGAGAATAATTGACCACTGCCTCCTGCACACCCCCTAGTGGGGATCCAGCCCATAACCAGTCATGTGCCCCGACCAGGAATCAAACCGGTGACCTCTTGGTGCATGGATCGACTCTCAACCACGGAGCCACACGGGCCGGGCTCAATGCCGACTTTCTAATGAACAGATTAGCCCCTCCCAGCGGTGAAGGCTGGAGCCGGAGTTGGGTTGCAGTTTCCTAACAGGCGGCTCCAGCTCAATAGGCCCTGTTTCCGGGTGTGATGCGGCCAGAGCAGTCGCTGCTCCTCCTCTGTGCTCAGGCTCATCCTCCCAGGAACTCCAGTGAGAACCAGGGATGGGAAAGCTAGACGGGGCTCACAACTGCATCCGTGCTGCCACCGAGAATCACCCAGACTTTTAAAAAGTGTAGCTTGTGTGTAATATTAAGAATTGTATTTCAGGCAGGCAGGGGCCCAACTGTGTTTCTATACTCATAAGATCACAGCTGTTCAAATTTGAACTAGAACTTTGAAGATATTTAGAGAAATTTTCTTATTTTTATAACTAGGATTTTGAACTCCAGAGAGGGGTATAACTAATTAACGAAATAATACCGGAGAAACTCCTCCTTACAGAAATGCAATTAAGAGACTCCATTTCCATTTTCTTCATTAATACCTATTTCTGTCTTCAGCGTTTGAGCTATGTTACATTTGTGCGGCTCATATGGGACTCAGAATTATGTCTCTTTTAAAGTCAAACTAAAATGAAATCTTTAACAAAAGTAGAATCTGAGAAAATAACAGACCATAAAGGAAAATTCGATCTGGATTCACAATTGAAGGTCCTGAAAATCACTGAAAAATAAAGTATAATTAACCTGTATATTATGAAAAAAAGATAGTAAGATGAATAACTAGTTCTACTTCTATTAGCATCCTTTTATAAAGGCATAATGACATACCAAGACATGGTGAGAAAAGGATAGAAAGATAAAAATGACTCTTACATGACTAAAGCTAATTCATAAACAAAGGAATAAAATAAAAAATTAAAAACAGACCTGAAGAAAACTAGCAGAGCAGCGCCACCTAGTGTCACTTATCTGATAAAGCATCTGCCATTTCCTGCGCCCCCCAGTGGTAGACTTTAGCTTTTCTCATAGGCAAAAACAACCACCACCAATTCTTAGATTGGTTTCTTTCCTCTGCTCTGAATGGGAGATGGAAAGAGATAGCATCTCGGCATATTTTCCAAACAAGAAAATTTATACACTTTCACATTTTTTTATACTTTCACAAAGTATAGGAAAAAATTTACTTTTATAAATTACCTATACTTTCCCTATCTTTAAAACAGAACAACTACAAAGATTCAATTTGCTGTTGATAACACAATAGCCTCCCTTCGGATGGACATCATTTCAAGTGAACCCTAGACATTACCCTTGAAGATCTGAATGACCTGAAAAGCCTAAGCCTCTTTGTCCCCAGGAATTCTGTTCAGCATGAAGTTTTATGAATACAGTTCCCATTTCAACATGTTGGAAAGGTTTCAAAGCCAAAACAAACTTTAATTTTAAAAAAACTAATAGAAGTAAATGTGAGAGGATTGAGCTAGAAATGAGTGTCACCTTCCCCTGTGCCTCAGTTTACCCATGTAAAGTGTGGAAATTATTCTAGCACCAGTCTACTTATTTCTTTTTGAGTGGGGGGTGGGGGGGTTGGATGGAGGGGAGTTGCCATTGACAAGATCAAATGAGATGAATGTCCATGGATGCTACTGAAGACTAGAAAGTATACGACTTAGACAAAATTGAGAGAGTCTGTTATTTTTATTAAGAACTAAAGATTCTAGTGTTGATGTTTAACATCAGCACTGTCTATGAGGCAAGAACAAGTCATTGAATGAGGAAACCAGAAGGCTTGGACTCATCTCAAGGATAAGTCCTTCCAGGCTGGATGTTGGCTCTTTTATTCTGTAAAATGAGGATAGTTTGGACTAGATGACCCATAAGGCCTGTTCTGGCTCTAATATCCTACGATTAGATTGTCCAGTTGCATTCTCCCAGCCACTGTCCCAGCACAGGCCCTCGTTACCTCTTATCTGGACTTTGCAGTATCTTCCTAACCCATCTCTCCCAGCTCCAATCCATCCGGCAGAGTCATCAGGGGAGAGGGGTATTTCCAGCATAAATCTTCCTGAAGGGTAAGTCTAGTTGTTCCATTCCTTTGCCTGAAGGCCTGGAATAGCTCCCTAGGGCATTTTGCAGGGCAACCAGCATTTACTAGTATATGCTCTGTGCCAGACAGTGTAATTGGTGCTTCTGTGCCCAGTGTCATTACATCCAACCTGACGACACATGCGATAGGCAGGACGTGCCCTGTTTCAGGAAGGAGGAAGCTGGAGCTTCTAGAGCAGTTATGGCGAACCTTTTGAGCTCGGTGTGTCAGCACTTTGAAAAACCCTAACTTAACTCTGGTGCCTAGTCACATATAGAAATTTTTTGATATTTGCAACCATAGTAAAACAAAGACTTATATTTTTGACATTTATTTTATATATTTAAATGCCATTTAACAAAGAAAAATCAACCAAAAAAAATGAGTTCGCATGTCACCTCTGACATGCGTGTGATAGGTTCGTCATCACTGTTCTAGAGTGTAGGGAACTGTTTCAAGTTCCAGGGAGGGAAGGAAGAGCGTGGGATGCAAATCTGGATCTCTGGTTCCAAAATTGTGAGTGGTTAAGGATTAGACTTTGGAGCTAGAAATACTTAGGTTGGAAGCCAGGCCCTGACAGACGTGGTTACACATTGAATAACCTTGGAAAGTTTCTTAGCGTCTCTACACCTCAGTTTCCTCATCTGTAAAATGGGGACACTATTAGTAGTCATCTCACAATGAATTAATGCATGTTAAACACTGGAGCGGCACCTGCCACAAGGCACCTAGGAAGTGTTTTATGTTATTATTATCACATTTTCTCACTGAACTAGATAAAAACTTCTTCCTTTACCTTCGAGGTGCTTCTAAACTTGCCTCCAACTGGCCTTATACCCTCGTCTGCTATTCAACCAAGAGTATGATACTGTATTGTTCCAATTCCCCCCAAAATATTTGCAAGGATGTGCTTTCCCCAGGTCTCCACCTTTGCTGCTGCTGGTGTTCTCTCTACTGACCCCTAGCGGTCAACACTGTGATGGGCAGATGGCAGCCTGCAAGGAGTGAGGATAAAAATAAATGTTAGGTATTATCAGTATTATGATTTTCAGCGGTATTATTAATATTATCCTTCCAATCTCAGCCTCAAAGCCACTTCCTTCACAAAGCTTTTCCCAATCCCCACGTGTCTGAGATATTGTGCTCCTCTGAGCTCCTCAGACACATGCTCAATCTTCCTGGGCCACTTCTCACGCTCGCTGTCTCTGCTGTCCAGTACAGTCGGCCCTGGCCACGCGTGGCTATTGAGCACTTGAAAAGTGGCTTGTTCCAAATGAGGTCTGCCATAGGTATAACATACATCAGTATTCCAAAAGCTCTGTATAAATAAAAAGAAGTACAAATTTTATTAATATTTTAATTTGTATTGATTGCATGTTGAAATATTCGAAGGTATTAGGTTAAAATATGTTATTCATTTTATTTTTAATTTAAAATTGCATGTATGATTTTCTGTTGGAGAGCAGTATTGTGAGGTAAAGTTATTTTTAACAATGTTCTGATTGTAAAATGTGATGCTTATTTACAATAAGAGTTGAGAAAATATAGAAAAGCACAGAGTAGAAAAGGAAAATTCTTTCTTCCCACCACTCAGAAACACTAATTTATACCTTCTAGGACTTTTATTTACAAATATATATTTTTGACAAAATATATGTTGTTGTTTTATTTAACACTATAGGCCTGGTGCACAAAATTCATGCACTTGGGGGGTCCCTCAGCCCAGCCTGCGCCCTCTCGCAGTCCAGGAGCCCTTGGGGGATGTCCAACTGCTGCAGAGGCAGGAGAGGCGCCCACCACCGATGCTGCACTCGCCAGCCATGAGCCCAGCTTCTGACTGAGCGGAGCTCCCCCTGCGGGAGCGCACTGACCACCAGGGGCAGCTCCTGCATTGAGCATCTGCCCCCTGGTGGTCAGTGTGCATCATAGCAACCGGTCGTTCTGCCGTTCGGTTGATTTCCATATTAGCCTTTTATTATATAGGATGGCAGATTTTTCCACTTCACTAAATATTCTTCTACAGCTTTATTTTTAATGTCTGCATAAGTATCTAGTCTATGGATGCACTATACTTCATTTAGCCAATCTGTAAATGTGCCACAAACCAGGGCTGTTTCTTCATGTTACAGATAATTGAGGTAACTTCAACCCCTCATTACCCAACAACCCAAGTTTATGTCCAAAATTCTTTCAGAAGAATTCGATTTCACTTTGAGTGCAATTGAAGGTTTCAACTCCTCAAGATGCTGGGAACAGGGAGAAAAAAACAGATAGATTATAGTCCTCCTATAACAAGAAAATTCTCATGTTATTGTAGTAAAAACTTGTGGAGAAGCAGGGGACTTGATTGGAAAGTCTGTAAGGAGGATTCTCTGAAAGGTCGGGGGCCTCTGGGTGGGACCTTGCCGAAGGTGGCAGCCCCTACCTTGACTTTTCCAAACAATCTCTATGTTTAGTCTTTAAGACCCGACCTTGTAGAAGCATGAGCTTTCTCAAGGATACTTACCCTGCTGATTGTATCTAGAGGTTAATTTTACTTCAAGCTGTTGTTACAATAAAAGGCTAACAAGGCAGGCAATCGGGCTGTTTTGGTTCCTAAAGCCAAACAAGCCCCTTGGCCTCTCTTTCACAGAAACGTGTGTCAGAGTAACCTATTCATTCGTTGCTCAGCATCTGCTGGTCAGCCCTGGCAAAAACTTCTACGGAGTACAATGAAAAAACAAACAAAAAAACAGTGCATTCCAAATAGATAGGGCCACCATGGCTCCTGATCTCATTTCTGGAAATTTTATTAATGAATGAAGCACAGTGACTACAGAGGGATAAGAAAGAATCCCATCACATTCTTTCTTGAAGGAAATTTGAGTTATAGACAAATGGATTCCAGAAGGCCCCAAAAAAGAAGACCAACTGAAAGATTAAAAGATAAAAAAGTAAAAAGATGACCTTTCTATTTGATGCCAAGTAACTTGTCACCGGGTTTGTTTTCTTTAGCTGAACTGGCCTGGCTGCCCAGCTACGTGGTGTCACAAAGACTCTCTTCATGATGGAGGATGAAGAAGGAAATATTTGTAACCAACTAGCATGCCTCTTGAACAGGTTAGAAAGAGATGGGCTTTGAGGGAATAAATCTGCTGACATAAACATATCTTCATTTTATTTTTATCTTTCCTACTCTTATGTGCTTATATGATGATCTTCAAACTATAAACCCATCATCTTCTCAAACTGGCCCAGTGGCAGGGTTCTGATATCCACTAATTTCTTTTGGATTTTTATTTATTTTATTTTATTTTATTTTTGGCATCTCAGGTAAGGCCAAGAGTAAGAAAGTCTTCTCTGGTAGACCAAAGAGCACAGGAGGAAAATTAGGCACAAAGAATTACCTTATTTTTGAGTTAACTATCTCCCACCTCCCCACCTCTCCTCCCAGAATGGAAGGTCGAAGAATCCAGGAATCTTACTCTTCAGCATTGAGAATGTGCCTGGCATATAGAGGGCACTCAAGAAATATTTTCTGAAAGACAGAGGGAAAGAAGAGGAGAATTATGAAACACTCATTGGAGACATGTTTAAAGGAAGAACAAAATTGCCAGTTCTTCCAACACCTGGGAGGTCAGTATTGACCACTAACATATGTCAGATGCAGCGTCCAAAATATAAAACAATAGCAGGAGCAACTATGGAGCAAGAGTTTCTAGTCAGAAAGCAGATTTCTCACTTATATCAACTTACACCTTAGAAACTGAGCTCACAAAAGGGCAGGAAAATAGTAATTGGCAATAAAGCAAAGCATGTGCCTTTCATTAGGGCATGTTCTCTGCTGTTGCACGAACCGCCTTCCCTAACTCTGTATCAGTTTGTGGTAAGAGAAGGGCTACCCAAAGTCCTATCAAATGACACGCTCCAAATGTTCTCGGCCGTTGAGTATACATTCTAAATAACATACAAGTTCGGAGACTTATTTAAATGAAAGCATTCAATGGATCTATTTGGCATGGTGTTAATTGTGGGTAGAATGGATAAGAGTGGCTTGACTGGGCACCTGTAGGGACAAAGAATCAAGCAAAGGAGAATTCTTTTTCATCCACAAAGATCACATGGTCTTCCTTATGGGGGCACGTCATTGCTGATCCTCCCTCATCTGTGGGCAATCACCCAGGGCTAGGCCCTTGGTGGAAATTCAGTAGATACAGCATTTATTAAATTTCATTAAAACCCTCCATCTCTGGATTGAGCAACTTCTCCAAAATGCTTTCCCTACGCTCTAAACTGGAACCCGTTGCCCTTCCAGTCTCCTTTCTTTGTCCTGGCCACCTTCGTTTTGGCTTTAGCTGTATGAGGCGCTTGGGGAAATGGCTGCCCTAATCATAATCTTTAAGATCTCCACAGAAAGTGTCTATAACTGGAATTTCCTCATTACTTTAATGTCCTTCTAGTCATAGCTTCATGGGCCTATTATGTGTAAATTAGAAACACATTATTCCACCCACAAAGCTTTTCTTTCAAATGCATAGAATTTTATAACCTGTCACAATCTATTAAATTCTGAATCGTTTGTACTGAAACTGACTTTCTTCTGTAAGAAGATGTCAAAGGATCTTAATTTCAGCTAATTCTGGCAACCAAAACGAGTCTCCTCTACTTAATAGCTGGCAGTGGTCTCTGCACTAAAACGCTTCCAGGAACAATTGGAAATCGCTAAGATAATGGTGTGTTTCTTTAGATTAGCATCACCTCTGAAACGTGGACCTTTTGCCAATTCAAAGCTCCTTCGCTGTCTTTCTAAAACTGAGTTTCCTGAGAAGTTCTTAAATACTAAGAAGAGTTGACGTAAGTAGACAAGAAGACAGCAAACAGGAAAGCTAATGGACGGGCCGTGAGTGACCTGTAGAGGGTTCTAGAATTTCACGGGGCCTCCTTCCAAATAAGGGAAAAGTTGGCAGGCATGAGTTTTTTTTCGGAGCCTGATTCTCCTTTTGTTTTTGGGCTTTGTGGCCATCAACTGCAGTATTTCCAGGGATGATATGTTTTGGGTGGGAAAAGCATTATTTCCCTTCACAACCAGCTCATAAAATACGGTGTAAACTCAGCACTGGAGTGAAGAGCGTGCTGATAGGCATCTAATCACAGACTTTGCGTCTTAACTCAAATATCTAATACCAAGGAGGTGTTGTCGTCGGGCAAATCAAGGAAAACTCTATGCGTGATGCTTGATGAAGAGTAACTGATGATAATAGCTAATATTAACTAAATACCATGCGTGACAGTAAATGCTTTATGTGCACTATCTTATTTAATCCTTAAAAAAAAAGTCTATGAGGCAGGTTGTATTATTACTCCCATTATACAGAGGGCCACCCTAAGGCTAAAGAGGGAGATCTAAGATCTGAATTCACCCCACTCTTCAAAATCTAGTATTTAAAAAAATTTTTTAGAAAAGACCACCAATTTGTCTCATATGAGTGGCCTGGATCATAAAGAGGGCTCTGAGCCAGACATGGGAGCTTTCTTGTTGGCCTCTAAACTTTTGTTCTCCACTGAGGAGGGATGGTGTGCATCTGAAGATATTCATAAAGGAAGTGAGGCCTCGTATCCAAGACAAACACGTCACAGGTGGATTCCCCAGGCACTCCAATGGGCCGGTCAGTTCAGTCCATTTAGGAGTGAACGGTTCAAGTCAGTGGGTTGTCTTAGCATTGTGCCAAGGAAGCTTTAGACAAAGGATCAGTCAATTTCAGTGAATCTGTTGTCCCAGGGGCTGGGCCCCATGTATGTAAATCAGTTGGTGGATGTTTTTACTTTTTTCTCAATATTTTTCTTTTACCATATATGATTTTCCTTGCTTACTTTTCTTATGTCAGTTTGATAAATTCTGCCTGAACCACTCTGAGCTTGTTATAGAACCATTTTACCAATTATGGTTATGGTAATGCCAAATGTGGGTGTGCTTAGTTTAAGTATTAGTAATAAAAATAATTACATTTTACTCCAAATAATGGCATATGTTTGCCATGCTTCATGGGCTATAATTTTTTTATTTGCTTTTCTCTGCATGTGATTTCCAATAAAATTCATTCTCAATAAAAAAAATTCTCAGAAATGAAATGCTCAGTTTTACTATTTTATGTGACCCCAGAAACTTAAACAATAGCCCCGTTAGGACAGATATAATTTGGATGTATCACACTTGAGCAAGGCTGTCTTTAGTCAAGTGACATTTGGGTTGCAATTGATAGAAATTCACTAAAATTAGATGAAAAATAAAAATGTAATTTTTTTATGAAAGTGTTTTGAAAATAAGAACCAGACAATCATATACCTTGCAAATTGATCCCCTGATATGTCAAGCACCCACCTGGCACCATACACAGTTATTACAATATTATTCACTATATTCCCAGGGCTGTCCTTCACATCCCTCTGACTATTTTATAAGTACCAATTTGTACCTTTTAATCCCCTCACCTTTTCCACCCAGTCTCCCAACCCAACCTCCATTCCTCTGGCAACCATCAGTCTGCTCTCTGTATCTGTAAGTCTGCTGCTATTTTGCTTGTTAGCTGATTTTGTTCTTTAGATTCTACATATAAGTGAAATCATATGGTATTTATCTTTCTCTGTCTGACTTATTTCATGTAGCATAACACCCCCTAGATCCATCCATGCTGTTGTAAATGGGAAGATTTCATTCTTTTTTATGGCTGAATAATATTCCAAGGTATATGATTGTCTAACAACTATGCTGCTGTCCACCTGAAACTAAAAGAAAATAACATTGAACATAAACTGTAATTGAAAAGTAAAATTTTAAAAATAAAAATTGCTAATTAAGGAAAAAAAATAAGAACCAGACAAAAAGGATATGTCAATCAATGACAGAGTTCAATTAATCATAACATCCTTTTGTCAAGTATTGTAGCTCATCAAATTCCATTCTTCCATTTGTTGATTTATCCACTCATTCGTCCCTTTAAGATGTACTGAGCGTCTATGATAAGCCAGGTGCTGGATACACAGATATGGGGAGGCTCCTTGTTCTCTTGGTCTTCCCTCCCTTGTTAATCCTTCCTCCAGGCATCTCTGCAGGTGTGCCATTGAAGAGTTGCTGAAAATGGTGCAGGGGTGAGGAGAAGCTATAAAATGGTCACTCACTCTTGAATCTGTTAGAGATTAACTTTGGAAACACAAATGATGGGCTTGGTTAAGATGAGTCTGTAAAAGTGTATTTCTGTGGAATGTACTACTCATTGACTTCAGGGCAAATACAATTCAAAGCTTCAAAAATTGAGCTCAATAGTCGCTAAGATAGATATAACTATTTCCTTTGAATGATACTTAAGGCTCTAGTCTAACAGAAGAAATTTCCTAACATACCTGTTGCTCTGAGCTCATTCCCACTGCATGAGAGGTGGTTCTACAGATTGGCATTGGCTCTCATGGTAACCCAGGCCGCTGGTTCAAAGCCAGATTTCTGGGTTTCATCCCCAGAGTTTCTGATTCCTTAGGTTCAGGAGGGAGCCTGGCCATTTGCATTTCTAGCAAGTTCCCAGGTGCTGCTGCTGATGCTGGTCCAGGGACCACATTTTGAGAACCATTGTTTTAAATAAATGTTTTTCAAAATGCCAACTGCAGATATGAGCTATTTGTTACCAACCTGTGACAAGATATGCACAGAAACTAAATCAAAGGGAAGCTTCAGGAACCTGTTATAATTTGACATTGCCATCATCCAAGTCCACGATCAATGGTGGGCATATCTCATTGAATAGGGTGTAGATGAGCTCAGGACTGTCTCATCTGCACTGGGAGTCACATGTGATATAAGCTACATGCTAGATACACACAGGGAGCCCACGTTTTCTGTGATGGACTGAAAGTATGAAACACTGGCCGTTCATCACAGATCCTTGAGAAGCACTGCTCTCTAAACCATTGTGCGATACTATTTCATTAAAAAAATGGTTGACACACAAATGACTCCAGGTCATTCCCTCTCACATAGTCTGGGGCAGGTGGGAAGAGCAAAGGGCCAGGGACACAGACAGGGCTGTAGAGAGCAGTCTGCATGTGACACCACTTACCAGTAGAGTGGGTCAGCCCAGGGGCCAAGGAGATCAGGCCTTTTTTTTAAGGCTGGAGGCCTGGCCAGTCAGGATTTAGGATGCACAGTCCTGTGCTAGGTTCAAACTAGATAAGCAGGAAGGTGAGATGTTCCCAGTGACGTCAACATGGGTCCTTCAATTGCAGGTAGTCAGGGAGACTTGAGACCCAATATAGAAGGTTCTTCATTGTCAGCTACCTGAACCCCAAGTCTGGGAAACTGACTTTATACCTGGGCTCAGAAGATTGAGTATGACTAGGTCTACTGGGGGAGACCGAAAACAGGCCCATTATGGGTGTCCCCAGAAAGACCAAGCCAGGACAAGGGAAAGCAACAAAATAAATTTTTAAAAGCCTCTTGCTCTCAGCTACGTGGGCTGGCATTTTCTTTGATCTCTTTCAACACTTTTATTCAAGTTTCCAATGATCTGATTCCTAGTTGTCAGGATTTAGCCGTTCTCGGCCTTAAATTCTACGCTCCTCTTGGGCTGGCTGGAAGGAAGCGCATGTGAGTGGGCCATCCTCCTCTGAGTTCAAAGCCTGATGAATGTGTCTCCGATTGACTTTGCTAACTATCTTTTAAATGGATCTCCTGGTAGCTCTACGGTTCTACTAGCAGTGATTTATTTTTTAATATTTTGTACTTCAAACTCTGATAAACTCAGTGTTCTCTCTAAGCACTTGTACAAATTAGACTGCCATTGGAGGAGGTTAGCATTTTTACATGTTCAGTATGTCAAGGCCTGCTAAGCAGCCACTGAGGTCAGCCCTCCGCTAAAGCCTGGCTTGGCTGGAATCACCCCAAGAAGAGGTTTTCATTACCTTGGATCTAGAAATAGCCATTAGCTCTGCTCTCATGGCCTCCAGTCCCTAATTTGAAAGAGTGACCTTAAGTGCCCACCAGCTACCTCCTGGGGCCTCCGCCTTCCAGCCAGCCCAGAAATGCTGCATGCTGGCTGAGACCCAGTGATGCTACGGGCTTCCCATAAAGGTGTGGGTTTCTGATGACCAGCGGAAATCAGTGTAACATGGGAGGTACGTACTGTTCGTGGATCAGACAGACCGGGGCTTGAATCTTCCTGTATTATTTAAAATGCTTTTGATTCCACTTGACAACAAAACCAAGTCAAACTGGTTTAACAGGGAAGTAAATTTAGTGGCTCATATTGGACGACAGGCAGAGCAGGCTTCTGGGTTGGTTGTTCCAGGGGTTCAAGGAAGTCAGTGGCTCTTCTCTCCACTCTACTGTTCTAGCTTCATCCTCAGACTGATTCCCTCATTTCCCTCAAGGCTGAAAGCTGGCTGCGAGCTGCAATCAGGGCTTCCTCTTCAGGGGTCAGCAGGGGAACAAAAGGGAGAGCTGGTCTCCCCCAACCACTGATTGGCTAAAGTCTGGTTAATCTGAGCCAATCACTGGGCAAAAGGGATAGGATTACCCTGGTTGGTTTAAACCCATGGATTTGGAGATAGAGCTGATCACACCAAAAACAAAGGTATGCTCCACTTAAGGAGAGGAGAGGAGTGCGGGGAGACAACCATCATGTTCATGGTGCCAGCTCGGCTACTTGCATTCCCTTGACCTTGTCATTTAACCTCCCTGAGCCTCAGTTTTCTCATCTATAAAATGAAGATTACAGACCTCGGTATCCACCTTGCTGGCTGTGGTAGGGATTAGGAATACAAGGAGCCTGGCCCACTGCAAGTGCTCAGTAAAGATTATGAGGGAGAAGGCAAACTAAAGTAGGTGCCCATTGTATGTGGACATTACATCCTTTCCTAGGCTTGTTTCAAATGGACCTTCCTCCTTAATGTGGGCAGGAGAAGTGGCTATAAATGGATGAAAAAGACTCTTCAGAGAGAGACCGCTTAAATGCTAATTTATGTGAACATTATTTAGGTGAAAAACTCAAACTAGGCAATTCTAAAACATGCAAAGAATATCTCTGAGTAGTGAGTTTAATAATAATGATGTTAAAACAAAAAGAAGAAAATGAAGAAAAAGAATATAGAGGAACAGAAGTGGTTACAATTTATTGAGCACTTCTGGGTGTTAAAGTAAGCACTTTACATGAGTTGTGAGCCTGTGAGGTTGGTTTTATCATACTTATTTGTACCGGAGAAACAAATTTATGGAAGTTAAGGAATTTGCTTGAAGTCAATAGCCATGAAATGACAAAACCTGGATGTGAGCGCACATGACTAGGACTCCAAAGTTCATCTCATGCTCGCTATACCAAAACTGCTTGCAAAGGAGGGTGCCCTCCCTCCCTCATTCATTCATTCACACATGCATTCATTCCTTCACTCTTGCTCCCAGCAGATGGCCCCTGACCCCCTGCCATGCTTGGTTTTGGGGCAAAGATGAATAGGACACAGAAGTGCCTTGGAGAAGGAGACCGTGTCAAAGTCCTGGGATTGCAGGCTTATTTTAGGAGTTCCCCAGGGCAAGGTTGGGTGGGGCAGGGTTTTTCGCCCTTTCTCAGTCAAATGAGAACTGTTGAATCACTAATGATGATGGAGGCCTGGCAGCTTCGGGCACAGCGTGCTCCAAGGCCTGCGAGACACAGGGGCTTCTCTCTCCCTGCAGCTCACTCTGCCATCTGCTCTCCTCAATGAGACACTTTAATCTTGAGCTGCTATCTCAGGGAGAAGGAGGTCAGAACGTCAGAGGTCACCTTGGCTCTCCATAACTCTGCTCCAAAGAAATAATTGTTTCACAGGAAAATGGCTGTGACCAGTCAGATTCTTCTTTATTCAGAATCTGGACAAGGTGAAGAGAACGGGTCTCGGGGTTTTTATTGTTGATTCTGCTCAATTCATCCAACTGCGTTGAGATGGCCTGTGTGCTGGGGGGTTGTGCTGAGTGCTGGGAATATGCAAATGAGCATCACAGTTGCCTTTGGCCTCTGGGGCACGCTAGCTGGCAGTGCAGACAGATGCACACAGAATGCAGTATGTATTAGAATAGAATAGTCTGCTATGCCTGGTATGGCTACACAAGACGTTAAAATATGTGTTACATTTTGGAAAATAAGTTCAAACTGGTGAACACTCACTGTCCCGACTGTCCATCCACCTGCCCGACAATATCCATCTTCTTCTACCTTTTCTGCCCTGACCCTTCCTCAAGGACATCCTTTCCACATAACAACCCCCAGCTTTCCCAGGATCCAAAACAGGGGCCTCCAAGACCCTGCCCAGAACTGCAGGAGCCTTGGTTTTTTTATTGATCCGCATCTGAGCATACCAGTGGTTAAATATTGTGAGTGTCATTGCTGAGTAAAGGCACGTGCCTCCTGGGAGTAGAGGAAATGTTGGGACCCACTGAAGGGGGGGTACCCCAAGAACATGCATTAGTTGAGCATCTGTTGTCTCCTTGGATCTCTGGCCGCACTTCAGTCATGTTCCCCAGAATGTCCCAAGTCTTCTCCCATCACCCCACCCTGTAGTCACCCTGCTCTGATTCCTAAGGAAACTATTTCTTGCTGACGTCAGCTACACAGAGCAGCAATGGCTCAGAAGCCTGGGGCTCCACAGGGCGAGGGGCCTGCCTCGGGGGGTCAGTTTCAGTTCCTCTGCACTTTTAGTTTGGTTACTGTAGGAATAAAGGGCTTTGACTTTGTATTTTGCAGGAATAAAGGACTCACCAACCAGATGGCTGGATCCTTGCAACTGATGATTGGAACTCTGTTAATCAGGAAGCTTTTGGCTGCTAATTTTAAAACAAATCCAACTGGCTTGAACAAAAGAGAAAGTTCGAAGGAAAACCAGTATGGGCCCAGGCATGATTCTATCGCAGTGTCTGAGGGAGCCTGGTGATCTCAGCCTCTGTCTCTGCCATCCTCAGAGTTACCTTCAGCCTCAGGTAGCCCCTTCATGTTGCAAGATGATGGACAGCAAGCAAAATCAGAACAAGACGGTATGTTCTGGTGCTTCTGTCCTCTGAAAAAAAGGAAATCTTTTCCAGAAGCCCTCGGTGGGCCCACCCTTCTAGCTCATAGTCAGAAATGGGTCCCATCTTAACCCTTTTCAATGAACAGTGAAGGGACTGCAGTCACTATGGCTGGTTTTTTCAATCAAGATTTGCCCCTGGAGTCAGCATCCCTATATGTATCCCTATATATAGTGCCAGCAAATGAATATCGGTGAGCAGCCAGCAATACCCACTGCTGGAACCTACTGGAAAGAGAATGGCGGAATTGGAGAAGATAATGTTGGTGAGAACGATGGGGAACATGGGAGTGTGTCAAAAGGCAAAAAAACTTTGGAGTAAAGAAACCTGGTTGGAATGTTAGTGTTACTTGGGTAATTGTTTCAGTTATTAATTGCTATATAACAATCACCCCCAAACTTAGTGGCTTAAAACAACAACATCTATTTTTGCTCACTGGTCAACAGATCAGCTTGGTGGTTTTGCTGATCTGAGCCAGACTCATCTGAGCTCTTTGAACTGCTAAGTGTCTGCAGGAGGCTGGCTGGTCTAAGATGGTCTCAGTTGGGGCAGCTTAGCTCTGCTCCAAGTGGTCCCTCATCCTCCAGCAGCCGGTCCTGGTTTGTTCACCTGGCATCCTCTCAGAATTCCAAGAGAAAGAGTAGACATGTTGGAGGTCTAGGCTCAGAACTGGGACACTGTCAGCAAAGCCTCCTTCTGTAGGCCAAAAGCAAGCCCAGAGACCAGCCAGAAGCTGCAGAGCCACACTGCGGAGTGTGAGTACTGGGAAGAGTGAAGAGTGGTGACCACTTTGCTAATCAATCCACCTCCGTGACCTTTGCGAGGCCTTTCTCTCCCTGGCTCCACATCTTCGTCACCTCCAGAATGAAGCTAATAAAAGTCTCTACCTCAGTCTTGTTTGAGGACTAAATGAGAAAATGCATGTAAAGTGCTTAACACAGTGGTGGGCACATGGTAAGCATTAAATAAGTATTAAGATTTTATTATGATTGTACTCATGACTACAGCTAGTATTATTGTCATCATTATTATGGTTGTTATAATGATTATTATGATTTTGAGTATCTATGTGCTGGGTTATGACTCCCCCTAGGATGCAAGTTTAGTGGAATGGTTTCCAAAAATGCCCAGACTTTATGGAAACCCTCTCTGGTTCCCAGAAGCCTGTGACTCAAGGGAGGGTGATTTCAAAATGGCCCCCACCTGCCTTTCCACGGCTGTTTGGTGAGTGCTGTTCTCTCGGGACAGGGGGTCCTTCGCTGACTGCTTGGAGCTCCCTGAGCTCCATCCCTCAATCGAACCCTCCAAGGAGAAGTGGGGAGCTGCTATTTCAACAGAAACTGCCCATTTTGGCCAGTGTGCCTCCTGGAGGAAGTAGGCAGGCTTCCCTCCGGGCAGCTGCTTTTCTGCTCACTTCTGCTGTTCCTTCTGTGCCCACCTGTGCCCAACTCCCTGGAGGCGATCGTGTCTTCAGGGTACCCAGGGTGGGCTGTGAGGGCACAGGAGAAACCTCCCAGCCTCCTCTCACACCTACTCCAACCCAGGCCTCCAGAATGAAAACCGGTTAGCAATTTCTTGGAAAAGGGAATTTGTCTCTTAAATCTGTGAGAAGGAAAAGGGTTGTTGTTGTTATTAATGGCTGTTTTGTTCATGATGGAGCCATCTCCAGATGATGGTCCTGTGTTTATACCCCACACAGGCTCTGAACGCCTCAAGCAGGAAAGACCCAGGCGTTCTCTCCACCAGGCAGCCGCTAATCTCGCTTCCATGTGGTTCTCCCATCTGCTGAGGGGCAGCCCAGACAGTTCTCCATGTCACCCACAGCCCTTTGTCATTTAGGCTCAAGCAGAATCAACAGCTCGCTCAAGATGCCATGGCGAGGATTCAAAAGGTGACACTTGCATTTTCTGTCCTTGTTCAAAACCAATGCTCTGCCTTCGCCTGTGAGCTTCCCTCCTTCTGCCCCGCTCTCCGAGTCTGTCCTCTCTCTCCCTACCGGGTCTCCTGGGTCTCGCAGCCCCTCACAATTTTTCTTCGCATGTCCCTTTTTTGAAACACTGGATTCCCACCTTGCAAATGTGCTGGTTAAACTAGATACCTCCCATAAATTATATTGCCTAGTGACCACTGTCGGCCTCAGCTAGCTAAGTGTGGCCCCCACTCCATTCATCTGGCCAGGCTAATGCAGAGGCCCAGTTTACACTATTTTATGTCTTTTCTCTGGGTCCCAGCAATGTGCTTTTGCATAACGTATGTAAAATTCTGCTGACATTGAGAATTCATTTGGCTTGAGATACTTAGAAAAGGGGGTGGAGGAGACCTGGTTTGTGTAAATTCAAAAGCTATCAGACAGCTTTGCTTTTTTCCCTGAGACCTGGGAGATGGCTTCTCATGGGAGTTCTTTGGGTCACACTTGACGGTCGGGTGAGCTCTTTTGCTTAAAGAGCTTTGGTTCCATTTGGGCTGTCAGTCTCCTGCCTTCGTATGGGCAGGGCAGGGGACCAAGGACCATTTTCAAGTTCCAAGGCAAGCCTGTCACTGCATTGTAACTACAACCAGAGGATGTCAGAGAGAGGAGGCCTTAGCATCTGCCTCACTCTCTTCCTTTTGCAGAGAGGCTCAGTAGGTCATATGGTATGTCATGTCAACAAGTCCTTAATTTCCTCCTAATAAAGCAACGTTGTCACAAAGGAACAGGCACCTTTCTAAGCACTTCTCATATAATCTTATTCAATCCTCATAAAAGTCCCATAACACTAGGACTTATTGCTCTCATTCTCATTTCACAGATGAGGAAACTGAAGCACAGAGAGTTTAAGTAACTTTTCCAAGGTCACACAGTACTAAACAGCAGAGCGAGGATTCAAACCCAGGTAGCGTGTCTCAAGAGACAAATTGGGGAATGGGTTTTTAAACTTTTATAAGGAAGAATTAGCAGGAGATAAAGATCCTTGACTAAGAACATAACAAGCCTTATTGAAATAGTCGTCTTTAAATTTTTCTCTTGAAAACTTAGGGCATGGCCACCAACGGCACAAAGAGGAGGAAGAATGTGTGGAGGAAGGGCTATGAAGGGAAGAACCGAGCAGCGTAACTTACAGAACCCACAGATATAGAGTGTCTATCAAGTTAGGTCCAGGAAACAGTTTTGCTCTTCCTAAAGGGTTGAGTTACACTGAACTATCTGAGAGAAGGAACGCTTGTCTTGGGAGAGGTGCATGTAAGACAGCAGACATGACTGAAATTCAAGCTCTTGAGGAGATTCAAATAGATGACCCCATGCCCACTCCAAGCACTATTTATTTATGTGCCATTCCCCCCACAGTACTACCCTTCTATGGGACTTGGGATGGCAGTGCCACCTTTCGTTGCACTATAAAAAGTCCCCTTCTACTTTTTTACTTCTCAGACCTGGGGGAATATGCAGACAGCGGTAGAAAGAGGATCCTGCCTCAATCCCCATTTCTGTAGTTGGTCAGGAGCCCCACCTAGTAATTACAGCAGCCTTCCTCCACCACCCTTTTCATGTCCCCCCACACTCTACCAGCAACTCATTGGCTAGATCCTTTATCTGACGGGATGGCCAAATCTTTGATCCAAATGACCTGAGTACTTGGTGGCCTTGCCTTTATTGCCTCGGTTTCCCATTGCCAGGGGTGACTGGGCAAGGACGTATTAGGAGGTGGCAGTGAGTCCCCTGAGTTCCACACAGCATCCTCCCTGCCCTGTCATCTAGTTGAATCCTATTTGACATCATTGTCTCCCATCCTTTTGGTATAAAGATGCTTGCTCACACATCTGTGCACTTTGAATTGAAGACCTTCTTGGTTTTCTTGCAGGAACCCTGAGAAGATAAACTAGGAGCTATTTGTAAGGAGGTCCATATCAGAGAACGCATCCTTATTGCTGGTGGAAAATTTTAAAAATATGCTCAAGTAGGACAGGTTATTCAGTGCCATCTACATTCTGGATCTGTCACCCTGTGAGCCCAGACTTCACAAGTGCTCTGAAGGTTCTGTGTGTGGGGTTCTGACCTGGAGCTGATTTGCCTGCAGCAGTCTGACCAGCTCTGTGGAACAGACTCAGCTATTATTTTGGGGGGCTTGGAAGTGGCATCAATATTGCCCGTCTTTATTGTAGAGAGGAGACGCAGAGCTGCAAGCTGCCATCTGAGATCTGTGGGTTCATCACGAGTGTATGCTGCTTGCTGATGTGTTAAACCCAGCAAGCTTTTGTTAAAGGAATTGTTTACTCTCTGTGATGTATTTATATCCATCTGCCTTCCTTAACGTACACACACTCATCCGCACATTCGTACACATTTCAGTGTGATTCTTGTACAAAACCATCCCTTCTTTGATTATTCAGAGAAAGATCTCTGTGTGATGGGCACAGTGGGGATGAAAAAAATCATTATTTCTTCATGAACAACATACAAGACCTATGGGGGTAGACTCCCCGGGGGGTAGGCTGGCAGACTCTGCAACCTGGCTTTTTGTTTGTGTGTCATTGTTTTTTCACAACTAGAGAGCAGTCCCCTGCCCTTCTCAGTGCTACTTAAAAGTCAAGCAGAGATCTGTCCACTGTTCTCAGAGACTGACCCTAAGCGTTACAAAACCCAAGGATTTCTGCTTGTCACCTATATTTACTCACTGCAACAAATATTTATTGACTACCTATGCAAAGCCCTGGGCCAAGCATTAGGCAGAATTATCTGTTTTTCATAGATTCACATGTATATTTCAACATGTGAATGTCTCTGAAGTTTGGGTGTTTCTATGACAATGCTTTTTTTTTTCTTTCTTTGTAGAAAGAAAAAAACAATCCCATGACTTAAAACCAAGATGCAATGGAATACTACAGCACCCATGACTTACTTCTCTGCTTTCACCCAAAGAGGGAAATGGGAACTGTCATCCGCTCTTGGAGCAGCAGCAGAAGCCTGGGAGCTTGTGTGGCTTGAGGCAGGTCTGCGTGTCTCATTTGCTCGTGCTCTCCCTGCCTGAGAAACACAAGTGAGTGTGGATTATCTGTCCTTGTTATTCTATGACTTTTTGTTGTTGTTGATCCTCACCCCAGGAAACTTTTTCCATTGATTTTTAGAGAAAGTGGAAGGGAGGGGGAAGTCAAAATCAGAAGTCTTTCCTCAGCCAGTACCTGCTTTCTTCTTTTAACCCACCAGCTCTATAAACAAAAAGGAAAGTGGAAACATTCCCAGTTTAAAAAGAAAATCACCCATTCGAAATATGTTCATCTTATTGGCAAACCACACACAAGCAAAAACCTTTATTTCTAGGATGCCCAGGTTTTTTGGCTGCCTAAATTTGAGACCATTGTCATGTGCAATCTTTGGGACATACCCATAGTAAAAATTATTTGTTGCTTATCTGAAATTTAAATTGAACTGGGCCTTTGTATTTATCTGACAATCTTTGTTCTCCTTCTTCTTTAGACATTATTTATTTTTCAATTACAGTTTACATTCAATATTATTCATTCTCTATGTGGCTTCTTCCGTAGACCCTGGGTTATAATGCTTCTGTCTAGCTGGACTTCAGCTGGTTGTTCAGGCTGATTGAGCCATAATTTAGTTGTAAATCCGGTTTGGCACTGGGTGGAGGTGCAGGCAGCTTCCCCCTACTCCACCACCACCTTGGATCTCCTCTATCTGACAATCTTCTCACTCACCAAACACTTTTCTATCTACTATTTCGTCTGATCAAAGGGATTTGAAGTAATAAGTACCTCGTCATGGAAGCCGTTCAATATTGAGCCGTCTTTTAAAGGAAAAGGCTGAGCCTCCCAGAAATCACAATACAGGCAGAGGTCCAGCTGGCCGAAGAGAAAGGAGGCCAACCCTAGGGATGAGGGGGAAGGGAGGGAGCTGGCAGCAAAGGAGAGATCGAAGAGGACGGATGGAGCATCTTCTGAGACCACAGCCGTGCAGGGCAATCTACGGCCACCCCAGAGAGGCCTGCTCTGCCCAGTCCTGTCTCCTCCCTCCCGGCCTCCAAGAAAGTGGAGAACGAGGCCCAGTTCAGTGCTTTAGAAACTGGAATATTCTAATGTTCAGCTTCTTTCCCTTCCCTGTGCGTCTCAGCCCAGGACTTTCACATAAGTTCTCACAAAGGCGAGACAACTGTTTATAGGTGGAAAATATTAATTTGGCTTTGATAAGCTCACAGAAACAGTTAAATGTGTGTATGGATCGTTTAACCGCAGTCTCTGGAGTATATAAACATGGCACATGCTATCCTCCCCCCTCCTTTCTGTGGCCTCAAAATTGGATCCAAGTCTGGGAGTTAAAAAGCCCCATTTTGTGTAATCAGGTTTGGGTTGAACATGATTGCTGAATTATTTTCAATTGAAGACACATGTCTGGAGGCCGAGCTGTATGTATTATTTCAGGATGGCGTCCATTAGGTCTTATCCACAGGGGCTATCTTCAACTTTCGCCACATTCAATGCATTCTTTCTACATCGCTATTTGCAAAATGGTGGGTCGTATATAAGGGAAAATTGGAGGGAATATGGTACTCGTTAAAGGGTGATTTTTTGAAATTATCTTGAATGCATTTTTCAGACCTGTTTCCAGTCTCCCCCGCTAAGGGTCCCAGAGCTGCTTGGAAATTTTCGGGGGGGGGGGAGGGGGGAGAAGAGAATATTTTAAAGACAATAACAATGCATAAATAAATAAAACCCTGCAATTGTGCAAGACCCTGTTGCAAGGCTATGACTCTAGAAACTCTGCAACTGAATCAACATTTACTTTAACTCCTTGTCAGCCCTAAATACTTCAAGTGTCTTAATTGCAGATCTAAATTGTTGCCACTGCCATGGGCTTTCCCCCTTTGAATGCATTTGTCCCTGAACTGAGGTTTTTGTCAGACTTCACCTGCGAGGGCCCCCGTTGATTTTGTAAATTGTTGCATCATGTCCCTCCCTGGCTTGTAGGTCCCGGCTCTCCGGGGGTGGGGGGAGAAGGGGGGAATTCTCCTGCTCCCTCAGTCCGGAGGCCCAACCACACCGGACTTCACCATCCTCCAGCGATGTCCTCCGTGCTAAGAGCTGGGTGCCTGCTGCATGGTTGTTTGTTTTAAAAGGTTTATTGAGCATAATTTCCATACCATAAAGTTCTCTCCTAGGGAGTGTTCAAGTTCATGTTCCTGGTAAGTTGACAGAGCTGTGCAGCCACCACCCGATTTTAAAATAAACCTTGTGCCCATGCGCAGTTGTTCCCCATTTCCACTCCAGCCCCGAGGAACCACGAATCTCCTCTCTGTCTAGAGATCGGCCTTTTCTGGACACCTCATGTAAATGAAACCGAACAACATGCAGCCATTCTTTGTATGGCTTCTCTCACTTGGCGCAGCTTGTCGAGGCATCAGCATGTACCTCGCTTTGTCGTGAGCCCTAGCCAGTTCGGCTCAGTAGTTAGAGCATTGGCCCATGAACTGAAGGGTCGCAGGTTAAAATCCAGGTGCAGGCTCAATCACCAACCCCAGTTGGGACACCTGTGGGAGGCAACCAATCGATGTGCCTCTCTCACATGGATGTTTCTCTCTGTGTGTCTCTCCCCCTCCCACTCTCTCTAAAAATCAATGGAAAAAATATCCTTGGGTGAGGATTAACAAACAAACAAGAAAAGAATAAGGGAGGGAACACTTGGAAATTTTGAGACTAACAGTGGCCTCGTTCCTCTGTGCCAGCCCTGCCCTGAGCTTGCAGAGCTCAGACCCAGGGCCTGATTCTGACGTCCTGCTGACTTCAATAACATGGAGCCACTCAGACTGGGGTGAAGTTGGAAGTGGCAGGGAGGTGAACAGGTCATAACGTGGGAACAGAGTTGTCAGGCTTTGTTTATTTTCGTGCTTTCTGCGACTCAGCGACGGATAGGAGATGTTGGCGGTTCTGTCATCGAGGAGCGCGTGGTGCGTGTGACGGGAATGTCTCGAGAAGTCCCCTTTGCACGTGGCCTCAGATCACCCAACTCGGTCCATGAAAAACCCACACTAAGATCCTTCCCCTGAATTATCACAGAAAGCAGGCCTATCAAAGCAACATGGCTTACAGAATGTGGTTCGGGTCAAAGGGAAAGGCCAGCATTCTTGTCCCGGTTTGTTGCTAACCCTGTCGGTGGCCTGGGCCAAGTCACCAACTAACCTCTGGTGAAATAAGGAAAGTTGACATGATTCTTGCCTCAAGTTTTTTCTACTTCCAACATTCTACTTCTCTGATGCCTTTGAAACTTAGACTTTTGAAATCCACATTTAAAAGTTAAACCAGTATCATCATCCTGTGAGCAATCAACGTACTGATGCCAAGAGACGTGACGTGGCACACGAACTGGAGAATAATTAGCGTTTGGAACACAATTTTTTAAATGCACACTGCGTCCCAGTGGCACCCCAACCCTATTATGCAGACAGGAAAGTTGTTGTTGATTTTTCTACATATTCTCTTGCAACTCGTCTAGCTTCTTTGTGTCAGAGTTGGGAATTGGGCCAACATTTTAGGGCTTTCAGACCTTTATTGTCTCAATTAATCCTGATTGCCTGGGAGTAAAGAAAATAATCACCCAAGAGCTTGTGTAAACTAATCCACCATTAAAAAAAAAATCTCTGACTCACTGGCCAAAACAAGCCTTCCTTGTTGTTGTTTTTGTTGCATGGCTTAGGTTCTTATTGGAATGAGGAGACCTGCTAGAGAAAGAGGTTGGCGGGATTGCAGTTCAATAGGTGGTAAGGCTTCACTCTCCCAAGAACAGAGCACGCTCCCTGCTGAGAATGCCAGCGTGGCTTTTACTGCTTTTTTCCCTGGTTGCCTGTGGTGCAATCTGACATCCCTGTCCCTCTCAGACACAAAACCAGCTCCTGAGGGTAACACTGCTTTCATGAGGATTTTCAAGTGCATCTCTTTAAAAAAAATTTTTTTTAATTGATTTCAGAGCAGAAGGGAAAGGGGAAGAGAGATAAAAAACATCAATGATGAGAGAGAATCACTGATCGGCTGCCTCCTGCACACCCCACACTGGGAATCAAGCCCACAACCTAGGCATGTGCTCTGACCAGGGATCCAACCATGACCTCTTGGTTCATAGGTTGACGCTCAACCACTGAGCCATGCCAGCTGGGCTCAAGTACATCACTTAATGGAAAGCAGCAATCTTGTCCACTTCCCTGTGGCAACTACCAAACAGTAGTTCACAGGGATGCCTGCTCCTTTCAACCCCATGCAGAACATTCCAGAACCCTGGCATTCTGACTGTTCTCCCAAGCCAGTGACCATCCTGGTAGTGAAAGAAACCTGGAGACAGATGGTATGAAACTGAAATTGCGTTATCACTACCCTCTCTCCAATGCTGGCTTGTTATTTTGGCAAATCTCCACATAGCTCGTGGCACTTGTGCTGGTCTGATGGAGGTCAGCGTCTTAACCGTGGACGCCGGAACACCAGGGCTGATGGAGAGGTGGCGCCTTACAGAGGAAATTGCATTAATGTCGTGTGGTGTGGTCCCTCCACGGCAGTCGGAACCACAAGGACAATTGACGAAATCCGCCTGCCACCAGGCAAACGCGGGGGTTCTTTTCACTTACAGACCCATCTGTTGTTGGAAAACAGTCTGTATCCGTGAGAGGCCATGCTGTGTTGGCAACGGAGCCTAGTCCTTGGGATAAAAATGTCTGCAAAGGTTCTTTTGTTCTGAGGTTCATCTTTGACTTTAGCTGAAAGGAAAACAAAGCCATCGGAAGCAAGCACACAGCATCATGGGAAGATTCTGCATTCTCTCGGGTTGCTGTAGATGCCTGACAGCCTCTCTCTGCCTCGCCTCTTCCGTGTGTAAAATAGAAACGGTCAGTGTTCCCATTACAAGCCAAGCACCAACAGCCCAGGCGGAATTCTTGTAGGCGCCCGGTGGGGAGAGGAAGGAGGTGTCAGGAGGAAGGGCCCCCTGGTGCACTCTGGGAGATGGCACAGATTCCCAGCTAAGTCCATGTGACGCTGGTTCCACTTCTTCCAATCGCCAACGTTGCTAAAGGCCACCAGCAGCGTAGGGTGCGGTCAGGGTGCTGGGTTGGTGCCAGCTCCTCGCCTGATGGTGCTAGTTTATGCTCAAGGCGAAGAACTCTATTTCCTTCTCTCTGAAACATTTCAAAATGATGCAAATATTGTATAAGTCCATACACATAGAAGTCTGAACTTTAAATTCTCTGAGCAAAGGATTTTAAAGAATACACAAAACAGTGTATTTCTCCAGACTCTTACTTAAAACACACAAAAAAAAACCAAAACAAAACGTAATTTATTAATGAATAAAATATGCATGTGTTATTCTATCCGGCTGTCATTCCAAAAGGAGGGAGAAAGCAGGCATTTGGGATCCAGTGGTTTGCATTCTAAAGTTCCTGCTCTGCCACTTATGACTCGGATGATTAAACAGAGTCCATGCTTCAGTGTTTTTATTTATAAAACTCAGGAAAAGAACAATTACAATTATTATTATTATTATAGCAACTTCAAAGGATTTTTGTGCAAATGAGTTGTTGCATGCATTTTAAATTGTAAAGCCCTCACCAAAAGTTAGTTATCATCTACAGAGAGAGAAAAAACACACATAAGTTCACCAAGCATCTGGAAAAGGTTTGTGTTTTGTGCGGGGTTGTCATTAGCGTGGGATGCAGAGAAAAAGTCTGCCAATGCCGAGATGAGGAGCGAGCTGTTGGAACAACTTCCTTGTCAGTAGTTCTCTCTTTCCGATTGTCTCTGAAACTTCCTCACTTCTCGAGAGACGACTTCTGTCTGTGTAAAACCGGGAGATAGTGCTGTCCAAGAACTCCAGACTGTGACAGAGAGTGCCCCTGCCCCCCCGCCCTGTCGACCCCGTCTCTAATCTCTCCCAACCCCTTTCCTGGGAGCCCAGACACGTTTTCCTGCAAGATGCTCATTCTACGGAGGTTGCTTTGCAGTTTCCTTCACTTCTGCTCACAGGCAGGTTGAGCTGAGCCTTTGCGTCAGGAGTCAGGGACGTGCTGAAGGAGGAGAAATTGGAGACAGTTGTGGGGAAACTTCTGGAATGGTGCCAGCAAACGTGGGCTTTGACAGTATCGTCTCCATCTTAGTTGATTGTAAATGCTTCATTACTTTCTCACAAATGTTGTTAAAAATACTGGGACCCTGGATTTCTAAATTAATAAAACCCCTTTTCAACAGCAAATATTCCCCTCATAACTTGTTTCTGACACAGACTCATTGTATGAACAGATATTGATTCATTCTTAAATGGATAGCAGTACTGCCTGTCTACCCGACCGTCCAAATTATCTGTGCCTCCTGAAGTCAGGGGTACCAGGAGGTGTTCTTTGGCTAATTCCGGAGGAGAAGGTAGGAAAGACTGGGGACAGGAGACAAGCAGGTATGATGCTCAAAAGAAAGGGGGCCTCGATTTAAAGAAAAGAGGCTTGAGATGGCATATCATTTAAAGAACTACATCTCCTTAACGTTACACACCACCAAAGTGTATGAAAATTATAGCCCTTGGATTGACTTGGGCAGCATATGGATCAATTAGTGTTCTCAAAAATCTTCATTTTCATCTGGATGGTATAGAGACAAGCTGCTAGCAATGTAGTGTGAATCTTTTCTGAAGGGGGAGGGTTAAGGATACTTTTGATATTCTAATAAAGATCTCTCTTCAGAGATAAAAATAAGTACAAAAGTTTGCCCAGCAATTACGGGCATTTCATGGATTGGCTGGACTTCATATTACAATTATCTGAAGTACCTAAGGCTCCTGAATTTACCTCTTTCTTAGCTATTTTCCACATGAATAATGGACATATTAACAATGGAGACCCTCCTGACACAGGAAGCCATATGTCATAAGTAGTATGCAGTACTATTTATGTGACCAATGGTATTGATAAACATTACAGTCCTATGTGATAAATAGTAACTTTTTGTTTCCAAAACTTTTCAGTCCTGAGTAGACAGCAGATGACGAAGACATCATCTTTTGATGAATCTTTAAAATATTGTCAAGTTAATAAAAACCAAACAATTTCCTGGAAAAGATTCTTTAATTCTTCAATTTCCAGGAAGAATCTGTATCTTTGCATCTGTCTGTCTGTATTCTTAATGTCAATCATCACTGCAACAAAATTCTTCTGAGAAACACAAGTTAAACCAACTTAGGAGAACAATAGCAATTAAAGAAAAAGCTAAAATATATGATAACTCCTTTTGGTGGAACATGGGTCAAGATTAAAGTTGCATAAGAAATAAATTTTTCATGCAGATAAAACTTTGGTTTTATTTTTAAAGCACAGTATTCCATTAATTTTGAATAATGATAGAAGATTTAATATCAGTTCATTCCCCCCATTTTATTGAGAATTAAAATACACCCAAACTCTTTTATAAGATACATTAAAAACACATTTGAAATTTGAAAAGATTTCATCAAGAGTTTTAATTTAATGAAATCAACTTTTAAAAAGACAATGTTCTTATTCTGAAGAAATAGTTCACAAATTCATACTCATACAATACTTAAAGTATTTTTAATATAAAAAAGCATCCTGTAGCCAAGTTTAACTTCAAAAATTAATTCCAAACAGCTGAAAATTATAAAAAGGCATATTTTGTTTTTCTTGATTATATCACCAAGCAAATTATGACATTAAAAATACCTGGGTCGAACGTCGTACGCTACGAAGCCTCCTTGTGGAATTTCCCAAAGAGCCAAAACAGAAAAGAATTCTATATGGGCTGATTATGTAGGTGAGAATATTGCTTAATTGTACTTTAAATTCAATCTCCAAGGTGGTTGCTTTATATAATAAAACAGCCCACAAAACATGAAATGTGTAAGTGGCCTGTTCTGCATTTGTGGAGTGAACGTTTCATTTTCAGAATTGCCGATGCATAAAAATCAGACGTCCCTGCTGGTGGAAGACCAGTAAACTTTCATGTGTTCTGTAAAACTTAAATGCTGGAGGCCAGTACTCACAAAATTTCATGATCTTTCTGCTAATAAAAGCCAACTTCTTTTTAAGAAAATAAGGAAAAGGAACAAAGCATATACATCCGAAGTGTCATATTTCGTTTGTTTTAAAGGAGCGTGGATGAAATCACCTATTGGATATTTTTAATCTGCTCATGTTTGTTCAAATCCACTTTATTTTTCCACAGGAATAACTGGAAATGGGAAATCAGTACTGAGGTGTCTGGCCTATCTTGTCATACCTCCAAGGAAACCTTTTGGAAAATGACAACAAAGTAAAATAAGAATGGGGCTGGCTTTGTTTTCTAATATCTATTTAAAAAAAAAAAGAAAGAAAGAAGGGGCACAAACAAGGCATAAAACCCACTTGCTTTTAAACGTGTTTTGTCATTAAACTTACAGATTTTATGCGACTGCGTGTTTGATCAGTATCCACTGCACCTCCCTGATAAGCTGTCCGCTGAGTTTCTCTTTCGTTATTCAGTTCTCAACACATCTTCCCTTAGATCAGACGTTCGGCTGGGAAGGAGGGGAGGATTCCCTGGCTGGCTCACAAAATTCAAAGGAACTCACATTTAGTTTGTTCTGTAGATGAGTAGAGTTTAAACAGCAATCAACCCTCCGATAAAAACAAAAACCAAAAAACTACTTTGAATAGAAAAACCCATCCTATCGCCCTTCTCAGGGTTTCAGAAGTACTTCTGCCCCTGGGGCCGTAGGAGCAGGAGTTCATCTTAAAGACCATGGACTCCTAAATTCGCTAGTATCGTTTAAAAACATAAAATTAGGACTCTCATACGAATATAAAATAAATTCACTTAAAGATTATTTTATTAATGAATGAGGGAACAAGTAAGATGTCATCATGGGGGTCAAAGAATTCAATAAGCCATGCATATATGAACAGTGAGGAATGCTGAGATGAATTTACACAGAAATGCAAAAGAGTACACCCATGGAGCAGTGATCAGTTACATTCCACCAGACACCATTCATTTGTATTTCATAAGTAAAAATTCTTTTTATTTTACCAGTTCCTACAATTTGCAGAAATATATATATTATTAAAAAATGCTTAAAAAACAGTGAAAAGTAGAGATAACCACAAGAACGCCTTAGGACACTCAGTAACTTCTCTTAAGTCTGTTCTGGGCTGTCCAAGAGAAATACAATGCAAACCACAGATGCAGCTGCGTACAGCATTTTACATTTTCTGGGAGCCATTGTAGAGGAGGGCCATCCTATACCATGTTAAAAAAAAAATAAAAAGAAACAGTTACAAATCATTTTAATAAGATTTAAATAAACATATGCAAGCTATTATTTCAACACGTAATCATATGAATTATTAATAAGGTCTTTTCCGTGCTCTTTTGCATTCCATGTCTTCAGCAGCCAGTGTCTGCTTTGCGCTTATGGCACATCTGACCTCGGGCCGCCCACGTCTCAGATGCTTTACCAGCCACATGTGGCCGGTGGCTACCAGGCAGCACGGGTCTGTATAAATCAAACAATCAGAAGCCCGCCAAGTTGTGCATTTTTTGAAATATTAATGGAAACATTCAGATCTGTCCCAGCCCTCCATGCCCACAAATAGCCCGGTTCGCAGATTTCCTCATTTTGGAATGA
Organism: Myotis yumanensis; assembly: GCF_028538775.1. Classification (NCBI taxonomy): domain Eukaryota; kingdom Metazoa; phylum Chordata; class Mammalia; order Chiroptera; family Vespertilionidae; genus Myotis; species Myotis yumanensis. The sequence goes on from NW_027223760.1 coordinate 62,710,368, forward strand.
AGCAGGAACAATGCCCGGGGGAACTAGAATTTGACATCGTTGAGTGAGGCCCCGGTGAATTTTCTCCTTAGAGGCCTGACTGTTGTCTTTTCCCGGGGAGACCATCTTTACCCCTGTGATGTGCCTGCGAGAGAGCGGTGGACGCACAGGGACGTGGCGATGACCATCACCGTACACGTAACATGGCTCATCATAAACATTACCGTCTTCATTTTCATGTCACCCTGGTGAGGTAGAGAAGGGGACATTCCTCATTATCCCTCTTTTCCTGCAGAGAGACGGGGGACATTTTTCTTAGCAAGGGAGTAACAGGTATATCCACCGCAGCGTCTTGTCTACACACAGGCCTCTGCTGGGCACAGACAGGCTCCTGCGAGGTCCACTCTGGAGGGGAGAAAGGCCATCTCCCCAGCATCCCGGGGTGGGAAGCGGGGAGGAAGGGGTGAAGGGGACCTCAAAACTTCGGGGCAGGGCGGGTACTGAGGAGGAAGGAAATGGGAATGACCTAGAGAAATAAGTCAGTCAGAGGACAAACGTTGCATGGGTTCACCTATATGTGGAATCTAAAACTAAACAAGTGGACAAACAGCAAAAATCAGAAACAGTCTTGTTCCCATGAGAACAAACTCACGGTTGGGGGGGGCGGGTTTGGGGTGTGGGGGGGAGGGTGAAGGGAGTAGGAGGCACAGATGCCAGCGATGGCATAAGGAAGTCATGGAGATGCAATGCACAGACAGCACAGGGACTGTTGTCAACAGCGTCGCAGTCACTTGCACAGTGGCAGACGGCTGCTAGACCCGGTGTGGTGACCACTTCGTTTGGTGTATTAATGTTCAAAAACTATGTTGTGCACCTGAAACTAATATATTATATATTAACAATAATTTAATAAAAAATAAACGTTTAAATTGTACTTAACATTGAATTAAATTTTTTTTTAAAGAAGTGAGCCCAGCTCTCTGCTGAGCCAGGGCAGGGGAGGCGCTGGGCACCGCCTTCCTAAAGCCAGCGCGTGTATAATCTCTGTCTGTAGCCACTGCTCTTCACTGGCCCCGCTCCCCTCAGGGGCTTCTGAGAAAAACATGACAGTCCCAGGCGGCTTCAGACCATCCACTGGATCCCTGAGAGAAAACTTTATTTCAGGTACTTCTGGTATTTTATATAATCTGAGCTAGGAGGATAAGCCATAGGGGTGTGTGTGTGTGTGAGAGAGAGAGAGAGAGAGAGAGAGAGTAGCCAAAGGTTGCCCCAAGAGCCTAGACCTTTACTCCTCATTTTCTTAGGTCTCCAGGAACTAAAACCAGTACTTCAGGGACCAGTGGCCTACAGATTGCCTTGTGCTCCCCCCGCCCCTCCTCCCATATCCTCTCTTGAACTTTCCAAAGAGCGTGCAAGACATTCTGCTTCCCCCCCCCCCGCCCCCCCCCCCCCCCCCCCCCCCCCCACACACACACACACGATCCACTACTTTGGCTCGGTGGCCCATGTGCAGTCGCCACCTCCTCCACCTGGGTGACAGCTGTCCCATTCAGCGTTTACCATCAGCTGCTCAATAGTAACCTATTGAAGGGCGGGCCCTGCCATGTTTGCAGAAGGAGGGTGCAGTTCAGGAAAGGCGACCTGTGCTGAATTCAAGAAGGGGGTTCAGTCCTTCCTGCTGTTCCTTCCTGTGATAAACCAGAGCCGGGAGGAGCACCTGGCTGCGCGGTGCAAGGGGCTCGCGTCTCCACGGGGCCCACTCGGGAGCGCGGCCTCCGCTGGGCTTCTACTGCCTTCCAGGGAGGGAAATAGAAACCAAAGCAAACAGAGTGCCCCAGAGGACCCTCTCCTCCCTCCAGAAAGCTTCTATTTTTAATGCTCTGCAGCTTTTAAAACATGTGAATGGGGAGGTTTCAACAGTCTGCGGTGGGAGCGAATTCCTGCTTTCGCCAAGGACCCCACTTCAGGCACTCCCGGCCGCAGCGGGGTGCCAGGCCAGCGGGCAAAGGGCTTTTCTTGGCGGTTTCTTTTCAGCACATTCTGTCATCACGGAGTAACTTTTAACAACTGTGTTTTCCTCTCCACAGAGGAACAGAAAGGGTGTTTTGAGCTGGTTGCTGACTACAGACAAAAAGGTACCCACTTTCCCCCCAGCGGCTGCCTCAGACACTGAAACTCAGTTCGCGGGTGCTGGGTGCTGTGTGTGGGTGCCTGGCTTCCAAGCACGGGCCCTGAGCTCCACTCACCCCACACCCACCCCCCACCCACCCCTCAAGGTGGGTGGCCGTCGGTGAGCCCGTTTTTGTCAAGTGGGGAACCAGGGCAGCCCCATGGTGAGTGGTTTTCCCACGCATCCGTGGGGACTGTTCGCAGGGGGGACTGCGGCTCCGTCTGGTCAGTGGCCCCCTGGCACCTCTGTCCCCCCCACACAATACCGCGTGTCCTTCTGGAGGCATCCCCCGTGCATTCATTTGGTAGACGTTTCTCGAATTCTGCCACATGCCATGCACCGACTCCCCAAAGCCTGCTATGCTGGGCCTCCGGAGGCGGGGGCAGCAGGCGACCCCCGTAACCTCGGGGACCACGAGGAAGCAGGATTTCTTAGAATTCCCCCTTTTATCCCAACTGCCTTTGCTGGCTGTCTGTGTACCCGCAGGGCTCGCTTTCAAAAAGACTCTTTAAGTCAATGGCCCATAGGAAGGACAAGACACAGAGGACCCTCCCGGGCTTGGAGGACAGGCCGGCGCTGGGGAGGGGAGCACCCAGCTCGCTGCAGGCAGGAAGGTGAGGAGCCCCGCTCCAAGGCAGTGGAGGTTTCAAAGTTATTTCTACCTCCTAACGTTACAGCCGTTAAACCAAGAATTCCAATCTTCAGCCAAAATGCTCTGTTTCCTAATACCAGGTTCTTACTTGGCAAAATGCTGCTTATAAATGCCTCCTGCTCTCTCCTCTCTCAGAGCCCGTTTTATATTAAACAAGGAAAAGAGCAGCAGAAACCAGAAGGACTAATGTGTCTGGGCTCATCCCTGGCCCCGTGGTTTCCTATCAACTTTGAATCCAATGAAGCCTAAGAGTCATTCAGCCATGAACTTGCTGCATAAAACGGGGGTGGGGGGCGGGGGCGTTGTAACATATGCTTTCAATTCATTTACGCTCAACTCATCAAAACAGGTTGATTTCTGTTTTTGAAAAAAAGAGCTATTTGATGTTTAAGGAATTATTTCCACCTTTTAAACCAAATCTTCCAGTGCCTCGCTCTACTCACGCCCGGACGCCACCCGAGATAGGAGGACAGGACCGGAGCTCAGGTGCAGGAAGGCTCGGGACGGTGCGGTGCCACACGCAGGGCCGTGAATTTGGAGAGGGTTCAAAAGCTGGCCAAGTGAACCCTCTCGTCCCTCCGCACAAATAATAAATAACAACCACAACAAGGGGCAGGAGGAGGGGAGAGCCACTGGAAAGCCGTAACTTATCAGCCGCGCAGCTCTAATAAAGCAGGACTTGTTCGCAGAGCGCAGGCGGCTGCCTGCGGGGAGCTGAGCCCGGCCTCTGCCGTAAATCACCTGCCCTGCCTGGGGCTAAGCTTTCCTCCAGGCCCCTCGGACAGGCAACTCTGCCAGACCCATCACCCAGCTCTGTGCTTCCTAAATTATCCTTCATCTGCTTGTGACATCTGAAAGGCTAGAGGGAGAAGGATCACCCCTGAACCTGACCTTCTCCTACCACTTTATATATAAAACTTCCCCACAAGAAATAGACGCAGCAGCATCTCATTTGTAAATAGGAAGGGGGGGTGGGGCAAGGATAAGTGTATATATACATCTCTAAATAAACAGTACAAGTTCTCAGTAGTCTTGCCATCAGTAGTCTGTCCAGCTGTATTCAGACGTGCAGACACACAGACAGACACGTGTACGCAGGCATCTGAGGACCTGGCACGTTGGAGTGAACAGCTACAGTGCCTTGAAATGTGATCAAGCCTGGAGAGCAGGTACCAGGCCAATAGAAATAACTCTTATCCATGAAAGTTCCATAATAAATCAGAAAGCCCTTTCTTCCACATGTCACCTGACATGTTTCATTTGTCCGCTTCCACAGAATTGCGGCAAGCGGAGCCGACGGTTGGGGACGTTAGAATGGGCCTTTGTGAGGAAGGGTAGGACACTGGGCACGGAAGGGCGTGGGAAGGACACCGTGGGCACCTCATAAATGCTTGTGGGCTAGCTCCGTGCGGCAGAGGATACAAAAGAAGGGAGCAAACATGCCTGACATTACAGGTTTCAAACACATCAGGCCTGTGGGTAGACAGTAACAGCCAGGTCACTGGAATTTAACTTCTTTGTTTCCTCATTTGCTTCTTGGAGTTCGGCCTTTGTCATAAACGCTAGGAAGTAACTAGACCTACTCACTTCAATGTTTCAGTCCTGGACCTTAGATTATACCCGAGATGGGAAATGTGTTCCCCCAACGTCTGCACTTCTAAACAACCACCACGGGAAGGTAACCTCGGATCTGCTCAGACGATTTGTTTTGAAAGGAAGACCCTTTTACCTGCAGCAGGGACACACCTGCGTCCTGCCAACGAACGGCTTTAAATGCCTACACTTCACTGGGGAAGGAGGATCGTGGTTACTGTCTGGGAAGACCCTTCCCTGAACCATCCGGAACCCCTAGTTGCCAAGGCTTCCAGGGCATCAAGAGGAGATTATCTTCACTCCATTTCCAAATTTTGATGTAAATGAGGCCATTCTATCCTACCCTGTCAGGAATAACCTATCTCCAGCTTTACAGGTAAGAGAACTGAGACATGGATAGAGCTCAGGTCAACAGCCTGAAGTTACCTGGTGGCGAGCCCTGAATCAAATCCAGACAGTCTCACCCAGAGTGCATGTTCTAGACGCCCAGGCCACCTGCCTGGGAGCCACCTTTCCTCAGCTAGGGATGTCTTCAAAAAGAAGATTACTAGGGAAAATTACTGCTCAGGTTTATCATTGGTTATATCCATATACCTTAGTTCTTTTTGCTCATTTCCTCCTTTCTATTTTAATAGGATTGAAGTATGATGCACACACACAAAAGTGCATAAGTGTTTGGCTCCCCGAATTTTCTAGGTGCGTGGAACCAGCACCTCAATCCAGAAACAAGTCATTTCCATCAACCTCCCGGTGCCCTCCTCAAGTCATTGCTCTCCATCCCTCCCAGCCATCGTTCTCCCTCCCCTTTCTCACAGAGGGTGGGAATATTGGGTTATAGGTACACGCTTTGGAAGCGGCTTGCCTGGGCTGAAATCCCACTAAAAGGCTTTTATAAAATGCACATCCTTGAGCAAGTTATTTAACTTCTCTGCGTCTGAGTTTTCTCAACTTTAAAATGGGGATGTTCATGGAACTGATTCCATGAGATCCTGGTGAAGGTAAATGCTCTAATACATCTACAGAGCTTAGGTCCAAGTTAGTGGAAAAGATCAGGGTAAGTTCTCAGCAAATGCCAGCTCTTCTTACTGCTGGGACATTGCTTCCCGCTCTCTGCTGTCCAAGGGAGACCACAAAGATGCAAAGACAGGAGAGCAAGGGAGAGGGAGAGGGAGACGGAGGGATTCTCACTGAGCATGTGCAGTGTGTCAACCTAAGAAAGAAGCCCATCTCTAGGTCGGGAAGAGGATTGATCTGGCCAAACAGGTTGAGGAAGCTCAACTAGATAACTTTCCAGGCCTCAGAACTAAGGGTTCAGAGCGAGACCATTCTTAGAAACACTGTGTGCTTTCTCCTGAGTCCTGCCTGTTCTCAGCCCAAGGTGCAGATGGACACACCGGCGAGGAGGAGACAGGAACGCCTTTCAGATCCTCACGACCTTTCCATCCCCTGACACTCAGTCTAGATTGCATGCCAAATGTTTATGTCCTACAATAAAAAGAAAAGGGCGTAGAATTTGCGTTCTAACCCCAATTCATAATCTAACCCCACCCACCTATTAAACATCATTAACCAGGTCGTTTTGACAAAAATCTCTATTTCACATGAATTTTTAGGTAGAATAGATTAAGGCATTGTTCTGTGTCCCATTACACACACACACACACACACACACACACACACATATATATATTCTGTGCCATTTGAAATAGTTTATACCCCTTTCATTTAGGATTTCTCAAAATTCTCTGCAGTAGAAATAGCTCATTGAGAGTGTAGGTTTTGGGAAACCAGAAGCCTCTGGAAAATAAAAATACAGATGGGAAACTAGCTGTGCAGATTTTTTTCCAAGCCCAAAGGATGCATTTACTGCAACATCTCCCTATTTTATAAAATACTTAACCAAGTTATCAAAGTTAAAAAAAAAGGAGCAAGAACAAAAACATATTTCAAGTAATATTTAAAAAAATGACAAGCATATTTAAGTAATGAGTTGACTAGAATAAAAGATTCACATAGTTTAGGATCCTGACAAGTATCAAATAGATTGAAGCCTGATCTTCTATTGACTTGCTAAGCTATTAACTGGGTTTAGGAAAACTCAAAATGGAAAGAAAAAGAGGCTCATGATTGATATTCTCTCTCTCTCTCTCTCTCTCTCTCTCTCTCTCTCTCTCTCTCTCTCTCTCCTGCCCTCCTTCACTGGCCTCTGCAGTCTTTACCACATCTAACGCTGTACACTTGCCAGTTCTGATAGATCTTTTTAACGTAATAGAGATAATGTTACTTTCGGAGCTTTTCAACAGCATGGCCAGGCCCGCTGTCTGAAAGGAACGAACGCTTCCTTCCTGGGTGGCTGGCTGGGAGCCGGAACAGTACATGATGTTCAAGATAAGAAAACGGAAGTTCCAAGCTCCGAGCGTGTGTGCTTTAACCAAATGAGGTAAAGGAAGCCACGGAAGGACAGTGAGACGCTGCCTTATTTGCAGCACCGGGTTAGGGCCAGTGTGTTGGGCAGCCTCCCTCGCGTTCAGAAGTGGGGCTGCCCTGTCCCCATGCCTTAGCTCTGTGTAGACATAAATAGGACGTGAAGCAGCTTTGTTGCCTTTTAGGGATATGGTAAATACCAAAGAGATCATCATTAAGTGATTCTTAATGCCTTGGAGTGTGCTTTGAAAGATAAATTGAATTTATAACTTCCCGTCCAGCAATTAAAGATTGTGTCCACCCATTTCCAAAACCAGGGATCACCTTAGACCCCTCCAACCCTTTAGACAGTTGGGCTCACTGGGAACAGGATGCTGGTCATCATCTCAGCCATGGGAACCGGCCTTCAGACTTTGAGTCAGACTGAGCCACCCCCGGACCACACGCCCAGCTTCTGTCCAGAACAAGCTGGTCACCTCCGCCTTCTTCTGAGCCTCAGATTCCTCATCTACAAAATGGGGGTGACAACAATACTAGTTCCTGCCTCTCGGGGGCATTTCTGCTCAGTATCCCATCGTGAGCCAGCCTGCTGCAACCTAGAGGTAAGCAGGGGAATAGGCCCCCGTGGGCTCTGGGACCCTCCGCACATCACCGCCCCTGCTGTCCACTTCCTCGCCTGTAGAACAGGAAGAATGAGACCTACCTCAGTGAGTTTAATGGCATGGAACTCAACAAACTGTGATTACTGACTTGGCTCCTCTCGTTTTGATTCCAATTATTTGTATCTCTTGTTTGTGGGAATATGACAGGAGCCAGGGATGCCCTTGGCCTTATCCTTGCTTCTCCTCCACGGACACAACTGAAATTCTGCCCCTTGCAGGTCAAGGGCCTCTGACCAACTCAAGCCTCACCTGTGTGACTGGAGCTCATACAGACCTGACCATCTCCCACGAGGCGGGGCGGGGGGCGGGGGGGGGGGGGGCGGGTGCACTGCCCAGGTGGGGTGCTGCATCCCGTCTCCACGTTCTGCTCTGTCCCTTCTCTCAGGAAGCATTGCCAAGTGAACAAATGCACTTCTCCTCCTTCCCCAGACTGTCCTCGGCTCACTCCTCATGCTGTCTTTCTTGGGTTGTGCCCTCGGATCGGTTTTCAGGTACTCCTTTGGGTAAAACATTTTTGAGCATAGAACACCCATATGTGTTTATATATGTATAAATTATGTACACACAGTACTCTGCTAATATGTTCTGTGCATTCTGAAAACACATGCACACTACACAGAAATCTTAAGAGAATGAGATAAGAAAGTGAGGAGAAAAGGAATTCGTTTTCTTCATGCACCAAGACAGATCACGTGGGCTCCCTCAGTGGCTGCCGTCCTCCTGGCCCTGCGGGAAGGGTGCTCCCCTGTGGGATCCTAGACAGCCCATGTCTGTGAGAGCCCTGCACACAACCATAAGCCAAGAACAGGTCCTCAGGCCAGAGCCAGCCCGCATGCTCAGCACAGTGGCATCAGTCAGCAGCATGAGTGTGCGGCGAGTGCAGGTAAACGGCCCCATGCTCAGATGGGCCCCAGGTTTGGTTAAATCTCAGCTGTTGTCATCTTGAAATTCTTAACAACTTTATCCTGGAACTTGTGAGGTCAATGGGACAATGGAACCTGTGTGGGAGCAGAGGAGACACGCGCACTAAGTGTGACCCCTGTTTCCTGGGGCCCTAGTCACACATACTATTGGTGATGCCTCATGAGCAGCATTCCTGTGCACCCACAATGCATGGAGCTCAGCGAGACTCAAAACGGGTACAAGGTAAGCCACTTGCTTGTAGAATTTCACATTTCAAGAAATGAAATAAAAACAATTTAGTTAGTTTTGTGACATGTTTCTACTCTCCTGGTAAAAATTAAATACATACACATGTACAGGCTATGCAAAACATGTTGTATAATTTCAGCCATTCTGCACGCAAGTTCAATGCTTTTATATTTGCCTTTTATACTGGCATTGCACAATATAAAGATGAACAGTAAAATCATGTTAATAATTCAACTTTTGTATTTTTTTATTTGAAATGGTATATGATAGCAAATAAAAAACACCATGACAAGCCCTAGCTGGTTTGGCTCAGTGGATTGAGCGTCAGCCTTTGGACTGAAGGGTCCCAGGTTCGATTCGGGTCAAGGGCACATGCCAGGGTTGTGGACTCCATCCCCAGTGGGGGGCGTGCAGGAGGTGGCCGATCAATGATTCTCTCTCATCATTGATGTTTCCATCTCTCTCTTCCTTTCTGAAATCAATAAAAATATTTTTTTTAAAAAAAAAACAAACACCATGACAAGTTGAATGTGGTAAAAAGGGAAATTTTTTCTATTTTAACTTAAATAATTAATATTAATAAATTAATATTAATTTAATAGCCTTCCCCCCCTTGCTTTTTAAACACGAGATCTCACAGATTTACTTTAAACTATAACCACCTCTGGGTTGTGCCCTCGGATTGGTCCTCCGACTGGTGTCCAGTGACCGACCTATCTCAAGAGTTACCTTTCATTGAAAGAAAGAAGATTCTCCCTCCAGGCTGCTCTAAGAAAGGATCTGTCCTTCCTAGACCACAGTAAAGTTGATTTCATACTTCATAGTTCATTCAGCCAACAAGTATTTGTGTATTTATATTGTTAAAATTTAAAGAATAAAAATGTTAAGTATTTGCCCAAGAGAATAAAGTAGGTAGTTCTTCTACCTTGTTTCTTGCACAGCAGAAAATTCCTGCTGAAATGGAAAGATAGATCTCAGCTCAAAAACATGCTGCTGTTGAAACCCGAGGCCCCAGTGCTGAGGCCTCCCGCCTTCAGAAATCTTCACCCATGCCCAGGGGCTAACGGCTTCCAGAGGTGGCCACGGCGAAGAATTCAAGGGAACATGGGTCACTGTGTCAAGGATCATGTCAAGAAGGGGAGGTCACCAGTTCCAAATATTTCAGAGGTGAAAAGGTCACTCTTATAAATACCGTGTCCTCCGCATTCAGCACACCATGGTACGTGCTTTGTCATAATTTGGTGAGCACCAGCTGTCACCAAGGGAGCCTCTATCCAGATGAAATTCCTCCGTCTCCACCAGCCAGATGTCACTCTTACATCTTGGTTGACACCTTCCAGGAGTAGACCTGGGTCAGGTTTTTGCTGCTCAACTGGACTAAGTCAGTGGTTCATAGAGCATATAGTCCAGGGGCCCTGGGGGCTCTGAGACCCTCCCAGTGGGCTCAACTAGCTCACACAATTTCATGGTAACACCACAATGCTATCTGTCTTCGACATTCTCTACTGTCAGGAGTGTGCAATGTGGGTTTCTGGAGGCTACAGATGTGCAGATGTCATTGCTCTGATGGCTAATGATTGTATTTTAAACATTTCTCCATTTTAACTTCCGATACGCTTAATATGTATAGGTTTGACCCAGATAAACATAAGCTCTCAGGAGTTCCCAAGAATTTTCAAGAATGCAAAGGGATCCTAAGACCAGAAAGTTTGAGAAGTGCTGGACTAAGTAAAGTAGATCTACCACCCTCTCCACTTCTTCAAAGAGGGGTCTACCCTCTCCTTCCTCACAGTCCAAGCAGTTACCAGCAATCCTTATAGCTGACGAAGCAGGTTGCCATGTCAATGACCAATGGGCAGATGACTGTAATTCACCCTTGGTCACCTCGGCAAACAACACTAAAGGTGTATATCTCTGGGGCTTTGCAAAGGGACTCTTCATCTGACGTAAGCCACATATCATGTTTTGTGTAAGCAATAGGATTTTAAATGTTTTTGCATAAAGCAGGGTCTAGTATATATTAATTTTTAAAGTACATTTAAAAAATATCACTTGGTCTCCCCCGCAAAAAAAAAAAAAAATCAGTTAAATAAATTACAACTGACAGAGCATATCCCTGGAAAAGGAAACATCCAGTACCTCCTAAAAATGTCTTCAATACACACACACACACACACACCCCTTCATGAACACATATGGCATTTAATACATACCTATTATAGAACAGCCAATGCATTTACCTTTTCATGAACTGTGAGTCATTCTCCTGCCCCAGAGAGGGCTTTCTGAGCTTCATAAATATTGATCATACTCCCTAAATTCTAACAGGCAGTTTCCTCAAATATGAATGATACTGCTCAACTTCACCCTTTATTTTCTGTATTTAGTCACACTGGCCTCTACCATGGAAGAAAAGATATTCCTTGTAGATGAATACTCCTGATAACTGAAGCTTAGCCACTTCACATCCCAAGACATTCTAACATTCATTCATTCATTCAAAAACATTCCTGAACTGTGAGCTAGGAATTGTGCTGGACCTTGAGAATACAATGACAAATAAAGCAAAGTGTGCCCTCAAACTAGCTCACATTCTACTGGGTGTCGACTAGGATTTGTCCTAAAATTTATCCCAATGGTCTTTAAAGTGGTGCATGCCAACAGAGCTACCACCTTTGATCTATTGGTGTGTATGCATTCTGATGTAAACAATGTATTAGTTTAGTAGCACATACAGAAATTATAAATAAGTAAAAATACACACTTGTTGAGAGTGACTACCCCCAAATTCTTACTGATGGGGTGTGAAATTTTTAAAAAGGTGAGAATAGACCCAGAGACATAAAAGCATGGAGCAGACTGTGGAATCTCAGAGGGAAGGCAGGGAAGGGTGGGTGGGTGGGAAGAGATCAACCAAGAAACTTGTATGCATATATGCAGAACCCATGGACACAGACAATAGGGTGGTGAAGATCTGGGGCTGGGGGGAGGGGAGCTAGAAGAGGTCAATGGAGGGGAAATGGGGACATATGTAATACTTTCACCAATAAAGATTTTTTTAAATAATAAAGATTTAAAAAGATGACAGACACCGATTGAATGCAGTCTGCTAGCCCTCCTTTTTGAAAAGGAGGGTCTGTCATCCTCATGAACGCTCCTGAGACTTCACCATAAAATGAGTACTGCTCTTAGCCACTCGGGCTGTAAAGGAATCCAGAGAGGAGGCACTCCACCTTTTCTTTCACAGAAGCATCCAGAGCTGTAAGTGACTTGCCCAAGCCATTTCCCAATTTGGTGAGGGATTAGCATTGTTCTTAAAGATAAGATTCTGAGTCACCCTCCCTCGCGTGGGAGGGGCCTCGTGAAAACGCAGGCCTGGAATGAGGTCCAGGATGTTTTTGATGGGAATCTCAGGACCTGCCCCTCTCCCCTTCCCCACCCCCTATCTCCCCTGTATTTCCAACAAGCTCCCCGGGGGGGTTTCTAGCAAGGAGCCCGGGAGATGGAGACTGGACCAAGTTCTCCGAGTTCCCTGCAGGCTCTCTCCTTGCCGCACGTGGTCCCGGCTTGGAGAGCAGGAACAGTGGTCTCAGTACCAGATGTGCGGGGGCTGCCTGACCCGGTATAAGTGGCTGTGGATGGCTGATTTCGCTGATTCTGGGCCTGCTTTTCAGGAGCTTGTTTGTCTCTGCTCCTTTGATGTCAGGCTGTTCGCCATCATTTCTTACTGCCTTCAGTGTGATCTCGACTAATCTCTCTTCCCTCCTTCCTCGGCCCCCTCTAATTTTCTGCTTTTAATTTGTTGTGGGCTGGGAGACTACATAAATAGGCTTGTTAGGAGAGCGTCTTAATTAAGAGTCAATTAGACCTAGTTAAAGTGCATCGCCGGGTGACTGGTGCTTCCGCCGCTTCCAGCCTGGTTTGCTTCCTTCCTGCTCTGGGCCCCGCTCCAGCAGGCGGAGGTGGGGGGGCGCTGACCTCTGGGTAAGTGGGGCACCGGGATATTTACTTTCTTGTCACATTTCACTGCTGTCAAAGCTCAGGGAGGCTGGTCGCTCCGGAGGAGCCAGTGTGCTTAATGATTCAGGACACCTGAGTCTGACCCGATCCCCCCAGCTTCTCAGGCTCAGCATGATTTACAGGAGGAGGGAAGGGGATCCAGGAGGCAGGAGGCAGGAGGCAGGGCCCGCTCTCCAGGGCGAGCCAGGAAGTAAGAACAGGCTCCTCTGAGCAACGCACTGATTTCCAGTTCAAGAAGGTTTGTCTAGGTCCGTCCCGTCTCATAGATGCTGGAGAATCTCAACCACGACACCCACAAGGGCACTGGGGTGGAGGGAGCTAAGCCATGGGCATGGGAACGGGGAGAGGGCCCTAGGAGACACTCAGTATTCGTAACACTGAAGTCCATTCCGTGCAAAAATGCTGCTGTATTATTTTAAAATCTTCAGAGGATGACAGTATCTTTAGAGCCTCAGCGTTGTCTGTGATGCCCCTGTTAAATGACATAAGCACAGTCAGTCACAAGGATCATGAAGTTTCCACCCCCGTCTTATATTAGGAAATGAAAATTAATTGTCCCAAATCACTTCCCAGGGTCCTTCACCCTTCCTTCATTATACACAAACATACACTCTTTGGAAGGGAGACGACTCTTTCGTTTTTCCAAAGTTATAAAATAGCAAAAATAAAAACAAACGAGTGCCCAGAGTCCATGTATCTTACTTCACAGGGTTCCGTGTTTCCTGTGAGCTACTTTCTTGTTTTTCCCACAAAAAGTAATATCTTCAGCGACTGTCCCAGGCAGGGGTGTGCATGACTGACGCCAGAGTGTGTGTTTAGTTTTTTCAAACATGGGATTTTGAAGAGGCAGAAAGCGAACGGTGCTTGTATGCAGGGAGGGGGTCGTACTGATCCGCTTTCGATGCTTAATTACAAATCTGCTCCAACTAATTTCCTTACTGTGCCCGCAGCTGCTGCTCTCCTGTCACCGGTTTATTTTTCTTTGAGAATCTGCAAGGCATCAGGCCCGCCCTGCAAGGCATCGGAGGAGAACCGGTGTCCCAGGTGCCTCATCGCTGGTCTCGTTTGCAGGTCTGTTTAGTTGTTTATGTCTTGCATTCAAATCATTTATTTTGCTCAAACCCTCTTTTGCTTTGAAAATGGTTTTAGAACGCCGGCCTGCTTTTATCACTGCACTCTTTGCCTCGCTGGGCAACAGGAACAACGCGGTTTATCAACATCGCAGTTGCCCAATCATCGCTGGGCAGGCCTTGTTTAGTAAACACGGAAAAGTGTTAGGCTCCAGAGAGTCTTTCCCAACCCCTCCTCCCCGCCCCCTTGGCGGGGGTGGGGGGGTGGGGGGTGGGGGGGGGCATGTGTGCCTTTGTTGGGAAGCAAAAAAATGTCGTGCTGATGAAATCACGGTGACTTGGGGAGGTTTTCATTTAAAAAATATATATATTTATTTATTAAATTGATTGGGGTGACATTGGTCAACATGAACATATAGGTTTCAGGTGTGGGTTTCTATGTTACAAGATCTGTATATTGCACCATGTGCCCACCACCCAAAGTCAAATCTCCTGTCACCTTATATTAGGAACCCCTGCACCGCCAGACCCCCCTTCTCTCTGGCAATCTCATTTTTAAATCTAAATGTCAGACGGGAGAGTTTAGAACTTGCAAAGGCACAGCCAAGAAGATGGGCCGCTAAAACTAGTCAGGACCCTGGGGGAGGCGGGTACTATGGATGTTAGGAAGTTGCGTTAGCATGTAACAGCATGTTAGAAAGCTTGCATGCCGGTTCCTGGCAGTCAGAGAGACCTGAGTGCAAATCCTGACTTGGGTGGGTTTTCTTAACCTCGGTGCCTCAGTGCTCCCACATGTAAGAGAGAGCGAGTAGCATCTGATGTCCAGAGTTATAATGAGAATCACATTGGTTAATGCTTGGAAAAGCCTAGGCAAGAAGGCCAGGCATGTGGTCAACTCAATACATGAGAACGGTTATTATTACTATTACTTGTTTCTTGGAGGAAGAAGAGCTGGTTGTTTGGCCAAATATTTCTGTTTCATTTTAGTTAATTTTGGTATTGTGGGAAACAATCTAAGCTGCTATCACGTGAAAGTGTTATATAAATGTCTCTAGACAGGCTGACCAGATAATCTGTGGCCCAGACATGGACACTTTGAGGTGGAAATGTGCACCATCAATAATGATGCCAGGACAACAGGCATTGGTCAGGACCACCCCAGGCAAGCCAGTTCATATTGACCCCTTGCTATGGGAACCTCACACTGAAAAAATTATTAGAACTGGAAATAACCTTTGATATTTCCTAGTTCAACGCTCCAATTTTACAGACAAGGAGAATACCATCTTGAGCAGTGATGTCACTTCCCCCATGCCACACAGCTAATATCTGAAAGCTAGTCTGCAGCGCCAGCCATGAATTTGAACTCTGACTGTTCCATGATAGTGTTCTGTTTTCCAATAGATACTAGAGGCCCGATGCATGAAATTCATGCATGGGTAGGGTTCCTAGGCCTGGCCAGCTATTGGGGCTGATCAGGTTCCCCTGCTTCCCCGCCTCCCTGCCTCCTCTTTCCCTCACTCCCTCAGTACCCTGCCGCCACCATTGGTCACCCACCATGTTCCGCACCACCCCCTGGTGGTCAGTGTAAGTCATAGTGAGTGATTGAACTCCCGTTCTCCCAGTCGAATGCCTGAGGGGACACTTTGCATATTAGCCTTTTATATAGAGAGACTAGAGACCCAGTGCATGTAATTTGTGCATTGGGGGGTCCCTCAGCCTGGCCTGTGCCCTCTCGCAGTCTGGGAGCCCTCAGGGGATGTCTGGCTGACAGCTTAGGCCTGCTCCCCCTGGAGAGTGTGAGCCCAGCTTCTGGCTGAGCAGCGCTCCCCCTGTGGGAACGCACTGACCATCAGGGGACAGCTCCTGCATTGAGCCTCTGCCCCCTGGTGGTCAGTGCATGTCATAGCAACCGGTCATTCTGCTGTTCGGTCGATTTGCATATTAGCCTTTTATTGTATAGGATTCCCATTGCTTCTTTATTTCTTCTACTGAAAGAGTCCCAAACCACCCTACTCTTCCTCCCTCCATTTCATACCAGAACAATTGAGAAATGTGCAAAACAGGCCTCTGAAGGGAAGGCTTGTCATTTTTAACCTCGATGCCCAGGCTGTTGTTCAGGACACTTTCTCTTCCTATGTGGCCAGTCATGGGTTGAAAG